>NW_027472593.1:3074433-3748866 GCF_030347505.1 Rhynchophorus ferrugineus | reverse complement strand
ATAAAATTGCGATATCCTGTATCTCGAAAACTATAATAAATAATTCAATTTGGCAAACGGCTACGTAATTAGCACGCCGAATATTACTTGGAATATGAATTGTAACGAAATCCGAAATTAATAAGACTCATGAAATTTTGGTCAATTTTAAAAGGCAGAGAAAAAAATGTAAAATTCTGATAGCCTGTACCTCGGAAAATATAAGAAAAAATAAAATTTGGCATACGACTACGTAATTTGTACGATGATTATTACTTGGAATATGAGTAGGAACGAAATCCGAAATTAATGACTCTTTTAAAATTTTGGTCAATTTTAAAAAACAGAGACTAAAATGTAAAATTCCGATTTCCTGTACTTTGAAAACTATAATAAATAATTCAATTTGGCAAATGGCTACGTAATTAGCACGCCTATTATTACTTGGAATATGAATTGTAACGAAATCCGAAATTAATAAGACTCATTTTAAATTTCGGTCAATTTTAAAAACAGAGACTAAAATGTAATATTGCGATTGCTTGTATTTCGGAAACTATAAGAAATAATCCAATTGGCAAAGGGCTACGTAATTAGCATTCCGAATATTACTTGGAATGTGAATTGAAAAGAAATCCGATATTAATAATACTATTTTAAAATTTTTGCCTATTTTAAAAAACATAGACTAAAATATAAAATTGCGATATCCTGTATCTCGAAAACAAAAATAAATAATTCAATTTGGCAAACGGCTACGTAATTAGCACGCCTATTATTACTTGGAATATGAATTGGAACGAAATCCGAAATTAATAAGACTCATTTTAAATTTCGGTCAATTTTAAAAAACAGAGACTAAAATGTAAAATTGCGATTGCTTGTATTTCGTAAATTATAAGAAATAATCCAATTGGCAAAGGGCTACGTAATAAGCATTCCGAATATTACTTGGAATGTCAATTGAAAAGAAATCCGATATTAACAATACTCTTTTAAAATTTTTGCCTATTTTAAAAAACAGAGACTAAAATGTAAAATTGCGATAGCCTGTATACCGAAAACTATAGAAATAATCCAATTTGGCAAACGGCTACGTAATTAGCACGCCGATTATTACTTGGAGTATGAGTTGGATCGAAATCCGAAATTAATAAGACTCTTTTAAAATTTCGGTCAATTTTAAGAAACAGAAACTATAAGAAATAATCCAATTGGCAAAGGGCTACGTAATTAGCATTCCGAATATTACTTGGAATGTGCATTGGAACGAAATCCGAAATTAATAAGACTATTAAAATTTTGGTCAATTTTAAAAAGCAGAGACTGAAATGTAAAATTCTGATAGCCTGTACCTCGAAAACCATAAGAAATAATCCAATTTAGCAAACGGCTACTTAATTAGCACGCCGAATATTACTTGGTATATGAATTGGAAAGAAATCTCAAATTAATAAGACTCTTGAAATTTTGGTGAATTTTAAAGAGCAGAGGCTAAAATGTAAAATTCCGATAGCTTGTACCTTGGAAAATATAAGAAATAATCCAATTTGGCAAACGGCTACGTAATTAACACGCCTATTATTACTTGGAATATGAATTGGAACGAAATCCGAAATTAATAATACTCATTTTAAATTTCGGTCAATTTTAAAAAACAGAGACTAAAATGTAAAATTGCGTTTACTTGTATTTCGGGAACTATAAGAAATAATCCAATTGGCAAAGGGCTACGTAATTAGCATTCCGAATATTACTTGGAATGTGAATTGGAACGAAATCCGATATTAATAACACTATTTTAAAATTTTTACCTATTTTAAAAAACAGACTAAAATATGAAATTGCGATAGCCTGTATCTCGAAAGCTATAATAACTAATTCAATTTGGCAAACCGCTACGTAATTAGCACGCTGAATATTACTTGGAATATGAATTGGAACGAAATCCGAAATTAATAAGACTATTAAAATTTTGGTCAATTTTAAAAAACAGAAAAAAAATGTAAAATTCTGATAGCCTGTATCTCGAAAATTATAAGAAATAATCCAATTTAGCAAACGGCTACGTAATTACCACGCCGAATATTACTTGGAATATGAATTGGAAAGAAATCTCAAATTAATAAGACTCTTAAAATTTTGGTCAACTTTAAAAACAGAGGCTAAAATGTAAAATTCCGATAGCCTGTACCTCGGAAAATATAAGAAATAATCCAATTTGGCAAACGGCTACGTAATTAGCACGCCGAATATTATTTGGAATGTGAATTGGAACGAAATCCGATATTATTAATACTATTTTAAACTTTTTGCCTATTTTAAAAACAGAGACTAAATATAAAATTGCGATAGCCTGTATCTCGAAGGCTATAATAAATAATTCAATTTGGCAAACATCTACGTAATTAGCACGCCGAATATTACTTGGAATATGAATTGGAACCAAATCCGAAATTAATAAGACTATTAAAGTTTTGGTCAATTTTAAAAAACAGAGACAAAAGTGTAAAATTCTGATAGCCTGTATGTCGAAAACCATAAGAAATAATCCAATTTGGCAAACGGCTACGTAATTAGCACGCCGAATATTATTTGGAATATGAATTGCAAAGAAATACCAAATTAATAAGACTCTTAAAATTTTGGTCTATTATAAAAAGCAGAGACTAAAATGTAAAATTCCGATAGAATATATCTCTAAAACTATAAGAAATAATACAATTTGGTAAACGGATACGTAATTAGAATGAAGAATATTACTTGGAATGTGAATTGGAACGAAATCCCATATTAATAATACGCTTTAAAAATATTGGTCATTTATAAAAAACAGAGAGTAAAATGTAAAATTCTGATAGCCTGTATTTCGGAAATTATAAGAAATAATCCAATTGGTAAAGGGATACGTAATTAACATTCCGAATATTACTTGGAATGTGAATTGAAAAGAAATGTGATATTAATAATACTATTTTAAAATTTTTGCCTATTTTAAAAAACATAGACTAAAATATAAAATTGCGATATCCTGTATCTCGAAAACTATAATAAATAATTCAATTTGGCAAACGGCTACGTAATTAGCACGCCGAATATTACTTGGAATATGAATTGTAACGAAATCCGAAATTAATAAGACTCATGAAATTTTGGTCAATTTTAAAAGGCAGAGAAAAAAATGTAAAATTCTGATAGCCTGTACCTCGGAAAATATAAGAAAAAATAAAATTTGGCATACGACTACGTAATTTGTACGATGATTATTACTTGGAATATGAGTAGGAACGAAATCCGAAATTAATGACTCTTTTAAAATTTTGGTCAATTTTAAAAAACAGAGACTAAAATGTAAAATTCCGATTTCCTGTACTTTGAAAACTATAATAAATAATTCAATTTGGAAAATGGCTACGTAATTAGCACGCCTATTATTACTTGGAATATGAATTGTAACGAAATCCGAAATTAATAAGACTCATTTTAAATTTCGGTCAATTTTAAAAACAGAGACTAAAATGTAATATTGCGATTGCTTGTATTTCGGAAACTATAAGAAATAATCCAATTGGCAAAGGGCTACGTAATTAGCATTCCGAATATTACTTGGAATGTGAATTGAAAAGAAATCCGATATTAATAATACTATTTTAAAATTTTTGCCTATTTTAAAAAACATAGACTAAAATATAAAATTGCGATATCCTGTATCTCGAAAACAAAAATAAATAATTCAATTTGGCAAACGGCTACGTAATTAGCACGCCTATTATTACTTGGAATATGAATTGGAACGAAATCCGAAATTAATAAGACTCATTTTAAATTTCGGTCAATTTTAAAAAACAGAGACTAAAATGTAAAATTGCGATTGCTTGTATTTCGTAAATTATAAGAAATAATCCAATTGGCAAAGGGCTACGTAATAAGCATTCCGAATATTACTTGGAATGTCAATTGAAAAGAAATCCGATATTAACAATACTCTTTTAAAATTTTTGCCTATTTTAAAAAACAGAGACTAAAATGTAAAATTGCGATAGCCTGTATACCGAAAACTATAGAAATAATCCAATTTGGCAAACGGCTACGTAATTAGCACGCCGATTATTACTTGGAGTATGAGTTGGATCGAAATCCGAAATTAATAAGACTCTTTTAAAATTTCGGTCAATTTTAAGAAACAGAAACTATAAGAAATAATCCAATTGGCAAAGGGCTACGTAATTAGCATTCCGAATATTACTTGGAATGTGCATTGGAACGAAATCCGAAATTAATAAGACTATTAAAATTTTGGTCAATTTTAAAAAGCAGAGACTGAAATGTAAAATTCTGATAGCCTGTACCTCGAAAACCATAAGAAATAATCCAATTTAGCAAACGGCTACTTAATTAGCACGCCGAATATTACTTGGTATATGAATTGGAAAGAAATCTCAAATTAATAAGACTCTTGAAATTTTGGTGAATTTTAAAGAGCAGAGGCTAAAATGTAAAATTCCGATAGCTTGTACCTTGGAAAATATAAGAAATAATCCAATTTGGCAAACGGCTACGTAATTAACACGCCTATTATTACTTGGAATATGAATTGGAACGAAATCCGAAATTAATAATACTCATTTTAAATTTCGGTCAATTTTAAAAAACAGAGACTAAAATGTAAAATTGCGTTTACTTGTATTTCGGGAACTATAAGAAATAATCCAATTGGCAAAGGGCTACGTAATTAGCATTCCGAATATTACTTGGAATGTGAATTGGAACGAAATCCGATATTAATAACACTATTTTAAAATTTTTACCTATTTTAAAAAACAGACTAAAATATGAAATTGCGATAGCCTGTATCTCGAAAGCTATAATAACTAATTCAATTTGGCAAACCGCTACGTAATTAGCACGCTGAATATTACTTGGAATATGAATTGGAACGAAATCCGAAATTAATAAGACTATTAAAATTTTGGTCAATTTTAAAAAACAGAAAAAAAATGTAAAATTCTGATAGCCTGTATCTCGAAAATTATAAGAAATAATCCAATTTAGCAAACGGCTACGTAATTACCACGCCGAATATTACTTGGAATATGAATTGGAAAGAAATCTCAAATTAATAAGACTCTTAAAATTTTGGTCAACTTTAAAAACAGAGGCTAAAATGTAAAATTCCGATAGCCTGTACCTCGGAAAATATAAGAAATAATCCAATTTGGCAAACGGCTACGTAATTAGCACGCCGAATATTATTTGGAATGTGAATTGGAACGAAATCCGATATTATTAATACTATTTTAAACTTTTTGCCTATTTTAAAAACAGAGACTAAATATAAAATTGCGATAGCCTGTATCTCGAAGGCTATAATAAATAATTCAATTTGGCAAACATCTACGTAATTAGCACGCCGAATATTACTTGGAATATGAATTGGAACCAAATCCGAAATTAATAAGACTATTAAAGTTTTGGTCAATTTTAAAAAACAGAGACAAAAGTGTAAAATTCTGATAGCCTGTATGTCGAAAACCATAAGAAATAATCCAATTTGGCAAACGGCTACGTAATTAGCACGCCGAATATTATTTGGAATATGAATTGCAAAGAAATACCAAATTAATAAGACTCTTAAAATTTTGGTCAATTATAAAAAGCAGAGACTAAAATGTAAAATTCCGATAGAATATATCTCTAAAACTATAAGAAATAATACAATTTGGTAAACGGATACGTAATTAGAATGAAGAATATTACTTGGAATGTGAATTGGAACGAAATCCCATATTAATAATACGCTTTAAAAATATTGGTCATTTATAAAAAACAGAGAGTAAAATGTAAAATTCTGATAGCCTGTATTTCGGAAATTATAAGAAATAATCCAATTGGTAAAGGGATACGTAATTAACATTCCGAATATTACTTGGAATGTGAATTGAAAAGAAATGTGATATTAATAATACTATTTTAAAATTTTTGCCTATTTTAAAAAACATAGACTAAAATATAAAATTGCGATATCCTGTATCTCGAAAACTATAATAAATAATTCAATTTGGCAAACGGCTACGTAATTAGCACGCCGAATATTACTTGGAATATGAATTGTAACGAAATCCGAAATTAATAAGACTCATGAAATTTTGGTCAATTTTAAAAGGCAGAGAAAAAAATGTAAAATTCTGATAGCCTGTACCTCGGAAAATATAAGAAATAATAAAATTTGGCATACGACTACGTAATTAGTACCATGATTATTACTTGGAATATGAGTAGGAACGAAATCCGAAGTTAATGACTCTTTTAAAATTTCGGTCAATTTTAAAAAACAGAGACTAGAATGAAAAATTCCGATTTCCTGTACTTCGAAAACTATAATAAATAATTCAATTTGGCAAATGGCTACGTAACTAGCACGCCTATTATTACTTGGAATATGAATTGGAACGAAATCCGAAATTAATAAAACTCATTTTAAATTTCGCTCAATTTTAAAAAACAGAGACTAAAATGTATAATTGCGATTGCTTGTATTTCGGAAACTATAAGAAATAATCCAATTGGCAAAGGGCTACGTAATTAGCATTCCGAATATTACTTGGAATGTGAATTGAAAAGAAATCCGATATTAATAATACTATTTTAAAATTTTTGCTATTTTATAAAACAGGGACTAAAATATAAAATTGCGATATCCTGTATCTCGAAAACTATAATAAATAATTCAATTTGGCAAACGGCTACGTAATTAGCACTCCGAATATTACTTGGAATGGGAATTATAACGAAATCCAATATTAATAATACTCTTTTAATATTTTTGCCTATTTTAAAAAACAGAGACTAAAATGTAAAATTGCGATAGCCTGTATCCCGAAAACTATAGAAATAATCCAATTTGGCAAACGGCTACGTAATTAGCACGCCGATTATTACTTGGAATATGAGTTGGATCGAAATCCGAAGTTAATAAGACTCTTTTAAAATTTCGGTCAATTTTAAGAAACAGAAACTATAAGAAATAATCCAATTCGCAAAGGGCTACGTAATTAGCATTCCGAATATTACTTGGAATGTGAATTGGAACGAAATCCGAAATTAATAAGACTATTAAAATTTTGGTCAATTTTAAAAAGCAGAGACTAAAATGTAAAATTCTGATAGCCTGTACCTCGGAAACCATAAGAAATAATCCAATATGGCAAACGGCTACGTACTTAGCACACCGAACATTACTTGGAATATGAATTGGAAAGAAATCTCAAATTAATAAGTCTTAAAATTTTGGTCAATTTTAAAAAACAGAGACTAAAATGTAAAATTCCAATTGCCTGTATCTCGAAAACTATAATGAATAATTCAATTTGGCAAATGGCTACGTAATTAGCACGCCTATTATTACTTGGAATATGAATTGGAACGAAATCCGAAATTAATAAGACTTTTAAAATTTTGGCAATTTTAAAGAGCAGAGGCTAAAATGTAAAATTCCGATAGCCTGTGCCTCGGAAAATATAAGAAATAATCCAATTTGGCAAACGGCTACATAATTAGCACGATTATTATTACTTGGAATATGAATTGGAACGAAATCCGAAATTAATAAGACTCATTTTAAATTTCGGTCAATTTTAAAAAACAAAGACTAATATGTAAAATTGCGATTGCTTGTATTTCGGAAACTATAAGAAATAATCCAATTGGCAAAGGGCTACGTAATTAGCATTCCGAATATTACTTGGAATGTGAATTGGAACGGAATCCGATATTAATAATACTATTTTAAAATTTTTACCTATTTTAAAAACAGAGACCAAAATATGAAATTGCGATAGCCTGTATCTCGAAAGCCATAATAAATAATTCAATTTATCAAACCGCTACGTAATTAGCACGCCGAATATTACTGGAAATATGAATTGGAACGAAACTCGAAATTAATAAGGCTATTAAAATTTTGGTCAATTTTAAAAAACAGAAAAACAAAATGTAAAATTCTGATAGCCTGTATCTCGAAAACAATAAGAAATAATCTAATTTAGCAAACGGCTACGTAATTAGCACGCCGAATATTACTTGGTGTATGAATTGGAAAGAAATCTCAAATTAATAAGACTCTTAAAATTTTGGTCAATTTTAAAGAGCAGAGGCTAAAATGTAAAATTCCGATAGTCTGTACCTCGGAAAATATAAGAAATAATCCAATTTGGCAAACGGCTACGTAATTAGCACGCCTATTATTACTTGGAATATGAATTGGAACGAAATCCGAAATTAATAAGACTCATTTTAAATTTCGGTCAATTTTAAAAAACAGAGACTAAAATGCAAAATTGCGATTGCTTGTATTTCGGAAACTATAAGAAATAATCCAATTGGCAAAGGGCTACGTAATTAGCATTCCGAATATTACTTGGAATGTGAATTGGAACGAAATCCGATATTAATAACACTATTTAAAATTTTTACCTATTTTAAAAAATAGAGACTATAATATGAAATTGCGATAGCCTGTATCTCGAAAGCTATAATCAATAATTCAATTTGGCAAACGGCTACGTAATCAGCACGCCGAATATTACTTGGAATATGAATTGGAAAGATATCTTAAATTAATAAGACTCTTAAAATTTTGGTCAATTTTAAAAAGCAGAGGCTAAAATGTAAAATTCCGATAGCCTGTACCTCGGAAAATATTAGGAATAATCCAATTTGGCAAACGGCTACGAAATTAGCACGCCGAATATTACATGGAATGTGAATTGGAACGAAATCCGATATTATTAATACTATTTTAAATTTTTGCCTATTTTAAAAGACAGAGACTAAAATATAAAATTGCGATAGCCTGTATCTCGAAAGCTATAATAAATCACTCAATTTGGCAAACGGCTACGTAATTAGCACGCCTATTATTACTTGGAATATGAATTGGAACGAAATCCGAAATTAATAAGACTGTTAAAATTTTGGTCAATTTTAAAGAGCAGAGGCTAAAATGTATAATTCCGATAGCCTGTACCTCGGAAAATATAAGAAATAATCCAATTTGGCAAACGGCTACATAATTAGCACGCCTATTATTACTTGGAATATGAATTGGAACGAAATCCGAAATTAATAAGACTCATTTTAAATTTCGGTCAATTTTAGAAAACAGAGACTAATATGTAAAATTGCGATTGCTTGTATTTCGGAAACTATAAGAAATAATTTAATTGGTAAAGGGCTACGTAATTAGCATTCCGAATATTACTTGGAATGTGAATTGGAACGGAATCCGATATTAATAATACTATTTTAAAATTTTTACCTATTTTAAAAACAGAGACCAAAATATGAAATTGCGATAGCCTGTATCTCGAAAGCCATAATAAATAATTCAATTTGGCAAACCGCTACGGAATTAGCACGCCGAATATTACTGGAAATATGAATTGGAACGAAATCCGAAATTAATAAGGCTATTAAAATTTTGGTCAATTTTAAAAAACAGAAAAACAAAATGTAAAATTCTGATAGCCTGTATCTCGAAAACAATAAGAAATAATCTAATTTAGCAAACGGCTACGTAATTAGCACGCCGAATATTACTTGGTATATGAATTGGAAAGAAATCTCAAATTAATAAGAAGTAAAATTTTGGTCAATTTTAAAGAGCAGAGGCTAAAATGTAAAATTCCGATAGTCTGTACCTCGGAAAATATAAGAAGTAATCCAATTTGGCAAACGGCTACGTAATTAGCACGCCTATTATTACTTGGAATATGAATTGGAACGAAATCCGAAATTAATAAGACTCATTTTAAATTTCGGTCAATTTTAAAAAACAGAGACTAAAATGTAAAATTGCGATTGCTTGTATTTCGGAAACAATAAGAAATAATCCAATTGGCAAAGGGCTACCTAATTAGCATTCCGAATAATACTTGGAATGTGAATTGGAACGAAATCCGATATTAATAACACTATTTTAAATTTTTACCTATTTTAAAAAACAGAGACTATAATATGAAATTGCGATAGCCTGCATCTCGAAAGCTATAATAAATAATTCAATTTTGCAAACGGCTACGTAATCAGCACGCCGAATATTACTTGGTATATGAATTGGAACGAAATCCGATATTAATAATACTATTTTAAAATTTTTGCTATTTTATAAAACAGGGACTAAAATATAAAATTGCGATATCCTGTATCTCGAAAACTATAATAAATAATTCAATTTGGCAAACGGCTACGTAATTAGCACTCCGAATATTACTTGGAATGGGAATTATAACGAAATCCAATATTAATAATACTCTTTTAATATTTTTGCCTATTTTAAAAAACAGAGACTAAAATGTAAAATTGCGATAGCCTGTATCCCGAAAACTATAGAAATAATCCAATTTGGCAAACGGCTACGTAATTAGCACGCCGATTATTACTTGGAATATGAGTTGGATCGAAATCCGAAATTAATAAGACTCTTTTAAAATTTCGGTCAATTTTAAGAAACAGAAACTATAAGAAATAATCCAATTCGCAAAGGGCTACGTAATTAGCATTCCGAATATTACTTGGAATGTGAATTGGAACGAAATCCGAAATTAATAAGACTATTAAAATTTTGGTCAATTTTAAAAAGCAGAGACTAAAATGTAAAATTCTGATAGCCTGTACCTCGGAAACCATAAGAATTAATCCAATATGGCAAACGGCTACGTACTTAGCACACCGAACATTACTTGGAATATGAATTGGAAAGAAATCTCAAATTAATAAGACTTAAAATTTTGGTCAATTTTAAAAAACAGAGACTAAAATGTAAAATTCCAATTGCCTGTATCTCGAAAACTATAATGAATAATTCAATTTGGCAAATGGCTACGTAATTAGCACGCCTATTATTACTTGGAATATGAATTGGAACGAAATCCGAAATTAATAAGACTTTTCAAATTTTGGCAATTTTAAAGAGCAGAGGCTAAAATGTAAAATTCCGATAGCCTGTACCTCGGAAAATATAAGAAATAATCCAATTTGGCAAACGGCTACATAATTAGCACGATTATTATTACTTGGAATATGAATTGGAACGAAATCCGAAATTAATAAGACTCATTTTAAATTTCGGTCAATTTTAAAAAACAAAGACTAATATGTAAAATTGCGATTGCTTGTATTTCGGAAACTATAAGAAATAATCCAATTGGCAAAGGGCTACGTAATTAGCATTCCGAATATTACTTGGAATGTGAATTGGAACGGAATCCGATATTAATAATACTATTTTAAAATTTTTACCTATTTTAAAAACAGAGACCAAAATATGAATTTGCGATATGCATAATAAATAATTCAATTTATCAAACCGCTACGTAATTAGCACGCCGAATATTACTGGAAATATGAACTGGAACGAAACCCGAAATTAATAAGGCTATTAAAATGTTGGTCAATTTTAAAAAACAGAAAAACAAAATGTAAAATTCTGATAGCCTGTATCTCGAAAACAATAAGAAATAATCTAATTTAGCAAACGGCTACGTAATTAGCGCGCCGAATATTACTTGGTATATGAATTGGAAAGAAATCTCAAATTAATAAGACTCTTAAAATTTTGGTCAATTTTAAAGAGCAGAGGCTAAAATGTAAAATTCCGATAGTCTGTACCTCGGAAAATATAAGAAATAATCCAATTTGGCAAACGGCTACGTAATTAGCACGCCTATTATTACTTGGAATATGAATTGGAACGAAATCCGAAATTAATAAGACTCATTTTAAATTTCGGTCAATTTTAAAAAACAGAGACTAAAATGTAAAATTGCGATTGCTTATATTTCGGAAACTATAAGAAATAATCCAATTGGCAAAGGGCTACGTAATTAGCATTCCGAATATTACTTGGAATGTGAATTGGAACGAAATCCGATATTAATAACACTATTTTAAAATTTTTACCTATTTTAAAAAATAGAGACTATAATATGAAATTGCGATAGCCTGTATCTCGAAAGCTATAATAAATAATTCAATTTGGCAAACGGCTACGTAATCAGCACGCCGAATATTACTTGGAATATGAATTGGAAAGATATCTTAAATTAATAAGACTCTTAAAATTTTGGTCAATTTTAAAAAGCAGAGGCTAAAATGTAAAATTCCGATAGCCTGTACCTCGGAAAATATAAGAAATAATCCAATTTGGCAAACGGCTACGAAATTAGCACGCCGAATATTACATGGAATGTGAATTGGAACGAAATCCGATATTATTAATACCTTTTTAAATTTTTGCCTATTTTAAAAGACAGAGACTAAAATATAAAATTGCGATAAATCACTCAATTTGGCAAACGGCTACGTAATTAGCACGCCTATTATTACTTGGAATATGAATTGGAACGAAATCCGAAATTAATAAGACTGTTAAAATTTTGGTCAATTTTAAAGAGCAGAGGCTAAAATGTAAAATTCCGATAGCCTGTACCTCGGAAAATATAAGAAATAATCCAATTTGGCAAACGGCTACGAAATTAGCACGCCGAATATTACATGGAATGTGAATTGGAACGAAATCCGATATTATTAATACTTTTTTAAATTTTTGCCTATTTTAAAAGACAGAGACTAAAATATAAAATTGCGATAAATCACTCAATTTGGCAAACGGCTACGTAATTAGCACGCCTATTATTACTTGGAATATGAATTGGAACGAAATCCGAAATTAATAAGACTGTTAAAATTTTGGTCAATTTTAAAGAGCAGAGGCTAAAATGTAAAATTCCGATAGCCTGTACCTCGGAAAATATAAGAAATAATCCAATTTGGCAAACGGCTACATAATTAGCACGCCTATTATTACTTGGAATATGAATTGGAACGAAATCCGAAATTAATAAGACTCATTTTAAATTTCGGTCAATTTTAGAAAACAGAGACTAATATGTAAAATTGCGATTGCTTGTATTTCGGAAACTATAAGAAATAATCCAATTGGCAAAGGGCTACGTAATTAGCATTCCGAATATTACTTGGAATGTGAATTGGAACGGAATCCGATATTAATAATACTATTTTAAAATTTTTACCTATTTTAAAAACAGAGACCAAAATATGAAATTGCGATAGCCTGTATCTCGAAAGCTATAATAAATAATTCAATTTGGCAAACCGCTACGTAATTAGCACGCCGAATATTACTGGAAATATGAATTGGAACGAAATCCGAAATTAATAAGGCTATTAAAATTTTGGTCAATTTTAAAAAACAGAAAAACAAAATGTAAAATTCTGTTAGCCTGTATCTCGAAAACAATAAGAAATAATCTAATTTAGCAAACGGCTACGTAATTAGCACGCCGAATATTACTTGGTATATGAATTGGAAAGAAATCTCAAATTAATAAGACTCTTAAAATTTTGGTCAATTTTAAAAAGCAGAGGCTAAAATGTAAAATTGCGATTGCTTGTATTTCGGAAACTATAAGAAATAATCCAATTGGCAAAGGGCTACTTAATTAGCATTCCGAATATTACTTGGAATGTGAATTGGAACGAAATCCGATATTAATAACACTATTTTAAATTTTTACCTATTTTAAAAAACAGAGACTATAATATGAAATTGCGATAGCCTGTATCTCGAAAGCTATAATAAATAATTCAATTTGGCAAACGGCTACGTAATCAGCACGCCGAATATTACTTGGAATATGAATTGGAAAGATATCTTAAATTAATAAGACTCTTAAAATTTTGGTCAATTTTAAAAAGCAGAGGCTAAAATGTAAAATTCCGATAGCCTGTACCTCGGAAAATATAAGAAATAATCCAATTTGGCAAACGGCTACGAAATTAGCACGCCGAATATTACATGGAATGTGAATTGGAATGAAATCCGATATTATTAATACTTTTTTAAATTTTTGCCTATTTTAAAAAACAGAGACTAAAATATAAAATTGCGATAGATTGTATCTCGAAAACTATAATAAATAATTCAATTTGACAAACGGCTACGTAATTAGCACGCCGAATATTACTTGGAATATGAATTGTAACGAAATCCGAAATTAATAAGACTTTTAAAATTTTGGCCAATTTTAAAAAACAGAGACTAAAATGTGAAATTCCGAATTCCTGTACTTCGAAAACTATCATAAATAATTCAATTTGGCAAATGGCTACGTAATTAGCATGCCTATTATTACTTGGAATGTGAATTGGAACGGAATCCGATATTAATAATACTATTTTATAATTTTTGCCTATTTTAAAAAACAGAGACTAAAATATAAAATTCCAATAGCCTGTACCTCGGAAACCATAAGAAATAATCCAATTTGGCAAACTGCTACGTAATTAGCAGGCGGAATATTACTTGGAATATGAGTAGGAACGAAATCCGAAATTTATAAGACTCTTTTACAATCTCGGTCAATTTTAAAAAACAGACTAAAATGTAAAATTCCAATTGCCTGTATCTCGAAAACTATAATAAATAATTCAATTCGGCAAACGGCTACGTAATTAGCACGCCGAATATTACTTGGAATATGAATTGGAACCAAATCCGAAATTAATAAGACTATTAAAATTTTGGTCAAATTTAAAATGCAGACACTAAAATGTAAAATTCCGATAGCCTGTACCTCGGATACCATAAAAAATAATACAATATGACAAACGGCTACGTAATTAGCATGCCGAATATTACTTGGGATGTGAATTGGAGCGAAATCCGATATTAATAATATTATTTTAAAATTATTGCCTATATTAAAAAACAGAGTCTAAAATATAAAATTACGATAGCCTGTATCTCGAAAACTATAATAAATAATTCAATCTGGCAAACGGCTACCTAATTAGTATGCCGAATATTGCTTGGAATGGGAATTATAACGAAATCCGATATTAATAATACTCTTTTAAAATTTTGGTCAATTATAAAAGGCAGAGACTAAAATGTAAAATTCCGATAGCTTGTATCTCTAAAACTATAATGAATAATTCAATTTGGCAAACGGCTACGTAGTTAGCATGCCGAATATTACTTTTAATGTGAATTTGAGCGAAATCCGATATTAATATAACTATTTTTAAATATTTGCCTATTTTAAAAAACAGAGACTAAAATGTAAAATTGCGTTAGCCTGTCTCTCGAAAACTATAGAAATAATCCAATTTGGCAACCGGCTACCTAATTAGCACGCCGATTATTGCTTGGAATATGAGTTCGATTGAAATCCGAAATTAATAAGACTATTAAAATTTTGGTCAATTTTAAAAAGCAGAGACTAAAATTTAAAATTCCGATAGCCTGTACCTCGGAAGCCATAAGAAATAATTTAATTTGCCAAACGGCTACGTAATTAGCACGCGGAATATTACTTGGAATATGAGTAGGAACGAAATCCGAAATTTATAAGACTCTTTTAAAATTTCGGTCAATTTTAAAAAACAGACTAAAATGTAAAATTCCAATTGCCTGTATCTCCAAAACTATGGAAATAATCCAATTTGGCAAACGGCTACGCAATTAGCACGCGGAATATTACTTGGAATATGAGTTGGAACGAAATCCGAAATTAGTAAGACTCTTAAAATTTCGGTCAATTTTAAAAAACAGAGACTAAAATGTAAAATTCCGATTGCCTGTATTTCGGAAACTATAAGAAATAATCCAATTGGCAAAAGGCTACGTAATTAGCACGCCGAATATTACTTGGAATATGAATTGGAGCGAAATCCGAAATTAATAAGACTATTAAAATTTTGGTCAATTTTAAAAAACAGAAAAAAGAATTTAAAATTCTGATAGCCTGTATCTCGAAAACTATAATAAATAATCCAATTTAGCAAACGGCCATGCAATTAGCACGCCGAATATTACTTGGAATATGAGTTGGAACGAAATCCGAAATTAATAAGACTCTTTTAAAATTTCGCTCAATTTTAAAAAACAGAGACTAAAATGTAAAATTCCGATTGCCTGTATATCGAAAACTATAATAAATAATTCAATTTGGCAAATGGCTACGCAATTAGCACGCCGAATATTAATTGGAATATGAGTTGGAACGAAATCCGAAATTAATAAGACTCTATGAAAATTTCGGTCAATTTATAAAACAGAGACTAAAATGTAAAATACCGATTGGCTGTATTTCGGAAACTATAATAAATAATCCAATTGGCAAAAGGCTACGTAATTAGCACGCCGAATATTACTTGCAATATGAATTGGAACGAAATCCGAAATTAATAAGTATCTTTTAAAATTTTGGCCAATTATAAAAAGTTAAGACTAAAATGTATAATTCCGATACCCTGTATCTCCAAAACTATAATAAATAATTCAATTTGGTAAACGGCTACGTAATTAGCATGCCGAATATTACTTGGAATATGAATTGGAACGAAATCCTATATTAATATTACTCTTTTAAAATTTTTGCCTATTTAAAAAAACTGAGAATAAAATGCAAAGTTCCGATATCCTGTATCTCGAAAACTATAAGAAATAATTCAATTTGATAAACGGTTACGTAATTAGTATGCCGAATATTACTTGGAATGTGAATTGGAACGAAATCCGATATTAATAATACTCTTTTAAAATTATTGCCTATTTAAAAAACAAAGAGCGATATCTAAAATTCCGATAGCCTGTATCTAGAAAACTATAAGAAAAAATCCAATAAGGCAAACGGCTACGAAATTAGCACGCGGAATATTACTTGGAATATGAGTAGGAACGAAATCCGAAATTTATAAGACTCTTTTAAAATTTCGGTCAATTTTAAAAAACAGAGACTAAAATATAAAATTGCGATAGCCTGTATTTCGGAAACTATAAGGAATAATCCAATTTAGCAGACGGCTACGTAATTAGCACGCCGTATATTACATGGAATATGAATTGGAATGAAATCTCAAATTAAAAAACATAAAATTTTGGTCAATTTTAAAATGCAGAGACTAAAATGTAAAATTCCGATAGCCTGTACCTCGAAAACCATAAAAATAATCCAATTTGGCAAACGGCTACGTAATTAGTATGCCGAATATTACTTGGAATGTGAATTGGAGCGAAATCCGATATTAATAAAACTATTTAAAAATTTTTGCCTATTTTAAAAAACAGAGACTAAAATATAAAATTTCGATAGATTGTATCTCGAAAACTATAATAAATAATTTAATTTGACAAACGGCTACGTAATTAGCACGCCGAATATTACTTGGAATATGAATTGTAACGAAATCCGAAATTAATAAGACTCTTAAAATTTTGGTCTATTATAAAAAGCGGAGACTAAAATGTTAAATTCCGATAGCCTGCATCACTAAAACTATAAGAAATAATCCAATATGGTAAACGGATACGTAATTAGCATGAAGAATATTACTTTGAATGTGAATAGGAACGAAATCTTATATTAATAATACTCTTTTAAAATTTAGGTCAATTTTAAAATGCAGAGACTAATATGTAAAATTGCGTTAGCCTGAATCTCGAAAGCTATAATAAATAATTCAATTTGGCAAACGGCTATGTAATTAGCACGCCGAATAATACTTGGAATATGAATGGAAGCGAAATCCGAAATAAATAAGACTATTAAAATTTTGGTCAATTTTAAAAAACAGAAAAAAAATTTAAAATTCTGATAGCCTATATCTCGAAAACTATAAGAAATAATCCAATTTAGCAAACGGCCACGCAATTAGCACGCCGAATATTACTTGGAATATGAGTTGGAACGAAATCCGAAATTAATAAGACTCTTTTAAAATTTCGCTCAATTTTAAAAAACAGAGACTAAAATGTAAAATTCCGATTGCCTGTATCTCGAAAACTATAATAAGTAATTCAATTTGCAAATGGCTACTCAATTAGTACGCCGAATATTAATTGGAATATGAGTTGTAACGAAATCCGAAATTAATAAGACTCTATGAAAATTTCGGTCAATTTTAAAATACAGAGACTAAAATGTAAAATTCCGATTGCCTGTATTTCGGAAACTATAATAAATAATCCAATTTGCAAAAGGCTACGTAATTAGCATGCCGAATATTACCAGGTATGTGAATTGGAGCGAAATCCGATATTAATAATATTATTTTAAAATTATTGCCTATATTAAAAAACAGAGTCTAAAATATAAAATTACGATAGCCTGTACCTCGAAAACTGTAAAAAGTAATTCAATCTGACAAACGGCTATGTAATTAGTATGCCGAATATTACTCGGAATGTGAATTGGAACGAAATCCGGAATCAATAAGACTGTTAAAATTTAGGTCAGTTTTAAAAAACAAAAAAAATGTAAAATTCTGATAGCCTTTATCTCGAAAACTATAAGAAATAATCCAATTTAGCAAACGGCCACGCAATTAGCACGCCGAATATTACTTGGAATATGAGTTGGAACGAAATCCGAAATTAATAAGACTCTTTTAAAATTTCGCTCAATTTTAAAAAACAGAGACTAAAATGTAAAATTCCGATTGCCTGTATCTCGAAAACTATAATAAATAATTCAATTTGGCAAATGGCTACGCAATTAGCACGCCGAATATTAATTGGAATATGAGTTGGAACGAAATCCGAAATTAATAAGTGTCTTTTAAAATTTTGGCCAATTATAAAAAGTTAAGACTAAAATGTATAATTCCGATAGCCTGTATCTCCAAAACTATAATAAATAATTCAATTTGGCAAACGGCTACGTAATTAGCACGCCGAATATTACTTGGAATATGAATTGGAGCGAAATCCGGAATCAATAAGACTGTTAAAATTTAGGTCATTTTAAAAAACAAAAAAAAATGTAAAATTCTGATAGCCTTTATCTCGAAAACTATAAGAAATAATCCAATTTAGCAAACGGCTACGTAATTATCACGCCGAATATTACTTGGAATATGAAATGGAAAGGAATCTCAAATTAATAAGACTCTTAAAATTTAGGTCAATTTTAAAAAGCAGAGACTAAAATGTAAAATTCCGATAGCCTGTACCTCGGAAACCTTAAAAAGTAATCCAATTTGGCAAACGGCTACGTAATTAGCACGCGGAATATTACTTGGAATATGAGTAGGAACGAAATCCGAAATTTATAAGACTCTTTTAAAATTTCGGTCAATTTTAAAAAACAGAGACTAAAATGTAAAATTCCAATTGCATGTATCTCGAAAACTATAATGAATAATTCAATTTGGCAAATGGCTACGTAATTAGCACGCCTTTTATTACATGGAATATGAATTGGAACGAAATCCGAAATTAATAAGACTCATTTTAAATTTCGGTCAATTTTAAAAAACAGAGACTAAAATGTAAAATTGCGATTGCTTGTATTTCGGAAACAAAAAGAAATAATTCAATTGGCAAAGGGCTACGTAATTAGCATGCCGAATATTACTTGGGATGTGAATTGAAAAGAAATCCGATATTAATAATACTATTTTAAAATTTTTGCCTATTTTAAAAAACATAGATTAAAATATAAAATTGCGATATCCTGTATCTCGAAAACTATAATAAATAATTCAATTTGGCAAACGGCTACGTAATTAGCACGCCGAATATTACTTGGAATATGAATTGTAACGAAATCCGAAATTAATAAGACTCATGAAATTTTGGTCAATTTTAAAAGGCAGAGAAAAAAATGTAAAATTCTGATAGCCTGTACCTCGGAAAATATAAGAAAAAATAAAATTTGGCATACGACTACGTAATTTGTACGATGATTATTACTTGGAATATGAGTAGGAACGAAATCCGAAATTAACGACTCTTTTAAAATTTTGGTCAATTTTAAAAAACAGAGACTAAAATGTAAAATTCCGATTTCCTGTACTTTGAAAACTATAATAAATAATTCAATTTGGCAAATGGCTACGTAATTAGCACGCCTATTATTACTTGGAATATGAATTGTAACGAAATCCGAAATTAATAAGACTCATTTTAAATTTCGGTCAATTTTAAAAACAGAGACTAAAATGTAATATTGCGATTGCTTGTATTTCGGAAACTATAAGAAATAATCCAATTGGCAAAGGGCTACGTAATTAGCATTCCGAATATTACTTGGAATGTGAATTGAAAAGAAATCCGATATTAATAATACTATTTTAAAATTTTTGCCTATTTTAAAAAACATAGACTAAAATATAAAATTGCGATATCCTGTATCTCGAAAACAAAAATAAATAATTCAATTTGGCAAACGGCTACGTAATTAGCACGCCTATTATTACTTGGAATATGAATTGGAACGAAATCCGAAATTAATAAGACTCATTTTAAATTTCGGTCAATTTTAAAAAACAGAGACTAAAATGTAAAATTGCGATTGCTTGTATTTCGTAAATTATAAGAAATAATCCAATTGGCAAAGGGCTACGTAATAAGCATTCCGAATATTACTTGGAATGTCAATTGAAAAGAAATCCGATATTAACAATACTCTTTTAAAATTTTTGCCTATTTTAAAAAACAGAGACTAAAATGTAAAATTGCGATAGCCTGTATACCGAAAACTATAGAAATAATCCAATTTGGCAAACGGCTACGTAATTAGCACGCCGATTATTACTTGGAGTATGAGTTGGATCGAAATCCGAAATTAATAAGACTCTTTTAAAATTTCGGTCAATTTTAAGAAACAGAAACTATAAGAAATAATCCAATTGGCAAAGGGCTACGTAATTAGCATTCCGAATATTACTTGGAATGTGCATTGGAACGAAATCCGAAATTAATAAGACTATTAAAATTTTGGTCAATTTTAAAAAGCAGAGACTGAAATGTAAAATTCTGATAGCCTGTACCTCGGAAACCATAAGAAATAATCCAATATGGCAAACGGCTACGTACTTAGCACACCGAACATTACTTGGAATATGAATTGGAAAGAAATCTCGAATTAATAAGACTTAAAATTTTGGTCAATTTTAAAAAACAGAGACAAAATGTAAGATTGCGATTGCCTGTATTTCGGAAACTATAAGAAATAATCCAATTGGCAAAGGGCTACTTAATTAGCATTCCGATTATTACTTGAAATGTGAATTGGAACGAAATCCGATATTAATAATACTATTTTAAAATGTTTGCCTATTTTAAAAAACAGAGATTAAAATATAAAATTGCGATAGCCTGTATGTCGAAAACTATAAGAAATAATCCAATTTGGAAAACGGCTAAGTAATTAGCACGCCGAATACCACTTGGAATATGAATTGTAAGGAAACCTGAAATTAATAAGACTCTTTTAAAATTTTGGTCAATTATGAAAAGCAGAGACTAAAATGTAAAATTCTAATAGCCTGTACCTCGGAAAATATAAGAAATAATCCAATTTGGCAAACGGCTACGTAATTAGCACGCCGAATATTACTTGGAATGTGAATATGAACGAAATCCGATATTAATAATACTATTTTATAATTTTTGCCTATTTTAAAAAACAGAGACTAAAATGTAAAATTGCTATAGCCTGTATCTCGAAAACTATAGAAATAATCCAATTTGGCAAACGGCTACGCAATTAGCACGCCGATTATTACTTGGAATATGTGTTGGTTCGAAATTCGAAATTAATAAGACTCTTTTAAAATTTCGGTCAATTTTAAAAAACAGAGACAAAATGTAAAATTGCGATTGCCTGTATTTCGGAAACTATAAGAAATAATCCAATTGGCAAAGGGCTACGTAATTAGCATTCCGAATATTACTTGGAATGTGAATTGGAACGGAATCCGATATTAATAATACTATTTTAAAATTTTTACCTATTTTAAAAACAGAGACCAAAATATGAAATTGCGATAGCCTGTATCTCGAAAGCTATAATAAATAATTCAATTTGGCAAACCGCTACGTAATTAGCACGCCGAATATTACTGGGAATATGAATTGGAACGAAATCCGAAATTAATAAGGCTATTAAAATTTTGGTCAATTTTAAAAAACAGAAAAACAAAATGTAAAATTCTGATAGCCTGTATCTCGAAAACAATAAGAAATAATCTAATTTAGCAAACGGCTACGTAATTAGCACGCCGAATATTACTTGGTATATGAATTGGAAAGAAACCTCAAATTAATAAGACTCTTAAAATTTTGGTCAATTTTAAAGAGCAGAGTCTAAAATGTAAAATTCCGATAGCCTGTACCTCGGAAAATATAAGAAATAATCCAATTTGGCAAACGGCTACATAATTAGCACGCCTATTATTACTTGGAATATGAATTGGAACGAAATCCGAAATTAATAAGACTCATTTTAAATTTCGGTCAATTTTAAAAAACGGAGACTAAAATGTAAAATTGCGATTGCTTGTATTTCGGAAACTATAAGAAATAATACAATTGGCAAAGGGCTACGTAATTAGCATTCCGAATATTACTTGGAATGTGAATTGAAAAGAAATCCGATATTAATAATACTATTTTAAAATTTTTGCTATTTTAAAAAACAGGGACTAAAATATAAAATTGCGATATCCTGTATCTCGAAAACTATAATAAATAATTCAATTTGGCAAACGGCTACGTAATTAGCACGCCGAATATTACTTGGAATTGGAATTATAACGAAATCCAATATTAATAATACTCTTTTAAAATTTTTGAATATTTTAAAAAACAGAGACTAAAATGTAAAACTGCGATAGCCTGTATCCCGAAAACTATAGAAATAATCCAACTTGGCAAAAGGCTACGTAATTAGCACGCCGATTATTACTTGGAATATGAGTTGGATCGAAATCCGAAATTAATAAGACTCTTTTAAAATTTCGGTCAATTTTAAGAAACAGAAACTATAAGAAATAATCCAATTGGCAAAGGGATACGTAATTAGCATTCCGAATATAACTTGGAATGTGAATTGGAACGAAATCCGAAATTAATAAGACTATTAAAATTTTGGTCAATTTTAAAAAACAGAGACTAAAATGTAAAATTCTGATAGCCTGTACCTCGGAAACCATAAGAAATAATCCAATATGGCAAACGGCTACGTACTTAGCACACCGAACATTACTTGGAATATGAATTGGAAAGAAATCTCAAAGTAATAAGACTTAAAATTTTGGTCAATTTTAAAAAACAGAGACAAAATGTAAAATTGCGATTGCCTGTATTTCGGAAACTATAAGAAATAATCCAATTGTCAAAGGGCTACGTAATTAGCATTCCGATTATTACTTGGAATGTGAATTGGAACGTAATCCGATATAAATAATACTATTTTAAAATTTTTGCCTATTTTAAAAAACAGAGACTAAAATATAAAATTGCGATAGCCTGTATGTCGAAAACTATAAGAAATAATCCAATTTGGAAAACGGCTAAGTAATTAGCACGCCGAATACCACTTGGAATATGAATTGTAACGAAACCTGAAATTAATAAGACTCTTTTAAAATTTTGGTCAATTATAAAAAGCAGAGACTAAAATGTAAAATTCTGATAGCCTGTACCTCGGAAAATATAAGAAATAATCCAATTTGGCAAACGGCTACGTAATTAGCACGCCGAATATTACTTGGAATGTGAATTGGAACGAAATCCGATATTAATAATACTATTTTATAATTTTTGCCTATTTTAAAAAACAGAGACTAAAATGTAAAATTGCGATAGCCTGTATCTCGAAAACTATAGAAATATTCCAATTTGGCAAACGGCTACGCAATTAGCACGCCGACTATTACTTGGAATATGGGTTGGTTCGAAATCCGAAATTAATAAGACTCTTTTAAAATTTCGGTCAATTTTAAAAAACAGAGACAAAATGTAAAATTGCGATTGCCTGCATTTCGGAAACTATAAGAAATAATCCAATTGGCAAAGGGCTACGTAATTAGCATTCCCATTATTACTTGGAATGTGATTTGGAACGAAATCCGAAATTAATAAAACTATTAAAATTCTGGTCAATTTTAAAAAACAGAGACTAAATGTAAAATTCCGATAGCCTGTACCTCGGAAACCATAAAAATAATCCAATTTGGCAAACGGCTACGTAATTAGCATTCCGAATATTATTTTGAATGTGAATTGGAACGGACTCCGATATTAATAATACTATTTTAAAATTTTTAACTATTTTAAAACAGAGACCAAATATGAAATTGCGATAGCCTGTATCTCGAAAGCTATAATAAATAATTCAATTTGGTAAACCGCTACCTAATTAGCACGTCGAATATTACTGGGAATATGAATTGGAACAGAATCCGAAATTAATAAGACTATTAAAATTTTGGTCAATTTTAAAAAACAGAAAAACAAAATGTAAAATTCTGATAGCCTGTATCTCGAAAACAATAAGAAATAATCCAATTTAGCAAACGGCTACTTAATTAGCACGCCGAATATTACTTGGTATATGAATTGGAAAGAAATCTCAAATTAATAAGACTCTTAAAATTTTGGTGAATTTTAAAGAGCAGAGGCTAAAATGTAAAATTCCGATAGCTTGTACCTTGGAAAATATAAGAAATAATCCAATTTGGCAAACGGCTACGTAATTAGCACGCCTATTATTACTTGGAATATGAATTGGAACGAAATCCGAAATTAATAATACTCATTTTAAATTTCGGTCAATTTTAAAAAACAGAGACTAAAATGTAAAATTGCGTTTGCTTGTATTTCGGGAACTATAAGAAATAATCCAATTGGCAAAGGGCTACGTAATTAGCATTCCGAATATTACTTGGAATGTGAATTGGAACGAAATCCGATATTAATAACACTATTTTAAATTTTTTACCTATTTTAAAAGACAGACTAAAATATGAAATTGCGATAGCCTGTATCTCGAAAGTTATAATAACTAATTCAATTTGGCAAACCGCTACGTAATTAGCACGCTGAATATTACTTGGAATATGAATTGGAACGAAATCCGAAATTAATAAGACTATTAAAATTTTGGTCAATTTTAAAAAACAGAAAAAAAATGTAAAATTCTGATAGCCTGTATCTCGAAAATTATAAGAAATAATCCAATTTAGCAAACGGCTACGTAATTACCACGCCGAATATTACTTGGAATATGAATTGGAAAGAAATCTCAAATTAATAAGACTCTTAAAATTTTGGTCAACTTTAAAAACAGAGGCTAAAATGTAAAATTCCGATAGCCTGTACCTCGGAAAATATAAGAAATAATCCAATTTGGCAAACGGCTACGTAATTAGCACGCCGAATATTACTTGGAATGTGAATTGGAACGAAATCCGATATTATTAATACTATTTTAAACTTTTTGCCTATTTTAAAAACAGAGACTAAATATAAAATTGCGATAGCCTGTATCTCGAAGGCTATAATAAATAATTCAATTTGGCAAACATCTACGTAATTAGCACGCCGAATATTACTTGGAATATGAATTGGAACCAAATCCGAAATTAATAAGACTATTAAAGTTTTGGTCAATTTTAAAAAACAGAGACAAAAGTGTAAAATTCTGATAGCCTGTATGTCGAAAACCATAAGAAATAATCCAATTTGGCAAACGGCTACGTAATTAGCACGCCGAATATTATTTGGAATATGAATTGCAAAGAAATACCAAATTAATAAGACTCTTAAAATTTTGGTCAATTATAAAAAGCAGAGACTAAAATGTAAAATTCCGATAGAATGTATCTCTAAAACAATAAGAAATAATCTAATTTAGCAAACGGCTACGTAATTAGCACGCCGAATATTACTTGGTATATGAATTGGAAAGAAACCTCAAATTAATAAGACTCTTAAAATTTTGGTCAATTTTAAAGAGCAGAGTCTAAAATGTAAAATTCCGATAGCCTGTACCTCGGAAAATATAAGAAATAATCCAATTTGGCAAACGGCTACATAATTAGCACGCCTATTATTACTTGGAATATGAATTGGAACGAAATCCGAAATTAATAAGACTCATTTTAAATTTCGGTCAATTTTAAAAAACGGAGACTAAAATGTAAAATTGCGATTGCTTGTATTTCGGAAACTATAAGAAATAATACAATTGGCAAAGGGCTACGTAATTAGCATTCCGAATATTACTTGGAATGTGAATTGAAAAGAAATCCGATATTAATAATACTATTTTAAAATTTTTGCTATTTTAAAAAACAGGGACTAAAATATAAAATTGCGATATCCTGTATCTCGAAAACTATAATAAATAATTCAATTTGGCAAACGGCTACGTAATTAGCACGCCGAATATTACTTGGAATTGGATTTATAACGAAATCCAATATTAATAATACTCTTTTAAAATTTTTGAATATTTTAAAAAACAGAGACTAAAATGTAAAACTGCGATAGCCTGTATCCCGAAAACTATAGAAATAATCCAACTTGGCAAAAGGCTACGTAATTATCACGCCGATTATTACTTGGAATATGAGTTGGATCGAAATCCGAAATTAATAAGACTCTTTTAAAATTTCGGTCAATTTTAAGAAACAGAAACTATAAGAAATAATCCAATTGGCAAAGGGATACGTAATTAGCATTCCGAATATAACTTGGAATGTGAATTGGAACGAAATCCGAAATTAATAAGACTATTAAAATTTTGGTCAATTTTAAAAAACAGAGACTAAAATGTAAAATTCTGATAGCCTGTACCTCGGAAACCATAAGAAATAATCCAATATGGCAAACGGCTACGTACTTAGCACACCGAACATTACTTGGAATATGAATTGGAAAGAAATCTCAAAGTAATAAGACTTAAAATTTTGGTCAATTTTAAAAAACAGAGACAAAATGTAAAATTGCGATTGCCTGTATTTCGGAAACTATAAGAAATAATCCAATTGTCAAAGGGCTACGTAATTAGCATTCCGATTATTACTTGGAATGTGAATTGGAACGTAATCCGATATAAATAATACTATTTTAAAATTTTTGCCTATTTTAAAAAACAGAGACTAAAATATAAAATTGCGATAGCCTGTATGTCGAAAACTATAAGAAATAATCCAATTTGGAAAACGGCTAAGTAATTAGCACGCCGAATACCACTTGGAATATGAATTGTAACGAAACCTGAAATTAATAAGACTCTTTTAAAATTTTGGTCAATTATAAAAAGCAGAGACTAAAATGTAAAATTCTGATAGCCTGTACCTCGGAAAATATAAGAAATAATCCAATTTGGCAAACGGCTACGTAATTAGCACGCCGAATATTACTTGGAATGTGAATTGGAACGAAATCCGATATTAATAATACTATTTTATAATTTTTGCCTATTTTAAAAAACAGAGACTAAAATGTAAAATTGCGATAGCCTGTATCTCGAAAACTATAGAAATATTCCAATTTGGCAAACGGCTACGCAATTAGCACGCCGACTATTACTTGGAATATGGGTTGGTTCGAAATCCGAAATTAATAAGACTCTTAAAATTTCGGTCAATTTTAAAAAACAGAGACAAAATGTAAAATTGCGATTGCCTGTATTTCGGAAACTATAAGAAATAATCCAATTGGCAAAGGGCTACGTAATTAGCATTCCCATTATTACTTGGAATGTGATTTGGAACGAAATCCGAAATTAATAAAACTATTAAAATTCTGGTCAATTTTAAAAAACAGAGACTAAATGTAAAATTCCGATAGCCTGTACCTCGGAAACCATAAAAATAATCCAATTTGGCAAACGGCTACGTAATTAGCATTCCGAATATTATTTTGAATGTGAATTGGAACGGACTCCGATATTAATAATACTATTTTAAAATTTTTAACTATTTTAAAACAGAGACCAAATATGAAATTGCGATAGCCTGTATCTCGAAAGCTATAATAAATAATTCAATTTGGTAAACCGCTACCTAATTAGCACGTCGAATATTACTGGGAATATGAATTGGAACAGAATCCGAAATTAATAAGACTATTAAAATTTTGGTCAATTTTAAAAAACAGAAAAACAAAATGTAAAATTCTGATAGCCTGTATCTCGAAAACAATAAGAAATAATCCAATTTAGCAAACGGCTACTTAATTAGCACGCCGAATATTACTTGGTATATGAATTGGAAAGAAATCTCAAATTAATAAGTCTCTTAAAATTTTGGTGAATTTTAAAGAGCAGAGGCTAAAATGTAAAATTCCGATAGCTTGTACCTTGGAAAATATAAGAAATAATCCAATTTGGCAAACGGCTACGTAATTAGCACGCCTATTATTACTTGGAATATGAATTGGAACGAAATCCGAAATTAATAATACTCATTTTAAATTTCGGTCAATTTTAAAAAACAGAGACTAAAATGTAAAATTGCGTTTGCTTGTATTTCGGGAACTATAAGAAATAATCCAATTGGCAAAGGGCTACGTAATTAGCATTCCGAATATTACTTGGAATGTGAATTGGAACGAAATCCGATATTAATAACACTATTTTAAATTTTTTACCTATTTTAAAAGACAGACTAAAATATGAAATTGCGATAGCCTGTATCTCGAAAGTTATAATAACTAATTCAATTTGGCAAACCGCTACGTAATTAGCACGCTGAAAATTACTTGGAATATGAATTGGAACGAAAGCCGAAATTAATAAGACTATTAAAATTTTGGTCAATTTTAAAAAACAGAAAAAAAATGTAAAATTCTGATAGCCTGTATCTCGAAAATTATAAGAAATAATCCAATTTAGCAAACGGCTACGTAATTACCACGCCGAATATTACTTGGAATATGAATTGGAAAGAAATCTCAAATTAATAAGACTCTTAAAATTTTGGTCAACTTTAAAAACAGAGGCTAAAATGTAAAATTCCGATAGCCTGTACCTCGGAAAATATAAGAAATAATCCAATTTGGCAAACGGCTACGTAATTAGCACGCCGAATATTACTTGGAATGTGAATTGGAACGAAATCCGATATTATTAATACTATTTTAAACTTTTTGCCTATTTTAAAAACAGAGACTAAATATAAAATTGCGATAGCCTGTATCTCGAAGGCTATAATAAATAATTCAATTTGGCAAACATCTACGTAATTAGCACGCCGAATATTACTTGGAATATGAATTGGAACCAAATCCGAAATTAATAAGACTATTAAAGTTTTGGTCAATTTTAAAAAACAGAGACAAAAGTGTAAAATTCTGATAGCCTGTATGTCGAAAACCATAAGAAATAATCCAATTTGGCAAACGGCTACGTAATTAGCACGCCGAATATTATTTGGAATATGAATTGCAAAGAAATACCAAATTAATAAGACTCTTAAAATTTTGGTCAATTATAAAAAGCAGAGACTAAAATGTAAAATTCCGATAGAATGTATCTCTAAAACAATAAGAAATAATCTAATTTAGCAAACGGCTACGTAATTAGCACGCCGAATATTACTTGGTATATGAATTGGAAAGAAACCTCAAATTAATAAGACTCTTAAAATTTTGGTCAATTTTAAAGAGCAGAGTCTAAAATGTAAAATTCCGATAGCCTGTACCTCGGAAAATATAAGAAATAATCCAATTTGGCAAACGGCTACATAATTAGCACGCCTATTATTACTTGGAATATGAATTGGAACGAAATCCGAAATTAATAAGACTCATTTTAAATTTCGGTCAATTTTAAAAAACGGAGACTAAAATGTAAAATTGCGATTGCTTGTATTTCGGAAACTATAAGAAATAATACAATTGGCAAAGGGCTACGTAATTAGCATTCCGAATATTACTTGGAATGTGAATTGAAAAGAAATCCGATATTAATAATACTATTTTAAAATTTTTGCTATTTTAAAAAACAGGGACTAAAATATAAAATTGCGATATCCTGTATCTCGAAAACTATAATAAATAATTCAATTTGGCAAACGGCTACGTAATTAGCACGCCGAATATTACTTGGAATTGGATTTATAACGAAATCCAATATTAATAATACTCTTTTAAAATTTTTGAATATTTTAAAAAACAGAGACTAAAATGTAAAACTGCGATAGCCTGTATCCCGAAAACTATAGAAATAATCCAACTTGGCAAAAGGCTACGTAATTAGCACGCCGATTATTACTTGGAATATGAGTTGGATCGAAATCCGAAATTAATAAGACTCTTTTAAAATTTCGGTCAATTTTAAGAAACAGAAACTATAAGAAATAATCCAATTGGCAAAGGGATACGTAATTAGCATTCCGAATATAACTTGGAATGTGAATTGGAACGAAATCCGAAATTAATAAGACTATTAAAATTTTGGTCAATTTTAAAAAACAGAGACTAAAATGTAAAATTCTGATAGCCTGTACCTCGGAAACCATAAGAAATAATCCAATATGGCAAACGGCTACGTACTTAGCACACCGAACATTACTTGGAATATGAATTGGAAAGAAATCTCAAAGTAATAAGACTTAAAATTTTGGTCAATTTTAAAAAACAGAGACAAAATGTAAAATTGCGATTGCCTGTATTTCGGAAACTATAAGAAATAATCCAATTGTCAAAGGGCTACGTAATTAGCATTCCGATTATTAATTGGAATGTGAATTGGAACGTAATCCGATATAAAGAATACTATTTTAAAATTTTTGCCTATTTTAAAAAACAGAGACTAAAATATAAAATTGCGATAGCCTGTATGTCGAAAACTATAAGAAATAATCCAATTTGGAAAACGGCTAAGTAATTAGCACGCCGAATACCACTTGGAATATGAATTGTAACGAAACCTGAAATTAATAAGACTCTTTTAAAATTTTGGTCAATTATAAAAAGCAGAGACTAAAATGTAAAATTCTGATAGCCTGTACCTCGGAAAATATAAGAAATAATCCAATTTGGCAAACGGCTACGTAATTAGCACGCCGAATATTACTTGGAATGTGAATTGGAACGAAATCCGATATTAATAATACTATTTTATAATTTTTGCCTATTTTAAAAAACAGAGACTAAAATGTAAAATTGCGATAGCCTGTATCTCGAAAACTATAGAAATATTCCAATTTGGCAAACGGCTACGCAATTAGCACGCCGACTATTACTTGGAATATGGGTTGGTTCGAAATCCGAAATTAATAAGACTCTTTTAAAATTTCGGTCAATTTTAAAAAAACAGAGACAAAATGTAAAATTGCGATTGCCTGTATTTCGGAAACTATAAGAAATAATCCAATTGGCAAAGGGCTACGTAATTAGCATTCCCATTATTACTTGGAATGTGATTTGGAACGAAATCCGAAATTAATAAAACTATTAAAATTCTGGTCAATTTTAAAAAACAGAGACTAAATGTAAAATTCCGATAGCCTGTACCTCGGAAACCATAAAAATAATCCAATTTGGCAAACGGCTACGTAATTAGCATTCCGAATATTATTTTGAATGTGAATTGGAACGGACTCCGATATTAATAATACTATTTTAAAATTTTTAACTATTTTAAAACAGAGACCAAATATGAAATTGCGATAGCCTGTATCTCGAAAGCTATAATAAATAATTCAATTTGGTAAACCGCTACCTAATTAGCACGTCGAATATTACTGGGAATATGAATTGGAACAGAATCCGAAATTAATAAGACTATTAAAATTTTTGTCAATTTTAAAAAACAGAAAAACAAAATGTAAAATTCTGATAGCCTGTATCTCGAAAACAATAAGAAATAATCCAATTTAGCAAACGGCTACTTAATTAGCACGCCGAATATTACTTGGTATATGAATTGGAAAGAAATCTCAAATTAATAAGACTCTTAAAATTTTGGTGAATTTTAAAGAGCAGAGGCTAAAATGTAAAATTCCGATAGCTTGTACCTTGGAAAATATAAGAAATAATCCAATTTGGCAAACGGCTACGTAATTAGCACGCCTATTATTACTTGGAATATGAATTGGAACGAAATCCGAAATTAATAATACCCATTTTAAATTTCGGTCAATTTTAAAAAACAGAGACTAAAATGTAAAATTGCGTTTGCTTGTATTTCGGGAACTATAAGAAATAATAAAATTGGCAAAGGGCTACGTAATTAGCATTCCGAATATTACTTGGAATGTGAATTGGAACGAAATCCGATATTAATAACACTATTTTAAAATTTTTACCTATTTTAAAAAACAGACTAAAATATGAAATTGCGATAGCCTGTATCTCGAAAGCTATAATAACTAATTCAATTTGGCAAACCGCTACGTAATTAGCACGCTGAATATTACTTGGAATATGAATTGGAACGAAATCCGAAATTAATAAGACTATTAAAATTTTGGTCAATTTTAAAAAACAGAAAAAAAAATGTAATATTCTGATAGCCTGTATCTCGAAAATTATAAGAAATAATCCAATTTAGCAAACGGCTACGTAATTACCACGCCGAATATTACTTGGAATATGAATTGGAAAGAAATCTCAAATTAATAAGGCTCTTAAAATTTTGGTCAACTTTAAAAACAGAGGCTAAAATGTAAAATTCCGATAGCCTGTACCTCGGAAAATATAAGAAATAATCCAATTTGGCAAACGGCTACGTAATTAGCACGCCGAATATTACTTGGAATGTGAATTGGAACGAAATCCGATATTATTAATACTATTTTAAACTTTTTGCCTATTTTAAAAACAGAGACTAAATATAAAATTGCGATAGCCTGTATCTCGAAGGCTATAATAAATAATTCAATTTGGCAAACATCTACGTAATTAGCACGCCGAATATTACTTGGAATATGAATTGGAACCAAATCCGAAATTAATAAGACTATTAAAGTTTTGGTCAATTTTAAAAAACAGAGACAAAAGTGTAAAATTCTGATAGCCTGTATGTCGAAAACCATAAGAAATAATCCAATTTGGCAAACGGCTACGTAATTAGCACGCCGAATATTATTTGGAATATGAATTGCAAAGAAATACCAAATTAATAAGACTCTTAAAATTTTGGTCAATTATAAAAAGCAGAGACTAAAATGTAAAATTCCGATAGAATGTATCTCTAAAACTATAAGAAATAATACAATTTGGTAAACGGATACGTAATTAGAATGAAGAATATTACTTGGAATGTGAATTGGAACGAAATCCCATATTAATAATACGCTTTAAAAATATTGGTCATTTATAAAAAACAGAGAGTAAAATGTAAAATTCTGATAGCCTGTATTTCGGAAATTATAAGAAATAATCCAATTGGTAAAGGGATACGTAATTAACATTCCGAATATTACTTGGAATGTGAATTGAAAAGAAATGTGATATTAATAATACTATTTTAAAATTTTTGCCTATTTTAAAAAACATAGACTAAAATATAAAATTGCGATATCCTGTATCTCGAAAACTATAATAAATAATTCAATTTGGCAAACGGCTACGTAATTAGCACGCCGAATATTACTTGGAATATGAATTGTAACGAAATCCGAAATTAATAAGACTCATGAAATTTTGGTCAATTTTAAAAGGCAGAGAAAAAAATGTAAAATTCTGATAGCCTGTACCTCGGAAAATATAAGAAATAATAAAATTTGGCATACGACTACGTAATTAGTACCATGATTATTACTTGGAATATGAGTAGGAACGAAATCCGAAGTTAATGACTCTTTTAAAATTTCGGTCAATTTTAAAAAACAGAGACTAGAATGAAAAATTCCGATTTCCTGTACTTCGAAAACTATAATAAATAATTCAATTTGGCAAATGGCTACGTAACTAGCACGCCTATTATTACTTGGAATATGAATTGGAACGAAATCCGAAATTAATAAAACTCATTTTAAATTTCGCTCAATTTTAAAAAACAGAGACTAAAATGTATAATTGCGATTGCTTGTATTTCGGAAACTATAAGAAATAATCCAATTGGCAAAGGGCTACGTAATTAGCATTCCGAATATTACTTGGAATGTGAATTGAAAAGAAATCCGATATTAATAATACTATTTTAAAATTTTTGCTATTTTATAAAACAGGGACTAAAATATAAAATTGCGATATCCTGTATCTCGAAAACTATAATAAATAATTCAATTTGGCAAACGGCTACGTAATTAGCACTCCGAATATTACTTGGAATGGGAATTATAACGAAATCCAATATTAATAATACTCTTTTAATATTTTTGCCTATTTTAAAAAACAGAGACTAAAATGTAAAATTGCGATAGCCTGTATCCCGAAAACTATAGAAATAATCCAATTTGGCAAACGGCTACGTAATTAGCACGCCGATTATTACTTGGAATATGAGTTGGATCGAAATCCGAAGTTAATAAGACTCTTTTAAAATTTCGGTCAATTTTAAGAAACAGAAACTATAAGAAATAATCCAATTCGCAAAGGGCTACGTAATTAGCATTCCGAATATTACTTGGAATGTGAATTGGAACGAAATCCGAAATTAATAAGACTATTAAAATTTTGGTCAATTTTAAAAAGCAGAGACTAAAATGTAAAATTCTGATAGCCTGTACCTCGGAAACCATAAGAAATAATCCAATATGGCAAACGGCTACGTACTTAGCACACCGAACATTACTTGGAATATGAATTGGAAAGAAATCTCAAATTAATAAGTCTTAAAATTTTGGTCAATTTTAAAAAACAGAGACTAAAATGTAAAATTCCAATTGCCTGTATCTCGAAAACTATAATGAATAATTCAATTTGGCAAATGGCTACGTAATTAGCACGCCTATTATTACTTGGAATATGAATTGGAACGAAATCCGAAATTAATAAGACTTTTAAAATTTTGGCAATTTTAAAGAGCAGAGGCTAAAATGTAAAATTCCGATAGCCTGTGCCTCGGAAAATATAAGAAATAATCCAATTTGGCAAACGGCTACATAATTAGCACGATTATTATTACTTGGAATATGAATTGGAACGAAATCCGAAATTAATAAGACTCATTTTAAATTTCGGTCAATTTTAAAAAACAGAGACTAAAATGCAAAATTGCGATTGCTTGTATTTCGGAAACTATAAGAAATAATCCAATTGGCAAAGGGCTACGTAATTAGCATTCCGAATATTACTTGGAATGTGAATTGGAACGAAATCCGATATTAATAACACTATTTAAAATTTTTACCTATTTTAAAAAATAGAGACTATAATATGAAATTGCGATAGCCTGTATCTCGAAAGCTATAATCAATAATTCAATTTGGCAAACGGCTACGTAATCAGCACGCCGAATATTACTTGGAATATGAATTGGAAAGATATCTTAAATTAATAAGACTCTTAAAATTTTGGTCAATTTTAAAAAGCAGAGGCTAAAATGTAAAATTCCGATAACCTGTACCTCGGAAAATATTAGGAATAATCCAATTTGGCCAACGGCTACGAAATTAGCACGCCGAATATTACATGGAATGTGAATTGGAACGAAATCCGATATTATTAATACTATTTTAAATTTTTGCCTATTTTAAAAGACAGAGACTAAAATATAAAATTGCGATAGCCTGTATCTCGAAAGCTATAATAAATCACTCAATTTGGCAAACGGCTACGTAATTAGCACGCCTATTATTACTTGGAATATGAATTGGAACGAAATCCGAAATTAATAAGACTGTTAAAATTTTGGTCAATTTTAAAGAGCAGAGGCTAAAATGTATAATTCCGATAGCCTGTACCTCGGAAAATATAAGAAATAATCCAATTTGGCAAACGGCTACATAATTAGCACGCCTATTATTACTTGGAATATGAATTGGAACGAAATCCGAAATTAATAAGACTCATTTTAAATTTCGGTCAATTTTAGAAAACAGAGACTAATATGTAAAATTGCGATTGCTTGTATTTCGGAAACTATAAGAAATAATTTAATTGGTAAAGGGCTACGTAATTAGCATTCCGAATATTACTTGGAATGTGAATTGGAACGGAATCCGATATTAATAATACTATTTTAAAATTTTTACCTATTTTAAAAACAGAGACCAAAATATGAAATTACGATAGCCTGTATCTCGAAAGCCATAATAAATAATTCAATTTGGCAAACCGCTACGGAATTAGCACGCCGAATATTACTGGAAATATGAATTGGAACGAAATCCGAAATTAATAAGGCTATTAAAATTTTGGTCAATTTTAAAAAACAGAAAAACAAAATGTAAAATTCTGATAGCCTGTATCTCGAAAACAATAAGAAATAATCTAATTTAGCAAACGGCTACGTAATTAGCACGCCGAATATTACTTGGTATATGAATTGGAAAGAAATCTCAAATTAATAAGAAGTAAAATTTTGGTCAATTTTAAAGAGCAGAGGCTAAAATGTAAAATTCCGATAGTCTGTACCTCGGAAAATATAAGAAGTAATCCAATTTGGCAAACGGCTACGTAATTAGCACGCCTATTATTACTTGGAATATGAATTGGAACGAAATCCGAAATTAATAAGACTCATTTTAAATTTCGGTCAATTTTAAAAAACAGAGACTAAAATGTAAAATTGCGATTGCTTGTAATTCGGAAACAATAAGAAATAATCCAATTGGCAAAGGGCTACGTAATTAGCATTCCGAATAATACTTGGAATGTGAATTGGAACGAAATCCGATATTAATAACACTATTTTAAATTTTTACTTATTTTAAAAAACAGAGACTATAATATGAAATTGCGATAGCCTGCATCTCGAAAGCTATAATAAATAATTCAATTTTGCAAACGGCTACGTAATCAGCACGCCGAATATTACTTGGTATATGAATTGGAACGAAATCCGATATTAATAATACTATTTTAAAATTTTTGCTATTTTATAAAACAGGGACTAAAATATAAAATTGCGATATCCTGTATCTCGAAAACCATAATAAATAATTCAATTTGGCAAACGGCTACGTAATTAGCACTCCGAATATTACTTGGAATGGGAATTATAACGAAATCCAATATTAATAATACTCTTTTAATATTTTTGCCTATTTTAAAAAACAGAGACTAAAATGTAAAATTGCGATAGCCTGTATCCCGAAAACTATAGAAATAATCCAATTTGGCAAACGGCTACGTAATTAGCACGCCGATTATTACTTGGAATATGAGTTGGATCGAAATCCGAAATTAATAAGACTCTTTTAAAATTTCGGTCAATTTTAAGAAACAGAAACTATAAGAAATAATCCAATTCGCAAAGGGCTACGTAATTAGCATTCCGAATATTACTTGGAATGTGAATTGGAACGAAATCCGAAATTAATAAGACTATTAAAATTTTGGTCAATTTTAAAAAGCAGAGACTAAAATGTAAAATTCTGATAGCCTGTACCTCGGAAACCATAAGAATTAATCCAATATGGCAAACGGCTACGTACTTAGCACACCGAACATTACTTGGAATATGAATTGGAAAGAAATCTCAAATTAATAAGACTTAAAATTTTGGTCAATTTTAAAAAACAGAGACTTAAATGTAAAATTCCAATTGCCTGTATCTCGAAAACTATAATGAATAATTCAATTTGGCAAATGGCTACGTAATTAGCACGCCTATTATTACTTGGAATATGAATTGGAACGAAATCCGAAATTAATAAGGCTTTTAAAATTTTGGCAATTTTAAAGAGCAGAGGCTAAAATGTAAAATTCCGATAGCCTGTACCTCGGAAAATATAAGAAATAATCCAATTTGGCAAACGGCTACATAATTAGCACGATTATTATTACTTGGAATATGAATTGGAACGAAATCCGAAATTAATAAGACTCATTTTAAATTTCGGTCAATTTTAAAAAACAAAGACTAATATGTAAAATTGCGATTGCTTGTATTTCGGAAACTATAAGAAATAATCCAATTGGCAAAGGGCTACGTAATTAGCATTCCGAATATTACTTGGAATGTGAATTGGAACGGAATCCGATATTAATAATACTATTTTAAAATTTTTACCTATTTTAAAAACAGAGACCAAAATATGAATTTGCGATAGCCTGTATCTCGAAAGCCATAATAAATAATTCAATTTATCAAACCGCTACGTAATTAGCACGCCGAATATTACTGGAAATATGAACTGGAACGAAACCCGAAATTAATAAGGCTATTAAAATGTTGGTCAATTTTAAAAAACAGAAAAACAAAATGTAAAATTCTGATAGCCTGTATCTCGAAAACAATAAGAAATAATCTAATTTAGCAAACGGCTACGTAATTAGCGCGCCGAATATTACTTGGTATATGAATTGGAAAGAAATCTCAAATTAATAAGACTCTTAAAATTTTGGTCAATTTTAAAGAGCAGAGGCTAAAATGTAAAATTCCGATAGTCTGTACCTCGGAAAATATAAGAAATAATCCAATTTGGCAAACGGCTACGTAATTAGCACGCCTATTATTACTTGGAATATGAATTGGAACGAAATCCGAAATTAATAAGACTCATTTTAAATTTCGGTCAATTTTAAAAAACAGAGACTAAAATGTAAAATTGCGATTGCTTATATTTCGGAAACTATAAGAAATAATCCAATTGGCAAAGGGCTACGTAATTAGCATTCCGAATATTACTTGGAATGTGAATTGGAACGAAATCCGATATTAATAACACTATTTTAAAATTTTTACCTATTTTAAAAAATAGAGAATATAATATGAAATTGCGATAGCCTGTATCTCGAAAGCTATAATAAATAATTCAATTTGGTAAACGGCTACGTAATCAGCACGCCGAATATTACTTGGAATATGAATTGGAAAGATATCTTAAATTAATAAGACTCTTAAAATTTTGGTCAATTTTAAAAAGCAGAGGCTAAAATGTAAAATTCCGATAGCCTGTACCTCGGAAAATATAAGAAATAATCCAATTTGGCAAACGGCTACGAAATTAGCACGCCGAATATTACATGGAATGTGAATTGGAACGAAATCCGATATTATTAATACCTTTTTAAATTTTTGCCTATTTTAAAAGACAGAGACTAAAATATAAAATTGCGATAAATCACTCAATTTGGCAAACGGCTACGTAATTAGCACGCCTATTATTACTTGGAATATGAATTGGAACGAAATCCGAAATTAATAAGACTGTTAAAATTTTGGTCAATTTTAAAGAGCAGAGGCTAAAATGTAAAATTCCGATAGCCTGTACCTCGGAAAATATAAGAAATAATCCAATTTGGCAAACGGCCACATAATTAGCACGCCTATTATTACTTGGAATATGAATTGGAACGAAATCCGAAATTAATAAGACTCATTTTAAATTTCGGTCAATTTTAGAAAACAGAGACTATTATGTAAAATTGCGATTGCTTGTATTTCGGAAACTATAAGAAATAATCCAATTGGCAAAGGGCTACGTAATTAGCATTCCGAATATTACTTGGAATGTGAATTGGAACGGAATCCGATATTAATAATACTATTTTAAAATTTTTACCTATTTTAAAAACAGAGACCAAAATATGAAATTGCGATAGCCTGTATCTCGAAAGCCATAATAAATAATTCAATTTGGAAAACCGCTACGTAATTAGCACGCCGAATATTACTGGAAATATGAATTGGAACGAAATCCGAAATTAATAAGGCTATTAAAATTTTGGTCAATTTTAAAAAACAGAAAAACAAAATGTAAAATTCTGTTAGCCTGTATCCCGAAAACAATAAGAAATAATCTAATTTAGCAAACGGCTACGTAATTAGCACGCCGAATATTACTTGGTATATGAATTGCAAAGAAATACCAAATTAATAAGGCTCTTAAAATTTTTGTCAATTATAAAAAGCAGAGACTAAAATGTAAAATTCCGATAGAATGTATCTCTAAAACTATAAGAAATAATACAATTTGGTAAACGGATACGTAATTAGCATGAAGAATATTAATTTGAATGTGAATAGGAACGAAATCCTATATTAATAATACTCTTTTAAAATATTGCTCATTTATAAAAAACAGAGAGTAAAATGTAAAATTCCGATAGCCTGTACCTCGGAAAATATAAGAAATAATCCAATTTGGCAAACGGCTACGTAATTAGCACGCCGAATATTACTTGGAATGTGAATTGGAACGAAATCCGATATTATTAATACTATTTTAAATTTATGCCTATTTTAAAAAACAGAGACTAAAATATAAAATTGCGATAGCCTGTATCTCGAAAGCTATAATAAATCACTCAATTTGGCAAACGGCTACGTAATTAGCACGCCGAATATTACTTGGTATATAAATTGGAACCAAATCCTAAATTAAAAAGTCTGTTAAAGTTTTGGTCAATTTTAAAAAATAGAGACAAAAATGTAAAATTCTGATAGCCTGTATATCGAAAACCATAAGAAATAATCCAATATGGCAAACGGCTACGTACTTAGCACACCGAACATTACTTGGAATATGAATTGGAAAGAAATCTCAAATTAATAAGACTTAAAATTTTGGTCAATTTTAAAAAACAGAGACAAAATGTAAAATTGCGATTGCCTGTATTTCGGAAACTATAAGAAATAATCCAATTGGCAAAGGGCTACGTAATTAGCATTCCGATTATTACTTGGAATGTGAATTGGAACGAAATCCGATATTAATAATACTATTTTAAAATTTTTGCCTATTTTAAAAAACAGAGACTAAAATATAAAATTGCGATAGCCTGTATGTCGAGAACTATAAGAAATAATCCAATTTGGAAAACGGCTAAGTAATTAGCACGCCGAATACCACTTGGAATATGAATTGTAACGAAACCTGAAATTAATAAGACTCTTTTAAAATTTTGGTCAATTATAAAAAGCAGAGACTAAAATGAAAAATTCTAATAGCCTGTGCCTCGGAAAATATAAGAAATAGTCCAATTTGGTAAACGGCTACGTAATTAGCACGCCGAATATTACATGGAATGTGAATTGGAACGAAATCCGATATTATTAATACTATTTTAAATTTTTGCCTATTTTAAAAAACAGAGACTAAAATATAAAATTGCGATAGCCTGTATCTCGAAAGCTATAATAAATCACTCAATTTGGCAAACGGCTACGTAATTAGCACGCCGAATATTACTTGGTATATGAATTGGAACCAAATCCGAAATTAAAACGTCTGTTAAAGTTTTGGTCAATTTTAAAAAATAGAGACAAAAATGTAAAATTCTGATAACCTGTATATCGAAAACCATAAGAAATAATCCAATATGGCAAACGGCTACGTACTTAGCACACCGAACATTACTTGGAATATGAATTGGAAAGAAATCTCAAATTAATAAGACTTAAAATTTTGGTCAATTTTAAAAAACAGAGACAAAATGTAAAATTGCGATTGCCTGTATTTCGGAAACTATAAGAAATAATCCAATTGGCAAAGGGCTACGTAATTAGCATTCCGATTATTACTTGGAATGTGAATTGGAACGAAATCCGATATTAATAATACTATTTTAAAATTTTTGCCTATTTTAAAAAACAGAGACTAAAATATAAAATTGCGATAGCCTGTATGTCGAGAACTATAAGAAATAATCCAATTTGGAAAACGGCTAAGTAATTAGCACGCCGAATACCACTTGGAATATGAATTGTAACGAAACCTGAAATTAATAAGACTCTTTTAAAATTTTGGTCAATTATAAAAAGCAGAGACTAAAATGAAAAATTCTAATAGCCTGTGCCTCGGAAAATATAAGAAATAGTCCAATTTGGTAAACGGCTACGTAATTAGCACGCCGAATATTACATGGAATGTGAATTGGAACGAAATCCGATATTATTAATACTATTTTAAATTTTTGCCTATTTTAAAAGACAGAGACTAAAATATAAAATTGCGATAGCCTGTATCTCGAAAGCTATAATAAATCACTCAATTTGGCAAACGGCTACGTAATTAGCACGCCTATTATTACTTGGAATATGAATTGGAGCGAAATCCGAAATTAATAAGACTGTTAAAATTTTGGTCAATTTTAAAGAGCAGAGGCTAAAATGTAAAATTCTAATAGCCTGTGCCTCGGAAAATATAAGAAATAGTCCAATTTGGTAAACGGCTACGTAATTAGCACGCCGAATATTACTTGGAATGTGAATTGGAACGAAATCCTATATTAATAATACTATTTTATTATTTTTGCCTATTTTAAAAAACAGAGACTAAAATGTAAAATTGCGATAGCCTGTATCTCGAAAACTATAGAAATAATCCAATTTGGCAAACGGCTACGCAATTAGCACGCCGATTATTACTTGGAATATGGGTTGGTTCGAAATCCGATATTAATAAGACTCTTTTAAAATTTCGGTCAATTTTTGAAAAACAGAGACAAAATGTAAAATTGCGATTGCCTGTATTTCGGAAACTATAAGAAATAATCCAATTGGCAAAGGGCTACGTAATTAGCATTCCGATTATTACTTGGAAGTGAATTGGAACGAAATCCGAAATTAATAAGACTATTAAAATATTGGTCAATTTTGAAAAACAGAGACCAAAATGTAAAATTCCGATTGCCTGTATTTCGGAAACTATAAGAAATAATTCAATTGGCAAAGGGCTAAGTAATTAGCACGCCGAATATTACTTGGAATATTAGTTGGAACGAAATCCGATATTAATAATACTCTTTTAAAATTATTGCCTGTTTTAAAAAACAAAGAGTAAATTGTAAAATTCCGATAGCCTGTATCTAGAAAACTATAAGAAATAATCCAATTTGGCAAACGGCTACGTAATTAGCACGCCAAATATTACTTGGAATGTGAATTGGAACGAAATCCGAAATTAATAAGACTCTTTTAAAATTTCGGTCAATTTTAAAAAACAAAGATTAAAATGGAAAATTCCGATAGCCTGTACCTAGGAAAATATAAGAAATAATCCTATTTGGCAAACGGCTACATAATTAGCACGCCTATTATTACTTGGAATATGAATTGGAACGAAATCCGAAATTAATAAGACTCATTTTAAATTTCGGTCAATTTTAAAAAACAGAGACAAAATGTAAAATTGCGATTGCCTGTATTTCGGAAACTATAAGAAATAATCTAATTGACAAAGGGCTACGTAATTAGCATTCCGATTATTACTTGGAATGTGAATTGGAACGAAATCCGATATTAATAATACTATTTTAAAATGTTTACCTATTTTAAAAAACAGAGACTAAAATGTAAAATTCCGATAGCCTGTATCTCGAAAACTATAGAAATTATTCAATTTGGCAAACGGCTACGCAATTAGCACGCGGATTATTACTTGGAATATGAGTAGGAACGAAATCCGAAATTTATAAGACTCTTTTAAAATTTCGGTCAGTTTTAAAAAACAGAGACTAAAATGTAAAATTCCAATTGCCTGTATCTCGAAAACTATAATGAACAATTCAATTTGGCAAATGGCTACGTAATTAGCACGCCGAATATTACTTGGAATATGAATTGGAAAGAAATCTCAAATTATTAAGACTCTTAAAATTTTGGTCAATTTTAAAGAGCAGAGGCTAAAATGTAAAATCCGATAGCCTGTACCTCGGAAAATATAAGAAATAATCCAATTTGGCAAACGGCTACGTAATTAGCACGCCTATTATTACTTGGAATATGAATTGGAACGAAATCCGAAATTAATAAGACTCATTTTAAATTTGGGTCAATTTTAAAAAACAGAGACTAATATGTAAAATTGCGATTGCTTGTATTTCGGAAACTATAATAAATAATCCAATTGGCAAAGGGCTACGTAATTAGCATTCCGAATATTATTTGCAATGTGAATTGGAACGGAATCCGATATTAATAATACTATTTTAATATTTTTACCTATTTTAAAAACAGAGACCAAAATATGAAATTGCGAAAGCCTGTATCTCGAAAGCTATAATAAATAATTCAATTTGGCAAACCGCTACGTAATTAGCACGCCGAATATTACTGGGAATATGAATTGGAACGAAATCCGATATTAATAATTCTATTTTAAAATTTTTGCCTATTTTAAAAAACAGAGACTAAAATATAAAATTGCGATAGCCTGTATGTCGAAAACTATAAGAAATAATCCAATTTGGAAAACGGCTACGTAATTAGCACGCCGAATATTGCTTGGAATGGGAATTATAACGAAATCCGATATTAATAATACTCTTTTAAAATTTTGGTCAATTATAAAAGGCAGAGACTAAAATGTAAAATTCCGATAGCCTGTATCTCTAAAACTATAAGATATAATACAATTTGGTAAACGTATAAGTAATTAGCATGAAGAATATTAATTTGAATGTGAATAGGAACGAAATCCTATATTAATAATACTCTTTTAAAATATTGCTCAATTATAAAAAACAGAGAGTAAATTGTAAAATTCCGATAGACTGTATTTCGGAAACTATAAGAAATAATCCAATTGGTAAAGGGCTACGTAATTGGCATTCCGAATATTACTTGGAATGTGAATTGGAACGAAATCCGCTATTAATATTATTATTTTAAAATTTTTGCCTATTTTAAAAAACAGAGACTAAAATATAAAATTGCGATAGATTGTTTCTCGAAAACTATAATAAATAATTCAATTTGACAAACGGCTACGTAATTAGCACGCGGATTATTACTTGGAATATGAGTAGGAACGAAATCCGAAATTTATAAGACTCTTTTAAAATTTCGGTCAGTTTTAAAAAACAGAGACTAAAATGTAAAATTCCAATTGCCTGTATCTCGAAAACTATAATGAACAATTCAATTTGGCAAATGGCTACGTAATTAGCACGAAATTTTGGTCAATTTTAAAGAGCAGAGGCTAAAATGTAAAATTCCGATAGCCTGTACCACGGAAAATATAAGAAATAATCCAATATGGCAAACGGCTACGTAATTAGCACGCCTATTATTACTTGGAATATGAATTATAACGAAATCCGAAATTAATAAGACTCATTTTAAATTTCGGTCAATTTTAAAAAACAGAGACTAATATATAAAATTGCGATTGCTTGTATTTCGGAAACTATAAGAAATAATCCAATTGGCAAAGTGCTACGTAATTAGCATTCCGAATATTACTTGGAATGTGAATTGGAACGAAATCCGATATTAGTAACACTTTTAAAATTTTTACCTATTTTAAAAAACAGAGAGTAAAATGTAAAATTCCGATAGCCTGTATTTCGGAAACTATAAGAAATAATCCAATTGGCAAAGTGCTACGTAATTAGCATTCCAAATATTACTTGGAATGTGAATTGAAAAGAAATCCGATATTAATAATACTATTTTAAAATTTTTGCCTATTTTAAGAAACAGAGACTAAAATATAAAATTGCGATATCCTGTATCTCGAAAACTATAATAAATAATTCAATTTGGCAAACGGCTACGTAATTAGCAGGCCGAATATTACTTGGAATATGAATTGTAACGAAATCCGAAATTAATAAGGCTCATGAAATTTTGGTCAATTTTAAAAGGCAGAGAAAAAAATGTAAAATTCTGATAGCCTGTACCTCGGGAAATATAAGAAATAATCCAATTTGGCATACGACTACGTAATTAGTACGATGAATATTACTTGGAATATGAGTAGGAACGAAATCCGATATTAATGACTCTTTTAAAATTTCGGTCAATTTTAAAAAAACAGAGACTAAAATGTAAAATTCCGATTTCCTGTACTTCGAAATCTATAATAAATACTTCAATTTGGCAAGCCGCTACGTAATTAGCACGCCTAATATTACTTGCAATATGAAATGGAACCAAAACCGAAATTAATAAGATTATTAAAATTTTGGTCAATTTTAAAAAACAGAGACAAAAATGTAAAATTCTGATAGCCTGTTTATCGAAAACCATAAGAAATAATCCAATTTGGCAAACGGCTACGTAATTAGCACGCCGAATATTACTTGGTATATGAATTGCAAAGAAATACCAAATTAATAAGGCTCTTAAAATTTTTGTCAATTATAAAAAGCAGAGACTAAAATGTAAAATTCCGATAGAATGTATCTCTAAAACTATAAGAAATAATACAATTTGGTAAACGGATACGTAATTAGCATGAAGAATATTAATTTGAATGTGAATAGGAACGAAATCCTATATTAATAATACTCTTTTAAAATATTGCTCATTTATAAAAAACAGAGAGTAAAATGTAAAATTCCGATAGCCTGTATTTCGGAATCTATAAGAAATAATCCAATTGGTAAAGGGCTACGTAATTAACATTCCGAATATTATTTGGAATGTGAATTGGAACGAAATCCGATATTAATATTACTATTTAAAAATTTTTGCCTATTTTAAAAAACAGAGACTAAAATATAAAATTGCGATAGATTGTATCTCGAAAACTATAATAAATAATTCAATTTGACAAACGGCTACGTAATTAGTACGCGGATTATTACTTGGAATATGAGTAGGAACGAAATCCGAAATTTATAAGGCTCTTTTAAAATTTCGGTCAATTTTAAAAAACAGAGACTAAAATGCAAAATTCCAATTGCCTGTATCTCGAAAACTATAATGAATTATTCAATTTGGCAAATGGCTACGTAATTAGCACGCCTATTATTACTTGGAATATGAATTGGAACGAAATCCGAAGTTAATAAGGCTCTTAAAATTTTGGTCAATTTTAAAGAGTAGAGGCTAATATATAATATTCCGATAGCCTGTACCTCGGAAAATATAAGAAATAATCCAATTTGGCAAACGGCTCCATAATTAGCACGCCTATTATTACTTGGAATATGAATTGGAACGAATTCCGAAATTAATAAGACTCATTTTAAATTTCGGTCAATTTTAGAAAACAGAGACTAATATGTAAAATTGCGATTGCTTGTATTTCGGAAACTATAATAAATAATCCAATTGGCAAAGGGCTACGTAATTAGCATTCCGAATATTCTTTGCAATGTGAATTGGAACGGAATCCGATATTAATAATACTATTTTAAAATTTTTACCTATTTTAAAAACAGAGACCAAAATATGAAATTGCGAAAGCCTGTATCTCGAAAGCTATAATAAATAATTCAATTTGGCAAACCGCTACGTAATTAGCACGCCGAATATTACTGGGAATATGAATTGGAACGAAATATGTTATTAATAATTCTATTTTAAAATTTTTGCCTATTTTAAAAAACAGAGACTAAAATATAAAATTGCGATAGCCTGTATGTCGAAAACTATAAGAAATAATCCAATTTGGAAAAAGGGCTACGTAATTAGCACGCCGAATATTGCTTGGAATGTGAATTATAACGAAATCCTATATTAATAAAACTCTTTTAAAATATTGCTCATTTATAAAAAACAGAGAGTAAAATGTAAAATTCCAATTGCCTGTATCTCGAAAACTATAATGAATAATTCAATTTGGCAAATGGCTACGTAATTAGCACGCCTATTATTACTTGGAATATGAATTGGAACGAAATCCGAAATTAATAAGACTCTTAAAATTTTGGTCATTTTTAAAGAGCAGAGGCTAATATATAAAATTCCGATAGCCTGTACCTCGGAAAATATAAGAAATAATCCAATTTGGCAAACGGCTACATAATTAGCACGCCTATTATTACTTGGAATATGAGTTGGAACGAAATCCGAAATTAATAAGACTCTTAATATTTTGGTCAATTTTAAAGAGCTGAGGCTAAAATGTAAAATTCCGATAGCCTGTACCTCGGAAAATATAAGAAATAATCCAATTTGGCAAACGGCTACGTAATTTGCACGCCTATTATTACTTGGAATATGAATTGGAACGAAATCCGAAATTAATAAGACTCATTTTAAATTTCGGTCAATTTTAAAAAACAGGGACTAAAATGTAAAATTGCGATTGCTTGTATTTCGGAAATTATAAAAAATAATCCAATTTGGCAAACGGCTACGTAATTAGCACGCCGAATATTACTTGGAATGTGAATTGGAACGAAATCCGATATTATTAATACTCTTTTAAACTTTTTGCCTATTTTAAGAAAAAGAGACTAAAATATAAAATTGCGATAGCCTGTATCTCGAAAGCTATAATAAATAATTCAATTTGGCAAACGGCTACGTAATTAGCACGCCGAATATTACTTATAATATGAATTGGAACCAAATCCGAAATTAATAAGACTATTAAAATTTTGGTCAATTTTAAAAAGCAGAGACTAAAATGTAAAATTCTGATAGCCTGTACCTCGGAAACCATAAGAAATAATCCAATATGGCAAACGGCTACGTAATTGCCACACCGAACATCACTTGAAATATGAATTGGAAAGAAATCTCAATATTTCAAATATGAATTGGAAATTAATAATACTATTTTAAAAGTTTTGCCTATTTTAAAAAATAGAGACTAAAATGTAAAATTGCGATAGCCTGTATCCCGAAAACTATAGAAATAATCCAATTTGGCAAACGGCTACGTAATTAGCACGCCGATTATTACTTGGAATATGAGTTGGATCGAAATCCGAAATTAATAAGACTCTTTTAAAATTTCGGTCAATTTTAAGAAACAGAAACTATAAGAAATAATCCAATTGGCAAAGGGCTACGTAATTAGCATTCCGAATATTACTTGGAATGTGAATTGCAAAGAAATACCAAATTAATAAGACTCTTAAAATTTTGGTCAATTATAAAAAGCAGAGACTAAAATGTAAAATTCCGATAGAAAGTATCTCTAAAACTATAAGAAATAATACAATTTGGTAAACGGATACGTAATTAGAATGAAGAATATTACTTGGTATGTGAATTGGAACGAAATCCTATATTAATAATACGCTTTAAAAATATTGGTCTTTTATAAAAAACGGAGAGTAAAATGTAAAATTCTGATAGCCTGTATTTCGGAAACTATAAGAAATAATCCAATTGGCAAAGGGCTACGTAATTAGCATTCCGAATATTACTTGGAATGTGAATTGAAAAGAAATCCGATATTAATAATACTATTTTAAAATTTTTGCCTATTTTAAAAAACATAGACTAAAATATAAAATTCCGATATCCTGTATTTCGAAAACTATAATAAATAATTCAATTTGGCAAACGGCTACGTAATTAGCACGCCGTATATTACTTGGAATATGAAATGTAACGAAATCCGAAATTAATAATACTCATGAAATTTTGGTCAATTTTAAAAGGCAGAGGAAAAAAAATGTAAAATTCTGATAGCCTGTACCTCGGAAAATATAAGAAATAATAAAATTTGGCATACGACTACGTAATTAGTACGATGAATATTATTTGGAATATGAGTAGGAACGAAATCCGAAATTAATGACTCTTTTAAAATTTCGGTCAATTTTAAAAAACAGAGACTAAAATGTAAAATTCCTATTTCCTGTACTTCGAAAACTATAATAAATAATTCAATTTGGCAAATGGCTACGTAATTAGCACGCCTATTATAACTTGGAATATGAATTGGAACGAAATCCGAAATTAATAAGACTCATTTTAAATTTCGATCAATTTTAAAAGACAGAGACTAAAATGTAAAATTGCGATTGCTTGTATTTCGAAAACTATAAGAAATAATCCAATTGGCAAAGGGATACGTAATTAGCATTCCGAATATTTCTTGGAATGTGAATTGGAACGAAATCCGATATTAATAACACTATTTTAAAATTTTTACCTATTTTAAAAAACAGAGACTAAAATATGAAATTGCGATAGCCTGTATATCGAAAGCTATAATAAATAATTCAATTTGGCAAACCGCTACGTAATTAGCACGCCGAATATTACTTGGAATATGAATTGAAACGAAATCCGAAATTAATAAGACTATTAAAATTTTGGTCAATTTTAAAAAACAGAAAAAAAATTGTAAAATTCTGATAGCCTGTATCTCGAAAACAATAAGAAATTATCCAATTTAGCAAACGTCTACGTAATTAGCACGCCGAATATTACTTGGTATATGAAGTGGAAAGAATTCTCAAATTAATAAGACTGTTAAAATTTTGGTCAATTTTAAAGAGCAGAGGCTAAAATGTAAAATTCCGATAGCCTGTACCTCGGAAAATATAAGAAATAATCCAATTTGGCAAACGGCTACGTAATTAGCACGCCTATTATTACTTGGAATACGAATTGGAACGAAATCCGAAATTAATAAGACTCATTTTAAATTTCGGTCAATTTTAAAAAACAGAGACTAAAATGTAAAATTGCGATTGCTTGTATCTCGGAAATTATAAGAAATAATCCAATTTGGCAAACGGCTACATAATTAGCACGCCTATTATTACTTGGAATATGAGTTGGAACGAAATCCGAAATTAATAAGACTCTTAAAATTTTGGTCAATTTTAAAGAGCAGAGACTAAAATGTAAAATTGCGATTGCTTGTATTTCGGAAATTATAAGAAATAATCCAATTTGGCAAACGGCTACGTAATTAGCACGCCGAATATTACTTGGAATGTGAATTGGAACAAAATCCGATATTATTAATACTATTTTAAACTTTTTGCCTATTTTAAAAAACAGAGACTAAAATATAAAATTGCGATAGCCTGTATCTCGAAAGCTATAATAAATAATTCAATTTGGCAAACGGCTACGTAATTGGCACACCGAACATCACTTGAAATATGAATTGCAAAGAAATACCAAATTAATAAGGCTCTTAAAATTTTTGTCAATTATAAAAAGCAGAGACTAAAATGTAAAATTCCGATAGAATGTATCTCTAAAACTATAAGAAATAATACAATTTGGTAAACGGATACGTAATTAGAATAAAGAATATTACTTGGAATGTGAATTGGAACGAAATCCTATATTAATAATACGCTTTAAAAAGATTGGTCATTTATAAAAAACAGAGAGTAAAATGTAAAATTCTGATAGCCTGTATTTCGGAAACTATAAGAAATAATCCAATTGGCAAAGGGCTACGTAATTAGCATTCCGAATATTACTTGGAATGTGAATTGAAAAGGAATCCGAAATTAATAATACTATTTTAAAATTTTTGCCTATTTTAAAAAACATAGACTAAAATATAAAATTGCGATATCTTGTATCTCGAAAACTATAATAAATAATTCAATTTGGCAAACGGCTACGTAATTAGCACGCCGAATATTACTTGGAATATGAATTGTAACGAAAACCGAAATTAATAAGACTCATGAAATTTTGGTCAATTTTTAAAGGCAGAGAAAAAAATGTAAAATTCTGATAGCCTGTACCTCGGAAAATATAAGAAATTATAAAATTTGGCATACGACTACGTAATTAGTACGATGATTATTACTTGGAATATGAGTAGGAACGAAATCCGAAATTAATGACTCTTTTAAAATTTCGGTCAATTTTAAAAAACAGAGACTAAAATGTAAAATTCCGATTTCCTGTACTTCGAAAACTATAAAAAATAATTCAATTTGGCAAATGGCTACGTAATTAGCACGCCTATTATTACTTGGAATATGAATTGGAACGAAATCCGAAATTAATAAGACTATTAAAAAATTGGTCAATTTTAAAAAACAGAAAAAAAATTGTAAAATTCTGATAGCCTGTATCTCGAAAACAATAAGAAATTATCCAATTTAGCAAACGTCTACGTAATTAGCACGCCGAATATTACTTGGTATATGAAGTGGAAAGAAATCTCAAATTAATAAGACTGTTAAAATTTTGGTCAATTTTAAAGAGCAGAGGCTAAAACGTAAAATTCCGATAGCCTGTACCTTGGAAAATATAAGAAATAATCCAATTTGGCAAACGGCTACGTAATTAGCACGCCTATTATTACTTGGAATACGAATTGGAACGAAATCCGAAATTAATAAGACTCATTTTAAATTTCGGTCAATTTTAAAAAACAGAGACTAAAATGTAAAATTGCGATTGCTTGTATCTCGGAAATTATAAGAAATAATCCAATTTGGTAAACGGCTACATAATTAGCACGCCTATTATTACTTGGAATATGAGTTGGAACGAAATCCGAAATTAATAAGACTCTTAAAATTTTGGTCAATTTTAAAGAGCAGAGGCTAAAATGTAAAATTCCGATAGCCTGTACCTCGGAAAATATAAGAAATTATCCAATTTGACAAACGTCTACGTAATTTGCACGCCTATTATTACTTGGAATATGAATTGGAACGAAATCCGAAATTAATAAGACTCATTTTAAATTTCGGTCAATTTTAAAAAACAGAGACTAAAATGTAAAATTGCGATTGCTTGTATTTCGGAAATTATAAGAAATAATCCAATTTGGCAAACGGCTACGTAATTAGCACGCCGAATATTACTTGGAATGTGAATTGGAACGAAATCCGATATTATTAATACTATTTTAAACATTTTGCCTATTTTAAAAAACAGAGACTAAAATATAAAATTGCGATAGCCTGTATCTCGAAAGCTATAATAAATAATTCAATTTGGCAAACGGCTACGTAATTAGCACGCCGAATATTACTTGGAATATGAATTGGAACGAAATCCGAAATTAATAAGACTCATTTTAAATTTCGGTCAATTTTAAAAAACAGAGACTAAAATATAAAATTGCGATATCCTGTATCTCGAAAACTATAATAAATAATTCAATTTGGCAAATGGCTACGTAATTAGCACGCCTATTATTACTTGGAATATGAATTGGAACGAAATCCGAAATTAATAAGACTATTAAAAAATTGGTCAATTTTAAAAAACAGAAAAAAAATTGTAAAATTCTGATAGCCTGTATCTCGAAAACAATAAGAAATTATCCAATTTAGCAAACGGCTACGTAATTAGCACGCCGAATATTACTTGGAATGGGAATTATAACGAAATCCAATATTAATAATACTCTTTTAAAATTTTTGCCTATTTTAAAAAACAGAGACTAAAATGTAAAATTGCGATAGCCTGTATCCCGAAAACTATAGAAATAATCCAATTTGGCAAACGGCTACGTAATTAGCACGCCGATTATTACTTGGAATATGAGTTGAATCGAAATTCGAAATTAATAAGACTCTTTTAAAATTTCGGTCAATTTTAAGAAACAGAAACTGTAATAAATAATCCAATTGGCAAAGGGCTACGTAATTAGCATTCCGAATATTACTTGGAATGTGAATTGGAACGAAATCCGGAATTAATAAGACTATTAAAATTTTGGTCAATTTTAAAAAGCAGAGACTAAAATGTAAAATTCTGATAGCCTGTACCTCGGAAACTATAAGAAATAATCCAATATGGCAAACGGCTACGTAATTGGCACACCGAACATCACTTGAAATATGAATTGGAAAGAAATCTCAAATTAATAAGACTTAAAATTTTGGTCAATTTTAAAAAACAGAGGCTAAAATGTAAAATTCCAATTGCCTGTATCTCGAAAACTATAATGAATAATTCAATTTGGCAAATGGCTACGTAATTAGCACGCCTATTATTACTTGGAATATGAATTGGAACGAAATCCGTAATTAATCAGACTCTTAAAATTTTGGTCAATTTTAAAAAGCAGAGGCTAAAATGTAAAATTCCGATTTCCTGTACTTCGAAAACTATAATAAATAATTCAATCTGGCAAATGGCTACGTAATTAGCACGCCTATTATTACTTGGAATATTTATTGGAACTAAATCCGAAATTAATGTCTCTTTTAAAATTTCGGTCAATTTTAAAAAACAGAGACTAAAATGTAAAATTCGAAATTAATAAGACTCATTTTAAATTTCGATCAATTTTAAAAGACAGAGACTAAAATATAAAATTGCGATTGCTTGTATTTCGAAAACTATAAGAAATAATCCAATTGGCAAAGGGCTACGTAATTAGCATTCCGAATATTTCTTGGAATGTGAATTGGAACGAAATCCGATATTAATAACACTATTTTAAAATTTTTACCTATTTTAAAAAACAGAGACTAAAATATGAAATTGCGATAGCCTGTATCTCGAAAGCTATAATAAATAATTCAATTTGGCAAACCGCTACGTAATTAGCACGCCGAATATTACTTGGAATATGAATTGGAACGAAATCCGAAATTAATAAGACTATTAAAATTTTGGTCAATTTTAAAAAACAGAAAAAAAATTGTAAAATTCTGATAGCCTGTATCTCGAAAACAATAAGAAATAATCCAATTTAGCAAACGGCTACGTAATTAGCACGTAGAATATTACTTGGTATATGAAGTGGAAAGGAATCTCAAATTAATAAGACTGTTAAAATTTTGGTCAATTTTAAAGAGCAGAGGCTAAAATGTAAAATTCCGATAGCCTGTACCTCGGAAAATATAAGAAATAATCCAATTTGGCAAACTGCTACGTAATTAGCACGCCTATTATTACTTGGAATACGAATTGGAACGAAATCCGAAATTAATAAGACTCATTTTAAATTTCGGTCAATTTAGAAAACAGAGACTAAAATATAAAATTGCGATTGCTTGTATTTCGGAAATTATAAGAAATAATCCAATTTGGCAAACGGCTACATAATTAGCACGCCTATTATTACTTGGAATATGAGTTGGAACGAAATCCGAAATTAATAAGTCTCTTAAAATTTTGGTCAATTTTAAAGAGCAGAGGCTAAAATGTAAAATTCCGATAGCCCGTACCTCGGAAAATATAAGAAATAATCCAATTTGACAAACGTCTACGTAATTTGCACGCCTATTATTACTTGGAATATGAATTGGAACGAAATCCGAAATTAATAAGACTCATTTTAAATTTCGGTCAATTTTAAAAAACAGAGACTAAAATGTAAAATTGCGATTGCTTGTATTTCTGAAATTATAAGAAATAATCCAATTTGGCAAACGGCTACGTAATTAGCACGCCGAATATTACTTGGAATGTGAATTGGAACGAAATCCGATATTATTAATACTATTTTAAACTTTTTGCCTATTTTAAAAAACAGAGACTAAAATATAAAATTGCGATAGCCTGTATCTCGAAAGCTATAATAAATAATTCAATTTGGCAAACGGCTACGTAATTAGCACGCCGAATATTACTTGGAATATGAATTGCAACCAAATCCGAAATTAATAAGACTATTAAAGTTTTGGTCAATTTTAAAAAACAGAGACAAAAATAAAAATTCTGATAGCCTGTATATCGAAAACCATAAGAAATAATCCAATTTGGCAAACGGCTACGTAATTAGCACGCCGAATATTACTTGGAATATGAATTGCAAGGAAATAAGAAATTAATAAGACTCTTAAAATTTTGGTCAATTATAAAAAGCAGAGACTAAAATGTAAAATTCCGATAGAATGTATCTCTAAAACTATAAGAAATAATACAATTTGGTAAACGGATACGTAATTAGAATAAAGAATATTACTTGGAATGTGAATTGGAACGAAATCCTATATTAATAATACGCTTTAAAAAGATTGGTCATTTATAAAAAACAGAGAGTAAAATGTAAAATTCTGATAGCCTGTATTTCGGAAACTATAAGAAATAATCCAATTGGCAAAGGGCTACGTAATTAGCATTCCGAATATTACTTGGAATGTGAATTGGAACGAAATCCTATATTAATAATACGCTTTAAAAAGATTGGTCATTTATAAAAAACAGAGACTAAAATATAAAATTGCGATAGCCTGTATCTCGAAAGCTATAATAAATAATTCAATTTGGCAAACGGCTACGTAATTAGCACGCCGAATATTACTTGGAATATGAATTGGAACCAAATCCGAAATTAATAAGACTATTAAAGTTTTGGTCAATTTTAAAAAACAGAGACAAAAATGTAAAATTCTGATAGCCTGTACCTCGGAAACCATAAGAAATAATCCAATATGGCAAACGGCTACGTACTTAGCACACCGAACATCACTTGAAATATGAATTGGAAAGAAATCTCAAATTAATAAGACTTAAAATTTTGGTCAATTTTAAAAAACAGAGGCTAAAATGTAAAATTACGATAGCCTGTATCCCGAAAACTATAGAAATAATCCAATTTGGCAAACGGCTACGTAATTAGCACGCCGATTATTACTTGGAATATGAGTTGGATCGAAATTCAAAATTAATAAGACTCTTTTAAAATTTCGGTCAATTTTAAGAAACAGAAACTATAATAAATAATCCAATCGGCAAAGGGCTACGTAATTAGCATTCCGAACATCACTTGAAATATGAATTGGAAAGAAATCTCAAATTAATAAGACTTAAAATTTTCGTCAATTTTAAAAAACAGAGGATAAAATGTAAAATTCCAATTGCCTGTATCTCGAAAACTATAATGAATAATTCAATTTGGCAAATGGCTACGTAATTAGCACGCCTATTATTACTTGGAATATGAATTGGAACGAAATCCGTAATTAATCAGACTCTTAAAATTTTGGTCAATTTTAAAGAGCAGAGGCTAAAATGTAAAATTCCGATTTCCTGTACTTCGAAAACTATAATAAATAATTCAATTTGGCAAATGGCTACGTAATTAGCACGCCTATTATTACTTGGAATATGAATTGGAACGAAATCCGAAATTAATGGCTCTTTTAAAATTTCGGTCAATTTTAAAAAACAGAGACTAAATGTAAAATTCCGATTTCCTGTACTTCGAAAACTATAATAAATAATTCAATTTGGCAAATGGCTACGTAATTAGCACGCCTATTATTACTTGGAATATGAATTGGAACGAAATCCGAAATTAATAAGACTCATTTTAAATTTCGGTCAATTTTAAAAAACAGAGACAAAAATGTAAAATTGCGATTGCTTATATTTCGGAAACTATAAGAAATAATCCAATTGGCAAAGGGCTACGTAATTAGCATTCCGAATATTACTTGAAATGTTAATTGGAACGAAATCCGATATTAATAACAATATTTTAAAATTTTTACCTATTTTAAAAAATAGAGACTATAATATGAAATTGCGATAGCCTGTATCTCGAAAGCTATAATAAATAATTCAATTTGGCAAACGGCTACGTAATCAGCACGCCGAATATTACTTGGAATATGAATTGGAAAGATATCTTAAATTAATAAGACTCTTAAAATTTTGGTCAATTTTAAAAAGCAGAGGCTAAAATGTAAAATTCTGATAGCCTGTACCTCGGAAAATATAAGAAATAATCCAATTTGGCAAACGGCTACGTAATTAGCACGCCAAATATTACTTGGAATGTGAATTGGAACGAAACCCGAAATTAATAAGACTATTAAAATATTGGTCAATTTTGAAAAACAGAGACCAAAATGTAAAATTCCGATTGCCTCTATTTCGGAAACTATAAGAAATAATTCAATTGGCAAAGGGCTAAGTAATTAGCACGCCGAATATTACTTGGAATATTAGTTGGAACGAAATCTGATATTAATAATACTCTTTTAAAATTATTGCCTATTTTAAAAAACAAAGAGTAAATTGTAAAATTCCGATAGCCTGTATCTAGAAAACTATAAGAAATAATCCAATTTGGCAAACGGTTACGTAATTAGCACACCGAACATCACTTGAAATATGAATTGGAAAGAAATCCGAAATTAATAAGACTCATTTTAAATTTCGGTCAATTTTAAAAAACAGAGACTAAAATGTAAAATTGCGATTGCTTTTATCTCGGAAATTATAAGAAATAATCCAATTTGGCAAACGGCTACATAATTAGCACGCCTATTATTACTTGGAATATGAGTTGGAACGAAATCCGAAATTAATAAGACTCATTTTAAATTTCGGTCAATTTTAAAAAACAAAGATTAAAATGGAAAATTCCGATAGCCTGTACCTCGGAAAATATAAGAAATAATCCTATTTGGCAAACGGCTACATAATTAGCACGCCTATTATTACTTGGAATATGAATTGGAAGGAAATCCGAAATTAATAAGACTCATTTTAAATTTCGGTCAATTTTAAAAAACAGAGACTAAAATGTAAAATTGCGATTGCTTGTATTTCGGAAACTATAAGAAATAATCCAATTGGCAAAGGGCTACGTAATTAGCATTCCGAATATTACTTGGAATGTGAATTGGAACGAAATCCGATATTAATAACAATAATTTAAAATTTTTACCTATTTTAAAAAATAGAGACTATAATATGAAATTGCGATAGCCTGTATCTCGAAAGCTATAATAAATAATTCAATTTGGCAAACGGCTACGTAATCAGCACGCCGAATATTACTTGGAATATGAATTGGAAAGATATCTTAAATTAATAAGACTCTTAAAATTTTGGTCAATTTTAAAAAGCAGAGGCTAAAATGTAAAATTCCGATAGCCTGTACCTCGGAAAATATAAGAAATAATCCAATTTGGCAAACGACTACGTAATTAGCACGCGGAATATTACTTGGAATATGAGTATTAACGAAAGCCGAAATTTATAAGACTCTTAAAATTTCGGTCAATTTTAAAAAACAGAGACTAAAATGTAAAATTCCAATTGCCTGTATCTAGAAAACTATAAGAAATAATCCATTTGGCAAAGCTCTACGTAATTAACATTCCGATTATTACTTGGAATGTGAATTGGAAGGAAATCCGAAATTAATAAGACTCATTTTAAATTTCGGTCAATTTTAAAAAACAGAGACAAAATGTAGAATTGCGATTGCCTGTATTTCGGAAACTATAAGAAATAATCCAATTGGCAAAGCTCTACGTAATTAACATTCCGATTATTACTCGGAATGTGAATTGGAACGAAATCCGATATTAATAATACTATTTTAAAATGTTTACCTATTTTAAAAAACAGAGACTAAAATGTAAAATTCCGATAGCCTGTATCTCGAAAACTATAGAAATTATTCAATTTGGCAAACGGCTACGCAATTAGCGCGCCAAATATTACTTGGAATATGAGTTGGAACGAAATCCGAAATTAATAAGACTCTTTTAATATTTCGGTCAAATTTAACAAACAGAGACTAAAATGTAAAATTCCGATTGCCTGTATCTCGAAAACTATAATAAATAATTCAATTTGGCAAATGGCTACGTAATTAGCACACCGATTATTACTTGGAATATGAAGTGGAACGAAATCCGAAATTAATAAGACTCTTAAAATTTTGGTCAATTTTATAAAACAGAGACTAAAATGTAAAATTCCGATTGCCTGTATTTCGGAAACTATAAGAAATAATCCAATTGGCAAAGGGCTACGTAATTAGCATTCCGAATATTACTTGGAATGTGAATTGGAACGAAGTCCGATATTAAAAATACTATTTTAAAATTTTTGCCTATTTTAAAAAACAGAGATTAAAATATAAAAAAATTTGATAGACTGTACCTCGAAAACTGTAAGTAATAATCCAAATTAGCAAACGGATAGGTAATTAGCACGCCGAATATTACCTGGAATATGAATTGCAACGAAATCCGAAATTAATAAGACTATTAAAATTTTGGTCAATTTTAAAAAGCAGAGACTAAAATGTAAAATTCCGATAGCCTGTACTTCGGAAACCATAAGAAATAATCCAATATGGCAAACGGCTACGTAATTAGCATGCCGAATATTACTTGGGATGTGAATTGGAGCGAAAGCCGATATTAATATTATTATTTCAAAATTATTGCCTATATTAAAAAACAGAGTCTAAAATATAAAATTCTGATAGCCTGTACCTCGGAAACCATAAGAAATAATCCAATATGGCAAACGGCTACGTACTTAGCACACCGAACATTACTTGGAATATGAATTGGAAAGAAATCTCAAATTAATAAGACTTAAAATTTTGGTCAATTTTAAAAAACAGAGACTAAAATGTAAAATTCCAATTGCCTGTATCTCGAAAACTATAATGAATAATTCAATTTGGCAAATGGCTACGTAATTAGCACGCCTATTATTACTTGGAATATGAATTGGAACGAAATCCGAAATTAATAAGACTTTTAAAATTTTGGCAATTTTAAAGAGCAGAGGCTAAAATGTAAAATTCCGATAGCCTGTACCTCGGAAAATATAAGAAATAATCCAATTTGGCAAACGGCTACATTATTAGCACGATTATTATTACATGGAATATGAATTGGAACGAAATCCGAAATTAATAAGACTCATTTTAAATTTCGGTCAATTTTAAAAAACAAAGACTACTATGTAAAATTGCGATTGCTTGTATTTCGGAAACTATAAGAAATAATCCAATTGGCAAAGGGCTACGTAATTAGCATTCCGAATATTACTTGGAATGTGAATTGGAACGGAATCCGATATTAATAATACTATTTTAAAATTTTTACCTATTTTAAAAACAGAGACCAAAATATGAAATTGCGATAGGATGTATCTCGAAAGCCATAATAAATAATTCAATTTATCAAACCGCTACGTAATTAGCACGCCGAATATTACTGGAAATATGAATTGGAACGAAACCCGAAATTAATAAGGCTATTAAAATTTTGGTCAATTTTAAAAAACAGAAAAACAAAATGTAAAATTCTGATAGCCTGTATCTCGAAAACAATAAGAAATAATCTAATTTAGCAAACGGCTACGTAATTAGCACGCCGAATATTACTTGGTATATGAATTGGAAAGAAATCTCAAATTAATAAGACTTAAAATTTTGGTCAATTTTAAAAAACAGAGACAAAATGTAAAATTGCGATTGCCTGTATTTCGGAAACTATAAGAAATAATCCAATTGGCAAAGGGCTACGTAATTAGCATTCCGATTATTACTTGGAATGTGAATTGGAACGAAATCCGATATTAATAATACTATTTTAAAATTTTTGCCTATTTTAAAAAACAGAGACTAAAATATAAAACTGCGATAGCCTGTATGTCGAGAACTATAAGAAATAATCCAATTTGGAAAACGGCTAAGTAATTAGCACGCCGAATACCACTTGGAATATGAATTGTAACGAAACCTGAAATTAATAAGACTCTTTTAAAATTTTGGTCAATTATAAAAAGCAGAGACTAAAATGTAAAATTCTAATAGCCTGTGCCTCGGAAAATATAAGAAATTATCCAATTTGACAAACGTCTACGTAATTTGCACGCCTATTATTACTTGGAATATGAATTGGAACGAAATCCGAAATTAATAAGACTCATTTTAAATTTCGGTCAATTTTAAAAAACAGAGACTAAAATGTAAAATTGCGATTGCTTGTATTTCGGAAATTATAAGAAATAATCCAATTTGGCAAACGGCTACGTAATTAGCACGCCGAATATTACTTGGAATGTGAATTGGAACGAAATCCGATATTATTAATACTATTTTAAACTTTTTGCCTATTTTGAAAAACAGAGACTAAAATATAAAATTGCGATAGCCTGTATCTCGAAAGCTATAATAAATAATTCAATTTGGCAAACGGCTACGTAATTAGCACGCCGAATATTACTTGGAATATGAATTGCAACCAAATCCGAAATTAATAAGACTATTAAAGTTTTGGTCAATTTTAAAAAACAGAGACAAAAATAATAATTCTGATAGCCTGTATATCGAAAACCATAAGAAATAATCCAATTTGGCAAACGGCTACGTAATTAGCATGCCGAATATTACTTGGAATATGAATTGCAAAGAAATAAGAAATTAATAAGACTCTTAAAATTTTGGTCAATTATAAAAAGCAGAGACTAAAATGTAAAATTCCGATAGAATGTATCTCTAAAACTATAAGAAATAATACAATTTGGTAAACGGATACGTAATTAGAATAAAGAATATTACTTGGAATGTGAATTGGAACGAAATCCTATATTAATAATACGCTTTAAAAAGATTGGTCATTTATAAAAAACAGAGAGTAAAATGTAAAATTCTGATAGCCTGTATTTCGGAAACTATAAGAAATAATCCAATTGGCAAAGGGCTACGTAATTAGCATTCCGAATATTACTTGGAATGTGAATTGAAAAGAAATTCGAAATTAATAATACTATTTTAAAATTTTTGCCTATTTTAAAAAACATAGACTAAAATATAAAATTGCGATATCTTGTATCTCGAAAACTATAATAAATAATTCAATTTGGCAAACGGCTACGTAATTAGCACGCCGAATATTACTTGGAATATGAATTGTAACGAAAACCTAAATTAATAAGACTCATGAAATTTTGGTCAATTTTAAAAGGCAGAGAAAAAAATGTAAAATTCTGATAGCCTGTACCTTGGAAAATATAAGAAATAATAAAATTTGGCATACGACTACGTAATTAGTACGATGATTATTACTTGGAATATGAGTAGGAACGAAATCCGAAATTAATAAGACTCATTTTAAATTTCGGTCAATTTTAAAAAACAGAGACTAAAATATAAAATTGCGATTGCTTGTATTTCGGAAATTATAAGAAATAATCCAACTGGCAAAGGGCTACGTTATTAGCATTCCGAATATTACTCGGAATGTGAATTGAAAAGAAATCCGATATTAATAATACTATTTTAAATTTTTTGCTATTTTAAAAAACAGGGACTAAAATATAAAATTGCGATATCCTGTATCTCGAAAACTATAATAAATAATTCAATTTGGCAAATGGCCACGTAATTAGCACGCCGAATATTACTTGGAATGGGAATTATAACGAAATCCAATATTAATAATACTTTTTAAAATTTTTGCCTATTTTAAAAAACAGAGACTAAAATGTAAAATTGCGATAGCCTGTATCCCGAAAACTATAGAAATAATCCAATTTGGCAAACGGCTACGTAATTAGCACGCCGATTATTACTTGGAATATGAGTTGAATCGAAATTCGAAATTAATAAGACTCTTTTAAAATTTCGGTCAATTTTAAGAAACAGAAACTATAATAAATAATCCAATTGGCAAAGGGCTACGTAATTAGCATTCCGAATATTACTTGGAATGTGAATTGGAACGAAATCCGGAATTAATAAGACTATTAAAATTTTGGTCAATTTTAAAAAGCAGAGACTAAAATGTAAAATTCTGATAGCCTGTACCTCGGAAACCATAAGAAATAATCCAATATGGCAAACGGCTACGTAATTGGCACTCCGAACATCACTTGAAATATGAATTGGAAAGAAATCTCAAATTAATAAGACTTAAAATTTTGGTCAATTTTAAAGAGCAGAGGCTAAAATGTAAAATTCCAATTGCCTGTATCTCGAAAACTATAATGAATAATTCAATTTGGCTAATGGCTACGTAATTAGCACGCCTATTATTACTTGGAATATGAATTGGAACGAAATCCGTAATTAATCAGACTCTTAAAATTTTGGTCAATTTTAAAGAGCAGAGGCTAAAATGTAAAATTCCGATTTCCTGTACTTCGAAAACTATAATAAATAATTCAATCTGGCAAATGGCTACGTAATTAGCACGCCTATTATTACTTGGAATATTTATTGGAACTAAATCCGAAATTAATGTCTCTTTTAAAATTTCGGTCAATTTTAAGAAACAGAGACTAAAATATAAAATTCGAAATTAATAAGACTCATTTTAAATTTCGGTCAATTTTAAAAGACAGAGACTAAAATATAAAATTGCGATTGCTTGTATTTCGAAAACTATAAGAAATAATCCAATTGGCAAAGGGCTACGTAATTAGCATTCCGAATATTTCTTGGAATGTGAATTGGAACGAAATCCGATATTAATAACACTATTTTAAAATTTTTACCTATTTTAAAAAACAGAGACTAAAATATGAAATTGCGATAGCCTGTATCTCGAAAGCTATAATAAATAATTCAATTTGGCAAACCGCTACGTAATTAGCACGCCGAATATTACTTGGAATATGAATTGGAACGAAATCCGAAATTAATAAGACTATTAAAATTTTGGTCAATTTTAAGAAACAGAAAAAAAATTGTAAAATTCTGATAGCCTGTATCTCGAAAACAATAAGAAATAATCCAATTTAGCAAACGGCTACGTAATTAGCACGCCGAATATTACTTGGTATATGAAGTGGAAAGAAATCTCAAATTAATAAGACTGTTAAAATTTTGGTCAATTTTAAAGAGCAGAGGCTAAAATGTAAAATTCCGATAGCCTGTACCTCGGAAAATATAAGAAATAATCCAATTTGGCAAACGGCTACGTAATTAGCACGCCTATTATTACTTGGAATACGAATTGGAACGAAATCCGAAATTAATAAGACTCATTTTAAATTTCGGTCAATTTTAAAAAACAGAGACTAAAATGTAAAATTGCGATTGCTTGTATTTCGGAAATTATAAGAAATAATCCAATTTGGCAAACGGCTACATAATTAGCACGCCTATTATTACTTGGAATATGAGTTGGAACGAAATCCGAAATTAATAAGTCTCTTAAAATTTTGGTCAATTTTAAAGAGCAGAGGCTAAAATGTAAAATTCCGATAGCCCGTACCTCGGAAAATATAAGAAATAATCCAATTTGACAAACGTCTACGTAATTTGCACGCCTATTATTACTTGGAATATGAATTGGAACGAAATCCGAAATTAATAAGACTCATTCTAAATTTCGGTCAATTTTAAAAAACAGAGACTAAAATGTAAAATTGCGATTGCTTGTATTTCTGAAATTATAAGAAATAATCCAATTTGGCAAACGGCTACGTAATTAGCATTCCGAATATTACTTGGAATGTGAATTGGAACGAAATCCTATATTAATAATACGCTTTAAAAAGATTGGTCATTTATAAAAAACAGAGACTAAAATATAAAATTGCGATAGCCTGTATCTCGAAAGCTATAATAAATAATTCAATTTGGCAAACGGCTACGTAATTAGCACGCCGAATATTACTTGGAATATGAATTGGAACCAAATCCGAAATTAATAAGACTATTAAAGTTTTGGTCAATTTTAAAAAACAGAGACAAAAATGTAAAATTCTGATAGCCTGTACCTCGGAAACCATAAGAAATAATCCAATATGGCAAACGGCTACGTACTTAGCACACCGAACATCACTTGAAATATGAATTGGAAAGAAATCTCAAATTAATAAGACTTAAAGTTTTGGTCAATTTTAAAAAACAGAGGCTAAAATGTAAAATTGCGATAGCCTGTATCCCGAAAACTATAGAAATAATCCAATTTGGCAAACGGCTACGTAATTAGCACGCCGATTATTACTTGGAATATGAGTTGGATCGAAATTCGAAATTAATAAGACTCTTTTAAAATTTCGGTCAATTTTAAGAAACAGAAACTATAATAAATAATCCAATTGGCAAAGGGCTACGTAATTAGCATTCCGAACAACACTTGAAATATGAATTGGAAAGAAATCTCAAATTAATAAGACTTAAAATTTTCGTCAATTTTAAAAAACAGAGGATAAAATGTAAAATTCCAATTGCCTGTATCTCGAAAACTATAATGAATAATTCAATTTGGCAAATGGCTACGTAATTAGCACGCCTATTATTACTTGGAATATGAATTGGAACGAAATCCGTAATTAATCAGACTCTTAAAATTTTGGTCAATTTTAAAGAGCAGAGGCTAAAATGTAAAATTCCGATTTCCTGTACTTCGGAAACTATAATAAATAATTCAATTTGGCAATTGGCTACGTAATTAGCACGCCTATTATTACTTGGAATATGAATTGGAACGAAATCCGAAATTAATAAGACTCATTTTAAATTTCGGTCAATTTTAAAAAACAGAGACTAAAATGTAAAATTGCGATTGCTTGTATTTCGGAAACTATAAGAAATAATCCAATTGGCAAAGGGCTACGTAATTAGCATTCCGAATATTTCTTGGAATGTGAATTGGAACGAAATCCGATATTAATAACACTATTTTAAAATTTTTACCTATTTTAAAAAACAGAGACTAAAATATGAAATTGCGATAGCCTGTATCTCGAAAGCTATAATAAATAATTCAGTTTGGCAAACGGCTACGTAATTAGCACGCCGAATATTACTTGGAATATGAATTGGAAAGATATCTTAAATTAATAAGACTCTTAAAATTTTGGTCAATTTTAAAAAGCAGAGGCTAAAATGTAAAATTCCGATAGCCTGTACCTCGGAAAATATAAGAAATAATCCAATTTGGCAAACGGCTACGTAATTAGCACGCCAAATATTACTTGGGATGTGAATTGGAACGAAACCCGAAATTAATAAGGCTATTAAAATATTGGTCAATTTTGAAAAACAGAGACCAAAATGTAAAATTCCGATTGCCTCTATTTCGGAAACTATAAGAAATAATTCAATTGGCAAAGGGCTAAGTAATTAGCACGCCGAATATTACTTGGAATATTAGTTGGAACGAAATCTGATATTAATAATACTCTTTTAAAATTATTGCCTATTTTAAAAAACAAAGAGTAAATTGTAAAATTCCGATAGCCTGTATCTAGAAAACTATAAGAAATAATCCAATTTGGCAAACGGCTACGTAATTAGCACGCCAAATATTACTTGGAATGTGAATTGGAACGAAATCCGAAATTAATAAGACTCATTTTAAATTTCGGTCAATTTTAAAAAACAAAGATTAAAATGGAAAATTCCGATAGCCTGTACCTCGGAAAATATAAGAAATAATCCTATTTGGCAAACGGCTACATAATTAGCACGCCCATTATTACTTGGAATATGAATTGGAAGGAAATCCGAAATTAATAAGACTCATTTTAAATTTCGGTCAATTTTAAAAAACAGAGACTAAAATGTAAAATTGCGATTGCTTGTATTTCGGAAACTATAAGAAATAATCCAATTGGCAAAGGGCTACGTAATTAGCATTCCGAATATTACTTGGAATGTGAATTGGAACGAAATCCGATATTAATAACAATATTTTAAAATTTTTACCTATTTTAAAAAATAGAGACTATAATATGAAATTGCGATAGCCTGTATCTCGAAAGCTATAATAAATAATTCAATTTGGCAAACGGCTACGTAATCAGCACGCCGAATATTACTTGGAATATGAATTGGAAAGATATCTTAAATTAATAAGACTCTTAAAATTTTGGTCAATTTTAAAAAGCAGAGGCTAAAATGTAAAATTCCGATAGCCTGTACCTCGGAAAATATAAGAAATAATCCAATTTGGCAAACGACTACGTAATTAGCACGCCTATTATTACTTGGAATATGAATTGGAACGAAATCCGAAATTAATAAGACTTATTTTAAATTTCGGTCAATATTAAAAAACAGAGACTAAAATGTAAAATTGCGATTGCTTATATTTCGGAAACTATAAGAAATAATCCAATTTGGCAAACGGCTACGTAATTAGCACGCCTATTATTACTTGGAATATGAATTGGAACGAAATCCGAAATTAATAAGACTTATTTTAAATTTCGGTCAATATTAAAAAACAGAGACTAAAATGTAAAATTGCGATTGCTTATATTTCGGAAACTATAAGAAATAATCCAATTGGCAAAGGGCTACGTAATTAGCATTCCGAATATTACTTGGAATGTGAATTGGAACGAAATCCGATATTAATAACACTATTTTAAAATTTTTACCTATTTTAAAAAATAGAGACTATAATATGAAATTGCGATAGCCTGTATCTCGAAAGCTATAATAAATAATTCAATTTGGCAAACGGCTACGTAATCAGCACGCCGAATATTACTTGGAATATGAATTGGAAAGATATCTTAAATTAATAAGACTCTTAAAATTTTGGTCAATTTTAAAAAGCAGAGGCTAAAATGTAAAATTCCGATAGCCTGTACCTCGGAAAATATAAGAAATAATCCAATTTGGCAAACGACTACGTAATTAGCACGCGGAATATTACTTGGAATATGAGTATTAACGAAAGCCGAAATTTATAAGACTCTTAAAATTTCGGTCAATTTTAAAAAACAGAGACTAAAATGTAAAATTCCAATTGCCTGTATCTAGAAAACTATAAGAAATAATCCATTTGGCAAAGCTCTACGTAATTAACATTCCGATTATTACTTGGAATGTGAATTGGAAGGAAATCCGAAATTAATAAGACTCATTTTAAATTTCGGTCAATTTTAAAAAACAGAGACAAAATGTAGAATTGCGATTGCCTGTATTTCGGAAACTATAAGAAATAATCCAATTGGCAAAGCTCTACGTAATTAACATTCCGATTATTACTTGGAATGTGAATTGGAACGAAATCCGATATTAATAATACTATTTTAAAATGTTTACCTATTTTAAAAAACAGAGACTAAAATGTAAAATTCCGATAGCCTGTATCTCGAAAACTATAGAAATTATTCAATTTGGCAAACGGCTACGCAATTAGCGCGCCAAATATTACTTGGAATATGAGTTGGAACGAAATCCGAAATTAATAAGACTCTTTTAATATTTCGGTCAAATTTAACAAACAGAGACTAAAATGTAAAATTCCGATTGCCTGTATCTCGAAAACTATAATAAATAATTCAATTTGGCAAATGGCTACGTAATTAGCACACCGATTATTACTTGGAATATGAAGTGGAACGAAATCCGAAATTAATAAGACTCTTAAAATTTTGGTCAATTTTATAAAACAGAGACTAAAATGTAAAATTCCGATTGCCTGTATTTCGGAAACTATAAGAAATAATCCAATTGGCAAAGGGCTACGTAATTAGCATTCCGAATATTACTTGGAATGTGAATTGGAACGAAGTCCGATATTAAAAATACTATTTTAAAATTTTTGCCTATTTTAAAAAACAGAGATTAAAATATAAAAAAATTTGATAGACTGTACCTCGAAAACTGTAAGTAATAATCCAAATTAGCAAACGGATAGGTAATTAGCACGCCGAATATTACCTGGAATATGAATTGCAACGAAATCCGAAATTAATAAGACTATTAAAATTTTGGTCAATTTTAAAAAGCAGAGACTAAAATGTAAAATTCCGATAGCCTGTACTTCGGAAACCATAAGAAATAATCCAATATGGCAAACGGCTACGTAATTAGCATGCCGAATATTACTTGGGATGTGAATTGGAGCGAAAGCCGATATTAATATTATTATTTCAAAATTATTGCCTATATTAAAAAACAGAGTCTAAAATATAAAATTCTGATAGCCTGTACCTCGGAAACCATAAGAAATAATCCAATATGGCAAACGGCTACGTACTTAGCACACCGAACATTACTTGGAATATGAATTGGAAAGAAATCTCAAATTAATAAGACTTAAAATTTTGGTCAATTTTAAAAAACAGAGACTAAAATGTAAAATTCCAATTGCCTGTATCTCGAAAACTATAATGAATAATTCAATTTGGCAAATGGCTACGTAATTAGCACGCCTATTATTACTTGGAATATGAATTGGAACGAAATCCGAAATTAATAAGACTTTTAAAATTTTGGCAATTTTAAAGAGCAGAGGCTAAAATGTAAATTCCGATAGCCTGTACCTCGGAAAATATAAGAAATAATCCAATTTGGCAAACGGCTACATTATTAGCACGATTATTATTACTTGGAATATGAATTGGAACGAAATCCGAAATTAATAAGACTCATTTTAAATTTCGGTCAATTTTAAAAAACAAAGACTACTATGTAAAATTGCGATTGCTTGTATTTCGGAAACTATAAGAAATAATCCAATTGGCAAAGGGCTACGTAATTAGCATTCCGAATATTACTTGGAATGTGAATTGGAACGGAATCCGATATTAATAATACTATTTTAAAATTTTTACCTATTTTAAAAACAGAGACCAAAATATGAATTTGCGATAGCCTGTATCCCGAAAGCCATAATAAATAATTCAATTTATCAAACCGCTACGTAATTAGCACGCCGAATATTACTGGAAATATGAACTGGAACGAAACCCGAAATTAATAAGGCTATTAAAATGTTGGTCAATTTTAAAAAACAGAAAAACAAAATGTAAAATTCTGATAGCCTGTATCTCGAAAACAATAAGAAATAATCTAATTTAGCAAACGGCTACGTAATTAGCACGCCGAATATTACTTGGTATATGAATTGGAAAGAAATCTCAAATTAATAAGACTCTTAAAATTTTGGTCAATTTTAAAGAGCAGAGGCTAAAATGTAAAATTCCGATAGTCTGTACCTCGGAAAATATAAGAAATAATCCAATTTGGCAAACGGCTACGTAATTAGCACGCCTATTATTACTTGGAATATGAATTGGAACGAAATCCGAAATTAATAAGACTTATTTTAAATTTCGGTCAATATTAAAAAACAGAGACTAAAATGTAAAATTGCGATTGCTTATATTTCGGAAACTATAAGAAATAATCCAATTGGCAAAGGGCTACGTAATTAGCATTCCGAATATTACTTGGAATGTGAATTGGAACGAAATCCGATATTAATAACACTATTTTAAAATTTTTACCTATTTCAAAAAATAGAGACTATAATATGAAATTGCGATAGCCTGTATCTCGAAAGCTATAATAAATAATTCAATTTGGCAAACGGCTACGTAATCAGCACGCCGAATATTACTTGGAATATGAATTGGAAAGATATCTTGAATTAATAAGACTCTTAAAATTTTGGTCAATTTTAAAAAGCAGAGGCTAAAATGTAAAATTCCGATAGCCTGTACCTCGGAAAATATAAGAAATAATCCAATTTGGCAAACGGCTACGAAATTAGCACGCCGAATATTACATGGAATGTGAATTGGAACGAAATCCGATATTATTAATACTATTTTAAATTTTTGCCTATTTTAAAAGACAGAGACTAAAATATAAAATTGCGATAAATCACTCAATTTGGCAAACGGCTACGTAATTGGCACGCCTATTATTACTTGGAATATGAATTGGAACGAAATCCGAAATTAATAAGACTGTTAAAATTTTGGTCAATTTTAAAGAGCAGAGGCTAAAATGTAAAATTCCGATAGCCTGTACCTCGGAAAATATAAGAAATAATCCAATTTGGCAAACGGCTACATAATTAGCACGCCTATTATTACTTGGAATATGAATTGGAACGAAATCCGAAATTAATAAGACTCATTTTAAATTTCGGTCAATTTTAGAAAACAGAGACTAATATGTAAAATTGCGATTGCTTGTATTTCGGAAACTATAAGAAATAATCCAATTGGCAAAGGGCTACGTAATTAGCATTCCGAATATTACTTGGAATGTGAATTGGAACGGAATCCGATATTAATAATACTATTTTAAAATTTTTACCTATTTTAAAAACAGAGACCAAAATATGAAATTGCGATAGCCTGTATCTCGAAAGCCATAATAAATAATTCAATTTGGCAAACCGCTACGTAATTAGCACGCCGAATATTACTGGAAATATGAATTGGAACGAAATCCGAAATTAATAAGGCTATTAAAATTTTGGTCAATTTTAAAAAACAGAAAAACAAAATGTAAAATTCTGATAGCCTGTATCTCGAAAACAATAAGAAATAATCCAATATGGCAAACGGCTACGTACTTAGCACACCGAACATTACTTGGAATACGAATTGGAAAGAAATCTCAAATTAATAAGACTTAAAATTTTGGTCAATTTTAAAAAACAGAGACAAAATGTAAAATTGCGATTGCCTGTATTTCGGAAACTATAAGAAATAATCCAATTGGCAAAGGGCTACGTAATTAGCATTCCGATTACTACTTGGAATGTGAATTGGAACGAAATCCGATATTAATAATACTATTTTAAAATTTTTGCCTATTTTAAAAAACAGAGACTAAAATATAAAATTGCGATAGCCTGTATGTCGAGAACTATAAGAAATAATCCAATTTGGAAAACGGCTAAGTAATTAGCACGCCGAATACCACTTGGAATATGAATTGTAACGAAACCTGAAATTAATAAGACTCTTTTAAAATTTTGGTCAATTATAAAAAGCAGAGACTAAAATGTAAAATTCTAATAGCCTGTGCCTCGGAAAATATAAGAAATAGTCCAATTTGGTAAACGGCTACGTAATTAGCACGCCGAATATTACATGGAATGTGAATTGGAACGAAATCCGATATTATTAATACTATTTTAAATTTTTGCCTATTTTAAAAGACAGAGACTAAAATATAAAATTGCGATAGCCTGTATCTCGAAAGCTATAATAAATCACTCAATTTGGCAAACGGCTACGTAATTAGCACGCCTATTATTACTTGGAATATGAATTGGAGCGAAATCCGAAATTAATAAGACTGTTAAAATTTTGGTCAATTTTAAAGAGCAGAGGCTAAAATGTAAAATTCTAATAGCCTGTGCCTCGGAAAATATAAGAAATAGTCCAATTTGGTAAACGGCTACGTAATTAGCTCGCCGAATATTACTTGGAATGTGAATTGGAACGAAATCCTATATTAATAATACTATTTTATTATTTTTGCCTATTTTAAAAAACAGAGACTAAAATGTAAAATTGCGATAGCCTGTATCTCGAAAACTATAGAAATAATCCAATTTGGCAAACGGCTACGCAATTAGCACGCCGATTATTACTTGGAATATGGGTTGGTTCGAAATCCGATATTAATAAGACTCTTTTAAAATTTCGGTCAATTTTTGAAAAACAGAGACAAAATGTAAAATTGCGATTGCCTGTATTTCGGAAACTATAAGAAATAATCCAATTGGCAAAGGGCTACGTAATTAGCATTCCGATTATTACTTGGAAGTGAATTGGAACGAAACCCGAAATTAATAAGACTATTAAAATATTGGTCAATTTTGAAAAACAGAGACCAAAATGTAAAATTCCGATTGCCTGTATTTCGGAAACTATAAGAAATAATTCAATTGGCAAAGGGCTAAGAAATTAGCACGCCGAATATTACTTGGAATATTAGTTGGAACGAAATCCGATATTAATAATACTCTTTTAAAATTATTGCCTGTTTTAAAAAACAAAGAGTTAATTGTAAAATTCCGATAGCCTGTATCTAGAAAACTATAAGAAATAATCCAATTTGGCAAACGGCTACGTAATTAGCACGCCAAATATTACTTGGAATGTGAATTGGAACGAAATCCGAAATTAATAAGACTCTTTTAAAATTTCGGTCAATTTTAAAAAACAAAGATTAAAATGGAAAATTCCGATAGCCTGTACCTAGGAAAATATAAGAAATAATCCTATTTGGCAAACGGCTACATAATTAGCACGCCTATTATTACTTGGAATATGAATTGGAACGAAATCCGAAATTAATAAGACTCATTTTAAATTTCGGTCAATTTTAAAAAACAGAGACTAAAATGTAAAATTGCGATTGCTTGTATTTCGGAAATTATAAGAAATAATTCAATTTGGCAAACGGCTACGTAATTAGCACGCCGAATATTACTTGGAATGTGAATTGGAACGAAATCCGATATTATTAATACTATTTTAAACTTTTTGCCTATTTTAAAAAACAGAGACTAAAATATAAAATTGCGATAGCCTGTATCTCGAAAGCTATAATAAATAATTCAATTTGGCAAACGGCTACGTAATTAGCACGCCGAATATTACTTGGAATATGAATTGCAACCAAATCCGAAATTAATAAGACTATTAAAGTTTTGGTCAATTTTAAAAAACAGAGACAAAAATAAAAATTCTGATAGCCTGTATATCGAAAACCATAAGAAATAATCCAATTTGGCAAACGGCTACGTAATTAGCACGCCGAATATTACTTGGAATATGAATTGCAAAGAAATAAGAAATTAATAAGACTCTTTAAATTTTGGTCAATTATAAAAAGCAGAGACTAAAATGTAAAATTCCGATAGAATGTATCTCTAAAACTATAAGAAATAATACAATTTGGTAAACGGATACGTAATTAGAATAAAGAATATTACTTGGAATGTGAATTGGAACGAAATCCTATATTAATAATACGCTTTAAAAAGATTGGTCATTTATAAAAAAAAGAGAGTAAAATGTAAAATTCTGATAGCCTGTATTTCGGAAACTATAAGAAATAATCCAATTGGCAAAGGGCTACGTAATTAGCACACCGAACATTACTTGGAATATGAATTGGAAAGAAATCTCAAATTAATAAGACTTAAAATTTTGGTCAATTTTAAAAAACAGAGACAAAATGTAAAATTGCGATTGCCTGTATTTCGGAAACTATAAGAAATAATTCAATTGGCAAAGGGCTAAGAAATTAGCACGCCGAATATTACTTGGAATATTAGTTGGAACGAAATCCGATATTAATAATACTCTTTTAAAATTTTTGCTATTTTATAAAACAGGGACTAAAATATAAAATTGCGATATCCTGTATCTCGAAAACTATAATAAATAATTCAATTTGGCAAACGGCTACGTAATTAGCACTCCGAATATTACTTGGAATGGGAATTATAACGAAATCCAATATTAATAATACTCTTTTAATATTTTGGCCTATTTTAAAAAACAGAGACTAAAATGTAAAATTGGGATAGCCTGTATCCCGAAAAGTATAGAAATAATCCAATTTGGCAAACGGCTACGTAATTAGCACGCCGATTATTACTTGGAATATGAGTTGGATCGAAATCCGAAATTAATAAGACTCTTAAAATTTCGGTCAATTTTAGGAAACAGAAACTATAAGAAATAATCCAATTCGCAAAGGGCTACGTAATTAGCATTCCGAATATTACTTGGAATGTGAATTGGAACGAAATCCGAAATTAATAAGACTATTAAAATTTTGGTCAATTTTAAAAAGCAGAGACTAAAATGTAAAATTCTGATAGCCTGTACCTCGTAAACCATAAGAATTAATCCAATATGGCAAACGGCTACGTACTTAGCACACCGAACATTACTTGGAATATGAATTGGAAAGAAATCTCAAATTAATAAGACTTAAAATTTTGGTCAATTTTAAAAAACAGAGACTAAAATGTAAAATTCCAATTGCCTGTATCTCGAAAACTATAATGAATAATTCAATTTGGCAAATGGCTACGTAATTAGCACGCCTATTATTACTTGGAATATGAATTGGAACGAAATCCGAAATTAATAAGACTTTTAAAATTTTGGCAATTTTAAAGAGCAGAAGCTAAAATGTAAAATTCCGATAGCCTGTACCTCGGAAAATATAAGAAATAATCCAATTTGGCAAACGGCTACATTATTAGCACGATTATTATTACTTGGAATATGAATTGGAACGAAATCCGAAATTAATAAGACTCATTTTAAATTTCGGTCAATTTTAAAAAACAAAGACTAATATGTAAAATTGCGATTGCTTGTATTTCGGAAACTATAAGAAATAATCCAATTGGCAAAGGGCTACGTAATTAGCATTCCGAATATTACTTGGAATGTGAATTGGAACGGAATCCGATATTAATAATACTATTTTAAAATTTTTACCCATTTTAAAAACAGAGACCAAAATATGAATTTGCGATAGCCTGTATCTCGAAAGCCATAATAAATAATTCAATTTATCAAACCGCTACGTAATTAGCACGCCGAATATTACTGGAAATATGAACTGGAACGAAACCCGAAATTAATAAGGCTATTAAAATGTTGGTCAATTTTAAAAAACAGAAAAACAAAATGTAAAATTCTGATAGCCTGTATCTCGAAAACAATAAGAAATAATCTAATTTAGCAAACGGCTACGTAATTAGCACGCCGAATATTGCTTGGTATATGAATTGGAAAGAAATCTCAAATTAATAAGACTCTTAAAATTTTGGTCAATTTTAAAGAGCAGAGGCTAAAATGTAAAATTCCGATAGTCTGTACCTCGGAAAATATAAGAAATAATCCAATTTGGCAAACGGCTACGTAATTAGCACGCCTATTATTACTTGGAATATGAATTGGAGCGAAATCCGAAATTAATAAGACTGTTAAAATTTTGGTCAATTTTAAAGAGCAGAGGCTAAAATGTAAAATTCTAATAGCCTGTGCCTCGGAAAATATAAGAAATAGTCCAATTTGGTAAACGGCTACGTAATTAGCTCGCCGAATATTACTTGGAATGTGAATTGGAACGAAATCCTATATTAATAATACTATTTTATTATTTTTGCCTATTTTAAAAAACAGAGACTAAAATGTAAAATTGCGATAGCCTGTATCTCGAAAACTATAGAAATAATCCAATTTGGCAAACGGCTACGCAATTAGCACGCCGATTATTACTTGGAATATGGGTTGGTTCGAAATCCGATATTAATAAGACTCTTTTAAAATTTCGGTCAATTTTTGAAAAACAGAGACAAAATGTAAAATTGCGATTGCCTGTATTTCGGAAACTATAAGAAATAATCCAATTGGCAAAGGGCTACGTAATTAGCATTCCGATTATTACTTGGAAGTGAATTGGAACGAAACCCGAAATTAATAAGACTATTAAAATATTGGTCAATTTTGAAAAACAGAGACCAAAATGTAAAATTCCGATTGCCTGTATTTCGGAAACTATAAGAAATAATTCAATTGGCAAAGGGCTAAGAAATTAGCACGCCGAATATTACTTGGAATATTAGTTGGAACGAAATCCGATATTAATAATACTCTTTTAAAATTATTGCCTGTTTTAAAAAACAAAGAGTTAATTGTAAAATTCCGATAGCCTGTATCTAGAAAACTATAAGAAATAATCCAATTTGGCAAACGGCTACGTAATTAGCACGCCAAATATTACTTGGAATGTGAATTGGAACGAAATCCGAAATTAATAAGACTCTTTTAAAATTTCGGTCAATTTTAAAAAACAAAGATTAAAATGGAAAATTCCGATAGCCTGTACCTAGGAAAATATAAGAAATAATCCTATTTGGCAAACGGCTACATAATTAGCACGCCTATTATTACTTGGAATATGAATTGGAACGAAATCCGAAATTAATAAGACTCATTTTAAATTTCGGTCAATTTTAAAAAACAGAGACTAAAATGTAAAATTGCGATTGCTTGTATTTCGGAAATTATAAGAAATAATTCAATTTGGCAAACGGCTACGTAATTAGCACGCCGAATATTACTTGGAATGTGAATTGGAACGAAATCCGATATTATTAATACTATTTTAAACTTTTTGCCTATTTTAAAAAACAGAGACTAAAATATAAAATTGCGATAGCCTGTATCTCGAAAGCTATAATAAATAATTCAATTTGGCAAACGGCTACGTAATTAGCACGCCGAATATTACTTGGAATATGAATTGCAACCAAATCCGAAATTAATAAGACTATTAAAGTTTTGGTCAATTTTAAAAAACAGAGACAAAAATAAAAATTCTGATAGCCTGTATATCGAAAACCATAAGAAATAATCCAATTTGGCAAACGGCTACGTAATTAGCACGCCGAATATTACTTGGAATATGAATTGTAAAGAAATAAGAAATTAATAAGACTCTTTAAATTTTGGTCAATTATAAAAAGCAGAGACTAAAATGTAAAATTCCGATAGAATGTATCTCTAAAACTATAAGAAATAATACAATTTGGTAAACGGATACGTAATTAGAATAAAGAATATTACTTGGAATGTGAATTGGAACGAAATCCTATATTAATAATACGCTTTAAAAAGATTGGTCATTTATAAAAAAAAGAGAGTAAAATGTAAAATTCTGATAGCCTGTATTTCGGAAACTATAAGAAATAATCCAATTGGCAAAGGGCTACGTAATTAGCATTCCGAATATTACTTGGAATGTGAATTGGAACGAAATCCTATATTAATAATACGCTTTAAAAAGATTGGTCATTTATAAAAAACAGAGACTAAAATATAAAATTGCGATAGCCTGTATCTCGAAAGCTATAATAAATAATTCAATTTGGCAAACGGCTACGTAATTAGCACGCCGAATATTACTTGGAATATGAATTGGAACCAAATCCGAAATTAATAAGACTATTAAAGTTTTGGTCAATTTTAAAAAACAGAGACAAAAATGTAAAATTCTGATAGCCTGTACCTCGGAAACCATAAGAAATAATCCAATATGGCAAACGGCTACGTACTTAGCACACCGAACATCACTTGAAATATGAATTGGAAAGAAATCTCAAATTAATAAGACTTAAAGTTTTGGTCAATTTTAAAAAACAGAGGCTAAAATGTAAAATTGCGATAGCCTGTATCCCGAAAACTATAGAAATAATCCAATTTGGCAAACGGCTACGTAATTAGCACGCCGATTATTACTTGGAATATGAGTTGGATCGAAATTCGAAATTAATAAGACTCTTTTAAAATTTCGGTCAATTTTAAGAAACAGAAACTATAATAAATAATCCAATTGGCAAAGGGCTACGTAATTAGCATTCCGAACATCACTTGAAATATGAATTGGAAAGAAATCTCAAATTAATAAGACTTAAAATTTTCGTCAATTTTAAAAAACAGAGGATAAAATGTAAAATTCCAATTGCCTGTATCTCGAAAACTATAATGAATAATTCAATTTGGCAAATGGCTACGTAATTAGCACGCCTATTATTACTTGGAATATGAATTGGAACGAAATCCGTAATTAATCAGACTCTTAAAATTTTGGTCAATTTTAAAGAGCAGAGGCTAAAATGTAAAATTCCGATTTCCTGTACTTCGGAAACTATAATAAATAATTCAATTTGGCAAATGGCTACGTAATTAGCACGCCTATTATTACTTGGAATATGAATTGGAACGAAATCCGAAATTAATGGCTCTTTTAAAATTTCGGTCAATTTTAAAAAACAGAGACTAAATGTAAAATTCCGATTTCCTGTACTTCGAAAACTATAATAAATAATTCAATTTGGCAAATGGCTACGTAATTAGCACGCCTATTATTACTTGGAATATGAATTGGAACGAAATCCGAAATTAATAAGACTCATTTTAAATTTCGGTCAATTTTAGAAAACAGAGACTAATATGTAAAATTGCGATTGCTTGTATTTCGGAAACTATAAGAAATAATCCAATTGGCAAAGGGCTACGTAATTAGCATTCCGAATATTACTTGGAATGTGAATTGGAACGGAATCCGATATTAATAATACTATTTTAAAATTTTTACCTATTTTAAAAACAGAGACCAAAATATGAAATTGCGATAGCCTGTATCTCGAAAGCCATAATAAATAATTCAATTTGGCAAACCGCTACGTAATTAGCACGCCGAATATTACTGGAAATATGAATTGGAACGAAATCCGAAATTAATAAGGCTATTAAAATTTTGGTCAATTTTAAAAAACAGAAAAACAAAATGTAAAATTCTGATAGCCTGTATCTCGAAAACAATAAGAAATAATCTAATTTAGCAAACGGCTACGTAATTAGCACGCCGAATATTACTTGGTATATGAATTGGAAAGAAATCTCAAATTAATAAGAAGTAAAATTTTGGTCAATTTTAAAGAGCAGAGGCTAAAATGTAAAATTCCGATAGTCTGTACCTCGGAAAATATAAGAAATAATCCAATTTGGCAAACGGCTACGTAATTAGCACGCCTATTATTACTTGGAATATGAATTGGAACGAAATCCGAAATTAATAAGACTCATTTTAAATTTCGGTCAATTTTAAAAAACAGAGACTAAAATGTAAAATTGCGATTGCTTGTATTTCGGAAACTATAAGAAATAATCCAATTGGCAAAGGGCTACGTAATTAGCATTCCGAATATTACTTGGAATGTGAATTGGAACGAAATCCGATATTAATAACACTATTTTAAATTTTTACCTATTTTAAAAAACAGAGACTATAGTATGAAATTGCGATAGCCTGTATCTCGAAAGCTATAATAAATAATTCAATTTGGCAAACGGCTACGTAATCAGCACGCCGAATATTACTTGGTATATGAATTGGAACGAAATCCGATATTAATAATACTATTTTAAAATTTTTGCTATTTTATAAAACAGGGACTAAAATATAAAATTGCGATATCCTGTATCTCGAAAACTATAATAAATTATTCAATTTGGCAAACGGCTACGTAATTAGCACTCCGAATATTACTTGGAATGGGAATTATAACGAAATCCAATATTAATAATACTCTTTTAATATTTTTGCCTATTTTAAAAAACAGAGACTAAAATGTAAAATTGGGATAGCCTGTATCCCGAAAAGTATAGAAATAATCCAATTTGGCAAACGGCTACGTAATTAGCACGCCGATTATTACTTGGAATATGAGTTGGATCGAAATCCGAAATTAATAAGACTCTTTTAAAATTTCGGTCAATTTTAGGAAACAGAAACTATAAGAAATAATCCAATTCGCAAAGGGCTACGTAATTAGCATTCCGAATATTACTTGGAATGTGAATTGGAACGAAATCCGAAATTAATAAGACTATTAAAATTTTGGTCAATTTTAAAAAGCAGAGACTAAAATGTAAAATTCTGATAGCCTGTACCTCGTAAACCATAAGAATTAATCCAATATGGCAAACGGCTACGTACTTAGCACACCGAACATTACTTGGAATATGAATTGGAAAGAAATCTCAAATTAATAAGACTTAAAATTTTGGTCAATTTTAAAAAACAGAGACTAAAATGTAAAATTCCAATTGCCTGTATCTCGAAAACTATAATGAATAATTCAATTTGGCAAATGGCTACGTAATTAGCACGCCTATTATTACTTGGAATATGAATTGGAACGAAATCCGAAATTAATAAGACTTTTAAAATTTTGGCAATTTTAAAGAGCAGAAGCTAAAATGTAAAATTCCGATAGCCTGTACCTCGGAAAATATAAGAAATAATCCAATTTGGCAAACGGCTACATTATTAGCACGATTATTATTACTTGGAATATGAATTGGAACGAAATCCGAAATTAATAAGACTCATTTTAAATTTCGGTCAATTTTAAAAAACAAAGACTAATATGTAAAATTGCGATTGCTTGTATTTCGGAAACTATAAGAAATAATCCAATTGGCAAAGGGCTACGTAATTAGCATTCCGAATATTACTTGGAATGTGAATTGGAACGGAATCCGATATTAATAATACTATTTTAAAATTTTTACCCATTTTAAAAACAGAGACCAAAATATGAATTTGCGATAGCCTGTATCTCGAAAGCCATAATAAATAATTCAATTTATCAAACCGCTACGTAATTAGCACGCCGAATATTACTGGAAATATGAACTGGAACGAAACCCGAAATTAATAAGGCTATTAAAATGTTGGTCAATTTTAAAAAACAGAAAAACAAAATGTAAAATTCTGATAGTCTGTATCTCGAAAACAATAAGAAATAATCTAATTTAGCAAACGGCTACGTAATTAGCACGCCGAATATTGCTTGGTATATGAATTGGAAAGAAATCTCAAATTAATAAGACTCTTAAAATGTTGGTCAATTTTAAAGAGCAGAGGCTAAAATGTAAAATTCCGATAGTCTGTACCTCGGAAAATATAAGAAATAATCCAATTTGGCAAACGGCTACGTAATTAGCACGCCTATTATTACTTGGAATATGAATTGGAACGAAATCCGAAATTAATAAGACTCATTTTAAATTTCGGTCAATATTAAAAAACAGAGACTAAAATGTAAAATTGCGATTGCTTATATTTCGGAAACTATAAGAAATAATCCAATTGGCAAAGGGCTACGTAATTAGCATTCCGAATATTACTTGGAATGTGAATTGGAACGAAATCCGATATTAATAACACTATTTTAAAATTTTTACCTATTTTAAAAAATAGAGACTATAATATGAAATTGCGATAGCCTGTATCTCGAAAGCTATAATAAATAATTCAATTTGGCAAACGGCTACGTAATTAGCACGCCGAATATTACTTGGAATATGAATTGGAACGAAATCCGAAATTAATAAGACTGTTAAAATTTTGGTCAATTTTAAAGAGCAGAGGCTAAAATGTAAAATTCCGATAGCCTGTACCTCGGAAAATATAAGAAATAATTCAATTTGGCAAACGGCTACATAATTAGCACGCCTATTATTACTTGGAATATGAATTGGAACGAAATCCGATATTAATAATACTATTTTAAAATTTTTACCTATTTTAAAAACAGAGACCAAAATATGAAATTGCGATAGCCTGTATCTCGAAAGCCATAATAAATAATTCAATTTGGCAAACCGCTACGTAATTAGCACGCCGAATATTACTGGAAATATGAATTGGAACGAAATCCGAAATTATAAGGCTATTAAAATTTTGGTCAATTTTAAAAAACAGAAAAACAAAATGTAAAATTCTGATAGCCTGTATCTCGAAAACAATAAGAAATAATCCAATATGGCAAACGGCTACGTACTTAGCACACCGAACATTACTTGGAATATGAATTGGAAAGAAATCTCAAATTAATAAGACTTAAAATTTTGGTCAATTTTAAAAAACAGAGACAAAATGTAAAATTGCGATTGCCTGTATTTCGGAAACTATAAGAAATAATCCAATTGGCAAAGGGCTACGTAATTAGCATTCCGATTATTACTTGGAATGTGAATTGGAACGAAATCCGATATTAATAATACTATTTTAAAATTTTTGCCTATTTTAAAAAACAGAGACTAAAATATAAAATTGCGATAGCCTGTATGTCGAGAACTATAAGAAATAATCCAATTTGGAAAACGGCTAAGTAATTAGCACGCCGAATACCACTTGGAATATGAATTGTAACGAAACCTGAAATTAATAAGACTCTTTTAAAATTTTGGTCAATTATAAAAAGCAGAGACTAAAATGTAAAATTCTAATAGCCTGTGCCTCGGAAAATATAAGAAAGTATCCAATTTGACAAACGTCTACGTAATTTGCACGCCTATTATTACTTGGAATATGAATTGGAACGAAATCCGAAATTAATAAGACTCATTTTAAATTTCGGTCAATTTTAAAAAACCGAGACTAAAATGTAAAATTGCGATTGCTTGTATTTCGGAAATTATAAGAAATAATCCAATTTGGCAAACGGCTACGTAATTAGCACGCCGAATATTACTTGGAATGTGAATTGGAACGAAATCCGATATTATTAATACTATTTTAAACTTTTTGCCTATTTTAAAAAACAGAGACTAAAATATAAAATTGCGATAGCCTGTATCTCGAAAGCTATAATAAATAATTCAATTTGGCAAACGGCTACGTAATTAGCACGCCGAATATTACTTGGAATATGAATTGCAAAGAAATAAGAAATTAATAAGACTATTAAAGTTTTGGTCAATTTTAAAAAACAGAGACAAAAATAAAAATTCTGATAGCCTGTATATCGAAAACCATAAGAAATAATCCAATTTGGCAAACGGCTACCTAATTAGCATGCCGAATATTACTTGGAATATGAATTGCAAAGAAATAAGAAATTAATAAGACTCTTAAAATTTTGGTCAATTATAAAAAGCAGAGACTAAAATGTAAAATTCCGATAGAATGTATCTCTAAAACTATAAGAAATAATACAATTTGGTAAACGGATACGTAATTAGAATAAAGAATATTACTTGGAATGTGAATTGGAACGAAATCCTATATTAATAATACGCTTTAAAAAGATTGGTCATTTATAAAAAACAGAGAGCAAAATGTAAAATTCTGATAGCCTGTATTTCGGAAACTATAAGAAATAATCCAATTGGCAAAGGGCTACGTAATTAGCATTCCGAATATTACTTGGAATGTGAATTGGAACGAAATCCGGAATTAATAAGACTATTAAAATTTTGGTCAATTTTAAAGAGCAGAGGCTAAAATGTAAAATTCCGATAGCCCGTACCTCGGAAACCATAAGAAATAATCCAATATGGCAAACGGCTACGTAATTGGCACACCGAACATCACTTGAAATATGAATTGGAAAGAAATCTCAAATTAATAAGACTTAAAATTTTGGTCAATTTTAAAAAACAAAGGCTAAAATGTAAAATTCCAATTGCCTGTATCTCGAAAACTATAATGAATAATTCAATTTGGCAAATGGCTACGTAATTAGCACGCCTATTATTACTTGGAATATGAATTGGAACGAAATCCGTAATTAATCAGACTCTTAAAATTTTGGTCAATTTTAAAGAGCAGAGGCTAAAATGTAAAATTCCGATTTCCTGTACTTCGAAAACTATAATAAATAATTCAATCTGGCAAATGGCTACGTAATTAGCACGCCTATTATTACTTGGAATATTTATTGGAACTAAATCCGAAATTAATGTCTCTTTTAAAATTTCGGTCAATTTTAAAAAACAGAGACTAAAATGTAAAATTCGAAATTAATAAGACTCATTTTAAATTTCGGTCAATTTTAAAAGACAGAGACTAAAATATAAAATTGCGATTGCTTGTATTTCGAAAACTATAAGAAATAATCCAATTAGCAAAGGGCTACGTAATTAGCATTCCGAATATTTCTTGGAATGTGAATTGGAACGAAATCCGATATTAATAACACTATTTTAAAATTTTTACCTATTTTAAAAAACAGAGACTAAAATATGAAATTGCGATAGCCTGTATCTCGAAAGCCATAATAAATAATTCAATTTGGCAAACCGCTACGTAATTAGCACACCGAATATTACTTGGAATATGAATTGGAACGAAATCCGAAATTAATAAGACTATTAAAATTTTGGTCAATTTTAAAAAACAGAAAAAAAATTGTAAAATTCTGATAGCCTGTATCTCGAAAACAATAAGAAATAATCCAATTTAGCAAACGGCTACGTAATTAGCACGCCGAATATTACTTGGTATATGAAGTGGAAAGAAATCTCAAATTAATAAGACTCATTTTAAATTTCGGTCAATTTTAAAAAACAGAGACTAAAATGTAAAATTGCGATTGCCTGTACCTCGGAAAATATAAGAAATAATCCAATTTGGCAAACGGCTACGTAATTAGCACGCCTATTATTACTTGGAATACGAATTGGAACGAAATCCGAAATTAATAAGACTCATTTTAAATTTCGGTCAATTTTAAAAAACAGAGACTAAAATGTAAAATTGCGATTGCTTGTATTTAGGAAATTATAAGAAATAATCCAATTTGGCAAACGGCTACATAATTAGCACGCCTATTATTACTTGGAATATGAGTTGGAACGAAATCCGAAATTAATAAGTCTCTTAAAATTTTGGTCAATTTTAAAGAGCAGAGGCTAAAATGTAAAATTCCGATAGCCCGTACCTCGGAAAATATAAGAAATAATCCAATTTGACAAACGTCTACGTAATTTGCACGCCTATTATTACTTGGAATATGAATTGGAACGAAATCCGAAATTAATAAGACTCATTTTAAATTTCGGTCAATTTTAAAAAACAGAGACTAAAATGTAAAATTGCGATTGCTTGTATTTCGGAAATTATAAGAAATAATCCAATTTGGCAAACGGCTACGTAATTAGCACGCCGAATATTACTTGGAATGTGAATTGGAACGAAATCCGATATTATTAATACTATTTTAAACTTTTTGCCTATTTTAAAAAACAGAGACTAAAATATAAAATTGCGATAGCCTGTATCTCGAAAGCTATAATAAATAATTCAATTTGGCAAACGGCTACGTAATTAGCACGCACGAATATTACTTGGAATATGAATTGCAACCAAATCCGAAATTAATAAGACTATTAAAGTTTTGGTCAATTTTAAAAAACAGAGACAAAAATAAAAATTCTGATAGCCTGTATATCGAAAACCATAAGAAATAATCCAATTTGGCAAACGGCTACGTAATTAGCACGCCGAATATTACTTGGAATATGAATTGCAAAGAAATAAGTAATTAATAAGACTCTTAAAATTTTGGTCAATTATAAAAAGCAGAGACTAAAATGTAAAATTCCGATAGAATGTATCTCTAAAACTATAAGAAATAATACAATTTGGTAAACGGATACGTAATTAGAATAAAGAATATTACTTGGAATGTGAATTGGAACGAAATCCTATATTAATAATACGCTTTAAAAAGATTGGTCATTTATAAAAAACAGAGACTAAAATATAAAATTGCGATAGCCTGTACCTCGGAAACCATAAGAAATAATCCAATATGGCAAACGGCTACGTACTTAGCACACCGAACATCACTTGAAATATGAATTGGAAAGAAATCTCAAATTAATAAGACTTAAAATTTTGGTCAATTTTAAAAAACAGAGGCTAAAATGTAAAATTGCGATAGCCCGTATCCCGAAAACTATAGAAATAATCCAATTTGGCAAACGGCTACGTAATTAGCACGCCGATTATTACTTGGAATATGAGTTGGATCGAAATTCGAAATTAATAAGACTCTTTTAAAATTTCGGTCAATTTTAAGAAAGAGAAACTATAATAAATAATCCAATTGGCAAAGGGCTACGTAATTAGCATTCCGAACATCACTTGAAATATGAATTGGAAAGAAATCTCAAATTAATAAGACTTAAAATTTTCGTCAATTTTAAAAAACAGAGGATAAAATGTAAAATTCCATTTGCCTGTATCTCGAAAACTATAATGAATAATTCAATTTGGCAAATGGCTACGTAATTAGCACGCCTATTATTACTTGGAATATGAATTGGAACGAAATCCGTAATTAATCAGACTCTTAAAATTTTGGTCAATTTTAAAGAGCAGAGGCTAAAATGTAAAATTCCTATTTCCTGTACTTCGAAAACTATAATAAATAATTCAATTTGGCAAATGGCTACGTAATTAGCACGCCTATTATTACTTGGAATATGAATTGGAACGAAATCCGAAATTAATGGCTCTTTTAAAATTTCGGTCAATTTTAAAAAACAGAGACTAAATGTAAAATTCCGATTTCCTGTACTTCGAAAACTATAATAAATAATTCAATTTGGCAAATGGCTACGTAATTAGCACGCCTATTATTACTTGGAATATGAATTGGAACGAAATCCGAAATTAATAAGGCTCATTTTAAATTTCGGTCAATTTTAAAAAACAGAGACTAAAATGTAAAATTGCGATTGCTTGTATTTCGGAAACTATAAGAAATAATCCAATTGGCAAAGGGCTACGTAATTAGCATTCCGAATATTACTTGGAATGTGAATTGGAACGAAATCCGATATTAATAACAATATTTTAAAATTTTTACCTATTTTAAAAAATAGAGACTATAATATGAAATTGCGATAGCCTGTATCTCGAAAGCTATAATAAATAATTCAATTTGGCAAACGGCTACGTAATCAGCACGCCGAATATTACTTGGAATATGAATTGGAAAGATATCTTAAATTAATAAGACTCTTAAAATTTTGGTCAATTTTAAAAAGCAGAGGCTAAAATGTAAAATTCCGATAGCCTGTACCTCGGAAAATATAAGAAATAATCCAATTTGGCAAACGGCTACGTAATTAGCACGCCAAATATTACTTGGAATGTGAATTGGAACGAAACCCGAAATTAATAAGACTATTAAAATATTGGTCAATTTTGAAAAACAGAGACCAAAATGTAAAATTCCGATTGCCTCTATTTCGGAAACTATAAGAAATAATTCAATTGGCAAAGGGCTAAGTAATTAGCACGCCGAATATTACTTGGAATATTAGTTGGAACGAAATCTGATATTAATAATACTCTTTTAAAATTATTGCCTATTTTAAAAAACAAAGAGTAAATTGTAAAATTCCGATAGCCTGTATCTAGAAAACTATAAGAAATAATCCAATTTGGCAAACGGCTACGTAATTAGCACGCCAAATATTACTTGGAATGTGAATTGGAACGAAATCCGAAATTAATAAGACTCTTTTAAAATTTCGGACAATTTTAAAAAACAAAGATTAAAATGGAAAATTCCGATAGCCTGTACCTCGGAAAATATAAGAAATAATCCTATTTGGCAAACGGCTACATAATTAGCACGCTTATTATTACTTGGAATATGAATTGGAAGGAAATCCGAAATTAATAAGACTCATTTTAAATTTCGGTCAATTTTAAAAAACAGAGACAAAATGTAAAATTGCGATTGCCTGTATTTCGGAAACTATAAGAAATAATCCAATTGGCAAAGCTCTACGTAATTAACATTCCGATTATTACTTGGAATGTGAATTGGAACGAAATCCGATATTAATAATACTATTTTAAAATGTTTACCTATTTTAAAAAACAGAGACTAAAATGTAAAATTCCGATAGCCTGTATCTCGAAAACTATAGAAATTATTCAATTTGGCAAACGGCTACGCAATTAGCGCGCCAAATATTACTTGGAATATGAGTAGGAACGAAATCCGAAATTAATAAGACTCTTTTAATATTTCGGTCAAATTTAACAAACAGAGACTAAAATGTAAAATTCCGATTGCCTGTATCTCGAAAACTATAATAAATAATTCAATTTGGCAAATGGCTACGTAATTAGCACACCGATTATTACTTGGAATATGAAGTGGAACGAAATCCGAAATTAATAAGACTCTTAAAATTTTGGTCAATTTTATAAAACAGAGACTAAAATGTAAAATTCCGATTGCCTGTATTTCGGAAACTATAAGAAATAATCCAATTGGCAAAGGGCTACGTAATTAGCATTCCGAATATTACTTGGAATGTGAATTGGAACGAAGTCCGATATTAAAAATACTATTTTAAAATTTTTGCCTATTTTAAAAAACAGAGACTAAAATATAAAAAAATTTGATAGACTGTATCTCGAAAACTGTAAGTAATAATCCAAATTAGCAAACGGATAGGTATTTAGCACGCCGAATATTACCTGGAATATGAATTGCAACGAAATCCGAAATTAATAAGACTATTAAAATTTTGGTCAATTTTAAAAAGCAGAGACTAAAATGTAAAATTCTGATAGCCTGTACCTCGGAAACCATAAGAAATAATCCAATATGGCAAACGGCTACGTAATTGGCACACCGAACATCACTTGAAATATGAATTGGAAAGAAATCTCAAATTAATAAGACTTAAAATTTTGGTCAATTTTAAAAAACAAAGGCTAAAATGTAAAATTCCAATTGCCTGTATCTCGAAAACTATAATGAATAATTCAATTTGGCAAATGGCTACGTAATTAACACGCCTATTATTACTTGGAATATGAATTGGAACGAAATCCGTAATTAATCAGACTCTTAAAATTTTGGTCAATTTTAAAGAGCAGAGGCTAAAATGTAAAATTCCGATTTCCTGTACTTCGAAAACTATAATAAATAATTCAATCTGGCAAATGGCTACGTAATTAGCACGCCTATTATTACTTGGAATATTTATTGGAACTAAATCCGAAATTAATGTCTCTTTTAAAATTTCGGTCAATTTTAAAAAACAGAGACTAAAATGTAAAATTCGAAATTAATAAGACTCATTTTAAATTTCGGTCAATTTTAAAAGACAGAGACTAAAATATAAAATTGCGATTGCTTGTATTTCGAAAACTATAAGAAATAATCCAATTAGCAAAGGGCTACGTAATTAGCATTCCGAATATTTCTTGGAATGTGAATTGGAACGAAATCCGATATTAATAACACTATTTTAAAATTTTTACCTATTTTAAAAAACAGAGACTAAAATATGAAATTGCGATAGCCTGTATCTCGAAAGCCATAATAAATAATTCAATTTGGCAAACCGCTACGTAATTAGCACGCCGAATATTACTTGGAATATGAATTGGAACGAAATCCGAAATTAATAAGACTATTAAAATTTTGGTCAATTTTAAAAAACAGAAAAAAAATTGTAAAATTCTGATAGCCTGTATCTCGAAAACAATAAGAAATAATCCAATTTAGCAAACGGCTACGTAATTAGCACGCCTATTATTACTTGGAATATGAGTTGGAACGAAATCCGAAATTAATAAGTCTCTTAAAATTTTGGTCAATTTTAAAGAGCAGAGGCTAAAATGTAAAATTCCGATAGCCCGTACCTCGGAAAATATAAGAAATAATCCAATTTGACAAACGTCTACGTAATTTGCACGCCTATTATTACTTGGAATATGAATTGGAACGAAATCCGAAATTAATAAGACTCATTTTAAATTTCGGTCAATTTTAAAAAACAGAGACTAAAATGTAAAATTGCGATTGCTTGTATTTCGGAATTTATAAGAAATAATGCAATTTGGCAATCGGCAACGTAATTAGCATGCCGAATATTACTTGGAATGTGAATTGGAACGAAATCCGATATTATTAATACTATTTTAAACTTTTTGCCTATTTTAAAAAACAGAGACTAAAATATAAAATTGCGATAGCCTGTATCTCGAAAGCTATAATAAATAATTCAATTTGGCAAACGGCTACGTAATTAGCACGCACGAATATTACTTGGAATATGAATTGCAACCAAATCCGAAATTAATAAGACTATTAAAGTTTTGGTCAATTTTAAAAAACAGAGACAAAAATAAAAATTCTGATAGCCTGTATATCGAAAACCATAAGAAATAATCCAATTTGGCAAACGGCTACGTAATTAGCACGCCGAATATTACTTGGAATATGAATTGCAAAGAAATAAGTAATTAATAAGACTCTTAAAATTTTGGTCAATTATAAAAAGCAGAGACTAAAATGTAAAATTCCAATAGAATGTATCTCTAAAACTATAAGAAATAATACAATTTGGTAAACGGATACGTAATTAGAATAAAGAATATTACTTGGAATGTGAATTGGAACGAAATCCTATATTAATAATACGCTTTAAAAAGATTGGTCATTTATAAAAAACAGAGAGTAAAATGTAAAATTCTGATAGCCTGTATTTCGGAAACTATAAGAAATAATCCAATTGGCAAAGGGCTACGTAATTAGCATTCCGAATATTACTTGGAATGTGAATTGGAACGAAATCCTATATTAATAATACGCTTTAAAAAGATTGGTCATTTATAAAAAACAGAGACTAAAATATAAAATTGCGATAGCCTGTACCTCGGAAACCATAAGAAATAATCCAATATGGCAAACGGCTACGTACTTAGCACACCGGACATCACTTGAAATATGAATTGGAAAGAAATCTCAAATTAATAAGACTTAAAATTTTGGTCAATTTTAAAAAACAGAGGCTAAAATGTAAAATTGCGATAGCCCGTATCCCGAAAACTATAGAAATAATCCAATTTGGCAAACGGCTACGTAATTAGCACGCCGATTATTACTTGGAATATGAGTTGGATCGAAATTCGAAATTAATAAGACTCTTTTAAAATTTCGGTCAATTTTAAGAAAGAGAAACTATAATAAATAATCCAATTGGCAAAGGGCTACGTAATTAGCATTCCGAACATCACTTGAAATATGAATTGGAAAGAAATCTCAAATTAATAAGACTTAAAATTTTCGTCAATTTTAAAAAACAGAGGATAAAATGTAAAATTCCAATTGCCTGTATCTCGAAAACTATAATGAATAATTCAATTTGGCAAATGGCTACGTAATTAGCACGCCTATTATTACTTGGAATATGAATTGGAACGAAATCCGTAATTAATCAGACTCTTAAAATTTTGGTCAATTTTAAAGAGCAGAGGCTAAAATGTAAAATTCCGATTTCCTGTACTTCGAAAACTATAATAAATAATTCAATTTGGCAAATGGCTACGTAATTAGCACGCCTATTATTACTTGGAATATGAATTGGAACGAAATCCGAAATTAATGGCTCTTTTAAAATTTCGGTCAATTTTAAAAAACAGAGACTAAATGTAAAATTCCGATTTCCTGTACTTCGAAAACTATAATAAATAATTCAATTTGGCAAATGGCTACGTAATTAGCACGCCTATTATTACTTGGAATATGAATTGGAACGAAATCCGAAATTAATAAGGCTCATTTTAAATTTCGGTCAATTTTAAAAAACAGAGACTAAAATGTAAAATTGCGATTGCTTGTATTTCGGAAACTATAAGAAATAATCCAATTGGCAAAGGGCTACGTAATTAGCATTCCGAATATTACTTGGAATGTGAATTGGAACGAAATCCGATATTAATAACAATATTTTAAAATTTTTACCTATTTTAAAAAATAGAGACTATAATATGAAATTGCGATAGCCTGTATCTCGAAAGCTATAATAAATAATTCAATTTGGCAAACGGCTACGTAATCAGCACGCCGAATATTACTTGGAATATGAATTGGAAAGATATCTTAAATTAATAAGACTCTTAAAATTTTGGTCAATTTTAAAAAGCAGAGGCTAAAATGTAAAATTCCGATAGCCTGTACCTCGGAAAATATAAGAAATAATCCAATTTGGCAAACGGCTACGTAATTAGCACGCCAAATATTACTTGGAATGTGAATTGGAACGAAACCCGAAATTAATAAGACTATTAAAATATTGGTCAATTTTGAAAAACAGAGACCAAAATGTAAAATTCCGATTGCCTCTATTTCGGAAACTATAAGAAATAATTCAATTGGCAAAGGGCTAAGTAATTAGCACGCCGAATATTACTTGGAATATTAGTTGGAACGAAATCTGATATTAATAATACTCTTTTAAAATTATTGCCTATTTTAAAAAACAAAGAGTAAATTGTAAAATTCCGATAGCCTGTATCTAGAAAACTATAAGAAATAATCCAATTTGGCAAACGGCTACGTAATTAGCACGCCAAATATTACTTGGAATGTGAATTGGAACGAAATCCGAAATTAATAAGACTCTTTTAAAATTTCGGACAATTTTAAAAAACAAAGATTAAAATGGAAAATTCCGATAGCCTGTACCTCGGAAAATATAAGAAATAATCCTATTTGGCAAACGGCTACATAATTAGCACGCTTATTATTACTTGGAATATGAATTGGAAGGAAATCCGAAATTAATAAGACTCATTTTAAATTTCGGTCAATTTTAAAAAACAGAGACAAAATGTAAAATTGCGATTGCCTGTATTTCGGAAACTATAAGAAATAATCCAATTGGCAAAGCTCTACGTAATTAACATTCCGATTATTACTTGGAATGTGAATTGGAACGAAATCCGATATTAATAATACTATTTTAAAATGTTTACCTATTTTAAAAAACAGAGACTAAAATGTAAAATTCCGATAGCCTGTATCTCGAAAACTATAGAAATTATTCAATTTGGCAAACGGCTACGCAATTAGCGCGCCAAATATTACTTGGAATATGAGTAGGAACGAAATCCGAAATTAATAAGACTCTTTTAATATTTCGGTCAAATTTAACAAACAGAGACTAAAATGTAAAATTCCGATTGCCTGTATCTCGAAAACTATAATAAATAATTCAATTTGGCAAATGGCTACGTAATTAGCACACCGATTATTACTTGGAATATGAAGTGGAACGAAATCCGAAATTAATAAGACTCTTAAAATTTTGGTCAATTTTATAAAACAGAGACTAAAATGTAAAATTCCGATTGCCTGTATTTCGGAAACTATAAGAAATAATCCAATTGGCAAAGGGCTACGTAATTAGCATTCCGAATATTACTTGGAATGTGAATTGGAACGAAGTCCGATATTAAAAATACTATTTTAAAATTTTTGCCTATTTTAAAAAACAGAGACTAAAATATAAAAAAATTTGATAGACTGTATCTCGAAAACTGTAAGTAATAATCCAAATTAGCAAACGGATAGGTAATTAGCACGCCGAATATTACCTGGAATATGAATTGCAACGAAATCCGAAATTAATAAGACTATTAAAATTTTGGTCAATTTTAAAAAGCAGAGACTAAAATGTAATATTCCGATAGCCTGTACTTCGGAAACCATAAGAAATAATCCAATTTGACAAACGGCTACGTAATTAGCACGCGGAATATTACTTGGAATATGAGTATTAACGAAAGCCGAAATTTATAAGACTCTTAAAATTTCGGTCAATTTTAAAAAACAGAGACTAAAATGTAAAATTCCAATTGCCTGTATCTCGAAAACTATAATGAATAATTCAATTTGCAAATGGCTACGTAATTAACACGCGTTTTATTACTTGGAATATGAATTGGAACGAAATCCGAAATTAATAAGACTCTTTTTAAATTTCGGTCAATTTTAAAAAACAGAGACTAAAATGTAAAATTGCTATTGCCTGTATTTGGGAAACTATAAGAAATAATCCAATTGGCAAAGGGCTACGTAATTAGTATTACGAATATTACTTGGAATGTGAATTGGAACGAAATCCGATATTAATAATACTATTTTAAAATTTTTACCTATTTTAAAAAACAGAGACTAAAATATGAAATTGCGATAGCCTGTATCTCGAAAGCTATAATAAATAATTCAATTTGGCAAACGGCTACGTAATTAGCACGCCGAATATTACTTGGAATATGAATTGGAGTGAAATCCGAAATTAATAAGACTGTTAAAATTTTGGTCAATTTTAAAAAACAGAAAAAAAAAATGTAAAATTCTGATAGCCTTTATCTCGCAAACTATAAGAAATAATCCAATTTAGCAAACGGCTACGTAATCAGCACGCCGTATATTACTTGGAATATGAATTTTAAAGAAATCTGAAATTAATAAGACTCTTAAAATTTTGGTCAATTTTAAAATGCAGACACTAAAATGTAAAATTCCGATAGCCTGTACCTCGGAAACCATAAAAAATAATCCAATATGGCAAACGGCTACGTAATTAGCATGCCGAATATTACTTGGGATGTGAATTGGAGCGAAAGCCGATATTAATATTATTATTTCAAAATTATTGCCTATATTAAAAAACAGAGTCTAAAATATAAAATTACGATAGCCTGTATCTCGAAAACTATAATAAATAATTCGATCTGGCAAACGGCTACGTAATTATTATGCCGAATATTACTTGTAATATGAATTGGAACGAAATCCGATATTAATAATTCTATTTTAAAATTTTTGCCTATTTTAAAAAACAGAGACTAAAATATAAAATTGCGATAGCCTGTATGTCGAAAACTATAAGAAATAATCCAATTTGGAAAACGGCTACGTAATTAGCACGCCGAATATTGCTTGGAATGGGAATTATAACGAAATCCGATATTAATAATACTCTTTTAAAATTTTGATCAATTATAAAAGGCAGAGACTAAAATGTAAAATTCCGATAGCCTGTATCTCTAAAACTATAAGATATAGTCCAATTTAATAAACGTATAAGTAATTAGCACGAAGAATATTAATTTGAATGTGAATAGGAACGAAATCCTATATTAATAATACTCTTTTAAAATATTGCTCAATTATAAAAAACAGAGAGTAAAATGTAAAATTCCGATAGCCTGTATTTCGGAAACTATAAGAAATAATCAAATTTGGCAAACGGCTACGTAATTAGCACGCCGAATATTACTTGGAATATGAATTGCAAAGAAATAAGAAATTAATAAGACTCTTAAAATTTTGGTCAATTATAAAAAGCAGAGACTAAAATGTAAAATTCCGATAGAATGTATCTCTAAAACTATAAGAAATAATACAATTTGGTAAACGGATACGTAATTAGAATAAAGAATATTACTTGGAATGTGAATTGGAACGAAATCCTATATTAATAATACGCTTTAAAAAGATTGGTCATTTATAAAAAACAGAGAGTAAAATGTAAAATTCTGATAGCCTGTATTTCGGAAACTATAAGAAATAATCCAATTGGCAAAGGGCTACGTAATTAGCATTCCGAATATTACTTGGAATGTGAATTGAAAAGAAATCCGAAATTAATAATACTATTTTAAAATTTTTGCCTATTTTAAAAAACATAGACTAAAATATAAAATTGCGATATCCTGTATCTCGAAAACTATAATAAATAATTCAATTTGGCAAACGGCTACGTAATTAGCACGCCGAATATTACTTGGAATATGAATTGTAACGAAATCCGAAATTAATAAGACTCATGAAATTTTGGTCAATTTTAAAAGGCAGAGAAAAAAATGTAAAATTCTTATAGCCTGTACCTCGGAAAATATAAGAAATAATAAAATTTGGCATACGACTACGTAATTAGTACGATGATCATTACTTGGAATATGTGTAGGAACGAAATTCGAAATTAATGACTCTTTTAAAATTTCGGTCAATTTAAAAAAACAGAGACTAAAATGTAAAATTCCGATTTCCTGTACTTCGAAAACTATAATAAATAATTCAATTTGGCAAATGGCTACGTAATTAGCACGCCTATTATTACTTGGAATATGAATTGGAACGAAATCCGAAATTAATAAGACTCATTTTAAATTTCGGTCAATTTTAAAAAACAGAGACTAAAATATAAAATTGCGATTGCTTGTATTTCGAAAATTATAAGAAATAATCCAATTGGCAAAGGGCTACGTTATTAGCATTCCGAATATTACTCGGAATGTGAATTGAAAAGAAATCCGATATTAATAATACTATTTTAAAATTTTTGCTATTTTAAAAAACAGGGACTAAAATATAAAATTGCGATATCCTGTATCTCGAAAACTGTAATAAATAATTCAATTTGGCAAACGGCCACGTAATTAGCATGCCGAATATTACTTGGAATGGGAATTATAACGAAATCCAATATTAATAATACTCTTTTAAAATTTTTGCCTATTTTAAAAAACAGAGACTAAAATGTAAAATTGCGATAGCCTGTATCCCGAAAACTATAGAAATAATCCAATTTGGCAAACGGCTACGTAATTAGCACGCCGATTATTACTTGGAATATGAGTTGGATCGAAATCCGAAATTAATAAGACTCTTTTAAAATTTCGGTCAATTTTAAGAAACGGAAACTATAAGAAATAATCCAATTGGCAAAGGGCTACGTAATTAGCATTCCGAATATTACTTGGAATGTGAATTGGAACGAAATCCGAAATTAATAAGACTATTAAAATTTTGGTCAATTTTAAAAAGCAGAGACTAAAATGTAAAATTCTGATAGCCTGTATCTCGAAAACAATAAAAAATAATCTAATTTAGCAAACGGCTACGTAATTAGCACGCCGAATATTACTTGGTATATGAATTGGAAAGAAATCTCAAATTAATAAGACTCTTAAAATTTTGGTCAATTTTAAAGAGCAGAGGCTAAAATGTAAAATTCCGATAGCCTGTACCTCGGAAAATATAAGAAATAATCCAATTTGGCAAACGGCTACGTAATTAGCACGCCGAATATTACTTGAAATGTGAATTGGAACGAAATCCGATATTATTAATACTATTTTAAACTTTTTGCTTATTTTAAAAAGCAGTGACTAAAATGTAAAATTCCGATAGAAAGTATCTCTAAAACTATAAGAAATAATACAATTTGGTAAACGGACACGTAATTAGAATGAAGAATATTACTTGGTATGTGAATTGGAACGAAATCCTATATTAATAATACGCTTTAAAAATATTGGTCATTTATAAAAAACAGAGAGTAAAATGTAAAATTTTGATAGCCTGTATTTCGGAAACTATAAGAAATAATCCAATTGGCAAAGGGCTACGTAATTAGCATTCCGAATATTACTTGGAATGTGAATTGAAGAGAAATCCGATATTAATAATACTATTTTAAAATTTTTGCCTATTTTAAAAAACATAGACTAAAATATAAAATTGCGATATCCTGTATCTCGAAAACTATAATAAATAATTCAATTTGGCAAACGGCTACGTAATTAGCACGCCGATTATTACTTGGAATATGAATTGTAACGAAATCCGAAATTAATTATACTCATGAAATTTTGGTCAATTTTAAAAGGCAGAGGAAAAAAAATGTAAAATTCTGATAGCCTGTACCTCGGAAAATATAAGAAATAATAAAATTTGGCATACGACTACGTAATTAGTACGATGAATATTACTTGGAATATGAGTAGGAACGAAATCCGAAATTAATGACTCTTTTAAAATTTCGGTCAATTTTAAAAAACAGAGACTAAAATGTAAAATTCCGATTTCCTGTACTTCGAAAACTATAATAAATAATTCAATTTGGCAAATGGCTACGTAATTAGCACGCCTATTATAACTTGGAATATGAATTGGAACGAAATCCGAAATTAATAAGACTCATTTTAAATTTCGGTCAATTTTAAAAGACAGAGACTAAAATGTAAAATTGCGATTGCTTGTATTTCGAAAACTATAAGAAATAATCCAATTGGCAAAGGGCTACGTAATTAGCATTCCGAATATTACTTGGAATGTGAATTGGAACGAAATCCGAAATTAATAAGACTATTAAAATTTTGGTCAATTTTAAAAAGCAGAGACTAAAATGTAAAATTCTGATAGCCTGTATCTCGAAAACAATAAAAAATAATCTAATTTAGCAAACGGCTACGTAATTAGCACGCCGAATATTACTTGGTATATGAAGTGGAAAGAAATCTCAAATTAATAAGACTGTTAAAATTTTGGTCAATTTTAAAGAGCAGAGGCTAAAATGTAAAATTCCGATAGCCTGTACCTCGGAAAATATATGAAATAATCCAATTTGGCAAACGGCTACGTAATTAGCACGCCTATTATTACTTGGAATACGAATTGGAACGAAATCCGAAATTAATAAGGCTCATTTTAAATTTCGGTCAATTTTAAAAAACAGAGACTAAAATGTAAAATTGCGATTGCTTGTATTTCGGAAATTATAAGAAATAATCCAATTTGGCAAACGGCTACATAATTAGCACGCCTATTATTACTTGGAATATTAGTTGGAACGAAATCCGAAATTAATAAGACTCTTAAAATTTTGGTCCATTTTAAAGAGCAGAGGCTAAAATGTAAAATTCCGATAGCCTGTACCTCGGAAAATATAAGAAATAATCCAATTTGACAAACTTCTACGTAATTTGCACGCCTATTATTACTTGGAATATGAATTGGAACGAAATCCGAAATTAATAAGACTCATTTTAAATTTCGGTCAATTTTAAAAAACAGAGACTAAAATGTAAAATTGCGATTGCTTGTATTTCGGAAATTATAAGAAATAATCCAATTTGGCAAACGGCTACGTAATTAGCACGCCGAATATTACTTGGAATGTGAATTGGAACGAAATCCGATATTATTAATACTATTTTAAACTTTTTGCCTATTTTAAAAAACAGAGACTAAAATATAAAATTGCGATAGCCTGTATCTCGAAAGTTATAATAAATAATTCAATTTGGCAAACGGCTACGTAATTAGCACGCCGAATATTACTTGGAATATGAATTGGAACCAAATCCGAAATTAATAAGACTATTAAAGCTTTGGTCAATTTTAAAAAACAGAGACAAAAATAAAAATTCTGATAGCCTGTATATCGAAAACCATAAGAAATAATCCAATTTGGCAAACGGCTACGTAATTAGCACGACGAATATTACTTGGAATATGAATTGCAAAGAAATAAGAAATTAATAAGACTCTTAAAATTTTGGTCAATTATAAAAAGCAGAGACTAAAATGTAAAATTCCGATAGAATGTATCTCTAAAACTATAAGAAATAATACAATTTGATAAACGGATACGTAATTAGAATGAAGAATATTACTTGGAATGTGAATTGGAACGAAATCCTATATTAATAATACGCTTTAAAAAGATTGGTCATTTATAAAAAACAGAGAGTAAAATGTAAAATTCTGATAGCCTGTATTTCGGAAACTATAAGAAATAATCCAATTGGCAAAGGGCTACGTAATTAGCATTCCGAATATTACTTGGAATGTGAATTGAAAAGAAATCCGAAATTAATAATACTATTTTAAAATTTTTGCCTATTTTAAAAAACATAGACTAAAATATAAAATTGCGATATCCTGTATCTCGAAAACTATAATAAATAATTCAATTTGGCAAACGGCTACGTAATTAGCACGCCGAATATTACTTGGAATATGAATTGTAAGGAAAACCGAAATTAATAAGACTCATGAAATTTTGGTCAATTTTAAAAGGCAGAGAAAAAAATGTAAAATTTTGATAGCCTGTACCTCGGAAAATATAAGAAATAATCCAATTTGGCAAACGGCTACGTAATTAGCACGCCTATTATTACTTGGAATATGAATTGGAACGAAATCCGATTTTAATAAGACTCATTTTAAATTTCGGTCAATTTTAAAAAACAGAGACTAAAATATAAAATTGCGATTGCTTGTATTTCGAAAACTATAAGAAATAATCCAATTGGCAAAGGGCTACGTAATTAGCATTCCGAATATTACTTGGAATGTGAATTGGAACGAAATCCGATATTATTAATACTATTTTAAACTTTTTGCCTATTTTAAAAAACAGAGACTAAAATATAAAATTGCGATAGCCTGTATCTCGAAAGTTATAATAAATAATTCAATTTGGCAAACGGCTACGTAATTAGCACGCCGAATATTACTTGGAATATGAATTGGAACCAAATCCGAAATTAATAAGACTATTAAAGTTTTGGTCAATTTTAAAAAACAGAGACAAAAATAAAAATTCTGATAGCCTGTATATCGAAAACCATAAGAAATAATCCAATTTGGCAAACGGCTACGTAATTAGCACGCCGAATATTACTTGGAATATGAATTGTAACGAAATCCGAAATTAATTATACTCATGAAATTTTGGTCAATTTTAAAAGGCAGAGGAAAAAAAATGTAAAATTCTGATAGCCTGTACCTCGGAAAATATAAGAAATAATAAAATTTGGCATACGACTACGTAATTAGTACGATGAATATTACTTGGAATATGAGTAGGAACGAAATCCGAAATTAATGACTCTTTTAAAATTTCGGTCAATTTTAAAAAACAGAGACTAAAATGTAAAATTCCGATTTCCTGTACTTCGAAAACTATAATAAATAATTCAATTTGGCAAATGGCTACGTAATTAGCACGCCTATTATAACTTGGAATATGAATTGGAACGAAATCCGAAATTAATAAGACTCATTTTAAATTTCGGTCAATTTTAAAAGACAGAGACTAAAATGTAAAATTGCGATTGCTTGTATTTCGAAAACTATAAGAAATAATCCAATTGGCAAAGGGCTACGTAATTAGCATTCCGAATATTTCTTGGAATGTGAATTGGAACGAAATCCGATATTAATAACACTATTTTAAAATTTTTACCTATTTTAAAAAACAGAGACTAAAATATGAAATTGCGATAGCCTGTATCTCGAAAGCTATAATAAATAATTCAATTTGGCAAACCGCTACGTAATTAGCACGCCGAATATTACTTGGAATATGAATTGGAACGAAATCCGAAATTAATAAGTCTATTAAAATTTTGGTCAATTTTAAAAAACAGAAAAAAAATTGTAAAATTCTGATAGCCTGTATCTCGAAAACAATAAGAAATAATCCAATTTAGCAAACGGCTACGTAATTAGCACGCCGAATATTACTTGGTATATGAAGTGGAAAGAAATCTCAAATTAATAAGACTGTTAAAATTTTGGTCAATTTTAAAGAGCAGAGGCTAAAATGTAAAATTCCGATAGCCTGTACCTCGGAAAATATATGAAATAATCCAATTTGGCAAACGGCTACGTAATTAGCACGCCTATTATTACTTGGAATACGAATTGGAACGAAATCCGAAATTAATAAGACTCATTTTAAATTTCGGTCAATTTTAAAAAACAGAGACTAAAATGTAAAATTGCGATTGCTTGTATTTCGGAAATTATAAGAAATAATCCAATTTGGCAAACGGCTACATAATTAGCACGCCTATTATTACTTGGAATATGAGTTGGAACGAAATCCGAAATTAATAAGACTCTTAAAATTTTGGTCCATTTTAAAGAGCAGAGGCTAAAATGTAAAATTCCGATAGCCTGTACCTCGGAAAATATAAGAAATAATCCAATTTGACAAACTTCTACGTAATTTGCACGCCTATTATTACTTGGAATATGAATTGGAACGAAATCCGAAATTAATAAGACTCATTTTAAATTTCGGTCAATTTTAAAAAACAGAGACTAAAATGTAAAATTGCGATTGCTTGTATTTCGGAAATTATAAGAAATAATCCAATTTGGCAAACGGCTACGTAATTAGCACGCCGAATATTACTTGGAATGTGAATTGGAACGAAATCCGATATTATTAATACTATTTTAAACTTTTTGCCTATTTTAAAAAACAGAGACTAAAATGTAAAATTGCGATTGCTTGTATTTCGGAAATTATAAGAAATAATTCAATTTGGCAAACGGCTACGTAATTAGCACGCCAAATATTACTTGGAATATGAATTGGAACCAAATCCGAAATTAATAAGACTATTAAAGTTTTGGTCAATTTTAAAAAACAGAGACAAAAATAAAAATTCTGATAGCCTGTATATCGAAAACCATAAGAAATAATCCAATTTGGCAAACGGCTACGTAATTAGCACGCCGAATATTACTTGGAATATGAATTGTAACGAAATCCGAAATTAATTATACTCATGAAATTTTGGTCAATTTTAAAAGGCAGAGGAAAAAAAATGTAAAATTCTGATAGCCTGTACCTCGGAAAATATAAGAAATAATAAAATTTGGCATACGACTACGTAATTAGTACGATGAATATTACTTGGAATATGAGTAGGAACGAAATCCGAAATTAATGACTCTTTTAAAATTTCGGTCAATTTTAAAAAACAGAGACTAAAATGTAAAATTCCGATTTCCTGTACTTCGAAAACTATAATAAATAATTCAATTTGGCAAATGGCTACGTAATAAGCACGCCTATTATAACTTGGAATATTAATTGGAACGAAATCCGAAATTAATAAGACTCATTTTAAATTTCGGTCAATTTTAAAAGACAGAGACTAAAATGTAAAATTGCGATTGCTTGTATTTCGAAAACTATAAGAAATAATCCAATTGGCAAAGGGCTACGTAATTAGCATTCCGAATATTTCTTGGAATGTGAATTGGAACGAAATCCGATATTAATAACACTATTTTAAAATTTTTACCTATTTTAAAAAACAGAGACTAAAATATGAAATTGCGATAGCCTGTATCTCGAAAGCTATAATAAATAATTCAATTTGGCAAACCGCTACGTAATTAGCACGCCGAATATTACTTGGAATATGAATTGGAACGAAATCCGAAATTAATAAGTCTATTAAAATTTTGGTCAATTTTAAAAAACAGAAAAAAAATTGTAAAATTCTGATAGCCTGTATCTCGAAAACAATAAGAAATAATCCAATTTAGCAAACGGCTACGTAATTAGCACGCCGAATATTACTTGTTATATGAAGTGGAAAGAAATCTCAAATTAATAAGACTGTTAAAATTTTGGTCAATTTTAAAGAGCAGAGGCTAAAATGTAAAATTCCGATAGCCTGTACCTCGGAAAATATATGAAATAATCCAATTTGGCAAACGGCTACGTAATTAGCACGCCTATTATTACTTGGAATACGAATTGGAACGAAATCCGAAATTAATAAGACTCATTTTAAATTTCGGTCAATTTTAAAAAACAGAGACTAAAATGTAAAATTGCGATTGCTTGTATTTCGGAAATTATAAGAAATAATCCAATTTGGCAAACGGCTACATAATTAGCACGCCTATTATTACTTGGAATATGAGTTGGAACGAAATCCGAAATTAATAAGACTATTAAAATTTTGGTCCATTTTAAAGAGCAGAGGCTAAAATGTAAAAATCCGATAGCCTGTACCTCGGAAAATATAAGAAATAATCCAATTTGACACACTTCTACGTAATTTGCACGCCTATTATTACTTGGAATATGAATTGGAACGAAATCCGAAATTAATAAGACTCATTTTAAATTTCGGTCAATTTTAAAAAACAGAGACGAAAATGTAAAATTGCGATTGCTTGTATTTCGGAAATTATAAGAAATAATCCAATTTGGCAAACGGCTACGTAATTAGCACGCCGAATATTACTTGGAATGTGAATTGGAACGAAATCCGATATTATTAATACTATTTTAAACTTTTTGCCTATTTTAAAAAACAGAGACTAAAATATAAAATTGCGATAGCCTGTATCTCGAAAGTTATAATAAATAATTCAATTTGGCAAACGGCTACGTAATTAGCACGCCGAATATTACTTGGAATATGAATTGGAACCAAATCCGAAATTAATAAGACTATTAAAGTTTTGGTCAATTTTAAAAAACAGAGACAAAAATAAAAATTCTGATAGCCTGTATATCGAAAACCATAAGAAATAATCCAATTTGGCAAACGGCTACGTAATTAGCACGACGAATATTACTTGGAATATGAATTGCAAAGAAATAAGAAATTAATAAGACTCTTAAAATTTTGGTCAATTATAAAAAGCAGAGACTAAAATGTAAAATTCCGATAGAATGTATCTCTAAAACTATAAGAAATAATACAATTTGATAAACGGATACGTAATTAGAATGAAGAATATTACTTGGAATGTGAATTGGAACGAAATCCTATATTAATAATACGCTTTAAAAAGATTGGTCATTTATAAAAAACAGAGAGTAAAATGTAAAATTCTGATAGCCTGTATTTCGGAAACTATAAGAAATAATCCAATTGGCAAAGGGCTACGTAATTAGCACGCCTATTATTACTTGGAATATGAATTGGAACGAAATCCGAAATTAATAAGGCTCATTTTAAATTTCGGTCAATTTTAAAAAACAGAGACTAAAATGTAAAATTGCGATTGCTTGTATTTCGGAAACTATAAGAAATAATCCAATTGGCAAAGGGCTACGTAATTAGCACGCCGAACATCACTTGAAATATGAATTGGAAAGAAATCTCAAATTAATAAGACTTAAAATTTTGGTCAATTTTAAAAAACAGAGGCTAAAATGTAAAATTGCGATAGCCTGTATCCCGAAAACTATAGAAATAATCCAATTTGGCAAACGGCTACGTAATTAGCACGCCGATTATTACTTGGAATATGAGTTGGATCGAAATTCGAAATTAATAAGATTCTTTTAAAATTTCGGTCAATTTTAAGAAACAGAAACTATAATAAATAATCCAATTGGCAAAGGGCTACGTAATTAGCATTCCGAACATCACTTGAAATATGAATTGGAAAGAAATCTCAAATTAATAAGACTTAAAATTTTCGTCAATTTTAAAAAACAGAGGATAAAATGTAAAATTCCAATTGCCTGTATCTCGAAAACTATAATGAATAATTCAATTTGGCAAATGGCTACGTAATTAGCACGCCTATTATTACTTGGAATATGAATTGGAACGAAATCCGAAATTAATGGCTCTTTTAAAATTTCGGTCAATTTTAAAAAACAGAGACTAAATGTAAAATTCCGATTTCCTGTACTTCGAAAACTATAATAAATAATTCAATTTGGCAAATGGCTACGTAATTAGCACGCCTATTATTACTTGGAATATGAATTGGAACGAAATCCGAAATTAATAAGGCTCATTTTAAATTTCGTTCAATTTTAAAAAACAGAGACTAAAATGTAAAATTGCGATTGCTTGTATTTCGGAAACTATAAGAAATAATCCAATTGGCAAAGGGCTACGTAATTAGCATTCCGAATATTACTTGGAATGTGAATTGGAACGAAATCCGATATTAATAACAATATTTTAAAATTTTTATCTATTTTAAAAAATAGAGACTATAATATGAAATTGCGATAGCCTGTATCTCGAAAGCTATAATAAATAATTCAATTTGGCAAACGGCTACGTAATCAGCACGCCGAATATTACTTGGAATATGAATTGGAAAGATATCTTAAATTAATAAGACTCTTAAAATTTTGGTCAATTTTAAAAAGCAGAGGCTAAAATGTAAAATTCCGATAGCCTGTACCTCGGAAAATATAAGAAATAATCCAATTTGGCAAACGGCTACGTAATTAGCACGCCAAATATTACTTGGAATGTGAATTGGAACGAAACCCGAAATTAATAAGACTATTAAAATATTGGTCAATTTTGAAAAACAGAGACCAAAATGTAAAATTCCGATTGCCTCTATTTCGGAAACTATAAGAAATAATTCAATTGGCAAAGGGCTAAGTAATTAGCACGCCGAATATTACTTGGAATATTAGTTGGAACGAAATCTGATATTAATAATACTCTTTTAAAATTATTGCCTATTTTAAAAAACAAAGAGTAAATTGTAAAATTCCGATAGCCTGTATCTAGAAAACTATAAGAAATAATCCAATTTGGCAAACGGCTACGTAATTAGCACGCCAAATATTACTTGGAATGTGAATTGGAACGAAATCCGAAATTAATAAGACTCTTTTAAAATTTCGGACAATTTTAAAAAACAAAGATTAAAATGGAAAATTCCGATAGCCTGTACCTCGGAAAATATAAGAAATAATCCTATTTGGCAAACGGCTACATAATTAGCACGCTTATTATTACTTGGAATATGAATTGGAAGGAAATCCGAAATTAATAAGACTCATTTTAAATTTCGGTCAATTTTAAAAAACAGAGACAAAATGTAAAATTGCGATTGCCTGTATTTCGGAAACTATAAGAAATAATCCAATTGGCAAAGCTCTACGTAATTAACATTCCGATTATTACTTGGAATGTGAATTGGAACGAAATCCGATATTAATAATACTATTTTAAAATGTTTACCTATTTTAAAAAACAGAGACTAAAATGTAAAATTCCGATAGCCTGTATCTCGAAAACTATAGAAATTATTCAATTTGGCAAACGGCTACGCAATTAGCGCGCCAAATATTACTTGGAATATGAGTTGGAACGAAATCCGAAATTAATAAGACTCTTTTAATATTTCGGTCAAATTTAACAAACAGAGACTAAAATGTAAAATTCCGATTGCCTGTATCTCGAAAACTATAATAAATAATTCAATTTGGCAAATGGCTACGTAATTAGCACACCGATTATTACTTGGAATATGAAGTGGAACGAAATCCGAAATTAATAAGACTCTTAAAATTTTGGTCAATTTTATAAAACAGAGACTAAAATGTAAAATTCCGATTGCCTGTATTTCGGAAACTATAAGAAATAATCCAATTGGCAAAGGGCTACGTAATTAGCATTCCGAATATTACTTGGAATGTGAATTGGAACGAAGTCCGATATTAAAAATACTATTTTAAAATTTTTGCCTATTTTAAAAAACAGAGACTAAAATATAAAAAAATTTGATAGACTGTATCTCGAAAACTGTAAGTAATAATCCAAATTAGCAAACGGATAGGTAATTAGCACGCCGAATATTACCTGGAATATGAATTGCAACGAAATCCGAAATTAATAAGACTATTAAAATTTTGGTCAATTTTAAAAAGCAGAGACTAAAATGTAAAATTCCGATAGCCTGTACTTCGGAAACCATAAGAAATAATCCAATTTGACAAACGGCTACGTAATTAGCACGCGGAATATTACTTGGAATATGAGTATTAACGAAAGCCGAAATTTATAAGACTCTTAAAATTTCGGTCAATTTTAAAAAACAGAGACTAAAATGTAAAATTCCAATTGCCTGTATCTCGAAAACTATAATGAATAATTCAATTTGCAAATGGCTACGTAATTAACACGCGTTTTATTACTTGGAATATGAATTGGAACGAAATCCGAAATTAATAAGACTCTTTTTAAATTTCGGTCAATTTTAAAAAACAGAGACTAAAATGTAAAATTGCTATTGCCTGTATTTGGGAAACTATAAGAAATAATCCAATTGGCAAAGGGCTACGTAATTAGTATTACGAATATTACTTGGAATGTGAATTGGAACGAAATCCGATATTAATAATACTATTTTAAAATTTTTACCTATTTTAAAAAACAGAGACTAAAATATGAAATTGCGATAGCCTGTATCTCGAAAGCTATAATAAATAATTCAATTTGGCAAACGGCTACGTAATTAGCACGCCGAATATTACTTGGAATATGAATTGGAGTGAAATCCGAAATTAATAAGACTGTTAAAATTTTGGTCAATTTTAAAAAACAGAAAAAAAAAAATGTAAAATTCTGATAGCCTTTATCTCGCAAACTATAAGAAATAATCCAATTTAGCAAACGGCTACGTAATCAGCACGCCGTATATTACTTGGAATATGAATTTTAAAGAAATCTGAAATTAATAAGACTCTTAAAATTTTGGTCAATTTTAAAATGCAGACACTAAAATGTAAAATTACGATAGCCTGTACCTCGGAAACCATAAAAAATAATCCAATATGGCAAACGGCTACTTAATTAGCATGCCGAATATTACTTGGGATGTGAATTGGAGCGAAAGCCGATATTAATATTATTATTTCAAAATTATTGCCTATATTAAAAAACAGAGTCTAAAATATAAAATTACGATAGCCTGTATCTCGAAAACTATAATAAATAATTCGATCTGGCAAACGGCTACGTAATTATTATGCCGAATATTACTTGTAATATGAATTGGAACGAAATCCGATATTAATAATTCTATTTTAAAATTTTTGCCTATTTTAAAAAACAGAGACTAAAATATAAAATTGCGATAGCCTGTATGTCGAAAACTATAAGAAATAATCCAATTTGGAAAACGGCTACGTAATTAGCACGCCGAATATTGCTTGGAATGGGAATTATAACGAAATCCGATATTAATAATACTCTTTTAAAATTTTGATCAATTATAAAAGGCAGAGACTAAAATGTAAAATTCCGATAGCCTGTATCTCTAAAACTATAAGATATAGTCCAATTTAATAAACGTATAAGTAATTAGCACGAAGAATATTAATTTGAATGTGAATAGGAACGAAATCCTATATTAATAATACTCTTTTAAAATATTGCTCAATTATAAAAAACAGAGAGTAAAATGTAAAATTCCGATAGCCTGTATTTCGGAAACTATAAGAAATAATCAAATTTGGCAAACGGCTACGTAATTAGCACGCCGAATATTACTTGGAATATGAATTGCAAAGAAATAAGAAATTAATAAGACTCTTAAAATTTTGGTCAATTATAAAAAGCAGAGACTAAAATGTAAAATTCCGATAGAATGTATCTCTAAAACTATAAGAAATAATACAATTTGGTAAACGGATACGTAATTAGAATAAAGAATATTACTTGGAATGTGAATTGGAACGAAATCCTATATTAATAATACGCTTTAAAAAGATTGGTCATTTATAAAAAACAGAGAGTAAAATGTAAAATTCTGATAGCCTGTATTTCGGAAACTATAAGAAATAATCCAATTGGCAAAGGGCTACGTAATTAGCATTCCGAATATTACTTGGAATGTGAATTGAAAAGAAATCCGAAATTAATAATACTATTTTAAAATTTTTGCCTATTTTAAAAAACATAGACTAAAATATAAAATTGCGATATCCTGTATCTCGAAAACTATAATAAATAATTCAATTTGGCAAACGGCTACGTAATTAGCACGCCGAATATTACTTGGAATATGAATTGTAACGAAATCCGAAATTAATAAGACTCATGAAATTTTGGTCAATTTTAAAAGGCAGAGAAAAAAATGTAAAATTCTTATAGCCTGTACCTCGGAAAATATAAGAAATAATAAAATTTGGCATACGACTACGTAATTAGTACGATGATCATTACTTGGAATATGTGTAGGAACGAAATTCGAAATTAATGACTCTTTTAAAATTTCGGTCAATTTAAAAAAACAGAGACTAAAATGTAAAATTCCGATTTCCTGTACTTCGAAAACTATAATAAATAATTCAATTTGGCAAATGGCTACGTAATTAGCACGCCTATTATTACTTGGAATATGAATTGGAACGAAATCCGAAATTAATAAGACTCATTTTAAATTTCGGTCAATTTTAAAAAACAGAGACTAAAATATAAAATTGCGATTGCTTGTATTTCGGAAACTATAAGAAATAATCCAATTGGCAAAGGGCTACGTAATTAGCATTCCGAATATTACTTGGAATGTGAATTGAAGAGAAATCCGATATTAATAATACTATTTTAAAATTTTTGCCTATTTTAAAAAACATAGACTAAAATATAAAATTGCGATATCCTGTATCTCGAAAACTATAATAAATAATTCAATTTGGCAAACGGCTACGTAATTAGCACGCCGATTATTACTTGGAATATGAATTGTAACGAAATCCGAAATTAATTATACTCATGAAATTTTGGTCAATTTTAAAAGGCAGAGGAAAAAAAATGTAAAATTCTGATAGCCTGTACCTCGGAAAATATAAGAAATAATAAAATTTGGCATACGACTACGTAATTAGTACGATGAATATTACTTGGAATATGAGTAGGAACGAAATCCGAAATTAATGACTCTTTTAAAATTTCGGTCAATTTTAAAAAACAGAGACTAAAATGTAAAATTCCGATTTCCTGTACTTCGAAAACTATAATAAATAATTCAATTTGGCAAATAGCTACGTAATTAGCACGCCTATTATAACTTGGAATATGAATTGGAACGAAATCCGAAATTAATAAGACTATTAAAATATTGGTCAATTTTGAAAAACAGAGACCAAAATGTAAAATTCCGATTGCCTGTATCTCGAAAACTATAGAAATAATCCAATTTGGCAAACGGCTACGCAATTAGCACGCCGATTATTACTTGGAATATGGGTTGGTTCGAAATCCGATATTAATAAGACTCTTTTAAAATTTCGGTCAATTTTTGAAAAACAGAGACAAAATGTAAAATTGCGATTGCCTGTATTTCGGAAACTATAAGAAATAATCCAATTGGCAAAGGGCTACGTAATTAGCATTCCGATTATTACTTGGAATATTAGTTGGAACGAAATCCGATATTAATAATACTCTTTTAAAATTATTGCCTGTTTTAAAAAACAAAGAGTTAATTGTAAAATTCCGATAGCCTGTATCTAGAAAACTATAAGAAATAATCCAATTTGGCAAACGGCTACGTAATTAGCACGCCAAATATTACTTGGAATGTGAATTGGAACGAAATCCGAAATTAATAAGACTCTTTTAAAATTTCGGTCAATTTTAAAAAACAAAGATTAAAATGGAAAATTCCGATAGCCTGTACCTAGGAAAATATAAGAAATAATCCTATTTGGCAAACGGCTACATAATTAGCACGCCTATTATTACTTGGAATATGAATTGGAACGAAATCCGAAATTAATAAGACTCATTTTAAATTTCGGTCAATTTTAAAAAACAGAGACTAAAATGTAAAATTGCGATTGCTTGTATTTCGGAAATTATAAGAAATAATTCAATTTGGCAAACGGCTACGTAATTAGCACGCCGAATATTACTTGGAATGTGAATTGGAACGAAATCCGATATTATTAATACTATTTTAAACTTTTTGCCTATTTTAAAAAACAGAGACTAAAATATAAAATTGCGATAGCCTGTATCTCGAAAGCTATAATAAATAATTCAATTTGGCAAACGGCTACGTAATTAGCACGCCGAATATTACTTGGAATATGAATTGCAACCAAATCCGAAATTAATAAGACTATTAAAGTTTTGGTCAATTTTAAAAAACAGAGACAAAAATAAAAATTCTGATAGCCTGTATATCGAAAACCATAAGAAATAATCCAATTTGGCAAACGGCTACGTAATTAGCACGCCGAATATTACTTGGAATATGAATTGCAAAGAAATAAGAAATTAATAAGACTCTTTAAATTTTGGTCAATTATAAAAAGCAGAGACTAAAATGTAAAATTCCGATAGAATGTATCTCTAAAACTATAAGAAATAATACAATTTGGTAAACGGATACGTAATTAGAATAAAGAATATTACTTGGAATGTGAATTGGAACGAAATCCTATATTAATAATACGCTTTAAAAAGATTGGTCATTTATAAAAAAAAGAGAGTAAAATGTAAAATTCTGATAGCCTGTATTTCGGAAACTATAAGAAATAATCCAATTGGCAAAGGGCTACGTAATTAGCATTCCGAATATTACTTGGAATGTGAATTGGAACGAAATCCTATATTAATAATACGCTTTAAAAAGATTGGTCATTTATAAAAAACAGAGACTAAAATATAAAATTGCGATAGCCTGTATCTCGAAAGCTATAATAAATAATTCAATTTGGCAAACGGCTACGTAATTAGCACGCCGAATATTACTTGGAATATGAATTGGAACCAAATCCGAAATTAATAAGACTATTAAAGTTTTGGTCAATTTTAAAAAACAGAGACAAAAATGTAAAATTCTGATAGCCTGTACCTCGGAAACCATAAGAAATAATCCAATATGGCAAACGGCTACGTACTTAGCACACCGAACATCACTTGAAATATGAATTGGAAAGAAATCTCAAATTAATAAGACTTAAAGTTTTGGTCAATTTTAAAAAACAGAGGCTAAAATGTAAAATTGCGATAGCCTGTATCCCGAAAACTATAGAAATAATCCAATTTGGCAAACGGCTACGTAATTAGCACGCCGATTATTTCTTGGAATATGAGTTGGATCGAAATTCGAAATTAATAAGACTCTTTTAAAATTTCGGTCAATTTTAAGAAACAGAAACTATAATAAATAATCCAATTGGCAAAGGGCTACGTAATTAGCATTCCGAACATCACTTGAAATATGAATTGGAAAGAAATCTCAAATTAATAAGACTTAAAATTTTCGTCAATTTTAAAAAACAGAGGATAAAATGTAAAATTCCAATTGCCTGTATCTCGAAAACTATAATGAATAATTCAATTTGGCAAATGGCTACGTAATTAGCACGCCTATTATTACTTGGAATATGAATTGGAACGAAATCCGTAATTAATCAGACTCTTAAAATTTTGGTCAATTTTAAAGAGCAGAGGCTAAAATGTAAAATTCCGATTTCCTGTACTTCGGAAACTATAATAAATAATTCAATTTGGCAAATGGCTACGTAATTAGCACGCCTATTATTACTTGGAATATGAATTGGAACGAAATCCGAAATTAATGGCTCTTTTAAAATTTCGGTCAATTTTAAAAAACAGAGACTAAATGTAAAATTCCGATTTCCTGTACTTCGAAAACTATAATAAATAATTCAATTTGGCAAATGGCTACGTAATTACCACGCCGAATATTACTTGGTATATGAATTGGAAAGAAATCTCAAATTAATAAGACTCTTAAAATTTTGGTCAATTTTAAAGAGCAGAGGCTAAAATGTAAAATTCCGATAGTCTGTACCTCGGAAAATATAAGAAATAATCCAATTTGGCAAACGGCTACGTAATTAGCACGCCTATTATTACTTGGAATATGAATTGGAACGAAATCCGAAATTAATAAGACTTATTTTAAATTTCGGTCAATATTAAAAAACAGAGACTAAAATGTAAAATTGCGATTGCTTATATTTCGGAAACTATAAGAAATAATCCAATTGGCAAAGGGCTACGTAATTAGCATTCCGAATATTACTTGGAATGTGAATTGGAACGAAATCCGATATTAATAACACTATTTTAAAATTTTTACCTATTTCAAAAAATAGAGACTATAATATGAAATTGCGATAGCCTGTATCTCGAAAGCTATAATAAATAATTCAATTTGGCAAACGGCTACGTAATCAGCACGCCGAATATTACTTGGAATATGAATTGGAAAGATATCTTGAATTAATAAGACTCTTAAAATTTTGGTCAATTTTAAAAAGCAGAGGCTAAAATGTAAAATTCCGATAGCCTGTACCTCGGAAAATATAAGAAATAATCCAATTTGGCAAACGGCTACGAAATTAGCACGCCGAATATTACATGGAATGTGAATTGGAACGAAATCCGATATTATTAATACTATTTTAAATTTTTGCCTATTTTAAAAGACAGAGACTAAAATATAAAATTGCGATAAATCACTCAATTTGGCAAACGGCTACGTAATTGGCACGCCTATTATTACTTGGAATATGAATTGGAACGAAATCCGAAATTAATAAGACTGTTAAAATTTTGGTCAATTTTAAAGAGCAGAGGCTAAAATGTAAAATTCCGATAGCCTGTACCTCGGAAAATATAAGAAATAATCCAATTTGGCAAACGGCTACATAATTAGCACGCCTATTTTTACTTGGAATATGAATTGGAACGAAATCCGAAATTAATAAGACTCATTTTAAATTTCGGTCAATTTTAGAAAACAGAGACTAATATGTAAAATTGCGATTGCTTGTATTTCGGAAACTATAAGAAATAATCCAATTGGCAAAGGGCTACGTAATTAGCATTCCGAATATTACTTGGAATGTGAATTGGAACGGAATCCGATATTAATAATACTATTTTAAAATTTTTACCTATTTTAAAAACAGAGACCAAAATATGAAATTGCGATAGCCTGTATCTCGAAAGCCATAATAAATAATTCAATTTGGCAAACCGCTACGTAATTAGCACGCCGAATATTACTGGAAATATGAATTGGAACGAAATCCGAAATTAATAAGGCTATTAAAATTTTGGTCAATTTTAAAAAACAGAAAAACAAAATGTAAAATTCTGATAGCCTGTATCTCGAAAACAATAAGAAATAATCCAATATGGCAAACGGCTACGTACTTAGCACACCGAACATTACTTGGAATATGAATTGGAAAGAAATCTCAAATTAATAAGACTTAAAATTTTGGTCAATTTTAAAAAACAGAGACAAAATGTAAAATTGCGATTGCCTGTATTTCGGAAACTATAAGAAATAATCCAATTGGCAAAGGGCTACGTAATTAGCATTCCGATTACTACTTGGAATGTGAATTGGAACGAAATCCGATATTAATAATACTATTTTAAAATTTTTGCCTATTTTAAAAAACAGAGACTAAAATATAAAATTGCGATAGCCTGTATGTCGAGAACTATAAGAAATAATCCAATTTGGAAAACGGCTAAGTAATTAGCACGCCGAATACCACTTGGAATATGAATTGTAACGAAACCTGAAATTAATAAGACTCTTTTAAAATTTTGGTCAATTATAAAAAGCAGAGACTAAAATGTAAAATTCTAATAGCCTGTGCCTCGGAAAATATAAGAAATAGTCCAATTTGGTAAACGGCTACGTAATTAGCACGCCGAATATTACATGGAATGTGAATTGGAACGAAATCCGATATTATTAATACTATTTTAAATTTTTGCCTATTTTAAAAGACAGAGACTAAAATATAAAATTGCGATAGCCTGTATCTCGAAAGCTATAATAAATCACTCAATTTGGCAAACGGCTACGTAATTAGCACGCCTATTATTACTTGGAATATGAATTGGAGCGAAATCCGAAATTAATAAGACTGTTAAAATTTTGGTCAATTTTAAAGAGCAGAGGCTAAAATGTAAAATTCTAATAGCCTGTGCCTCGGAAAATATAAGAAATAGTCCAATTTGGTAAACGGCTACGTAATTAGCTCGCCGAATATTACTTGGAATGTGAATTGGAACGAAATCCTATATTAATAATACTATTTTATTATTTTTGCCTATTTTAAAAAACAGAGACTAAAATGTAAAATTGCGATAGCCTGTATCTCGAAAACTATAGAAATAATCCAATTTGGCAAACGGCTACGCAATTAGCACGCCGATTATTACTTGGAATATGGGTTGGTTCGAAATCCGATATTAATAAGACTCTTTTAAAATTTCGGTCAATTTTTGAAAAACAGAGACAAAATGTAAAATTGCGATTGCCTGTATTTCGGAAACTATAAGAAATAATCCAATTGGCAAAGGGCTACGTAATTAGCATTCCGATTATTACTTGGAAGTGAATTGGAACGAAACCCGAAATTAATAAGACTATTAAAATATTGGTCAATTTTGAAAAACAGAGACCAAAATGTAAAATTCCGATTGCCTGTATTTCGGAAACTATAAGAAATAATTCAATTGGCAAAGGGCTAAGAAATTAGCACGCCGAATATTACTTGGAATATTAGTTGGAACGAAATCCGATATTAATAATACTCTTTTAAAATTATTGCCTGTTTTAAAAAACAAAGAGTTAATTGTAAAATTCCGATAGCCTGTATCTAGAAAACTATAAGAAATAATCCAATTTGGCAAACGGCTACGTAATTAGCACGCCAAATATTACTTGGAATGTGAATTGGAACGAAATCCGAAATTAATAAGACTCTTTTAAAATTTCGGTCAATTTTAAAAAACAAAGATTAAAATGGAAAATTCCGATAGCCTGTACCTAGGAAAATATAAGAAATAATCCTATTTGGCAAACGGCTACATAATTAGCACGCCTATTATTACTTGGAATATGAATTGGAACGAAATCCGAAATTAATAAGACTCATTTTAAATTTCGGTCAATTTTAAAAAACAGAGACTAAAATGTAAAATTGCGATTGCTTGTATTTCGGAAATTATAAGAAATAATTCAATTTGGCAAACGGCTACGTAATTAGCACGCCGAATATTACTTGGAATGTGAATTGGAACGAAATCCGATATTATTAATACTATTTTAAACTTTTTGCCTATTTTAAAAAACAGAGACTAAAATATAAAATTGCGATAGCCTGTATCTCGAAAGCTATAATAAATAATTCAATTTGGCAAACGGCTACGTAATTAGCACGCCGAATATTACTTGGAATATGAATTGCAACCAAATCCGAAATTAATAAGACTATTAAAGTTTTGGTCAATTTTAAAAAACAGAGACAAAAATAAAAATTCTGATAGCCTGTATATCGAAAACCATAAGAAATAATCCAATTTGGCAAACGGCTACGTAATTAGCACGCCGAATATTACTTGGAATATGAATTGCAAAGAAATAAGAAATTAATAAGACTCTTTAAATTTTGGTCAATTATAAAAAGCAGAGACTAAAATGTAAAATTCCGATAGAATGTATCTCTAAAACTATAAGAAATAATACAATTTGGTAAACGGATACGTAATTAGAATAAAGAATATTACTTGGAATGTGAATTGGAACGAAATCCTATATTAATAATACGCTTTAAAAAGATTGGTCATTTATAAAAAAAAGAGAGTAAAATGTAAAATTCTGATAGCCTGTATTTCGGAAACTATAAGAAATAATCCAATTGGCAAAGGGCTACGTAATTAGCACACCGAACATTACTTGGAATATGAATTGGAAGGAAATCTCAAATTAATAAGACTTAAAATTTTGGTCAATTTTAAAAAACAGAGACAAAATGTAAAATTGCGATTGCCTGTATTTCGGAAACTATAAGAAATAATTCAATTGGCAAAGGGCTAAGAAATTAGCACGCCGAATATTACTTGGAATATTAGTTGGAACGAAATCCGATATTAATAATACTCTTTTAAAATTTTTGCTATTTTATAAAACAGGGACTAAAATATAAAATTGCGATATCCTGTATCTCGAAAACTATAATAAATAATTCAATTTGGCAAACGGCTACGTAATTAGCACTCCGAATATTACTTGGAATGGGAATTATAACGAAATCCAATATTAATAATACTCTTTTAATATTTTTGCCTATTTTAAAAAACAGAGACTAAAATGTAAAATTGGGATAGCCTGTATCCCGAAAAGTATAGAAATAATCCAATTTGGCAAACGGCTACGTAATTAGCACGCCGATTATTACTTGGAATATGAGTTGGATCGAAATCCGAAATTAATAAGACTCTTAAAATTTCGGTCAATTTTAGGAAACAGAAACTATAAGAAATAATCCAATTCGCAAAGGGCTACGTAATTAGCATTCCGAATATTACTTGGAATGTGAATTGGAACGAAATCCGAAATTAATAAGACTATTAAAATTTTGGTCAATTTTAAAAAGCAGAGACTAAAATGTAAAATTCTGATAGCCTGTACCTCGTAAACCATAAGAATTAATCCAATATGGCAAACGGCTACGTACTTAGCACACCGAACATTACTTGGAATATGAATTGGAAAGAAATCTCAAATTAATAAGACTTAAAATTTTGGTCAATTTTAAAAAACAGAGACTAAAATGTAAAATTCCAATTGCCTGTATCTCGAAAACTATAATGAATAATTCAATTTGGCAAATGGCTACGTAATTAGCACGCCTATTATTACTTGGAATATGAATTGGAACGAAATCCGAAATTAATAAGACTTTTAAAATTTTGGCAATTTTAAAGAGCAGAAGCTAAAATGTAAAATTCCGATAGCCTGTACCTCGGAAAATATAAGAAATAATCCAATTTGGCAAACGGCTACATTATTAGCACGATTATTATTACTTGGAATATGAATTGGAACGAAATCCGAAATTAATAAGACTCATTTTAAATTTCGGTCAATTTTAAAAAACAAAGACTAATATGTAAAATTGCGATTGCTTGTATTTCGGAAACTATAAGAAATAATCCAATTGGCAAAGGGCTACGTAATTAGCATTCCGAATATTACTTGGAATGTGAATTGGAACGGAATCCGATATTAATAATACTATTTTAAAATTTTTACCCATTTTAAAAACAGAGACCAAAATATGAATTTGCGATAGCCTGTATCTCGAAAGCCATAATAAATAATTCAATTTATCAAACCGCTACGTAATTAGCACGCCGAATATTACTGGAAATATGAACTGGAACGAAACCCGAAATTAATAAGGCTATTAAAATGTTGGTCAATTTTAAAAAACAGAAAAACAAAATGTAAAATTCTGATAGCCTGTATCTCGAAAACAATAAGAAATAATCTAATTTAGCAAACGGCTACGTAATTAGCACGCCGAATATTGCTTGGTATATGAATTGGAAAGAAATCTCAAATTAATAAGACTCTTAAAATTTTGGTCAATTTTAAAGAGCAGAGGCTAAAATGTAAAATTCCGATAGTCTGTACCTCGGAAAATATAAGAAATAATCCAATTTGGCAAACGGCTACGTAATTAGCACGCCTATTATTACTTGGAATATGAATTGGAGCGAAATCCGAAATTAATAAGACTGTTAAAATTTTGGTCAATTTTAAAGAGCAGAGGCTAAAATGTAAAATTCTAATAGCCTGTGCCTCGGAAAATATAAGAAATAGTCCAATTTGGTAAACGGCTACGTAATTAGCTCGCCGAATATTACTTGGAATGTGAATTGGAACGAAATCCTATATTAATAATACTATTTTATTATTTTTGCCTATTTTAAAAAACAGAGACTAAAATGTAAAATTGCGATAGCCTGTATCTCGAAAACTATAGAAATAATCCAATTTGGCAAACGGCTACGCAATTAGCACGCCGATTATTACTTGGAATATGGGTTGGTTCGAAATCCGATATTAATAAGACTCTTTTAAAATTTCGGTCAATTTTTGAAAAACAGAGACAAAATGTAAAATTGCGATTGCCTGTATTTCGGAAACTATAAGAAATAATCCAATTGGCAAAGGGCTACGTAATTAGCATTCCGATTATTACTTGGAAGTGAATTGGAACGAAACCCGAAATTAATAAGACTATTAAAATATTGGTCAATTTTGAAAAACAGAGACCAAAATGTAAAATTCCGATTGCCTGTATTTCGGAAACTATAAGAAATAATTCAATTGGCAAAGGGCTAAGAAATTAGCACGCCGAATATTACTTGGAATATTAGTTGGAACGAAATCCGATATTAATAATACTCTTTTAAAATTATTGCCTGTTTTAAAAAACAAAGAGTTAATTGTAAAATTCCGATAGCCTGTATCTAGAAAACTATAAGAAATAATCCAATTTGGCAAACGGCTACGTAATTAGCACGCCAAATATTACTTGGAATGTGAATTGGAACGAAATCCGAAATTAATAAGACTCTTTTAAAATTTCGGTCAATTTTAAAAAACAAAGATTAAAATGGAAAATTCCGATAGCCTGTACCTAGGAAAATATAAGAAATAATCCTATTTGGCAAACGGCTACATAATTAGCACGCCTATTATTACTTGGAATATGAATTGGAACGAAATCCGAAATTAATAAGACTCATTTTAAATTTCGGTCAATTTTAAAAAACAGAGACTAAAATGTAAAATTGCGATTGCTTGTATTTCGGAAATTATAAGAAATAATTCAATTTGGCAAACGGCTACGTAATTAGCACGCCGAATATTACTTGGAATGTGAATTGGAACGAAATCCGATATTATTAATACTATTTTAAACTTTTTGCCTATTTTAAAAAACAGAGACTAAAATATAAAATTGCGATAGCCTGTATCTCGAAAGCTATAATAAATAATTCAATTTGGCAAACGGCTACGTAATTAGCACGCCGAATATTACTTGGAATATGAATTGCAACCAAATCCGAAATTAATAAGACTATTAAAGTTTTGGTCAATTTTAAAAAACAGAGACAAAAATAAAAATTCTGATAGCCTGTATATCGAAAACCATAAGAAATAATCCAATTTGGCAAACGGCTACGTAATTAGCACGCCGAATATTACTTGGAATATGAATTGCAAAGAAATAAGAAATTAATAAGACTCTTTAAATTTTGGTCAATTATAAAAAGCAGAGACTAAAATGTAAAATTCCGATAGAATGTATCTCTAAAACTATAAGAAATAATACAATTTGGTAAACGGATACGTAATTAGAATAAAGAATATTACTTGGAATGTGAATTGGAACGAAATCCTATATTAATAATACGCTTTAAAAAGATTGGTCATTTATAAAAAAAAGAGAGTAAAATGTAAAATTCTGATAGCCTGTATTTCGGAAACTATAAGAAATAATCCAATTGGCAAAGGGCTACGTAATTAGCATTCCGAATATTACTTGGAATGTGAATTGGAACGAAATCCTATATTAATAATACGCTTTAAAAAGATTGGTCATTTATAAAAAACAGAGACTAAAATATAAAATTGCGATAGCCTGTATCTCGAAAGCTATAATAAATAATTCAATTTGGCAAACGGCTACGTAATTAGCACGCCGAATATTACTTGGAATATGAATTGGAACCAAATCCGAAATTAATAAGACTATTAAAGTTTTGGTCAATTTTAAAAAACAGAGACAAAAATGTAAAATTCTGATAGCCTGTACCACGGAAACCATAAGAAATAATCCAATATGGCAAACGGCTACGTACTTAGCACATCGAACATCACTTGAAATATGAATTGGAAAGAAATCTCAAATTAATAAGACTTAAAGTTTTGGTCAATTTTAAAAAACAGAGGCTAAAATGTAAAATTGCGATAGCCTGTATCCCGAAAACTATAGAAATAATCCAATTTGGCAAACGGCTACGTAATTAGCACGCCGATTATTACTTGGAATATGAGTTGGATCGAAATTCGAAATTAATAAGACTCTTTTAAAATTTCGGTCAATTTTAAGAAACAGAAACTATAATAAATAATCCAATTGGCAAAGGGCTACGTAATTAGCATTCCGAACATCACTTGAAATATGAATTGGAAAGAAATCTCAAATTAATAAGACTTAAAATTTTCGTCAATTTTAAAAAACAGAGGATAAAATGTAAAATTCCAATTGCCTGTATCTCGAAAACTATAATGAATAATTCAATTTGGCAAATGGCTACGTAATTAGCACGCCTATTATTACTTGGAATATGAATTGGAACGAAATCCGTAATTAATCAGACTCTTAAAATTTTGGTCAATTTTAAAGAGCAGAGGCTAAAATGTAAAATTCCGATTTCCTGTACTTCGGAAACTATAATAAATAATTCAATTTGGCAAATGGCTACGTAATTAGCACGCCTATTATTACTTGGAATATGAATTGGAACGAAATCCGAAATTAATGGCTCTTTTAAAATTTCGGTCAATTTTAAAAAACAGAGACTAAATGTAAAATTCCGATTTCCTGTACTTCGAAAACTATAATAAATAATTCAATTTGGCAAATGGCTACGTAATTACCACGCCTATTATTACTTGGAATATGAATTGGAACGAAATCCGAAATTAATAAGACTCATTTTAAATTTCGGTCAATTTTAAAAAACAAAGACTAATATGTAAAATTGCGATTGCTTGTATTTCGTAAACTATAAGAAATAATACAATTGGCAAAGGGCTACGTAATTAGCATTCCGAATATTACTTGGAATGTGAATTGGAACGGAATCCGATATTAATAATACTATTTTAAAATTTTTACCTATTTTAAAAACAGAGACCAAAATATGAAATTGCGATAGGATGTATCTCGAAAGCCATAATAAATAATTCAATTTATCAAACCGCTACGTAATTAGCACGCCGAATATTACTGGAAATATGTATTGGAACGAAACCCGAAATTAATAAGGCTATTAAAATTTTGGTCAATTTTAAAAAACAGAAAAACAAAATGTAAAATTCTGATAGCCTGTATCTCGAAAACAATAAGAAATAATCTAATTTAGCAAACGGCTACGTAATTAGCACGCCGAATATTACTTGGTATATGAATTGGAAAGAAATCTCAAATTAATAAGACTCTTAAAATTTTGGTCAATTTTAAAGAGCAGAGGCTAAAATGTAAAATTCCGATAGTCTGTACCTCGGAAAATATAAGAAATAATCCAATTTGGCAAACGGCTACGTAATTAGCACGCCTATTATTACTTGGAATATGAATTGGAACGAAATCCGAAATTAATAAGACTCATTTTAAATTTCGGTCAATTTTAAAAAACAGAGACTAAAATGTAAAATTGCGATTGCTTGTATTTCGGAAACTATAAGAAATAATCCAATTGGCAAAGAGCTACGTAATTAGCATTCCGAATATTACTTGGAATGTGAATTGGAACAAAATCCGATATTAATAACACTATTTTAAAATTTTTACCTATTTTAAAAAATAGAGACTATAATATGAAATTGCGATAGCCTGTATCTCGAAAGCTATAATAAATAATTCAATTTGGCAAACGGCTACGTAATCAGCACGCCGAATATTACTTGGAATATGAATTGGAAAGATATCTTAAATTAATAAGACTCTTAAAATTTTGGTCAATTTTAAAAAGCAGAGGCTAAAATGTAAAATTCCGATAGCCTGTACCTCGGAAAATATAAGGAATAATCCAATTTGGCAAACGGCTACGAAATTAGCACGCCGAATATTACATGGAATGTGAATTGGAACGAAATCCGTTATTATTAATACTATTTTAAATTTTTGCCTATTTTAAAAGACAGAGACTAAAATATAAAATTGCGATAGCCTGTATCTCGAAAGCTATAATAAATCACTCAATTTGGCAAACGGCTACGTAATTAGCACGCCTATTATTACTTGGAATATGAATTGGAACGAAATCCGAAATTAATAAGACTCATTTTAAATTTCGGTCAATTTTAGAAAACAGAGACTAATATGTAAAATTGCGATTGCTTGTATTTCGGAAACTATAAGAAATAATCCAATTGGCAAAGGGCTACGTAATTAGCATTCCGAATATTACTTGGAATGTGAATTGGAACGGAATCCGATATTAATAATACTATTTTAAAATTTTTACCTATTTTAAAAACAGAGACCAAAATATGAAATTGCGATAGCCTGTATCTCGAAAGCCATAATAAATAATTCAATTTGGCAAACCGCTACGTAATTAGCACGCCGAATATTACTGGAAATATGAATTGGAACGAAATCCGAAATTAATAAGGCTATTAAAATTTTGGTCAATTTTAAAAAACAGAAAAACAAAATGTAAAATTCTGATAGCCTGTATCTCGAAAACAATAAGAAATAATCTAATTTAGCAAACGGCTACGTAATTAGCACGCCGAATATTACTTGGTATATGAATTGGAAAGAAATCTCAAATTAATAAGAAGTAAAATTTTGGTCAATTTTAAAGAGCAGAGGCTAAAATGTAAAATTCCGATAGTCTGTACCTCGGAAAATATAAGAAATAATCCAATTTGGCAAACGGCTACGTAATTAGCACGCCTATTATTACTTGGAATATGAATTGGAACGAAATCCGAAATTAATAAGACTCATTTTAAATTTCGGTCAATTTTAAAAAACAGAGACTAAAATGTAAAATTGCGATTGCTTGTATTTCGGAAACTATAAGAAATAATGCAATTGGCAAAGGGCTACGTAATTAGCATTCCGAATATTACTTGGAATGTGAATTGGAACGAAATCCGATATTAATAACACTATTTTAAATTTTTACCTATTTTAAAAAACAGAGACTATAGTATGAAATTGCGATAGCCTGTATCTCGAAAGCTATAATAAATAATTCAATTTGGCAAACGGCTACGTAATCAGCACGCCGAATATTACTTGGTATATGAATTGGAACGAAATCCGATATTAATAATACTATTTTAAAATTTTTGCTATTTTATAAAACAGGGACTAAAATATAAAATTGCGATATCCTGTATCTCGAAAACTATAATAAATAATTCAATTTGGCAAACGGCTACGTAATTAGCACTCCGAATATTACTTGGAATGGGAATTATAACGAAATCCAATATTAATAATACTCTTTTAATATTTTTGCCTATTTTAAAAAACAGAGACTAAAATGTAAAATTGGGATAGCCTGTATCCCGAAAAGTATAGAAATAATCCAATTTGGCAAACGGCTACGTAATTAGCACGCCGATTATTACTTGGAATATGAGTTGGATCGAAATCCGAAATTAATAAGACTCTTTTAAAATTTCGGTCAATTTTAGGAAACAGAAACTATAAGAAATAATCCAATTCGCAAAGGGCTACGTAATTAGCATTCCGAATATTACTTGGAATGTGAATTGGAACGAAATCCGAAATTAATAAGACTATTAAAATTTTGGTCAATTTTAAAAAGCAGAGACTAAAATGTAAAATTCTGATAGCCTGTACCTCGTAAACCATAAGAATTAATCCAATATGGCAAACGGCTACGTACTTAGCACACCGAACATTACTTGGAATATGAATTGGAAAGAAATCTCAAATTAATAAGACTTAAAATTTTGGTCAATTTTAAAAAACAGAGACTAAAATGTAAAATTCCAATTGCCTGTATCTCGAAAACTATAATGAATAATTCAATTTGGCAAATGGCTACGTAATTAGCACGCCTATTATTACTTGGAATATGAATTGGAACGAAATCCGAAATTAATAAGACTTTTAAAATTTTGGCAATTTTAAAGAGCAGAAGCTAAAATGTAAAATTCCGATAGCCTGTACCTCGGAAAATATAAGAAATAATCCAATTTGGCAAACGGCTACATTATTAGCACGATTATTATTACTTGGAATATGAATTGGAACGAAATCCGAAATTAATAAGACTCATTTTAAATTTCGGTCAATTTTAAAAAACAAAGACTAATATGTAAAATTGCGATTGCTTGTATTTCGGAAACTATAAGAAATAATCCAATTGGCAAAGGGCTACGTAATTAGCATTCCGAATATTACTTGGAATGTGAATTGGAACGGAATCCGATATTAATAATACTATTTTAAAATTTTTACCCATTTTAAAAACAGAGACCAAAATATGAATTTGCGATAGCCTGTATCTCGAAAGCCATAATAAATAATTCAATTTATCAAACCGCTACGTAATTAGCACGCCGAATATTACTGGAAATATGAACTGGAACGAAACCCGAAATTAATAAGGCTATTAAAATGTTGGTCAATTTTAAAAAACAGAAAAACAAAATGTAAAATTCTGATAGCCTGTATCTCGAAAACAATAAGAAATAATCTAATTTAGCAAACGGCTACGTAATTAGCACGCCGAATATTGCTTGGTATATGAATTGGAAAGAAATCTCAAATTAATAAGACTCTTAAAATTTTGGTCAATTTTAAAGAGCAGAGGCTAAAATGTAAAATTCCGATAGTCTGTACCTCGGAAAATATAAGAAATAATCCAATTTGGCAAACGGCTACGTAATTAGCACGCCTATTATTACTTGGAATATGAATTGGAACGAAATCCGAAATTAATAAGACTCATTTTAAATTTCGGTCAATATTAAAAAACAGAGACTAAAATGTAAAATTGCGATTGCTTATATTTCGGAAACTATAAGAAATAATCCAATTGGCAAAGGGCTACGTAATTAGCATTCCGAATATTACTTGGAATGTGAATTGGAACGAAATCCGATATTAATAACACTATTTTAAAATTTTTACCTATTTTAAAAAATAGAGACTATAATATGAAATTGCGATAGCCTGTATCTCGAAAGCTATAATAAATAATTCAATTTGGCAAACGGCTACGTAATTAGCACGCCGAATATTACTTGGAATATGAATTGGAACGAAATCCGAAATTAATAAGACTGTTAAAATTTTGGTCAATTTTAAAGAGCAGAGGCTAAAATGTAAAATTCCGATAGCCTGTACCTCGGAAAATATAAGAAATAATCCAATTTGGCAAACGGCTACATAATTAGCACGCCTATTATTACTTGGAATATGAATTGGAACGAAATCCGATATTAATAATACTATTTTAAAATTTTTACCTATTTTAAAAACAGAGACCAAAATATGAAATTGCGATAGCCTGTATCTCGAAAGCCATAATAAATAATTCAATTTGGCAAACCGCTACGTAATTAGCACGCCGAATATTACTGGAAATATGAATTGGAACGAAATCCGAAATTATAAGGCTATTAAAATTTTGGTCAATTTTAAAAAACAGAAAAACAAAATGTAAAATTCTGATAGCCTGTATCTCGAAAACAATAAGAAATAATCCAATATGGCAAACGGCTACGTACTTAGCACACCGAACATTACTTGGAATATGAATTGGAAAGAAATCTCAAATTAATAAGACTTAAAATTTTGGTCAATTTTAAAAAACAGAGACAAAATGTAAAATTGCGATTGCCTGTATTTCGGAAACTATAAGAAATAATCCAATTGGCAAAGGGCTACGTAATTAGCATTCCGATTATTACTTGGAATGTGAATTGGAACGAAATCCGATATTAATAATACTATTTTAAAATTTTTGCCTATTTTAAAAAACAGAGACTAAAATATAAAATTGCGATAGCCTGTATGTCGAGAACTATAAGAAATAATCCAATTTGGAAAACGGCTAAGTAATTAGCACGCCGAATACCACTTGGAATATGAATTGTAACGAAACCTGAAATTAATAAGACTCTTTTAAAATTTTGGTCAATTATAAAAAGCAGAGACTAAAATGTAAAATTCTAATAGCCTGTGCCTCGGAAAATATAAGAAAGTATCCAATTTGACAAACGTCTACGTAATTTGCACGCCTATTATTACTTGGAATATGAATTGGAACGAAATCCGAAATTAATAAGACTCATTTTAAATTTCGGTCAATTTTAAAAAACAGAGACTAAAATGTAAAATTGCGATTGCTTGTATTTCGGAAATTATAAGAAATAATCCAATTTGGCAAACGGCTACGTAATTAGCACGCCGAATATTACTTGGAATGTGAATTGGAACGAAATCCGATATTATTAATACTATTTTAAACTTTTTGCCTATTTTAAAAAACAGAGACTAAAATATAAAATTGCGATAGCCTGTATCTCGAAAGCTATAATAAATAATTCAATTTGGCAAACGGCTACGTAATTAGCACGCCGAATATTACTTGGAATATGAATTGCAACCAAATCCGAAATTAATAAGACTATTAAAGTTTTGGTCAATTTTAAAAAACAGAGACAAAAATAAAAATTCTGATAGCCTGTATATCGAAAACCATAAGAAATAATCCAATTTGGCAAACGGCTACCTAATTAGCATGCCGAATATTACTTGGAATATGAATTGCAAAGAAATAAGAAATTAATAAGACTCTTAAAATTTTGGTCAATTATAAAAAGCAGAGACTAAAATGTAAAATTCCGATAGAATGTATCTCTAAAACTATAAGAAATAATACAATTTGGTAAACGGATACGTAATTAGAATAAAGAATATTACTTGGAATGTGAATTGGAACGAAATCCTATATTAATAATACGCTTTAAAAAGATTGGTCATTTATAAAAAACAGAGAGCAAAATGTAAAATTCTGATAGCCTGTATTTCGGAAACTATAAGAAATAATCCAATTGGCAAAGGGCTACGTAATTAGCATTCCGAATATTACTTGGAATGTGAATTGGAACGAAATCCGGAATTAATAAGACTATTAAAATTTTGGTCAATTTTAAAAAGCAGAGACTAAAATGTAAAATTCTGATAGCCTGTACCTCGGAAACCATAAGAAATAATCCAATATGGCAAACGGCTACGTAATTGGCACACCGAACATCACTTGAAATATGAATTGGAAAGAAATCTCAAATTAATAAGACTTAAAATTTTGGTCAATTTTAAAAAACAAAGGCTAAAATGTAAAATTCCAATTGCCTGTATCTCGAAAACTATAATGAATAATTCAATTTGGCAAATGGCTACGTAATTAGCACGCCTATTATTACTTGGAATATGAATTGGAACGAAATCCGTAATTAATCAGACTCTTAAAATTTTGGTCAATTTTAAAGAGCAGAGGCTAAAATGTAAAATTCCGATTTCCTGTACTTCGAAAACTATAATAAATAATTCAATCTGGCAAATGGCTACGTAATTAGCACGCCTATTATTACTTGGAATATTTATTGGAACTAAATCCGAAATTAATGTCTCTTTTAAAATTTCGGTCAATTTTAAAAAACAGAGACTAAAATGTAAAATTCGAAATTAATAAGACTCATTTTAAATTTCGGTCAATTTTAAAAGACAGAGACTAAAATATAAAATTGCGATTGCTTGTATTTCGAAAACTATAAGAAATAATCCAATTAGCAAAGGGCTACGTAATTAGCATTCCGAATATTTCTTGGAATGTGAATTGGAACGAAATCCGATATTAATAACACTATTTTAAAATTTTTACCTATTTTAAAAAACAGAGACTAAAATATGAAATTGCGATAGCCTGTATCTCGAAAGCCATAATAAATAATTCAATTTGGCAAACCGCTACGTAATTAGCACGCCGAATATTACTTGGAATATGAATTGGAACGAAATCCGAAATTAATAAGACTATTAAAATTTTGGTCAATTATAAAGAGCAGAGGCTAAAATGTAAAATTCCGATAGAATGTATCTCTAAAACTATAAGAAATAATACAATTTGGTAAACGGATACGTAATTAGAATAAAGAATATTACTTGGAATGTGAATTGGAACGAAATCCTATATTAATAATACGCTTTAAAAAGATTGGTCATTTATAAAAAACAGAGACTAAAATATAAAATTGCGATAGCCTGTACCTCGGAAACCATAAGAAATAATCCAATATGGCAAACGGCTACGTACTTAGCACACCGAACATCACTTGAAATATGAATTGGAAAGAAATCTCAAATTAATAAGACTTAAAATTTTGGTCAATTTTAAAAAACAGAGGCTAAAATGTAAAATTGCGATAGCCCGTATCCCGAAAACTATAGAAATAATCCAATTTGGCAAACGGCTACGTAATTAGCACGCCGATTATTACTTGGAATATGAGTTGGATCGAAATTCGAAATTAATAAGACTCTTTTAAAATTTCGGTCAATTTTAAGAAAGAGAAACTATAATAAATAATCCAATTGGCAAAGGGCTACGTAATTAGCATTCCGAACATCACTTGAAATATGAATTGGAAAGAAATCTCAAATTAATAAGACTTAAAATTTTCGTCAATTTTAAAAAACAGAGGATAAAATGTAAAATTCCATTTGCCTGTATCTCGAAAACTATAATGAATAATTCAATTTGGCAAATGGCTACGTAATTAGCACGCCTATTATTACTTGGAATATGAATTGGAACGAAATCCGTAATTAATCAGACTCTTAAAATTTTGGTCAATTTTAAAGAGCAGAGGCTAAAATGTAAAATTCCGATTTCCTGTACTTCGAAAACTATAATAAATAATTCAATTTGGCAAATGGCTACGTAATTAGCACGCCTATTATTACTTGGAATATGAATTGGAACGAAATCCGAAATTAATGGCTCTTTTAAAATTTCGGTCAATTTTAAAAAACAGAGACTAAATGTAAAATTCCGATTTCCTGTACTTCGAAAACTATAATAAATAATTCAATTTGGCAAATGGCTACGTAATTAGCACGCCTATTATTACTTGGAATATGAATTGGAACGAAATCCGAAATTAATAAGGCTCATTTTAAATTTCGGTCAATTTTAAAAAACAGAGACTAAAATGTAAAATTGCGATTGCTTGTATTTCGGAAACTATAAGAAATAATCCAATTGGCAAAGGGCTACGTAATTAGCATTCCGAATATTACTTGGAATGTGAATTGGAACGAAATCCGATATTAATAACAATATTTTAAAATTTTTACCTATTTTAAAAAATAGAGACTATAATATGAAATTGCGATAGCCTGTATCTCGAAAGCTATAATAAATAATTCAATTTGGCAAAAGGCTACGTAATCAGCACGCCGAATATTACTTGGAATATGAATTGGAAAGATATCTTAAATTAATAAGACTCTTAAAATTTTGGTCAATTTTAAAAAGCAGAGGCTAAAATGTAAAATTCCGATAGCCTGTACCTCGGAAAATATAAGAAATAATCCAATTTGGCAAACGGCTACGTAATTAGCACGCCAAATATTACTTGGAATGTGAATTGGAACGAAACCCGAAATTAATAAGACTATTAAAATATTGGTCAATTTTGAAAAACAGAGACCAAAATGTAAAATTCCGATTGCCTCTATTTCGGAAACTATAAGAAATAATTCAATTGGCAAAGGGCTAAGTAATTAGCACGCCGAATATTACTTGGAATATTAGTTGGAACGAAATCTGATATTAATAATACTCTTTTAAAATTATTGCCTATTTTAAAAAACAAAGAGTAAATTGTAAAATTCCGATAGCCTGTATCTAGAAAACTATAAGAAATAATCCAATTTGGCAAACGGCTACGTAATTAGCACGCCAAATATTACTTGGAATGTGAATTGGAACGAAATCCGAAATTAATAAGACTCTTTTAAAATTTCGGACAATTTTAAAAAACAAAGATTAAAATGGAAAATTCCGATAGCCTGTACCTCGGAAAATATAAGAAATAATCCTATTTGGCAAACGGCTACATAATTAGCACGCTTATTATTACTTGGAATATGAATTGGAAGGAAATCCGAAATTAATAAGACTCATTTTAAATTTCGGTCAATTTTAAAAACAGAGACAAAATGTAAAATTGCGATTGCCTGTATTTCGGAAACTATAAGAAATAATCCAATTGGCAAAGCTCTACGTAATTAACATTCCGATTATTACTTGGAATGTGAATTGGAACGAAATCCGATATTAATAATACTATTTTAAAATGTTTACCTATTTTAAAAAACAGAGACTAAAATGTAAAATTCCGATTGCCTGTATCTCGAAAACTATAGAAATTATTCAATTTGGCAAACGGCTACGCAATTAGCGCGCCAAATATTACTTGGAATATGAGTAGGAACGAAATCCGAAATTAATAAGACTCTTTTAATATTTCGGTCAAATTTAACAAACAGAGACTAAAATGTAAAATTCCGATTGCCTGTATCTCGAAAACTATAATAAATAATTCAATTTGGCAAATGGCTACGTAATTAGCACACCGATTATTACTTGGAATATGAAGTGGAACGAAATCCGAAATTAATAAGACTCTTAAAATTTTGGTCAATTTTATAAAACAGAGACTAAAATGTAAAATTCCGATTGCCTGTATTTCGGAAACTATAAGAAATAATCCAATTGGCAAAGGGCTACGTAATTAGCATTCCGAATATTACTTGGAATGTGAATTGGAACGAAGTCCGATATTAAAAATACTATTTTAAAATTTTTGCCTATTTTAAAAAACAGAGACTAAAATATAAAAAAATTTGATAGACTGTATCTCGAAAACTGTAAGTAATAATCCAAATTAGCAAACGGATAGGTAATTAGCACGCCGAATATTACCTGGAATATGAATTGCAACGAAATCCGAAATTAATAAGACTATTAAAATTTTGGTCAATTTTAAAAAGCAGAGACTAAAATGTAAAATTCTGATAGCCTGTACCTCGGAAACCATAAGAAATAATCCAATATGGCAAACGGCTACGTAATTGGCACACCGAACATCACTTGAAATATGAATTGGAAAGAAATCTCAAATTAATAAGACTTAAAATTTTGGTCAATTTTAAAAAACAAAGGCTAAAATGTAAAATTCCAATTGCCTGTATCTCGAAAACTATAATGAATAATTCAATTTGGCAAATGGCTACGTAATTAGCACGCCTATTATTACTTGGAATATGAATTGGAACGAAATCCGTAATTAATCAGACTCTTAAAATTTTGGTCAATTTTAAAGAGCAGAGGCTAAAATGTAAAATTCCGATTTCCTGTACTTCGAAAACTATAATAAATAATTCAATCTGGCAAATGGCTACGTAATTAGCACGCCTATTATTACTTGAAATATTTATTGGAACTAAATCCGAAATTAATGTCTCTTTTAAAATTTCGGTCAATTTTAAAAAACAGAGACTAAAATGTAAAATTCGAAATTAATAAGACTCATTTTAAATTTCGGTCAATTTTAAAAGACAGAGACTAAAATATAAAATTGCGATTGCTTGTATTTCGAAAACTATAAGAAATAATCCAATTAGCAAAGGGCTACGTAATTAGCATTCCGAATATTTCTTGGAATGTGAATTGGAACGAAATCCGATATTAATAACACTATTTTAAAATTTTTACCTATTTTAAAAAACAGAGACTAAAATATGAAATTGCGATAGCCTGTATCTCGAAAGCCATAATAAATAATTCAATTTGGCAAACCGCTACGTAATTAGCACGCCGAATATTACTTGGAATATGAATTGGAACGAAATCCGAAATTAATAAGACTATTAAAATTTTGGTCAATTTTAAAAAACAGAAAAAAAATTGTAAAATTCTGATAGCCTGTATCTCGAAAACAATAAGAAATAATCCAATTTAGCAAACGGCTACGTAATTAGCACGCCGAATATTACTTGGTATATGAAGTGGAAAGAAATCTCAAATTAATAAGACTCATTTTAAATTTCGGTCAATTTTAAAAAACAGAGACTAAAATGTAAAATTGCGATTGCCTGTACCTCGGAAAATATAAGAAATAATCCAATTTGGCAAACGGCTACGTAATTAGCACGCCTATTATTACTTGGAATACGAATTGGAACGAAATCCGAAATTAATAAGACTCATTTTAAATTTCGGTCAATTTTAAAAAACAGAGACTAAAATGTAAAATTGCGATTGCTTGTATTTAGGAAATTATAAGAAATAATCCAATTTGGCAAACGGCTACATAATTAGCACGCCTATTATTACTTGGAATATGAGTTGGAACGAAATCCGAAATTAATAAGTCTCTTAAAATTTTGGTCAATTTTAAAGAGCAGAGGCTAAAATGTAAAATTCCGATAGCCCGTACCTCGGAAAATATAAGAAATAATCCAATTTGACAAACGTCTACGTAATTTGCACGCCTATTATTACTTGGAATATGAATTGGAACGAAATCCGAAATTAATAAGACTCATTTTAAATTTCGGTCAATTTTAAAAAACAGAGACTAAAATGTAAAATTGCGATTGCTTGTATTTCGGAAATTATAAGAAATAATCCAATTTGGCAAACGGCTACGTAATTAGCACGCCGAATATTACTTGGAATGTGAATTGGAACGAAATCCGATATTATTAATACTATTTTAAACTTTTTGCCTATTTTAAAAAACAGAGACTAAAATATAAAATTGCGATAGCCTGTATCTCGAAAGCTATAATAAATAATTCAATTTGGCAAACGGCTACGTAATTAGCACGCACGAATATTACTTGGAATATGAATTGCAACCAAATCCGAAATTAATAAGACTATTAAAGTTTTGGTCAATTTTAAAAAACAGAGACAAAAATAAAAATTCTGATAGCCTGTATATCGAAAACCATAAGAAATAATCCAATTTGGCAAACGGCTACGTAATTAGCACGCCGAATATTACTTGGAATATGAATTGCAAAGAAATAAGTAATTAATAAGACTCTTAAAATTTTGGTCAATTATAAAAAGCAGAGACTAAAATGTAAAATTCCGATAGAATGTATCTCTAAAACTATAAGAAATAATACAATTTGGTAAACGGATACGTAATTAGAATAAAGAATATTACTTGGAATGTGAATTGGAACGAAATCCTATATTAATAATACGCTTTAAAAAGATTGGTCATTTATAAAAAACAGAGAGTAAAATGTAAAATTCTGATAGCCTGTATTTCGGAAACTATAAGAAATAATCCAATTGGCAAAGGGCTACGTAATTAGCATTCCGAATATTACTTGGAATGTGAATTGGAACGAAATCCTATATTAATAATACGCTTTAAAAAGATTGGTCATTTATAAAAAACAGAGACTAAAATATAAAATTGCGATAGCCTGTACCTCGGAAACCATAAGAAATAATCCAATATGGCAAACGGCTACGTACTTAGCACACCGAACATCACTTGAAATATGAATTGGAAAGAAATCTCAAATTAATAAGACTTAAAATTTTGGTCAATTTTAAAAAACAGAGGCTAAAATGTAAAATTGCGATAGCCCGTATCCCGAAAACTATAGAAATAATCCAATTTGGCAAACGGCTACGTAATTAGCACGCCGATTATTACTTGGAATATGAGTTGGATCGAAATTCGAAATTAATAAGACTCTTTTAAAATTTCGGTCAATTTTAAGAAAGAGAAACTATAATAAATAATCCAATTGGCAAAGGGCTACGTAATTAGCATTCCGAACATCACTTGAAATATGAATTGGAAAGAAATCTCAAATTAATAAGACTTAAAATTTTCGTCAATTTTAAAAAACAGAGGATAAAATGTAAAATTCCAATTGCCTGTATCTCGAAAACTATAATGAATAATTCAATTTGGCAAATGGCTACGTAATTAGCACGCCTATTATTACTTGGAATATGAATTGGAACGAAATCCGTAATTAATCAGACTCTTAAAATTTTGGTCAATTTTAAAGAGCAGAGGCTAAAATGTAAAATTCCGATTTCCTGTACTTCGAAAACTATAATAAATAATTCAATTTGGCAAATGGCTACGTAATTAGCACGCCTATTATTACTTGGAATATGAATTGGAACGAAATCCGAAATTAATGGCTCTTTTAAAATTTCGGTCAATTTTAAAAAACAGAGACTAAATGTAAAATTCCGATTTCCTGTACTTCGAAAACTATAATAAATAATTCAATTTGGCAAATGGCTACGTAATTAGCACGCCTATTATTACTTGGAATATGAATTGGAACGAAATCCGAAATTAATAAGGCTCATTTTAAATTTCGGTCAATTTTAAAAAACAGAGACTAAAATGTAAAATTGCGATTGCTTGTATTTCGGAAACTATAAGAAATAATCCAATTGGCAAAGGGCTACGTAATTAGCATTCCGAATATTACTTGGAATGTGAATTGGAACGAAATCCGATATTAATAACAATATTTTAAAATTTTTACCTATTTTAAAAAATAGAGACTATAATATGAAATTGCGATAGCCTGTATCTCGAAAGCTATAATAAATAATTCAATTTGGCAAACGGCTACGTAATCAGCACGCCGAATATTACTTGGAATATGAATTGGAAAGATATCTTAAATTAATAAGACTCTTAAAATTTTGGTCAATTTTAAAAAGCAGAGGCTAAAATGTAAAATTCCGATAGCCTGTACCTCGGAAAATATAAGAAATAATCCAATTTGGCAAACGGCTACGTAATTAGCACGCCAAATATTACTTGGAATGTGAATTGGAACGAAACCCGAAATTAATAAGACTATTAAAATATTGGTCAATTTTGAAAAACAGAGACCAAAATGTAAAATTCCGATTGCCTCTATTTCGGAAACTATAAGAAATAATTCAATTGGCAAAGGGCTAAGTAATTAGCACGCCGAATATTACTTGGAATATTAGTTGGAACGAAATCTGATATTAATAATACTCTTTTAAAATTATTGCCTATTTTAAAAAACAAAGAGTAAATTGTAAAATTCCGATAGCCTGTATCTAGAAAACTATAAGAAATAATCCAATTTGGCAAACGGCTACGTAATTAGCACGCCAAATATTACTTGGAATGTGAATTGGAACGAAATCCGAAATTAATAAGACTCTTTTAAAATTTCGGACAATTTTAAAAAACAAAGATTAAAATGGAAAATTCCGATAGCCTGTACCTCGGAAAATATAAGAAATAATCCTATTTGGCAAACGGCTACATAATTAGCACGCTTATTATTACTTGGAATATGAATTGGAAGGAAATCCGAAATTAATAAGACTCATTTTAAATTTCGGTCAATTTTAAAAAACAGAGACAAAATGTAAAATTGCGATTGCCTGTATTTCGGAAACTATAAGAAATAATCCAATTGGCAAAGCTCTACGTAATTAACATTCCGATTATTACTTGGAATGTGAATTGGAACGAAATCCGATATTAATAATACTATTTTAAAATGTTTACCTATTTTAAAAAACAGAGACTAAAATGTAAAATTCCGATAGCCTGTATCTCGAAAACTATAGAAATTATTCAATTTGGCAAACGGCTACGCAATTAGCGCGCCAAATATTACTTGGAATATGAGTAGGAACGAAATCCGAAATTAATAAGACTCTTTTAATATTTCGGTCAAATTTAACAAACAGAGACTAAAATGTAAAATTCCGATTGCCTGTATCTCGAAAACTATAATAAATAATTCAATTTGGCAAATGGCTACGTAATTAGCACACCGATTATTACTTGGAATATGAAGTGGAACGAAATCCGAAATTAATAAGACTCTTAAAATTTTGGTCAATTTTATAAAACAGAGACTAAAATGTAAAATTCCGATTGCCTGTATTTCGGAAACTATAAGAAATAATCCAATTGGCAAAGGGCTACGTAATTAGCATTCCGAATATTACTTGGAATGTGAATTGGAACGAAGTCCGATATTAAAAATACTATTTTAAAATTTTTGCCTATTTTAAAAAACAGAGACTAAAATATAAAAAAATTTGATAGACTGTATCTCGAAAACTGTAAGTAATAATCCAAATTAGCAAACGGATAGGTAATTAGCACGCCGAATATTACCTGGAATATGAATTGCAACGAAATCCGAAATTAATAAGACTATTAAAATTTTGGTCAATTTTAAAAAGCAGAGACTAAAATGTAAAATTCCGATAGCCTGTACTTCGGAAACCATAAGAAATAATCCAATTTGACAAACGGCTACGTAATTAGCACGCGGAATATTACTTGGAATATGAGTATTAACGAAAGCCGAAATTTATAAGACTCTTAAAATTTCGGTCAATTTTAAAAAACAGAGACTAAAATGTAAAATTCCAATTGCCTGTATCTCGAAAACTATAATGAATAATTCAATTTGCAAATGGCTACGTAATTAACACGCGTTTTATTACTTGGAATATGAATTGGAACGAAATCCGAAATTAATAAGACTCTTTTTAAATTTCGGTCAATTTTAAAAAACAGAGACTAAAATGTAAAATTGCTATTGCCTGTATTTGGGAAACTATAAGAAATAATCCAATTGGCAAAGGGCTACGTAATTAGTATTACGAATATTACTTGGAATGTGAATTGGAACGAAATCCGATATTAATAATACTATTTTAAAATTTTTACCTATTTTAAAAAACAGAGACTAAAATATGAAATTGCGATAGCCTGTATCTCGAAAGCTATAATAAATAATTCAATTTGGCAAACGGCTACGTAATTAGCACGCCGAATATTACTTGGAATATGAATTGGAGTGAAATCCGAAATTAATAAGACTGTTAAAATTTTGGTCAATTTTAAAAAACAGAAAAAAAAAATGTAAAATTCTGATAGCCTTTATCTCGCAAACTATAAGAAATAATCCAATTTAGCAAACGGCTACGTAATCAGCACGCCGTATATTACTTGGAATATGAATTTTAAAGAAATCTGAAATTAATAAGACTCTTAAAATTTTGGTCAATTTTAAAATGCAGACACTAAAATGTAAAATTCCGATAGCCTGTACCTCGGAAACCATAAAAAATAATCCAATATGGCAAACGGCTACGTAATTAGCATGCCGAATATTACTTGGGATGTGAATTGGAGCGAAAGCCGATATTAATATTATTATTTCAAAATTATTGCCTATATTAAAAAACAGAGTCTAAAATATAAAATTACGATAGCCTGTATCTCGAAAACTATAATAAATAATTCGATCTGGCAAACGGCTACGTAATTATTATGCCGAATATTACTTGTAATATGAATTGGAACGAAATCCGATATTAATAATTCTATTTTAAAATTTTTGCCTATTTTAAAAAACAGAGACTAAAATATAAAATTGCGATAGCCTGTATGTCGAAAACTATAAGAAATAATCCAATTTGGAAAACGGCTACGTAATTAGCACGCCGAATATTGCTTGGAATGGGAATTATAACGAAATCCGATATTAATAATACTCTTTTAAAATTTTGATCAATTATAAAAGGCAGAGACTAAAATGTAAAATTCCGATAGCCTGTATCTCTAAAACTATAAGATATAGTCCAATTTAATAAACGTATAAGTAATTAGCACGAAGAATATTAATTTGAATGTGAATAGGAACGAAATCCTATATTAATAATACTCTTTTAAAATATTGCTCAATTATAAAAAACAGAGAGTAAAATGTAAAATTCCGATAGCCTGTATTTCGGAAACTATAAGAAATAATCAAATTTGGCAAACGGCTACGTAATTAGCACGCCGAATATTACTTGGAATATGAATTGCAAAGAAATAAGAAATTAATAAGACTCTTAAAATTTTGGTCAATTATAAAAAGCAGAGACTAAAATGTAAAATTCCGATAGAATGTATCTCTAAAACTATAAGAAATAATACAATTTGGTAAACGGATACGTAATTAGAATAAAGAATATTACTTGGAATGTGAATTGGAACGAAATCCTATATTAATAATACGCTTTAAAAAGATTGGTCATTTATAAAAAACAGAGAGTAAAATGTAAAATTCTGATAGCCTGTATTTCGGAAACTATAAGAAATAATCCAATTGGCAAAGGGCTACGTAATTAGCATTCCGAATATTACTTGGAATGTGAATTGAAAAGAAATCCGAAATTAATAATACTATTTTAAAATTTTTGCCTATTTTAAAAAACATAGACTAAAATATAAAATTGCGATATCCTGTATCTCGAAAACTATAATAAATAATTCAATTTGGCAAACGGCTACGTAATTAGCACGCCGAATATTACTTGGAATATGAATTGTAACGAAATCCGAAATTAATAAGACTCATGAAATTTTGGTCAATTTTAAAAGGCAGAGAAAAAAATGTAAAATTCTTATAGCCTGTACCTCGGAAAATATAAGAAATAATAAAATTTGGCATACGACTACGTAATTAGTACGATGATCATTACTTGGAATATGTGTAGGAACGAAATTCGAAATTAATGACTCTTTTAAAATTTCGGTCAATTTAAAAAAACAGAGACTAAAATGTAAAATTCCGATTTCCTGTACTTCGAAAACTATAATAAATAATTCAATTTGGCAAATGGCTACGTAATTAGCACGCCTATTATTACTTGGAATATGAATTGGAACGAAATCCGAAATTAATAAGACTCATTTTAAATTTCGGTCAATTTTAAAAAACAGAGACTAAAATATAAAATTGCGATTGCTTGTATTTCGAAAATTATAAGAAATAATCCAATTGGCAAAGGGCTACGTTATTAGCATTCCGAATATTACTCGGAATGTGAATTGAAAAGAAATCCGATATTAATAATACTATTTTAAAATTTTTGCTATTTTAAAAAACAGGGACTAAAATATAAAATTGCGATATCCTGTATCTCGAAAACTGTAATAAATAATTCAATTTGGCAAACGGCCACGTAATTAGCATGCCGAATATTACTTGGAATGGGAATTATAACGAAATCCAATATTAATAATACTCTTTTAAAATTTTTGCCTATTTTAAAAAACAGAGACTAAAATGTAAAATTGCGATAGCCTGTATCCCGAAAACTATAGAAATAATCCAATTTGGCAAACGGCTACGTAATTAGCACGCCGATTATTACTTGGAATATGAGTTGGATCGAAATCCGAAATTAATAAGACTCTTTTAAAATTTCGGTCAATTTTAAGAAACGGAAACTATAAGAAATAATCCAATTGGCAAAGGGCTACGTAATTAGCATTCCGAATATTACTTGGAATGTGAATTGGAACGAAATCCGAAATTAATAAGACTATTAAAATTTTGGTCAATTTTAAAAAGCAGAGACTAAAATGTAAAATTCTGATAGCCTGTATCTCGAAAACAATAAAAAATAATCTAATTTAGCAAACGGCTACGTAATTAGCACGCCGAATATTACTTGGTATATGAATTGGAAAGAAATCTCAAATTAATAAGACTCTTAAAATTTTGGTCAATTTTAAAGAGCAGAGGCTAAAATGTAAAATTCCGATAGCCTGTACCTCGGAAAATATAAGAAATAATCCAATTTGGCAAACGGCTACGTAATTAGCACGCCGAATATTACTTGAAATGTGAATTGGAACGAAATCCGATATTATTAATACTATTTTAAACTTTTTGCTTATTTTAAAAAGCAGTGACTAAAATGTAAAATTCCGATAGAAAGTATCTCTAAAACTATAAGAAATAATACAATTTGGTAAACGGACACGTAATTAGAATGAAGAATATTACTTGGTATGTGAATTGGAACGAAATCCTATATTAATAATACGCTTTAAAAATATTGGTCATTTATAAAAAACAGAGAGTAAAATGTAAAATTTTGATAGCCTGTATTTCGGAAACTATAAGAAATAATCCAATTGGCAAAGGGCTACGTAATTAGCATTCCGAATATTACTTGGAATGTGAATTGAAGAGAAATCCGATATTAATAATACTATTTTAAAATTTTTGCCTATTTTAAAAAACATAGACTAAAATATAAAATTGCGATATCCTGTATCTCGAAAACTATAATAAATAATTCAATTTGGCAAACGGCTACGTAATTAGCACGCCGATTATTACTTGGAATATGAATTGTAACGAAATCCGAAATTAATTATACTCATGAAATTTTGGTCAATTTTAAAAGGCAGAGGAAAAAAAATGTAAAATTCTGATAGCCTGTACCTCGGAAAATATAAGAAATAATAAAATTTGGCATACGACTACGTAATTAGTACGATGAATATTACTTGGAATATGAGTAGGAACGAAATCCGAAATTAATGACTCTTTTAAAATTTCGGTCAATTTTAAAAAACAGAGACTAAAATGTAAAATTCCGATTTCCTGTACTTCGAAAACTATAATAAATAATTCAATTTGGCAAATGGCTACGTAATTAGCACGCCTATTATAACTTGGAATATGAATTGGAACGAAATCCGAAATTAATAAGACTCATTTTAAATTTCGGTCAATTTTAAAAGACAGAGACTAAAATGTAAAATTGCGATTGCTTGTATTTCGAAAACTATAAGAAATAATCCAATTGGCAAAGGGCTACGTAATTAGCATTCCGAATATTACTTGGAATGTGAATTGGAACGAAATCCGAAATTAATAAGACTATTAAAATTTTGGTCAATTTTAAAAAGCAGAGACTAAAATGTAAAATTCTGATAGCCTGTATCTCGAAAACAATAAAAAATAATCTAATTTAGCAAACGGCTACGTAATTAGCACGCCGAATATTACTTGGTATATGAAGTGGAAAGAAATCTCAAATTAATAAGACTGTTAAAATTTTGGTCAATTTTAAAGAGCAGAGGCTAAAATGTAAAATTCCGATAGCCTGTACCTCGGAAAATATATGAAATAATCCAATTTGGCAAACGGCTACGTAATTAGCACGCCTATTATTACTTGGAATACGAATTGGAACGAAATCCGAAATTAATAAGGCTCATTTTAAATTTCGGTCAATTTTAAAAAACAGAGACTAAAATGTAAAATTGCGATTGCTTGTATTTCGGAAATTATAAGAAATAATCCAATTTGGCAAACGGCTACATAATTAGCACGCCTATTATTACTTGGAATATTAGTTGGAACGAAATCCGAAATTAATAAGACTCTTAAAATTTTGGTCCATTTTAAAGAGCAGAGGCTAAAATGTAAAATTCCGATAGCCTGTACCTCGGAAAATATAAGAAATAATCCAATTTGACAAACTTCTACGTAATTTGCACGCCTATTATTACTTGGAATATGAATTGGAACGAAATCCGAAATTAATAAGACTCATTTTAAATTTCGGTCAATTTTAAAAAACAGAGACTAAAATGTAAAATTGCGATTGCTTGTATTTCGGAAATTATAAGAAATAATCCAATTTGGCAAACGGCTACGTAATTAGCACGCCGAATATTACTTGGAATGTGAATTGGAACGAAATCCGATATTATTAATACTATTTTAAACTTTTTGCCTATTTTAAAAAACAGAGACTAAAATATAAAATTGCGATAGCCTGTATCTCGAAAGTTATAATAAATAATTCAATTTGGCAAACGGCTACGTAATTAGCACGCCGAATATTACTTGGAATATGAATTGGAACCAAATCCGAAATTAATAAGACTATTAAAGCTTTGGTCAATTTTAAAAAACAGAGACAAAAATAAAAATTCTGATAGCCTGTATATCGAAAACCATAAGAAATAATCCAATTTGGCAAACGGCTACGTAATTAGCACGACGAATATTACTTGGAATATGAATTGCAAAGAAATAAGAAATTAATAAGACTCTTAAAATTTTGGTCAATTATAAAAAGCAGAGACTAAAATGTAAAATTCCGATAGAATGTATCTCTAAAACTATAAGAAATAATACAATTTGATAAACGGATACGTAATTAGAATGAAGAATATTACTTGGAATGTGAATTGGAACGAAATCCTATATTAATAATACGCTTTAAAAAGATTGGTCATTTATAAAAAACAGAGAGTAAAATGTAAAATTCTGATAGCCTGTATTTCGGAAACTATAAGAAATAATCCAATTGGCAAAGGGCTACGTAATTAGCATTCCGAATATTACTTGGAATGTGAATTGAAAAGAAATCCGAAATTAATAATACTATTTTAAAATTTTTGCCTATTTTAAAAAACATAGACTAAAATATAAAATTGCGATATCCTGTATCTCGAAAACTATAATAAATAATTCAATTTGGCAAACGGCTACGTAATTAGCACGCCGAATATTACTTGGAATATGAATTGTAAGGAAAACCGAAATTAATAAGACTCATGAAATTTTGGTCAATTTTAAAAGGCAGAGAAAAAAATGTAAAATTTTGATAGCCTGTACCTCGGAAAATATAAGAAATAATCCAATTTGGCAAACGGCTACGTAATTAGCACGCCTATTATTACTTGGAATATGAATTGGAACGAAATCCGATTTTAATAAGACTCATTTTAAATTTCGGTCAATTTTAAAAAACAGAGACTAAAATATAAAATTGCGATTGCTTGTATTTCGAAAACTATAAGAAATAATCCAATTGGCAAAGGGCTACGTAATTAGCATTCCGAATATTACTTGGAATGTGAATTGGAACGAAATCCGATATTATTAATACTATTTTAAACTTTTTGCCTATTTTAAAAAACAGAGACTAAAATATAAAATTGCGATAGCCTGTATCTCGAAAGTTATAATAAATAATTCAATTTGGCAAACGGCTACGTAATTAGCACGCCGAATATTACTTGGAATATGAATTGGAACCAAATCCGAAATTAATAAGACTATTAAAGTTTTGGTCAATTTTAAAAAACAGAGACAAAAATAAAAATTCTGATAGCCTGTATATCGAAAACCATAAGAAATAATCCAATTTGGCAAACGGCTACGTAATTAGCACGCCGAATATTACTTGGAATATGAATTGTAACGAAATCCGAAATTAATTATACTCATGAAATTTTGGTCAATTTTAAAAGGCAGAGGAAAAAAAATGTAAAATTCTGATAGCCTGTACCTCGGAAAATATAAGAAATAATAAAATTTGGCATACGACTACGTAATTAGTACGATGAATATTACTTGGAATATGAGTAGGAACGAAATCCGAAATTAATGACTCTTTTAAAATTTCGGTCAATTTTAAAAAACAGAGACTAAAATGTAAAATTCCGATTTCCTGTACTTCGAAAACTATAATAAATAATTCAATTTGGCAAATGGCTACGTAATTAGCACGCCTATTATAACTTGGAATATGAATTGGAACGAAATCCGAAATTAATAAGACTCATTTTAAATTTCGGTCAATTTTAAAAGACAGAGACTAAAATGTAAAATTGCGATTGCTTGTATTTCGAAAACTATAAGAAATAATCCAATTGGCAAAGGGCTACGTAATTAGCATTCCGAATATTTCTTGGAATGTGAATTGGAACGAAATCCGATATTAATAACACTATTTTAAAATTTTTACCTATTTTAAAAAACAGAGACTAAAATATGAAATTGCGATAGCCTGTATCTCGAAAGCTATAATAAATAATTCAATTTGGCAAACCGCTACGTAATTAGCACGCCGAATATTACTTGGAATATGAATTGGAACGAAATCCGAAATTAATAAGTCTATTAAAATTTTGGTCAATTTTAAAAAACAGAAAAAAAATTGTAAAATTCTGATAGCCTGTATCTCGAAAACAATAAGAAATAATCCAATTTAGCAAACGGCTACGTAATTAGCACGCCGAATATTACTTGGTATATGAAGTGGAAAGAAATCTCAAATTAATAAGACTGTTAAAATTTTGGTCAATTTTAAAGAGCAGAGGCTAAAATGTAAAATTCCGATAGCCTGTACCTCGGAAAATATATGAAATAATCCAATTTGGCAAACGGCTACGTAATTAGCACGCCTATTATTACTTGGAATACGAATTGGAACGAAATCCGAAATTAATAAGACTCATTTTAAATTTCGGTCAATTTTAAAAAACAGAGACTAAAATGTAAAATTGCGATTGCTTGTATTTCGGAAATTATAAGAAATAATCCAATTTGGCAAACGGCTACATAATTAGCACGCCTATTATTACTTGGAATATGAGTTGGAACGAAATCCGAAATTAATAAGACTCTTAAAATTTTGGTCCATTTTAAAGAGCAGAGGCTAAAATGTAAAATTCCGATAGCCTGTACCTCGGAAAATATAAGAAATAATCCAATTTGACAAACTTCTACGTAATTTGCACGCCTATTATTACTTGGAATATGAATTGGAACGAAATCCGAAATTAATAAGACTCATTTTAAATTTCGGTCAATTTTAAAAAACAGAGACTAAAATGTAAAATTGCGATTGCTTGTATTTCGGAAATTATAAGAAATAATCCAATTTGGCAAACGGCTACGTAATTAGCACGCCGAATATTACTTGGAATGTGAATTGGAACGAAATCCGATATTATTAATACTATTTTAAACTTTTTGCCTATTTTAAAAAACAGAGACTAAAATGTAAAATTGCGATTGCTTGTATTTCGGAAATTATAAGAAATAATTCAATTTGGCAAACGGCTACGTAATTAGCACGCCAAATATTACTTGGAATATGAATTGGAACCAAATCCGAAATTAATAAGACTATTAAAGTTTTGGTCAATTTTAAAAAACAGAGACAAAAATAAAAATTCTGATAGCCTGTATATCGAAAACCATAAGAAATAATCCAATTTGGCAAACGGCTACGTAATTAGCACGCCGAATATTACTTGGAATATGAATTGTAACGAAATCCGAAATTAATTATACTCATGAAATTTTGGTCAATTTTAAAAGGCAGAGGAAAAAAAATGTAAAATTCTGATAGCCTGTACCTCGGAAAATATAAGAAATAATAAAATTTGGCATACGACTACGTAATTAGTACGATGAATATTACTTGGAATATGAGTAGGAACGAAATCCGAAATTAATGACTCTTTTAAAATTTCGGTCAATTTTAAAAAACAGAGACTAAAATGTAAAATTCCGATTTCCTGTACTTCGAAAACTATAATAAATAATTCAATTTGGCAAATGGCTACGTAATAAGCACGCCTATTATAACTTGGAATATTAATTGGAACGAAATCCGAAATTAATAAGACTCATTTTAAATTTCGGTCAATTTTAAAAGACAGAGACTAAAATGTAAAATTGCGATTGCTTGTATTTCGAAAACTATAAGAAATAATCCAATTGGCAAAGGGCTACGTAATTAGCATTCCGAATATTTCTTGGAATGTGAATTGGAACGAAATCCGATATTAATAACACTATTTTAAAATTTTTACCTATTTTAAAAAACAGAGACTAAAATATGAAATTGCGATAGCCTGTATCTCGAAAGCTATAATAAATAATTCAATTTGGCAAACCGCTACGTAATTAGCACGCCGAATATTACTTGGAATATGAATTGGAACGAAATCCGAAATTAATAAGTCTATTAAAATTTTGGTCAATTTTAAAAAACAGAAAAAAAATTGTAAAATTCTGATAGCCTGTATCTCGAAAACAATAAGAAATAATCCAATTTAGCAAACGGCTACGTAATTAGCACGCCGAATATTACTTGTTATATGAAGTGGAAAGAAATCTCAAATTAATAAGACTGTTAAAATTTTGGTCAATTTTAAAGAGCAGAGGCTAAAATGTAAAATTCCGATAGCCTGTACCTCGGAAAATATATGAAATAATCCAATTTGGCAAACGGCTACGTAATTAGCACGCCTATTATTACTTGGAATACGAATTGGAACGAAATCCGAAATTAATAAGACTCATTTTAAATTTCGGTCAATTTTAAAAAACAGAGACTAAAATGTAAAATTGCGATTGCTTGTATTTCGGAAATTATAAGAAATAATCCAATTTGGCAAACGGCTACATAATTAGCACGCCTATTATTACTTGGAATATGAGTTGGAACGAAATCCGAAATTAATAAGACTCTTAAAATTTTGGTCCATTTTAAAGAGCAGAGGCTAAAATGTAAAAATCCGATAGCCTGTACCTCGGAAAATATAAGAAATAATCCAATTTGACACACTTCTACGTAATTTGCACGCCTATTATTACTTGGAATATGAATTGGAACGAAATCCGAAATTAATAAGACTCATTTTAAATTTCGGTCAATTTTAAAAAACAGAGACGAAAATGTAAAATTGCGATTGCTTGTATTTCGGAAATTATAAGAAATAATCCAATTTGGCAAACGGCTACGTAATTAGCACGCCGAATATTACTTGGAATGTGAATTGGAACGAAATCCGATATTATTAATACTATTTTAAACTTTTTGCCTATTTTAAAAAACAGAGACTAAAATATAAAATTGCGATAGCCTGTATCTCGAAAGTTATAATAAATAATTCAATTTGGCAAACGGCTACGTAATTAGCACGCCGAATATTACTTGGAATATGAATTGGAACCAAATCCGAAATTAATAAGACTATTAAAGTTTTGGTCAATTTTAAAAAACAGAGACAAAAATAAAAATTCTGATAGCCTGTATATCGAAAACCATAAGAAATAATCCAATTTGGCAAACGGCTACGTAATTAGCACGACGAATATTACTTGGAATATGAATTGCAAAGAAATAAGAAATTAATAAGACTCTTAAAATTTTGGTCAATTATAAAAAGCAGAGACTAAAATGTAAAATTCCGATAGAATGTATCTCTAAAACTATAAGAAACAATACAATTTGATAAACGGATACGTAATTAGAATGAAGAATATTACTTGGAATGTGAATTGGAACGAAATCCTATATTAATAATACGCTTTAAAAAGATTGGTCATTTATAAAAAACAGAGAGTAAAATGTAAAATTCTGATAGCCTGTATTTCGGAAACTATAAGAAATAATCCAATTGGCAAAGGGCTACGTAATTAGCACGCCTATTATTACTTGGAATATGAATTGGAACGAAATCCGAAATTAATAAGGCTCATTTTAAATTTCGGTCAATTTTAAAAAACAGAGACTAAAATGTAAAATTGCGATTGCTTGTATTTCGGAAACTATAAGAAATAATCCAATTGGCAAAGGGCTACGTAATTAGCACGCCGAACATCACTTGAAATATGAATTGGAAAGAAATCTCAAATTAATAAGACTTAAAATTTTGGTCAATTTTAAAAAACAGAGGCTAAAATGTAAAATTGCGATAGCCTGTATCCCGAAAACTATAGAAATAATCCAATTTGGCAAACGGCTACGTAATTAGCACGCCGATTATTACTTGGAATATGAGTTGGATCGAAATTCGAAATTAATAAGATTCTTTTAAAATTTCGGTCAATTTTAAGAAACAGAAACTATAATAAATAATCCAATTGGCAAAGGGCTACGTAATTAGCATTCCGAACATCACTTGAAATATGAATTGGAAAGAAATCTCAAATTAATAAGACTTAAAATTTTCGTCAATTTTAAAAAACAGAGGATAAAATGTAAAATTCCAATTGCCTGTATCTCGAAAACTATAATGAATAATTCAATTTGGCAAATGGCTACGTAATTAGCACGCCTATTATTACTTGGAATATGAATTGGAACGAAATCCGAAATTAATGGCTCTTTTAAAATTTCGGTCAATTTTAAAAAACAGAGACTAAATGTAAAATTCCGATTTCCTGTACTTCGAAAACTATAATAAATAATTCAATTTGGCAAATGGCTACGTAATTAGCACGCCTATTATTACTTGGAATATGAATTGGAACGAAATCCGAAATTAATAAGGCTCATTTTAAATTTCGGTCAATTTTAAAAAACAGAGACTAAAATGTAAAATTGCGATTGCTTGTATTTCGGAAACTATAAGAAATAATCCAATTGGCAAAGGGCTACGTAATTAGCATTCCGAATATTACTTGGAATGTGAATTGGAACGAAATCCGATATTAATAACAATATTTTAAAATTTTTACCTATTTTAAAAAATAGAGACTATAATATGAAATTGCGATAGCCTGTATCTCGAAAGCTATAATAAATAATTCAATTTGGCAAACGGCTACGTAATCAGCACGCCGAATATTACTTGGAATATGAATTGGAAAGATATCTTAAATTAATAAGACTCTTAAAATTTTGGTCAATTTTAAAAAGCAGAGGCTAAAATGTAAAATTCCGATAGCCTGTACCTCGGAAAATATAAGAAATAATCCAATTTGGCAAACGGCTACGTAATTAGCACGCCAAATATTACTTGGAATGTGAATTGGAACGAAACCCGAAATTAATAAGACTATTAAAATATTGGTCAATTTTGAAAAACAGAGACCAAAATGTAAAATTCCGATTGCCTCTATTTCGGAAACTATAAGAAATAATTCAATTGGCAAAGGGCTAAGTAATTAGCACGCCGAATATTACTTGGAATATTAGTTGGAACGAAATCTGATATTAATAATACTCTTTTAAAATTATTGCCTATTTTAAAAAACAAAGAGTAAATTGTAAAATTCCGATAGCCTGTATCTAGAAAACTATAAGAAATAATCCAATTTGGCAAACGGCTACGTAATTAGCACGCCAAATATTACTTGGAATGTGAATTGGAACGAAATCCGAAATTAATAAGACTCTTTTAAAATTTCGGACAATTTTAAAAAACAAAGATTAAAATGGAAAATTCCGATAGCCTGTACCTCGGAAAATATAAGAAATAATCCTATTTGGCAAACGGCTACATAATTAGCACGCTTATTATTACTTGGAATATGAATTGGAAGGAAATCCGAAATTAATAAGACTCATTTTAAATTTCGGTCAATTTTAAAAAACAGAGACAAAATGTAAAATTGCGATTGCCTGTATTTCGGAAACTATAAGAAATAATCCAATTGGCAAAGCTCTACGTAATTAACATTCCGATTATTACTTGGAATGTGAATTGGAACGAAATCCGATATTAATAATACTATTTTAAAATGTTTACCTATTTTAAAAAACAGAGACTAAAATGTAAAATTCCGATAGCCTGTATCTCGAAAACTATAGAAATTATTCAATTTGGCAAACGGCTACGCAATTAGCGCGCCAAATATTACTTGGAATATGAGTTGGAACGAAATCCGAAATTAATAAGACTCTTTTAATATTTCGGTCAAATTTAACAAACAGAGACTAAAATGTAAAATTCCGATTGCCTGTATCTCGAAAACTATAATAAATAATTCAATTTGGCAAATGGCTACGTAATTAGCACACCGATTATTACTTGGAATATGAAGTGGAACGAAATCCGAAATTAATAAGACTCTTAAAATTTTGGTCAATTTTATAAAACAGAGACTAAAATGTAAAATTCCGATTGCCTGTATTTCGGAAACTATAAGAAATAATCCAATTGGCAAAGGGCTACGTAATTAGCATTCCGAATATTACTTGGAATGTGAATTGGAACGAAGTCCGATATTAAAAATACTATTTTAAAATTTTTGCCTATTTTAAAAAACAGAGACTAAAATATAAAAAAATTTGATAGACTGTATCTCGAAAACTGTAAGTAATAATCCAAATTAGCAAACGGATAGGTAATTAGCACGCCGAATATTACCTGGAATATGAATTGCAACGAAATCCGAAATTAATAAGACTATTAAAATTTTGGTCAATTTTAAAAAGCAGAGACTAAAATGTAAAATTCCGATAGCCTGTACTTCGGAAACCATAAGAAATAATCCAATTTGACAAACGGCTACGTAATTAGCACGCGGAATATTACTTGGAATATGAGTATTAACGAAAGCCGAAATTTATAAGACTCTTAAAATTTCGGTCAATTTTAAAAAACAGAGACTAAAATGTAAAATTCCAATTGCCTGTATCTCGAAAACTATAATGAATAATTCAATTTGCAAATGGCTACGTAATTAACACGCGTTTTATTACTTGGAATATGAATTGCAACGAAATCCGAAATTAATAAGACTCTTTTTAAATTTCGGTCAATTTTAAAAAACAGAGACTAAAATGTAAAATTGCTATTGCCTGTATTTGGGAAACTATAAGAAATAATCCAATTGGCAAAGGGCTACGTAATTAGTATTACGAATATTACTTGGAATGTGAATTGGAACGAAATCCGATATTAATAATACTATTTTAAAATTTTTACCTATTTTAAAAAACAGAGACTAAAATATGAAATTGCGATAGCCTGTATCTCGAAAGCTATAATAAATAATTCAATTTGGCAAACGGCTACGTAATTAGCACGCCGAATATTACTTGGAATATGAATTGGAGTGAAATCCGAAATTAATAAGACTGTTAAAATTTTGGTCAATTTTAAAAAACAGAAAAAAAAAATGTAAAATTCTGATAGCCTTTATCTCGCAAACTATAAGAAATAATCCAATTTAGCAAACGGCTACGTAATCAGCACGCCGTATATTACTTGGAATATGAATTTTAAAGAAATCTGAAATTAATAAGACTCTTAAAATTTTGGTCAATTTTAAAATGCAGACACTAAAATGTAAAATTCCGATAGCCTGTACCTCGGAAACCATAAAAAATAATCCAATATGGCAAACGGCTACGTAATTAGCATGCCGAATATTACTTGGGATGTGAATTGGAGCGAAAGCCGATATTAATATTATTATTTCAAAATTATTGCCTATATTAAAAAACAGAGTCTAAAATATAAAATTACGATAGCCTGTATCTCGAAAACTATAATAAATAATTCGATCTGGCAAACGGCTACGTAATTATTATGCCGAATATTATTACTTGTAATATGAATTGGAACGAAATCCGATATTAATAATTCTATTTTAAAATTTTTGCCTATTTTAAAAAACAGAGACTAAAATATAAAATTGCGATAGCCTGTATGTCGAAAACTATAAGAAATAATCCAATTTGGAAAACGGCTACGTAATTAGCACGCCGAATATTGCTTGGAATGGGAATTATAACGAAATCCGATATTAATAATACTCTTTTAAAATTTTGATCAATTATAAAAGGCAGAGACTAAAATGTAAAATTCCGATAGCCTGTATCTCTAAAACTATAAGATATAGTCCAATTTAATAAACGTATAAGTAATTAGCACGAAGAATATTAATTTGAATGTGAATAGGAACGAAATCCTATATTAATAATACTCTTTTAAAATATTGCTCAATTATAAAAAACAGAGAGTAAAATGTAAAATTCCGATAGCCTGTATTTCGGAAACTATAAGAAATAATCAAATTTGGCAAACGGCTACGTAATTAGCACGCCGAATATTACTTGGAATATGAATTGCAAAGAAATAAGAAATTAATAAGACTCTTAAAATTTTGGTCAATTATAAAAAGCAGAGACTAAAATGTAAAATTCCGATAGAATGTATCTCTAAAACTATAAGAAATAATACAATTTGGTAAACGGATACGTAATTAGAATAAAGAATATTACTTGGAATGTGAATTGGAACGAAATCCTATATTAATAATACGCTTTAAAAAGATTGGTCATTTATAAAAAACAGAGAGTAAAATGTAAAATTCTGATAGCCTGTATTTCGGAAACTATAAGAAATAATCCAATTGGCAAAGGGCTACGTAATTAGCATTCCGAATATTACTTGGAATGTGAATTGAAAAGAAATCCGAAATTAATAATACTATTTTAAAATTTTTGCCTATTTTAAAAAACATAGACTAAAATATAAAATTGCGATATCCTGTATCTCGAAAACTATAATAAATAATTCAATTTGGCAAACGGCTACGTAATTAGCACGCCGAATATTACTTGGAATATGAATTGTAACGAAATCCGAAATTAATAAGACTCATGAAATTTTGGTCAATTTTAAAAGGCAGAGAAAAAAATGTAAAATTCTTATAGCCTGTACCTCGGAAAATATAAGAAATAATAAAATTTGGCATACGACTACGTAATTAGTACGATGATCATTACTTGGAATATGTGTAGGAACGAAATTCGAAATTAATGACTCTTTTAAAATTTCGGTCAATTTAAAAAAACAGAGACTAAAATGTAAAATTCCGATTTCCTGTACTTCGAAAACTATAATAAATAATTCAATTTGGCAAATGGCTACGTAATTAGCACGCCTATTATTACTTGGAATATGAATTGGAACGAAATCCGAAATTAATAAGACTCATTTTAAATTTCGGTCAATTTTAAAAAACAGAGACTAAAATATAAAATTGCGATTGCTTGTATTTCGGAAACTATAAGAAATAATCCAATTGGCAAAGGGCTACGTAATTAGCATTCCGAATATTACTTGGAATGTGAATTGAAGAGAAATCCGATATTAATAATACTATTTTAAAATTTTTGCCTATTTTAAAAAACGTAGACTAAAATATAAAATTGCGATATCCTGTATCTCGAAAACTATAATAAATAATTCAATTTGGCAAACGGCTACGTAATTAGCACGCCGATTATTACTTGGAATATGAATTGTAACGAAATCCGAAATTAATTATACTCATGAAATTTTGGTCAATTTTAAAAGGCAGAGGAAAAAAAATGTAAAATTCTGATAGCCTGTACCTCGGAAAATATAAGAAATAATAAAATTTGGCATACGACTACGTAATTAGTACGATGAATATTACTTGGAATATGAGTAGGAACGAAATCCGAAATTAATGACTCTTTTAAAATTTCGGTCAATTTTAAAAAACAGAGACTAAAATGTAAAATTCCGATTTCCTGTACTTCGAAAACTATAATAAATAATTCAATTTGGCAAATAGCTACGTAATTAGCACGCCTATTATAACTTGGAATATGAATTGGAACGAAATCCGAAATTAATAAGACTATTAAAATATTGGTCAATTTTGAAAAACAGAGACCAAAATGTAAAATTCCGATTGCCTGTATCTCGAAAACTATAGAAATAATCCAATTTGGCAAACGGCTACGCAATTAGCACGCCGATTATTACTTGGAATATGGGTTGGTTCGAAATCCGATATTAATAAGACTCTTTTAAAATTTCGGTCAATTTTTGAAAAACAGAGACAAAATGTAAAATTGCGATTGCCTGTATTTCGGAAACTATAAGAAATAATCCAATTGGCAAAGGGCTACGTAATTAGCATTCCGATTATTACTTGGAAGTGAATTGGAACGAAACCCGAAATTAATAAGACTATTAAAATATTGGTCAATTTTGAAAAACAGAGACCAAAATGTAAAATTCCGATTGCCTGTATTTCGGAAACTATAAGAAATAATTCAATTGGCAAAGGGCTAAGAAATTAGCACGCCGAATATTACTTGGAATATTAGTTGGAACGAAATCCGATATTAATAATACTCTTTTAAAATTATTGCCTGTTTTAAAAAACAAAGAGTTAATTGTAAAATTCCGATAGCCTGTATCTAGAAAACTATAAGAAATAATCCAATTTGGCAAACGGCTACGTAATTAGCACGCCAAATATTACTTGGAATGTGAATTGGAACGAAATCCGAAATTAATAAGACTCTTTTAAAATTTCGGTCAATTTTAAAAAACAAAGATTAAAATGGAAAATTCCGATAGCCTGTACCTAGGAAAATATAAGAAATAATCCTATTTGGCAAACGGCTACATAATTAGCACGCCTATTATTACTTGGAATATGAATTGGAACGAAATCCGAAATTAATAAGACTCATTTTAAATTTCGGTCAATTTTAAAAAACAGAGACTAAAATGTAAAATTGCGATTGCTTGTATTTCGGAAATTATAAGAAATAATTCAATTTGGCAAACGGCTACGTAATTAGCACGCCGAATATTACTTGGAATGTGAATTGGAACGAAATCCGATATTATTAATACTATTTTAAACTTTTTGCCTATTTTAAAAAACAGAGACTAAAATATAAAATTGCGATAGCCTGTATCTCGAAAGCTTTAATAAATAATTCAATTTGGCAAACGGCTACGTAATTAGCACGCCGAATATTACTTGGAATATGAATTGCAACCAAATCCGAAATTAATAAGACTATTAAAGTTTTGGTCAATTTTAAAAAACAGAGACAAAAATAAAAATTCTGATAGCCTGTATATCGAAAACCATAAGAAATAATCCAATTTGGCAAACGGCTACGTAATTAGCACGCCGAATATTACTTGGAATATGAATTGCAAAGAAATAAGAAATTAATAAGACTCTTTAAATTTTGGTCAATTATAAAAAGCAGAGACTAAAATGTAAAATTCCGATAGAATGTATCTCTAAAACTATAAGAAATAATACAATTTGGTAAACGGATACGTAATTAGAATAAAGAATATTACTTGGAATGTGAATTGGAACGAAATCCTATATTAATAATACGCTTTAAAAAGATTGGTCATTTATAAAAAAAAGAGAGTAAAATGTAAAATTCTGATAGCCTGTATTTCGGAAACTATAAGAAATAATCCAATTGGCAAAGGGCTACGTAATTAGCATTCCGAATATTACTTGGAATGTGAATTGGAACGAAATCCTATATTAATAATACGCTTTAAAAAGATTGGTCATTTATAAAAAACAGAGACTAAAATATAAAATTGCGATAGCCTGTATCTCGAAAGCTATAATAAATAATTCAATTTGGCAAACGGCTACGTAATTAGCACGCCGAATATTACTTGGAATATGAATTGGAACCAAATCCGAAATTAATAAGACTATTAAAGTTTTGGTCAATTTTAAAAAACAGAGACAAAAATGTAAAATTCTGATAGCCTGTACCTCGGAAACCATAAGAAATAATCCAATATGGCAAACGGCTACGTACTTAGCACACCGAACATCACTTGAAATATGAATTGGAAAGAAATCTCAAATTAATAAGACTTAAAGTTTTGGTCAATTTTAAAAAACAGAGGCTAAAATGTAAAATTGCGATAGCCTGTATCCCGAAAACTATAGAAATAATCCAATTTGGCAAACGGCTACGTAATTAGCACGCCGATTATTTCTTGGAATATGAGTTGGATCGAAATTCGAAATTAATAAGACTCTTTTAAAATTTCGGTCAATTTTAAGAAACAGAAACTATAATAAATAATCCAATTGGCAAAGGGCTACGTAATTAGCATTCCGAACATCACTTGAAATATGAATTGGAAAGAAATCTCAAATTAATAAGACTTAAAATTTTCGTCAATTTTAAAAAACAGAGGATAAAATGTAAAATTCCAATTGCCTGTATCTCGAAAACTATAATGAATAATTCAATTTGGCAAATGGCTACGTAATTAGCACGCCTATTATTACTTGGAATATGAATTGGAACGAAATCCGTAATTAATCAGACTCTTAAAATTTTGGTCAATTTTAAAGAGCAGAGGCTAAAATGTAAAATTCCGATTTCCTGTACTTCGGAAACTATAATAAATAATTCAATTTGGCAAATGGCTACGTAATTAGCACGCCTATTATTACTTGGAATATGAATTGGAACGAAATCCGAAATTAATGGCTCTTTTAAAATTTCGGTCAATTTTAAAAAACAGAGACTAAATGTAAAATTCCGATTTCCTGTACTTCGAAAACTATAATAAATAATTCAATTTGGCAAATGGCTACGTAATTACCACGCCTATTATTACTTGGAATATGAATTGGAACGAAATCCGAAATTAATAAGACTCATTTTAAATTTCGGTCAATTTTAAAAAACAAAGACTAATATGTAAAATTGCGATTGCTTGTATTTCGGAAACTATAAGAAATAATCCAATTGGCAAAGGGCTACGTAATTAGCATTCCGAATATTACTTGGAATGTGAATTGGAACGGAATCCGATATTAATAATACTATTTTAAAATTTTTACCTATTTTAAAAACAGAGACCAAAATATGAAATTGCGATAGGATGTATCTCGAAAGCCATAATAAATAATTCAATTTATCAAACCGCTACGTAATTAGCACGCCGAATATTACTGGAAATATGAATTGGAACGAAACCCGAAATTAATAAGGCTATTAAAATTTTGGTCAATTTTAAAAAACAGAAAAACAAAATGTAAAATTCTGATAGCCTGTATCTCGAAAACAATAAGAAATAATCTAATTTAGCAAACGGCTACGTAATTAGCACGCCGAATATTACTTGGTATATGAATTGGAAAGAAATCTCAAATTAATAAGACTCTTAAAATTTTGGTCAATTTTAAAGAGCAGAGGCTAAAATGTAAAATTCCGATAGTCTGTACCTCGGAAAATATAAGAAATAATCCAATTTGGCAAACGGCTACGTAATTAGCACGCCTATTATTACTTGGAATATGAATTGGAACGAAATCCGAAATTAATAAGACTCATTTTAAATTTCGGTCAATTTTAAAAAACAGAGACTAAAATGTAAAATTGCGATTGCTTGTATTTCGGAAACTATAAGAAATAATCCAATTGGCAAAGAGCTACGTAATTAGCATTCCGAATATTACTTGGAATGTGAATTGGAACAAAATCCGATATTAATAACACTATTTTAAAATTTTTACCTATTTTAAAAAATAGAGACTATAATATGAAATTGCGATAGCCTGTATCTCGAAAGCTATAATAAATAATTCAATTTGGCAAACGGCTACGTAATCAGCACGCCGAATATTACTTGGAATATGAATTGGAAAGATATCTTAAATTAATAAGACTCTTAAAATTTTGGTCAATTTTAAAAAGCAGAGGCTAAAATGTAAAATTCCGATAGCCTGTACCTCGGAAAATATAAGGAATAATCCAATTTGGCAAACGGCTACGAAATTAGCACGCCGAATATTACATGGAATGTGAATTGGAACGAAATCCGTTATTATTAATACTATTTTAAATTTTTGCCTATTTTAAAAGACAGAGACTAAAATATAAAATTGCGATAGCCTGTATCTCGAAAGCTATAATAAATCACTCAATTTGGCAAACGGCTACGTAACTAGCACGCCTATTATTACTTGGAATATGAATTGGAACGAAATCCGAAATTAATAAGACTCATTTTAAATTTCGGTCAATTTTAAAAAACAGAGACTAAAATGTAAAATTGCGATTGCTTGTATTTCGGAAACTATAAGAAATAATCCAATTGGCAAAGGGCTACGTAATTAGCATTCCGAATATTACTTGGAATGTGAATTGGAACGAAATCCGATATTAATAACACTATTTTAAATTTTTACCTATTTTAAAAAACAGAGACTATAGTATGAAATTGCGATAGCCTGTATCTCGAAAGCTATAATAAATAATTCAATTTGGCAAACGGCTACGTAATCAGCACGCCGAATATTACTTGGTATATGAATTGGAACGAAATCCGATATTAATAATACTATTTTAAAATTTTTGCTATTTTATAAAACAGGGACTAAAATATAAAATTGCGATATCCTGTATCTCGAAAACTATAATAAATAATTCAATTTGGCAAACGGCTACGTAATTAGCACTCCGAATATTACTTGGAATGGGAATTATAACGAAATCCAATATTAATAATACTCTTTTAATATTTTTGCCTATTTTAAAAAACAGAGACTAAAATGTAAAATTGGGATAGCCTGTATCCCGAAAAGTATAGAAATAATCCAATTTGGCAAACGGCTACGTAATTAGCACGCCGATTATTACTTGGAATATGAGTTGGATCGAAATCCGAAATTAATAAGACTCTTTTAAAATTTCGGTCAATTTTAGGAAACAGAAACTATAAGAAATAATCCAATTCGCAAAGGGCTACGTAATTAGCATTCCGAATATTACTTGGAATGTGAATTGGAACGAAATCCGAAATTAATAAGACTATTAAAATTTTGGTCAATTTTAAAAAGCAGAGACTAAAATGTAAAATTCTGATAGCCTGTACCTCGTAAACCATAAGAATTAATCCAATATGGCAAACGGCTACGTACTTAGCCCACCGAACATTACTTGGAATATGAATTGGAAAGACATCTCAAATTAATAAGACTTAAAATTTTGGTCAATTTTAAAAAACAGAGACTAAAATGTAAAATTCCAATTGCCTGTATCTCGAAAACTATAATGAATAATTCAATTTGGCAAATGGCTACGTAATTAGCACGCCTATTATTACTTGGAATATGAATTGGAACGAAATCCGAAATTAATAAGACTTTTAAAATTTTGGCAATTTTAAAGAGCAGAGGCTAAAATGTAAAATTCCGATAGCCTGTACCTCGGAAAATATAAGAAATAATCCAATTTGGCAAACGGCTACATTATTAGCACGATTATTATTACTTGGAATATGAATTGGAACGAAATCCGAAATTAATAAGACTCATTTTAAATTTCGGTCAATTTTAAAAAACAAAGACTAATATGTAAAATTGCGATTGCTTGTATTTCGGAAACTATAAGAAATAATCCAATTGGCAAAGGGCTACGTAATTAGCATTCCGAATATTACTTGGAATGTGAATTGGAACGGAATCCGATATTAATAATACTATTTTAAAATTTTTACCCATTTTAAAAACAGAGACCAAAATATGAATTTGCGATAGCCTGTATCTCGAAAGCCATAATAAATAATTCAATTTATCAAACCGCTACGTAATTAGCACGCCGAATATTACTGGAAATATGAACTGGAACGAAACCCGAAATTAATAAGGCTATTAAAATGTTGGTCAATTTTAAAAAACAGAAAAACAAAATGTAAAATTCTGATAGCCTGTATCTCGAAAACAATAAGAAATAATCTAATTTAGCAAACGGCTACGTAATTAGCACGCCGAATATTGCTTGGTATATGAATTGGAAAGAAATCTCAAATTAATAAGACTCTTAAAATTTTGGTCAATTTTAAAGAGCAGAGGCTAAAATGTAAAATTCCGATAGTCTGTACCTCGGAAAATATAAGAAATAATCCAATTTGGCAAACGGCTACGTAATTAGCACGCCTATTATTACTTGGAATATGAATTGGAACGAAATCCGAAATTAATAAGACTCATTTTAAATTTCGGTCAATATTAAAAAACAGAGACTAAAATGTAAAATTGCGATTGCTTATATTTCGGAAACTATAAGAAATAATCCAATTGGCAAAGGGCTACGTAATTAGCATTCCGAATATTACTTGGAATGTGAATTGGAACGAAATCCGATATTAATAACACTATTTTAAAATTTTTACCTATTTTAAAAAATAGAGACTATAATATGAAATTGCGATAGCCTGTATGTCGAAAGCTATAATAAATAATTCAATTTGGCAAACGGCTACGTAATCAGCACGCCGAATATTACTTGGAATATGAATTGGAAAGATATCTTAAATTAATAAGAATCTTAAAATTTTGGTCAATTTTAAAAAGCAGAGGCTAAAATGTAAAATTCCGATAGCCTGTACCTCGGAAAATATAAGAAATAATCCAATTTGGCAAACGGCTACGAAATTAGCACGCCGAATATTACATGGAATGTGAATTGGAACGAAATCCGATATTATTAATACTATTTTAAATTTTTGCCTATTTTAAAAGACAGAGACTAAAATATAAAATTGCGATAAATCACTCAATTTGGCAAACGGCTACGTAATTAGCACGCCGAATATTACTTGGAATATGAATTGGAACGAAATCCGAAATTAATAAGACTGTTAAAATTTTGGTCAATTTTAAAGAGCAGAGGCTAAAATGTAAAATTCCGATAGCCTGTACCTCGGAAAATATAAGAAATAATCCAATTTGGCAAACGGCTACATAATTAGCACGCCTATTATTACTTGGAATATGAATTGGAACGAAATCCGATATTAATAATACTATTTTAAAATTTTTACCTATTTTAAAAACAGAGACCAAAATATGAAATTGCGATAGCCTGTATCTCGAAAGCCATAATAAATAATTCAATTTGGCAAACCGCTACGTAATTAGCACGCCGAATATTACTGGAAATATGAATTGGAACGAAATCCGAAATTATAAGTCTATTAAAATTTTGGTCAATTTTAAAAAACACAAAAACAAAATGTAAAATTCTGATAGCCTGTATCTCGAAAACAATAAGAAATAATCCAATATGGCAAACGGCTACGTACTTAGCACACCGAACATTACTTGGAATATGAATTGGAAAGAAATCTCAAATTAATAAGACTTAAAATTTTGGTCAATTTTAAAAAACAGAGACAAAATGTAAAATTGCGATTGCCTGTATTTCAGAAACTATAAGAAATAATCCAATTGGCAAAGGGCTACGTAATTAGCATTCCGATTATTACTTGGAATGTGAATTGGAACGAAATCCGATATTAATAATACTATTTTAAAATTTTTGCCTATTTTAAAAAACAGAGACTAAAATATAAAATTGCGATAGCCTGTATGTCGAGAACTATAAGAAATAATCCAATTTGGAAAACGGCTAAGTAATTAGCACGCCGAATACCACTTGGAATATGAATTGTAACGAAACCTGAAATTAATAAGACTCTTTTAAAATTTTGGTCAATTATAAAAAGCAGAGACTAAAATGTAAAATTCTAATAGCCTGTGCCTCGGAAAATATAAGAAATTATCCAATTTGACAAACGTCTACGTAATTTGCACGCCTATTATTACTTGGAATATGAATTGGAACGAAATCCGAAATTAATAAGACTCATTTTAAATTTCGGTCAATTTTAAAAAACAGAGACTAAAATGTAAAATTGCGATTGCTTGTATTTCGGAAATTATAAGAAATAATCCAATTTGGCAAACGGCTACGTAATTAGCACGCCGAATATTACTTGGAATGTGAATTGGAACGAAATCCGATATTATTAATACTATTTTAAACTTTTTGCCTATTTTAAAAAACAGAGACTAAAATATAAAATTGCGATAGCCTGTATCTCGAAAGCTATAATAAATAATTCAATTTGGCAAACGGCTACGTAATTAGCACGCCGAATATTACTTGGAATATGAATTGCAACCAAATCCGAAATTAATAAGACTATTAAAGTTTTGGTCAATTTTAAAAAACAGAGACAAAAATAAAAATTCTGATAGCCTGTATATCGAAAACCATAAGAAATTATCCAATTTGACAAACGTCTACGTAATTTGCACGCCTATTATTACTTGGAATATGAATTGGAACGAAATCCGAAATTAATAAGACTCATTTTAAATTTCGGTCAATTTTAAAAAACAGAGACTAAAATGTAAAATTGCGATTGCTTGTATTTCGGAAATTATAAGAAATAATCCAATTTGGCAAACGGCTACGTAATTAGCATTCCGAATAATACTTGGAATGTGAATTGAAAAGAAATCCGACATTAATAATACTATTTTAAAATTTTTGCCTATTTTAAAAAACATAGACTAAAATATAAAATTGCGATATCTTGTATCTCGAAAACTATAATAAATAATTCAATTTGGCAAACGGCTACGTAATTAGCACGCCGAATATTACTTGGAATATGAATTGTAACGAAAACCGAAATTAATAAGACTCATGAAATTTTGGTCAATTTTAAAAGGCAGAGAAAAAAATGTAAAATTCTGATAGCCTGTACCTCGGAAAATATAAGAAATAATAAAATTTGGCATACGACTACGTAATTAGTACGATGATTATTACTTGGAATATGAGTAGGAACGAAATCCGAAATTAATGACTCTTTTAAAACTTCGGTCAATTTTAAAAAACAGAGACTAAAATGTAAAATTCCGATTTCCTGTACTTCGAAAACTATAATAAATAATTCAATTTGGCAAATGGCTACGTAATTAGCACGCCTATTATTACTTGGAATATGAATTGGAACGAAATCCGAAATTAATAAGATTCATTTTAAATTTCGGTCAATTTTAAAAAACAGAGACTAAAATATAAAATTGCGATTGCTTGTATTTCGGAAATTATAAGAAATAATCCAATTGGCAAAGGGCTACGTTATTAGCATTCCGAATATTACTCGGAATGTGAATTGAAAAGAAATCCGATATTAATAATACTATTTTAAAATTTTTGCTATTTTAAAAAACAGGGACTAAAATATAAAATTGCGATATCCTGTATCTCGAAAACTATAATAAATAATTCAATTTGGCAAATGGCCACGTAATTAGCACGCCGAATATTACTTGGAATGGGAATTATAACGAAATCCAATATTAATAATACTCTTTTAAAATTTTTGCCTATTTTAAAAAACAGAGACTAAAATGTAAAATTGCGATAGCCTGTATCCCGAAAACTATAGAAATAATCCAATTTGGCAAACGGCTACGTAATTAGCACGCCGATTATTACTTGGAATATGAGTTGAATCGAAATTCGAAATTAATAAGACTCTTTTAAAATTTCGGTCAATTTTAAGAAACAGAAACTATAATAAATAATCCAATTGGCAAAGGGCTACGTAATTAGCATTCCGAATATTACTTGGAATGTGAATTGGAACGAAATCCGGAATTAATAAGACTATTAAAATTTTGGTCAATTTTAAAAAGCAGAGACTAAAATGTAAAATTCTGATAGCCTGTACCTCGGAAACCATAAGAAATAATCCAATTTGACAAACGGCTACGTAATTAGCACGCGGAATATTACTTGGAATATGAGTATTAACGAAAGCCGAAATTTATAAGGCTCTTTTAAAATTTCGGTCAATTTTAAGAAACAGAAACTATAATAAATAATCCAATTGGCAAAGGGCTACGTAATTAGCATTCCGAATATTACTTGGAATGTGAATTGGAACGAAATCCGGAATTAATAAGACTATTAAAATTTTGGTCAATTTCAAAAAGCAGAGACTAAAATGTAAAATTCTGATAGCCTGTACCTCGTAAACCATAAGAAATAATCCAATATGGCAAACGGCTACGTACTTAGCACACCGAACATCACTTGAAATATGAATTGGAAAGAAATCTCAAATTAATAAGACTTAAAATTTTGGTCAATTTTAAAAAACAAAGGCTAAAATGTAAAATTCCAATTGCCTGTATCTCGAAAACTATAATGAATAATTCAATTTGGCAAATGGCTACGTAATTAGCACGCCTATTATTACTTGGAATATGAATTGGAACGAAATCCGTAATTAATCAGACTCTTAAAATTTTGGTCAATTTTAAAGAGCAGAGGCTAAAATGTAAAATTCCGATTTCCTGTACTTCGAAAACTATAATAAATAATTCAATCTGGCAAATGGCTACGTAATTAGCACGCCTATTATTACTTGGAATATTTATTGGAACTAAATCCGAAATTAATGTCTCTTTTAAAATTTCGGTCAATTTTAAAAAACAGAGACTAAAATGTAAAATTCGAAATTAATAAGACTCATTTTAAATTTCGGTCAATTTTAAAAGACAGAGACTAAAATATAAAATTGCGATTGCTTGTATTTCGAAAACTATAAGAAATAATCCAATTAGCAAAGGGCTACGTAATTAGCATTCCGAATATTTCTTGGAATGTGAATTGGAACGAAATCCGATATTAATAACACTATTTTAAAATTTTTACCTATTTTAAAAAACAGAGACTAAAATATGAAATTGCGATAGCCTGTATCTCGAAAGCCATAATAAATAATTCAATTTGGCAAACCGCTACGTAATTAGCACGCCGAATATTACTTGGAATATGAATTGGAACGAAATCCGAAATTAATAAGACTATTAAAATTTTGGTCAATTTTAAAAAACAGAAAAAAAATTGTAAAATTCTGATAGCCTGTATCTCCAAAACAATAAGAAATAATCCAATTTAGCAAACGGCTACGTAATTAGCACGCCGAATATTACTTGGTATATGAAGTGGAAAGAAATCTCAAATTAATAAGACTCATTTTAAATTTCGGTCAATTTTAAAAAACAGAGACTAAAATGTAAAATTGCGATTGCCTGTACCTCGGAAAATATAAGAAATAATCCAATTTGGCAAACGGCTACGTAATTAGCACGCCTATTATTACTTGGAATACGAATTGGAACGAAATCCGAAATTAATAAGACTCATTTTAAATTTCGGTCAATTTTAAAAAACAGAGACTAAAATGTAAAATTGCGATTGCTTGTATTTAGGAAATTATAAGAAATAATCCAATTTGGCAAACGGCTACATAATTAGCACGCCTATTATTACTTGGAATATGAGTTGGAACGAAATCCGAAATTAATAAGTCTCTTAAAATTTTGGTCAATTTTAAAGAGCAGAGGCTAAAATGTAAAATTCCGATAGCCCGTACCTCGGAAAATATAAGAAATAATCCAATTTGACAAACGTCTATGTAATTTGCACGCCTATTATTACTTGGAATATGAATTGGAACGAAATCCGAAATTAATAAGACTCATTTTAAATTTCGGTCAATTTTAAAAAACAGAGACTAAAATGTAAAATTGCGATTGCTTGTATTTCGGAAATTATAAGAAATAATCCAATTTGTAAACGGCTACGTAATTAGCACGCCGAATATTACTTGGAATGTGAATTGGAACGAATAATTGAATATCCGATATTATTAATACTATTTTAAACTTTTTGCCTATTTTAAAAAACAGAGACTAAAATATAAAATTGCGATAGCCTGTATCTCGAAAGCTATAATAAATAATTCAATTTGGCAAACGGCTACGTAATTAGCACGCCGAATATTACTTGGAATATGAATTGCAACCAAATCCGAAATTAATAAGACTATTAAAGTTTTGGTCAATTTTAAAAAACAGAGACAAAAATAAAAATTCTGATAGCCTGTATATCGAAAACCATAAGAAATAATCCAATTTGGCAAACGGCTACGTAATTAGCACGCCGAATATTACTTGGAATATGAATTGCAAAGAAATAAGAAATTAATAAGACTCTTTAAATTTTGGTCAATTATAAAAAGCAGAGACTAAAATGTAAAATTCCGATAGAATGTATCTCTAAAACTATAAGAAATAATACAATTTGGTAAACGGATACGTAATTAGAATAAAGAATATTACTTGGAATGTGAATTGGAACGAAATCCTATATTAATAATACGCTTTAAAAAGATTGGTCATTTATAAAAAAAAGAGAGTAAAATGTAAAATTCTGATAGCCTGTATTTCGGAAACTATAAGAAATAATCCAATTGGCAAAGGGCTACGTAATTAGCATTCCGAATATTACTTGGAATGTGAATTGGAACGAAATCCTATATTAATAATACGCTTTAAAAAGATTGGTCATTTATAAAAAACAGAGACTAAAATATAAAATTGCGATAGCCTGTATCTCGAAAGCTATAATAAATAATTCAATTTGGCAAACGGCTACGTAATTAGCACGCCGAATATTACTTGGAATATGAATTGGAACCAAATCCGAAATTAATAAGACTATTAAAGTTTTGGTCAATTTTAAAAAACAGAGACAAAAATGTAAAATTCTGATAGCCTGTACCTCGGAAACCATAAGAAATAATCCAATATGGCAAACGGCTACGTACTTAGCACACCGAACATCACTTGAAATATGAATTGGAAAGAAATCTCAAATTAATAAGACTTAAAGTTTTGGTCAATTTTAAAAAACAGAGGCTAAAATGTAAAATTGCGATAGCCTGTATCCCGAAAACTATAGAAATAATCCAATTTGGCAAACGGCTACGTAATTAGCACGCCGATTATTACTTGGAATATGAGTTGGATCGAAATTCGAAATTAATAAGACTCTTTTAAAATTTCGGTCAATTTTAAGAAACAGAAACTATAATAAATAATCCAATTGGCAAAGGGCTACGTAATTAGCATTCCGAACATCACTTGAAATATGAATTGGAAAGAAATCTCAAATTAATAAGACTTAAAATTTTCGTCAATTTTAAAAAACAGAGGATAAAATGTAAAATTCCAATTGCCTGTATCTCGAAAACTATAATGAATAATTCAATTTGGCAAATGGCTACGTAATTAGCACGCCTATTATTACTTGGAATATGAATTGGAACGAAATCCGTAATTAATCAGACTCTTAAAATTTTGGTCAATTTTAAAGAGCAGAGGCTAAAATGTAAAATTCCGATTTCCTGTACTTCGGAAACTATAATAAATAATTCAATTTGGCAAATGGCTACGTAATTAGCACGCCTATTATTACTTGGAATATGAATTGGAACGAAATCCGAAATTAATGGCTCTTTTAAAATTTCGGTCAATTTTAAAAAACAGAGACTAAATGTAAAATTCCGATTTCCTGTACTTCGAAAACTATAATAAATAATTCAATTTGGCAAATGGCTACGTAATTACCACGCCTATTATTACTTGGAATATGAATTGGAACGAAATCCGAAATTAATAAGACTCATTTTAAATTTCGGTCAATTTTAAAAAACAAAGACTAATATGTAAAATTGCGATTGCTTGTATTTCGGAAACTATAAGAAATAATCCAATTGGCAAAGGGCTACGTAATTAGCATTCCGAATATTACTTGGAATGTGAATTGGAACGGAATCCGATATTAATAATACTATTTTAAAATTTTTACCTATTTTAAAAACAGAGACCAAAATATGAAATTGCGATAGGATGTATCTCGAAAGCCATAATAAATAATTCAATTTATCAAACCGCTACGTAATTAGCACGCCGAATATTACTGGAAATATGAATTGGAACGAAACCCGAAATTAATAAGGCTATTAAAATTTTGGTCAATTTTAAAAAACAGAAAAACAAAATGTAAAATTCTGATAGCCTGTATCTCGAAAACAATAAGAAATAATCTAATTTAGCAAACGGCTACGTAATTAGCACGCCGAATATTACTTGGTATATGAATTGGAAAGAAATCTCAAATTAATAAGACTCTTAAAATTTTGGTCAATTTTAAAGAGCAGAGGCTAAAATGTAAAATTCCGATAGTCTGTACCTCGGAAAATATAAGAAATAATCCAATTTGGCAAACGGCTACGTAATTAGCACGCCTATTATTACTTGGAATATGAATTGGAACGAAATCCGAAATTAATAAGACTCATTTTAAATTTCGGTCAATTTTAAAAAACAGAGACTAAAATGTAAAATTGCGATTGCTTGTATTTCGGAAACTATAAGAAATAATCCAATTGGCAAAGAGCTACGTAATTAGCATTCCGAATATTACTTGAAATGTGAATTGGAACAAAATCCGATATTAATAACACTATTTTAAAATTTTTACCTATTTTAAAAAATAGAGACTATAATATGAAATTGCGATAGCCTGTATCTCGAAAGCTATAATAAATAATTCAATTTGGCAAACGGCTACGTAATCAGCACGCCGAATATTACTTGGAATATGAATTGGAAAGATATCTTAAATTAATAAGACTCTTAAAATTTTGGTCAATTTTAAAAAGCAGAGGCTAAAATGTAAAATTCCGATAGCCTGTACCTCGGAAAATATAAGGAATAATCCAATTTGGCAAACGGCTACGAAATTAGCACGCCGAATATTACATGGAATGTGAATTGGAACGAAATCCGTTATTATTAATACTATTTTAAATTTTTGCCTATTTTAAAAGACAGAGACTAAAATATAAAATTGCGATAGCCTGTATCTCGAAAGCTATAATAAATCACTCAATTTGGCAAACGGCTACGTAATTAGCACGCCTATTATTACTTGGAATATGAATTGGAACGAAATCCGAAATTAATAAGACTCATTTTAAATTTCGGTCAATTTTAGAAAACAGAGACTAATATGTAAAATTGCGATTGCTTGTATTTCGGAAACTATAAGAAATAATCCAATTGGCAAAGGGCTACGTAATTAGCATTCCGAATATTACTTGGAATGTGAATTGGAACGGAATCCGATGTTAATAATACTATTTTAAAATTTTTACCTATTTTAAAAACAGAGACCAAAATATGAAATTGCGATAGCCTGTATCTCGAAAGCCATAATAAATAATTCAATTTGGCAAACCGCTACGTAATTAGCACGCCGAATATTACTGGAAATATGAATTGGAACGAAATCCGAAATTAATAAGGCTATTAAAATTTTGGTCAATTTTGAAAAACAGAAAAACAAAATGTAAAATTCTGATAGCCTGTATCTCGAAAACAATAAGAAATAATCTAATTTAGCAAACGGCTACGTAATTAGCACGCCGAATATTACTTGGTATATGAATTGGAAAGAAATCTCAAATTAATAAGAAGTAAAATTTTGGTCAATTTTAAAGAGCAGAGGCTAAAATGTAAAATTCCGATAGTCTGTACCTCGGAAAATATAAGAAATAATCCAATTTGGCAAACGGCTACGTAATTAGCACGCCTATTATTACTTGGAATATGAATTGGAACGAAATCCGAAATTAATAAGACTCATTTTAAATTTCGGTCAATTTTAAAAAACAGAGACTAAAATGTAAAATTGCGATTGCTTGTATTTCGGAAACTATAAGAAATAATCCAATTGGCAAAGGGCTACGTAATTAGCATTCCGAATATTACTTGGAATGTGAATTGGAACGAAATCCGATATTAATAACACTATTTTAAATTTTTACCTATTTTAAAAAACAGAGACTATAGTATGAAATTGCGATAGCCTGTATCTCGAAAGCTATAATAAATAATTCAATTTGGCAAACGGCTACGTAATCAGCACGCCGAATATTACTTGGTATATGAATTGGAACGAAATCCGATATTAATAATACTATTTTAAAATTTTTGCTATTTTATAAAACAGGGACTAAAATATAAAATTGCGATATCCTGTATCTCGAAAACTATAATAAATAATTCAATTTGGCAAACGGCTACGTAATTAGCACTCCGAATATTACTTGGAATGGGAATTATAACGAAATCCAATATTAATAATACTCTTTTAATATTTTTGCCTATTTTAAAAAACAGAGACTAAAATGTAAAATTGGGATAGCCTGTATCCCGAAAAGTATAGAAATAATCCAATTTGGCAAACGGCTACGTAATTAGCACGCCGATTATTACTTGGAATATGAGTTGGATCGAAATCCGAAATTAATAAGACTCTTTTAAAATTTCGGTCAATTTTAGGAAACAGAAACTATAAGAAATAATCCAATTCGCAAAGGGCTACGTAATTAGCATTCCGAATATTACTTGGAATGTGAATTGGAACGAAATCCGAAATTAATAAGACTATTAAAATTTTGGTCAATTTTAAAAAGCAGAGACTAAAATGTAAAATTCTGATAGCCTGTACCTCGTAAACCATAAGAATTAATCCAATATGGCAAACGGCTACGTACTTAGCACACCGAACATTACTTGGAATATGAATTGGAAAGACATCTCAAATTAATAAGACTTAAAATTTTGGTCAATTTTAAAAAACAGAGACTAAAATGTAAAATTCCAATTGCCTGTATCTCGAAAACTATAATGAATAATTCAATTTGGCAAATGGCTACGTAATTAGCACGCCTATTATTACTTGGAATATGAATTGGAACGAAATCCGAAATTAATAAGAATTTTAAAATTTTGGCAATTTTAAAGAGCAGAGGCTAAAATGTAAAATTCCGATAGCCTGTACCTCGGAAAATATAAGAAATAATCCAATTTGGCAAACGGCTACATTATTAGCACGATTATTATTACTTGGAATATGAATTGGAACGAAATCCGAAATTAATAAGACTCATTTTAAATTTCGGTCAATTTTAAAAAACAAAGACTAATATGTAAAATTGCGATTGCTTGTATTTCGGAAACTATAAGAAATAATCCAATTGGCAAAGGGCTACGTAATTAGCATTCCGAATATTACTTGGAATGTGAATTCTAACGGAATCCGATATTAATAATACTATTTTAAAATTTTTACCCATTTTAAAAACAGAGACCAAAATATGAATTTGCGATAGCCTGTATCTCGAAAGCCATAATAAATAATTCAATTTATCAAACCGCTACGTAATTAGCACGCCGAATATTACTGGAAATATGAACTGGAACGAAACCCGAAATTAATAAGGCTATTAAAATGTTGGTCAATTTTAAAAAACAGAAAAACAAAATGTAAAATTCTGATAGCCTGTATCTCGAAAACAATAAGAAATAATCTAATTTAGCAAACGGCTACGTAATTAGCACGCCGAATATTGCTTGGTATATGAATTGGAAAGAAATCTCAAATTAATAAGACTCTTAAAATTTTGGTCAATTTTAAAGAGCAGAGGCTAAAATGTAAAATTCCGATAGTCTGTACCTCGGAAAATATAAGAAATAATCCAATTTGGCAAACGGCTACGTAATTAGCACGCCTATTATTACTTGGAATATGAATTGGAACGAAATCCGAAATTAATAAGACTCATTTTAAATTTCGGTCAATATTAAAAAACAGAGACTAAAATGTAAAATTGCGATTGCTTATATTTCGGAAACTATAAGAAATAATCCAATTGGCAAAGGGCTACGTAATTAGCATTCCGAATATTACTTGGAATGTGAATTGGAACGAAATCCGATATTAATAACACTATTTTAAAATTTTTACCTATTTTAAAAAATAGAGACTATAATATGAAATTGCGATAGCCTGTATCTCGAAAGCTATAATAAATAATTCAATTTGGCAAACGGCTACGTAATCAGCACGCCGAATATTACTTGGAATATGAATTGGAAAGATATCTTAAATTAATAAGAATCTTAAAATTTTGGTCAATTTTAAAAAGCAGAGGCTAAAATGTAAAATTCCGATAGCCTGTACCTCGGAAAATATAAGAAATAATCCAATTTGGCAAACGGCTACGAAATTAGCACGCCGAATATTACATGGAATGTGAATTGGAACGAAATCCGATATTATTAATACTATTTTAAATTTTTGCCTATTTTAAAAGACAGAGACTAAAATATAAAATTGCGATAAATCACTCAATTTGGCAAACGGCTACGTAATTAGCACGCCTATTATTACTTGGAATATGAATTGGAACGAAATCCGAAATTAATAAGACTGTTAAAATTTTGGTCAATTTTAAAGAGCAGAGGCTAAAATGTAAAATTCCGATAGCCTGTACCTCGGAAAATATAAGAAATAATCCAATTTGGCAAACGGCTACATAATTAGCACGCCTATTATTACTTGGAATATGAATTGGAACGAAATCCGATATTAATAATACTATTTTAAAATTTTTACCTATTTTAAAAACAGAGACCAAAATATGAAATTGCGATAGCCTGTATCTCGAAAGCCATAATAAATAATTCAATTTGGCAAACCGCTACGTAATTAGCACGCCGAATATTACTGGAAATATGAATTGGAACGAAATCCGAAATTATAAGGCTATTAAAATTTTGGTCAATTTTAAAAAACAGAAAAACAAAATGTAAAATTCTGATAGCCTGTATCTCGAAAACAATAAGAAATAATCCAATATGGCAAACGGCTACGTACTTAGCACACCGAACATTACTTGGAATATGAATTGGAAAGAAATCTCAAATTAATAAGACTTAAAATTTTGGTCAATTTTAAAAAACAGAGACAAAATGTAAAATTGCGATTGCCTGTATTTCAGAAACTATAAGAAATAATCCAATTGGCAAAGGGCTACGTAATTAGCATTCCGATTATTACTTGGAATGTGAATTGGAACGAAATCCGATATTAATAATACTATTTTAAAATTTTTGCCTATTTTAAAAAACAGAGACTAAAATATAAAATTGCGATAGCCTGTATGTCGAGAACTATAAGAAATAATCCAATTTGGAAAACGGCTAAGTAATTAGCACGCCGAATACCACTTGGAATATGAATTGTAACGAAACCTGAAATTAATAAGACTCTTTTAAAATTTTGGTCAATTATAAAAAGCAGAGACTAAAATGTAAAATTCTAATAGCCTGTGCCTCGGAAAATATAAGAAATTATCCAATTTGACAAACGTCTACGTAATTTGCACGCCTATTATTATTTGGAATATGAATTGGAACGAAATCCGAAATTAATAAGACTCATTTTAAATTTCGGTCAATTTTAAAAAACAGAGACTAAAATGTAAAATTGCGATTGCTTGTATTTCGGAAATTATAAGAAATAATCCAATTTGGCAAACGGCTACGTAATTAGCACGCCGAATATTACTTGGAATGTGAATTGGAACGAAATCCGATATTATTAATACTATTTTAAACTTTTTGCCTATTTTAAAAAACAGAGACTAAAATATAAAATTGCGATAGCCTGTATCTCGAAAGCTATAATAAATAATTCAATTTGGCAAACGGCTACGTAATTAGCACGCCGAATATTACTTGGAATATGAATTGCAACCAAATCCGAAATTAATAAGACTATTAAAGTTTTGGTCAATTTTAAAAAACAGAGACAAAAATAAAAATTCTGATAGCCTGTATATCGAAAACCATAAGAAATAATCCAATTTGGCAAACGGCTACCTAATTAGCATGCCGAATATTACTTGGAATATGAATTGCAAAGAAATAAGAAATTAATAAGACTCTTAAAATTTTGGTCAATTATAAAAAGCAGAGACTAAAATGTAAAATTCCGATAGAATGTATCTCTAAAACTATAAGAAATAATACAATTTGGTAAACGGATACGTAATTAGAATAAAGAATATTACTTGGAATGTGAATTGGAACGAAATCCTATATTAATAATACGCTTTAAAAAGATTGGTCATTTATAAAAAACAGAGAGCAAAATGTAAAATTCTGATAGCCTGTATTTCGGAAACTATAAGAAATAATCCAATTGGCAAAGGGCTACGTAATTAGCATTCCGAATAATACTTGGAATGTGAATTGAAAAGAAATCCGACATTAATAATACTATTTTAAAATTTTTGCCTATTTTAAAAAACATAGACTAAAATATAAAATTGCGATATCTTGTATCTCGAAAACTATAATGAATAATTCAATTTGGCAAATGGCTACGTAATTAGCACGCCTATTATTACTTGGAATATGAATTGGAACGAAATCCGTAATTAATCAGACTCTTAAAATTTTGGTCAATTTTAAAGAGCAGAGGCTAAAATGTAAAATTCCGATTTCCTGTACTTCGAAAACTATAATAAATAATTCAATCTGGCAAATGGCTACGTAATTAGCACGCCTATTATTACTTGGAATATTTATTGGAACTAAATCCGAAATTAATGTCTCTTTTAAAATTTCGGTCAATTTTAAAAAACAGAGACTAAAATGTAAAATTCGAAATTAATAAGACTCATTTTAAATTTCGGTCAATTTTAAAAGACAGAGACTAAAATATAAAATTGCGATTGCTTGTATTTCGAAAACTATAAGAAATAATCCAATTAGCAAAGGGCTACGTAATTAGCATTCCGAATATTTCTTGGAATGTGAATTGGAACGAAATCCGATATTAATAACACTATTTTAAAATTTTTACCTATTTTAAAAAACAGAGACTAAAATATGAAATTGCGATAGCCTGTATCTCGAAAGCCATAATAAATAATTCAATTTGGCAAACCGCTACGTAATTAGCACGCCGAATATTACTTGGAATATGAATTGGAACGAAATCCGAAATTAATAAGACTATTAAAATTTTGGTCAATTTTAAAAAACAGAAAAAAAATTGTAAAATTCTGATAGCCTGTATCTCGAAAACAATAAGAAATAATCCAATTTAGCAAACGGCTACGTAATTAGCACGCCGAATATTACTTGGTATATGAAGTGGAAAGAAATCTCAAATTAATAAGACTCATTTTAAATTTCGGTCAATTTTAAAAAACAGAGACTAAAATGTAAAATTGCGATTGCCTGTACCTCGGAAAATATAAGAAATAATCCAATTTGGCAAACGGCTACGTAATTAGCACGCCTATTATTACTTGGAATACGAATTGGAACGAAATCCGAAATTAATAAGACTCATTTTAAATTTCGGTCAATTTTAAAAAACAGAGACTAAAATGTAAAATTGCGATTGCTTGTATTTAGGAAATTATAAGAAATAATCCAATTTGGCAAACGGCTACATAATTAGCACGCCTATTATTACTTGGAATATGAGTTGGAACGAAATCCGAAATTAATAAGTCTCTTAAAATTTTGGTCAATTTTAAAGAGCAGAGGCTAAAATGTAAAATTCCGATAGCCCGTACCTCGGAAAATATAAGAAATAATCCAATTTGACAAACGTCTATGTAATTTGCACGCCTATTATTACTTGGAATATGAATTGGAACGAAATCCGAAATTAATAAGACTCATTTTAAATTTCGGTCAATTTTAAAAAACAGAGACTAAAATGTAAAATTGCGATTGCTTGTATTTCGGAAATTATAAGAAATAATCCAATTTGGCAAACGGCTACGTAATTAGCACGCCGAATATTACTTGGAATGTGAATTGGAACGAAATCCGATATTATTAATACTATTTTAAACTTTTTGCCTATTTTAAAAAACAGAGACTAAAATATAAAATTGCGATAGCCTGTATCTCGAAAGCTATAATAAATAATTCAATTTGGCAAACGGCTACGTAATTAGCACGCACGAATATTACTTGGAATATGAATTGCAACCAAATCCGAAATTAATAAGACTATTAAAGTTTTGGTCAATTTTAAAAAACAGAGACAAAAATAAAAATTCTGATAGCCTGTATATCGAAAACCATAAGAAATAATCCAATTTGGCAAACGGCTACGTAATTAGCACGCCGAATATTACTTGGAATATGAATTGCAAAGAAATAAGTAATTAATAAGACTCTTAAAATTTTGGTCAATTATAAAAAGCAGAGACTAAAATGTAAAATTCCGATAGAATGTATCTCTAAAACTATAAGAAATAATACAATTTGGTAAACGGATACGTAATTAGAATAAAGAATATTACTTGGAATGTGAATTGGAACGAAATCCTATATTAATAATACGCTTTAAAAAGATTGGTCATTTATAAAAAACAGAGAGTAAAATGTAAAATTCTGATAGCCTGTATTTCGGAAACTATAAGAAATAATCCAATTGGCAAAGGGCTACGTAATTAGCATTCCGAATATTACTTGGAATGTGAATTGGAACGAAATCCTATATTAATAATACGCTTTAAAAAGATTGGTCATTTATAAAAAACAGAGACTAAAATATAAAATTGCGATCGCCTGTACCTCGGAAACCATAAGAAATAATCCAATATGGCAAACGGCTACGTACTTAGCACACCGAACATCACTTGAAATATGAATTGGAAAGAAATCTCAAATTAATAAGACTTAAAATTTTGGTCAATTTTAAAAAACAGAGGCTAAAATGTAAAATTGCGATAGCCCGTATCCCGAAAACTATAGAAATAATCCAATTTGGCAAACGGCTACGTAATTAGCACGCCGATTATTACTTGGAATATGAGTTGGATCGAAATTCGAAATTAATAAGACTCTTTTAAAATTTCGGTCAATTTTAAGAAAGAGAAACTATAATAAATAATCCAATTGGCAAAGGGCTACGTAATTAGCATTCCGAACATCACTTGAAATATGAATTGGAAAGAAATCTCAAATTAATAAGACTTAAAATTTTCGTCAATTTTAAAAAACAGAGGATAAAATGTAAAATTCCAATTGCCTGTATCTCGAAAACTATAATGAATAATTCAATTTGGCAAATGGCTACGTAATTAGCACGCCTATTATTACTTGGAATATGAATTGGAACGAAATCCGTAATTAATCAGACTCTTAAAATTTTGGTCAATTTTAAAGAGCAGAGGCTAAAATGTAAAATTCCGATTTCCTGTACTTCGAAAACTATAATAAATAATTCAATTTGGCAAATGGCTACGTAATTAGCACGCCTATTATTACTTGGAATATGAATTGGAACGAAATCCGAAATTAATGGCTCTTTTAAAATTTCGGTCAATTTTAAAAAACAGAGACTAAATGTAAAATTCCGATTTCCTGTACTTCGAAAACTATAATAAATAATTCAATTTGGCAAATGGCTACGTAATTAGCACGCCTATTATTACTTGGAATATGAATTGGAACGAAATCCGAAATTAATAAGGCTCATTTTAAATTTCGGTCAATTTTAAAAAACAGAGACTAAAATGTAAAATTGCGATTGCTTGTATTTCGGAAACTATAAGAAATAATCCAATTGGCAAAGGGCTACGTAATTAGCATTCCGAATATTACTTGGAATGTGAATTGGAACGAAATCCGATATTAATAACAATATTTTAAAATTTTTACCTATTTTAAAAAATAGAGACTATAATATGAAATTGCGATAGCCTGTATCTCGAAAGCTATAATAAATAATTCAATTTGGCAAACGGCTACGTAATCAGCACGCCGAATATTACTTGGAATATGAATTGGAAAGATATCTTAAATTAATAAGACTCTTAAAATTTTGGTCAATTTTAAAAAGCAGAGGCTAAAATGTAAAATTCCGATAGCCTGTACCTCGGAAAATATAAGAAATAATCCAATTTGGCAAACGGCTACGTAATTAGCACGCCAAATATTACTTGGAATGTGAATTGGAACGAAACCCGAAATTAATAAGACTATTAAAATATTGGTCAATTTTGAAAAACAGAGACCAAAATGTAAAATTCCGATTGCCTCTATTTCGGAAACTATAAGAAATAATTCAATTGGCAAAGGGCTAAGTAATTAGCACGCCGAATATTACTTGGAATATTAGTTGGAACGAAATCTGATATTAATAATACTCTTTTAAAATTATTGCCTATTTTAAAAAACAAAGAGTAAATTGTAAAATTCCGATAGCCTGTATCTAGAAAACTATAAGAAATAATCCAATTTGGCAAACGGCTATGTAATTAGCACGCCAAATATTACTTGGAATGTGAATTGGAACGAAATCCGAAATTAATAAGACTCTTTTAAAATTTCGGACAATTTTTAAAAACAAAGATTAAAATGGAAAATTCCGATAGCCTGTACCTCGGAAAATATAAGAAATAATCCTATTTGGCAAACGGCTACATAATTAGCACGCTTATTATTACTTGGAATATGAATTGGAAGGAAATCCGAAATTAATAAGACTCATTTTAAATTTCGGTCAATTTTAAAAAACAGAGACAAAATGTAAAATTGCGATTGCCTGTATTTCGGAAACTATAAGAAATAATCCAATTGGCAAAGCTCTACGTAATTAACATTCCGATTATTACTTGGAATGTGAATTGGAACGAAATCCGATATTAATAATACTATTTTAAAATGTTTACCTATTTTAAAAAACAGAGACTAAAATGTAAAATTCCGATAGCCTGTATCTCGTAAACTATAGAAATTATTCAATTTGGCAAACGGCTACGCAATTAGCGCGCCAAATATTACTTGGAATATGAGTAGGAACGAAATCCGAAATTAATAAGACTCTTTTAATATTTCGGTCAAATTTAACAAACAGAGACTAAAATGTAAAATTCCGATTGCCTGTATCTCGAAAACTATAATAAGTAATTCAATTTGGCAAATGGCTACGTAATTAGCACACCGATTATTACTTGGAATATGAAGTGGAACGAAATCCGAAATTAATAAGACTCTTAAAATTTTGGTCAATTTTATAAAACAGAGACTAAAATGTAAAATTCCGATTGCCTGTATTTCGGAAACTATAAGAAATAATCCAATTGGCAAAGGGCTACGTAATTAGCATTCCGAATATTACTTGGAATGTGAATTGGAACGAAGTCCGATATTAAAAATACTATTTTAAAATTTTTGCCTATTTTAAAAAACAGAGACTAAAATATAAAAAAATTTGATAGACTGTATCTCGAAAACTGTAAGTAATAATCCAAATTAGCAAACGGATAGGTAATTAGCACGCCGAATATTACCTGGAATATGAATTGCAACGAAATCCGAAATTAATAAGACTATTAAAATTTTGGTCAATTTTAAAAAGCAGAGACTAAAATGTAAAATTCCGATAGCCTGTACTTCGGAAACCATAAGAAATAATCCAATTTGACAAACGGCTACGTAATTAGCACGCGGAATATTACTTGGAATATGAGTATTAACGAAAGCCGAAATTTATAAGACTCTTAAAATTTCGGTCAATTATAAAAAACAGAGACTAAAATGTAAAATTCCAATTGCCTGTATCTCGAAAACTATAATGAATAATTCAATTTGCAAATGGCTACGTAATTAACACGCGTTTTATTACTTGGAATATGAATTGGAACGAAATCCGAAATTAATAAGACTCTTTTTAAATTTCGGTCAATTTTAAAAAACAGAGACTAAAATGTAAAATTGCTATTGCCTGTATTTGGGAAACTATAAGAAATAATCCAATTGGCAAAGGGCTACGTAATTAGTATTACGAATATTACTTGGAATGTGAATTGGAACGAAATCCGATATTAATAATACTATTTTAAAATTTTTACCTATTTTAAAAAACAGAGACTAAAATATGAAATTGCGATAGCCTGTATCTCGAAAGCTATAATAAATAATTCAATTTGGCAAACGGCTACGTAATTAGCACGCCGAATATTACTTGGAATATGAATTGGAGTGAAATCCGAAATTAATAAGACTGTTAAAATTTTGGTCAATTTTAAAAAACAGAAAAAAAAAAATGTAAAATTCTGATAGCCTTTATCTCGCAAACTATAAGAAATAATCCAATTTAGCAAACGGCTACGTAATCAGCACGCCGTATATTACTTGGAATATGAATTTTAAAGAAATCTGAAATTAATAAGACTCTTAAAATTTTGGTCAATTTTAAAATGCAGACACTAAAATGTAAAATTCCGATAGCCTGTACCTCGGAAACCATAAAAAATAATCCAATATGGCAAACGGCTACGTAATTAGCATGCCGAATATTACTTGGGATGTGAATTGGAGCGAAAGCCGATATTAATATTATTATTTCAAAATTATTGCCTATATTAAAAAACAGAGTCTAAAATATAAAATTACGATAGCCTGTATCTCGAAAACTATAATAAATAATTCGATCTGGCAAACGGCTACGTAATTATTATGCCGAATATTACTTGTAATATGAATTGGAACGAAATCCGATATTAATAATTCTATTTTAAAATTTTTGCCTATTTTAAAAAACAGAGACTAAAATATAAAATTGCGATAGCCTGTATGTCGAAAACTATAAGAAATAATCCAATTTGGAAAACGGCTACGTAATTAGCACGCCGAATATTGCTTGGAATGGGAATTATAACGAAATCCGATATTAATAATACTCTTTTAAAATTTTGATCAATTATAAAAGGCAGAGACTAAAATGTAAAATTCCGATAGCCTGTATCTCTAAAACTATAAGATATAGTCCAATTTAATAAACGTATAAGTAATTAGCACGAAGAATATTAATTTGAATGTGAATAGGAACGAAATCCTATATTAATAATACTCTTTTAAAATATTGCTCAATTATAAAAAACAGAGAGTAAAATGTAAAATTCCGATAGCCTGTATTTCGGAAACTATAAGAAATAATCAAATTTGGCAAACGGCTACGTAATTAGCACGCCGAATATTACTTGGAATATGAATTGCAAAGAAATAAGAAATTAATAAGACTCTTAAAATTTTGGTCAATTATAAAAAGCAGAGACTAAAATGTAAAATTCCGATAGAATGTATCTCTAAAACTATAAGAAATAATACAATTTGGTAAACGGATACGTAATTAGAATAAAGAATATTACTTGGAATGTGAATTGGAACGAAATCCTATATTAATAATACGCTTTAAAAAGATTGGTCATTTATAAAAAACAGAGAGTAAAATGTAAAATTCTGATAGCCTGTATTTCGGAAACTATAAGAAATAATCCAATTGGCAAAGGGCTACGTAATTAGCATTCCGAATATTACTTGGAATGTGAATTGAAAAGAAATCCGAAATTAATAATACTATTTTAAAATTTTTGCCTATTTTAAAAAACATAGACTAAAATATAAAATTGCGATATCCTGTATCTCGAAAACTATAATAAATAATTCAATTTGGCAAACGGCTACGTAATTAGCACGCCGAATATTACTTGGAATATGAATTGTAACGAAATCCGAAATTAATAAGACTCATGAAATTTTGGTCAATTTTAAAAGGCAGAGAAAAAAATGTAAAATTCTTATAGCCTGTACCTCGGAAAATATAAGAAATAATAAAATTTGGCATACGACTACGTAATTAGTACGATGATCATTACTTGGAATATGTGTAGGAACGAAATTCGAAATTAATGACTCTTTTAAAATTTCGGTCAATTTAAAAAAACAGAGACTAAAATGTAAAATTCCGATTTCCTGTACTTCGAAAACTATAATAAATAATTCAATTTGGCAAATGGCTACGTAATTAGCACGCCTATTATTACTTGGAATATGAATTGGAACGAAATCCGAAATTAATAAGACTCATTTTAAATTTCGGTCAATTTTAAAAAACAGAGACTAAAATATAAAATTGCGATTGCTTGTATTTCGAAAATTATAAGAAATAATCCAATTGGCAAAGGGCTACGTTATTAGCATTCCGAATATTACTCGGAATGTGAATTGAAAAGAAATCCGATATTAATAATACTATTTTAAAATTTTTGCTATTTTAAAAAACAGGGACTAAAATATAAAATTGCGATATCCTGTATCTCGAAAACTGTAATAAATAATTCAATTTGGCAAACGGCCACGTAATTAGCATGCCGAATATTACTTGGAATGGGAATTATAACGAAATCCAATATTAATAATACTCTTTTAAAATTTTTGCCTATTTTAAAAAACAGAGACTAAAATGTAAAATTGCGATAGCCTGTATCCCGAAAACTATAGAAATAATCCAATTTGGCAAACGGCTACGTAATTAGCACGCCGATTATTACTTGGAATATGAGTTGGATCGAAATCCGAAATTAATAAGACTCTTTTAAAATTTCGGTCAATTTTAAGAAACGGAAACTATAAGAAATAATCCAATTGGCAAAGGGCTACGTAATTAGCATTCCGAATATTACTTGGAATGTGAATTGGAACGAAATCCGAAATTAATAAGACTATTAAAATTTTGGTCAATTTTAAAAAGCAGAGACTAAAATGTAAAATTCTGATAGCCTGTATCTCGAAAACAATAAAAAATAATCTAATTTAGCAAACGGCTACGTAATTAGCACGCCGAATATTACTTGGTATATGAATTGGAAAGAAATCTCAAATTAATAAGACTCTTAAAATTTTGGTCAATTTTAAAGAGCAGAGGCTAAAATGTAAAATTCCGATAGCCTGTACCTCGGAAAATATAAGAAATAATCCAATTTGGCAAACGGCTACGTAATTAGCACGCCGAATATTACTTGGAATGTGAATTGGAACGAAATCCGATATTATTAATACTATTTTAAACTTTTTGCCTATTTTAAAAAGCAGTGACTAAAATGTAAAATTCCGATAGAAAGTATCTCTAAAACTATAAGAAATAATACAATTTGGTAAACGGACACGTAATTAGAATGAAGAATATTACTTGGTATGTGAATTGGAACGAAATCCTATATTAATAATACGCTTTAAAAATATTGGTCATTTATAAAAAACAGAGAGTAAAATGTAAAATTCTGATAGCCTGTATTTCGGAAACTATAAGAAATAATCCAATTGGCAAAGGGCTACGTAATTAGCATTCCGAATATTACTTGGAATGTGAATTGAAGAGAAATCCGATATTAATAATACTATTTTAAAATTTTTGCCTATTTTAAAAAACATAGACTAAAATATAAAATTGCGATATCCTGTATCTCGAAAACTATAATAAATAATTCAATTTGGCAAACGGCTACGTAATTAGCACGCCGAATATTACTTGGAATATGAATTGTAACGAAATCCGAAATTAATTATACTCATGAAATTTTGGTCAATTTTAAAAGGCAGAGGAAAAAAAATGTAAAATTCTGATAGCCTGTACCTCGGAAAATATAAGAAATAATAAAATTTGGCATACGACTACGTAATTAGTACGATGAATATTACTTGGAATATGAGTAGGAACGAAATCCGAAATTAATGACTCTTTTAAAATTTCGGTCAATTTTAAAAAACAGAGACTAAAATGTAAAATTCCGATTTCCTGTACTTCGAAAACTATAATAAATAATTCAATTTGGCAAATGGCTACGTAATTAGCACGCCTATTATAACTTGGAATATGAATTGGAACGAAATCCGAAATTAATAAGACTCATTTTAAATTTCGGTCAATTTTAAAAGACAGAGACTAAAATGTAAAATTGCGATTGCTTGTATTTCGAAAACTATAAGAAATAATCCAATTGGCAAAGGGCTACGTAATTAGCATTCCGAATATTACTTGGAATGTGAATTGGAACGAAATCCGAAATTAATAAGACTATTAAAATTTTGGTCAATTTTAAAAAGCAGAGACTAAAATGTAAAATTCTGATAGCCTGTATCTCGAAAACAATAAAAAATAATCTAATTTAGCAAACGGCTACGTAATTAGCACGCCGAATATTACTTGGTATATGAAGTGGAAAGAAATCTCAAATTAATAAGACTGTTAAAATTTTGGTCAATTTTAAAGAGCAGAGGCTAAAATGTAAAATTCCGATAGCCTGTACCTCGGAAAATATATGAAATAATCCAATTTGGCAAACGGCTACGTAATTAGCACGCCTATTATTACTTGGAATACGAATTGGAACGAAATCCGAAATTAATAAGACTCATTTTAAATTTCGGTCAATTTTAAAAAACAGAGACTAAAATGTAAAATTGCGATTGCTTGTATTTCGGAAATTATAAGAAATAATCCAATTTGGCAAACGGCTACATAATTAGCACGCCTATTATTACTTGGAATATGAGTTGGAACGAAATCCGAAATTAATAAGACTCTTAAAATTTTGGTCCATTTTAAAGAGCAGAGGCTAAAATGTAAAATTCCGATAGCCTGTACCTCGGAAAATATAAGAAATAATCCAATTTGACAAACTTCTACGTAATTTGCACGCCCATTATTACTTGGAATATGAATTGGAACGAAATCCGAAATTAATAAGACTCATTTTAAATTTCGGTCAATTTTAAAAAACAGAGACTAAAATGTAAAATTGCGATTGCTTGTATTTCGGAAATTATAAGAAATAATCCAATTTGGCAAACGGCTACGTAATTAGCACGCCGAATATTACTTGGAATGTGAATTGGAACGAAATCCGATATTATTAATACTATTTTAAACTTTTTGCCTATTTTAAAAAACAGAGACTAAAATATAAAATTGCGATAGCCTGTATCTCGAAAGTTATAATAAATAATTCAATTTGGCAAACGGCTACGTAATTAGCACGCCGAATATTACTTGGAATATGAATTGGAACCAAATCCGAAATTAATAAGACTATTAAAGCTTTGGTCAATTTTAAAAAACAGAGACAAAAATAAAAATTCTGATAGCCTGTATATCGAAAACCATAAGAAATAATCCAATTTGGCAAACGGCTACGTAATTAGCACGACGAATATTACTTGGAATATGAATTGCAAAGAAATATGAAATTAATAAGACTCTTAAAATTTTGGTCAATTATAAAAAGCAGAGACTAAAATGTAAAATTCCGATAGAATGTATCTCTAAAACTATAAGAAATAATACAATTTGATAAACGGATACGTAATTAGAATGAAGAATATTACTTGGAATGTGAATTGGAACGAAATCCTATATTAATAATACGCTTTAAAAAGATTGGTCATTTATAAAAAACAGAGAGTAAAATGTAAAATTCTGATAGCCTGTATTTCGGAAACTATAAGAAATAATCCAATTGGCAAAGGGCTACGTAATTAGCATTCCGAATATTACTTGGAATGTGAATTGAAAAGAAATCCGAAATTAATAATACTATTTTAAAATTTTTGCCTATTTTAAAAAACATAGACTAAAATATAAAATTGCGATATCCTGTATCTCGAAAACTATAATAAATAATTCAATTTGGCAAACGGCTACGTAATTAGCACGCCGAATATTACTTGGAATATGAATTGTAAGGAAAACCGAAATTAATAAGACTCATGAAATTTTGGTCAATTTTAAAAGGCAGAGAAAAAAATGTAAAATTTTGATAGCCTGTACCTCGGAAAATATAAGAAATAATCCAATTTGGCAAACGGCTACGTAATTAGCACGCCTATTATTACTTGGAATATGAATTGGAACGAAATCCGATTTTAATAAGACTCATTTTAAATTTCGGTCAATTTTAAAAAACAGAGACTAAAATATAAAATTGCGATTGCTTGTATTTCGAAAACTATAAGAAATAATCCAATTGGCAAAGGGCTACGTAATTAGCATTCCGAATATTACTTGGAATGTGAATTGGAACGAAATCCGATATTATTAATACTATTTTAAACTTTTTGCCTATTTTAAAAAACAGAGACTAAAATATAAAATTGCGATAGCCTGTATCTCGAAAGTTATAATAAATAATTCAATTTGGCAAACGGCTACGTAATTAGCACGCCGAATATTACTTGGAATATGAATTGGAACCAAATCCGAAATTAATAAGACTATTAAAGTTTTGGTCAATTTTAAAAAACAGAGACAAAAATAAAAATTCTGATAGCCTGTATATCGAAAACCATAAGAAATAATCCAATTTGGCAAACGGCTACGTAATTAGCACGCCGAATATTACTTGGAATATGAATTGTAACGAAATCCGAAATTAATTATACTCATGAAATTTTGGTCAATTTTAAAAGGCAGAGGAAAAAAAATGTAAAATTCTGATAGCCTGTACCTCGGAAAATATAAGAAATAATAAAATTTGGCATACGACTACGTAATTAGTACGATGAATATTACTTGGAATATGAGTAGGAACGAAATCCGAAATTAATGACTCTTTTAAAATTTCGGTCAATTTTAAAAAACAGAGACTAAAATGTAAAATTCCGATTTCCTGTATTTCGAAAACTATAATAAATAATTCAATTTGGCAAATGGCTACGTAATTAGCACGCCTATTATAACTTGGAATATGAATTGGAACGAAATCCGAAATTAATAAGACTCATTTTAAATTTCGGTCAATTTTAAAAGACAGAGACTAAAATGTAAAATTGCGATTGCTTGTATTTCGAAAACTATAAGAAATAATCCAATTGGCAAAGGGCTACGTAATTAGCATTCCGAATATTTCTTGGAATGTGAATTGGAACGAAATCCGATATTAATAACACTATTTTAAAATTTTTACCTATTTTAAAAAACAGAGACTAAAATATGAAATTGCGATAGCCTGTATCTCGAAAGCTATAATAAATAATTCAATTTGGCAAACCGCTACGTAATTAGCACGCCGAATATTACTTGGAATATGAATTGGAACGAAATCCGAAATTAATAAGACTCATTTTAAATTTCGGTCAATTTTAAAAAACAGAGACTAAAATGTAAAATTGCGATTGCTTGTATTTCGGAAATTATAAGAAATAATCCAATTTGTAAACGGCTACGTAATTAGCACGCCGAATATTACTTGGAATGTGAATTGGAACGAATAATTGAATATCCGATATTATTAATACTATTTTAAACTTTTTGCCTATTTTAAAAAACAGAGACTAAAATATAAAATTGCGATAGCCTGTATCTCGAAAGCTATAATAAATAATTCAATTTGGCAAACGGCTACGTAATTAGCACGCCGAATATTACTTGGAATATGAATTGCAACCAAATCCGAAATTAATAAGACTATTAAAGTTTTGGTCAATTTTAAAAAACAGAGACAAAAATAAAAATTCTGATAGCCTGTATATCGAAAACCATAAGAAATAATCCAATTTGGCAAACGGCTACGTAATTAGCACGCCGAATATTACTTGGAATATGAATTGCAAAGAAATAAGAAATTAATAAGACTCTTTAAATTTTGGTCAATTATAAAAAGCAGAGACTAAAATGTAAAATTCCGATAGAATGTATCTCTAAAACTATAAGAAATAATACAATTTGGTAAACGGATACGTAATTAGAATAAAGAATATTACTTGGAATGTGAATTGGAACGAAATCCTATATTAATAATACGCTTTAAAAAGATTGGTCATTTATAAAAAAAAGAGAGTAAAATGTAAAATTCTGATAGCCTGTATTTCGGAAACTATAAGAAATAATCCAATTGGCAAAGGGCTACGTAATTAGCATTCCGAATATTACTTGGAATGTGAATTGGAACGAAATCCTATATTAATAATACGCTTTAAAAAGATTGGTCATTTATAAAAAACAGAGACTAAAATATAAAATTGCGATAGCCTGTATCTCGAAAGCTATAATAAATAATTCAATTTGGCAAACGGCTACGTAATTAGCACGCCGAATATTACTTGGAATATGAATTGGAACCAAATCCGAAATTAATAAGACTATTAAAGTTTTGGTCAATTTTAAAAAACAGAGACAAAAATGTAAAATTCTGATAGCCTGTACCTCGGAAACCATAAGAAATAATCCAATATGGCAAACGGCTACGTACTTAGCACACCGAACATCACTTGAAATATGAATTGGAAAGAAATCTCAAATTAATAAGACTTAAAGTTTTGGTCAATTTTAAAAAACAGAGGCTAAAATGTAAAATTGCGATAGCCTGTATCCCGAAAACTATAGAAATAATCCAATTTGGCAAACGGCTACGTAATTAGCACGCCGATTATTACTTGGAATATGAGTTGGATCGAAATTCGAAATTAATAAGACTCTTTTAAAATTTCGGTCAATTTTAAGAAACAGAAACTATAATAAATAATCCAATTGGCAAAGGGCTACGTAATTAGCATTCCGAACATCACTTGAAATATGAATTGGAAAGAAATCTCAAATTAATAAGACTTAAAATTTTCGTCAATTTTAAAAAACAGAGGATAAAATGTAAAATTCCAATTGCCTGTATCTCGAAAACTATAATGAATAATTCAATTTGGCAAATGGCTACGTAATTAGCACGCCTATTATTACTTGGAATATGAATTGGAACGAAATCCGTAATTAATCAGACTCTTAAAATTTTGGTCAATTTTAAAGAGCAGAGGCTAAAATGTAAAATTCCGATTTCCTGTACTTCGGAAACTATAATAAATAATTCAATTTGGCAAATGGCTACGTAATTAGCACGCCTATTATTACTTGGAATATGAATTGGAACGAAATCCGAAATTAATGGCTCTTTTAAAATTTCGGTCAATTTTAAAAAACAGAGACTAAATGAAAAATTCCGATTTCCTGTACTTCGAAAACTATAATAAATAATTCAATTTGGCAAATGGCTACGTAATTACCACGCCTATTATTACTTGGAATATGAATTGGAACGAAATCCGAAATTAATAAGACTCATTTTAAATTTCGGTCAATTTTAAAAAACAAAGACTAATATGTAAAATTGCGATTGCTTGTATTTCGGAAACTATAAGAAATAATCCAATTGGCAAAGGGCTACGTAATTAGCATTCCGAATATTACTTGGAATGTGAATTGGAACGGAATCCGATATTAATAATACTATTTCAAAATTTTTACCTATTTTAAAAACAGAGACCAAAATATGAAATTGCGATAGGATGTATCTCGAAAGCCATAATAAATAATTCAATTTATCAAACCGCTACGTAATTAGCACGCCGAATATTACTGGAAATATGAATTGGAACGAAACCCGAAATTAATAAGGCTATTAAAATTTTGGTCAATTTTAAAAAACAGAAAAACAAAATGTAAAATTCTGATAGCCTGTATCTCGAAAACAATAAGAAATAATCTAATTTAGCAAACGGCTACGTAATTAGCACGCCGAATATTACTTGGTATATGAATTGGAAAGAAATCTCAAATTAATAAGACTCTTAAAATTTTGGTCAATTTTAAAGAGCAGAGGCTAAAATGTAAAATTCCGATAGTCTGTACCTCGGAAAATATAAGAAATAATCCAATTTGGCAAACGGCTACGTAATTAGCACGCCTATTATTACTTGGAATATGAATTGGAACGAAATCCGAAATTAATAAGACTCATTTTAAATTTCGGTCAATTTTAAAAAACAGAGACTAAAATGTAAAATTGCGATTGCTTGTATTTCGGAAACTATAAGAAATAATCCAATTGGCAAAGAGCTACGTAATTAGCATTCCGAATATTACTTGAAATGTGAATTGGAACAAAATCCGATATTAATAACACTATTTTAAAATTTTTACCTATTTTAAAAAATAGAGACTATAATATGAAATTGCGATAGCCTGTATCTCGAAAGCTATAATAAATAATTCAATTTGGCAAACGGCTACGTAATCAGCACGCCGAATATTACTTGGAATATGAATTGGAAAGATATCTTAAATTAATAAGACTCTTAAAATTTTGGTCAATTTTAAAAAGCAGAGGCTAAAATGTAAAATTCCGATAGCCTGTACCTCGGAAAATATAAGGAATAATCCAATTTGGCAAACGGCTACGAAATTAGCACGCCGAATATTACATGGAATGTGAATTGGAACGAAATCCGTTATTATTAATACTATTTTAAATTTTTGCCTATTTTAAAAGACAGAGACTAAAATATAAAATTGCGATAGCCTGTATCTCGAAAGCTATAATAAATCACTCAATTTGGCAAACGGCTACGTAATTAGCACGCCTATTATTACTTGGAATATGAATTGGAACGAAATCCGAAATTAATAAGACTCATTTTAAATTTCGGTCAATTTTAGAAAACAGAGACTAATATGTAAAATTGCGATTGCTTGTATTTCGGAAACTATAAGAAATAATCCAATTGGCAAAGGGCTACGTAATTAGCATTCCGAATATTACTTGGAATGTGAATTGGAACGGAATCCGATGTTAATAATACTATTTTAAAATTTTTACCTATTTTAAAAACAGAGACCAAAATATGAAATTGCGATAGCCTGTATCTCGAAAGCCATAATAAATAATTCAATTTGGCAAACCGCTACGTAATTAGCACGCCGAATATTACTGGAAATATGAATTGGAACGAAATCCGAAATTAATAAGGCTATTAAAATTTTGGTCAATTTTAAAAAACAGAAAAACAAAATGTAAAATTCTGATAGCCTGTATCTCGAAAACAATAAGAAATAATCTAATTTAGCAAATGGCTACGTAATTAGCACGCCGAATATTACTTGGTATATGAATTGGAAAGAAATCTCAAATTAATAAGAAGTAAAATTTTGGTCAATTTTAAAGAGCAGAGGCTAAAATGTAAAATTCCGATAGTCTGTACCTCGGAAAATATAAGAAATAATCCAATTTGGCAAACGGCTACGTAATTAGCACGCCTATTATTACTTGGAATATGAATTGGAACGAAATCCGAAATTAATAAGACTCATTTTAAATTTCGGTCAATTTTAAAAAACAGAGACTAAAATGTAAAATTGCGATTGCTTGTATTTCGGAAACTATAAGAAATAATCCAATTGGCAAAGGGCTACGTAATTAGCATTCCGAATATTACTTGGAATGTGAATTGGAACGAAATCCGATATTAATAACACTATTTTAAATTTTTACCTATTTTAAAAAACAGAGACTATAGTATGAAATTGCGATAGCCTGTATCTCGAAAGCTATAATAAATAATTCAATTTGGCAAACGGCTACGTAATCAGCACGCCGAATATTACTTGGTATATGAATTGGAACGAAATCCGATATTAATAATACTATTTTAAAATTTTTGCTATTTTATAAAACAGGGACTAAAATATAAAATTGCGATATCCTGTATCTCGAAAACTATAATAAATAATTCAATTTGGCAAACGGCTACGTAATTAGCACTCCGAATATTACTTGGAATGGGAATTATAACGAAATCCAATATTAATAATACTCTTTTAATATTTTTGCCTATTTTAAAAAACAGAGACTAAAATGTAAAATTGGGATAGCCTGTATCCCGAAAAGTATAGAAATAATCCAATTTGGCAAACGGCTACGTAATTAGCACGCCGATTATTACTTGGAATATGAGTTGGATCGAAATCCGAAATTAATAAGACTCTTTTAAAATTTCGGTCAATTTTAGGAAACAGAAACTATAAGAAATAATCCAATTCGCAAAGGGCTACGTAATTAGCATTCCGAATATTACTTGGAATGTGAATTGGAACGAAATCCGAAATTAATAAGACTATTAAAATTTTGGTCAATTTTAAAAAGCAGAGACTAAAATGTAAAATTCTGATAGCCTGTACCTCGTAAACCATAAGAATTAATCCAATATGGCAAACGGCTACGTACTTAGCACACCGAACATTACTTGGAATATGAATTGGAAAGACATCTCAAATTAATAAGACTTAAAATTTTGGTCAATTTTAAAAAACAGAGACTAAAATGTAAAATTCCAATTGCCTGTATCTCGAAAACTATAATGAATAATTCAATTTGGCAAATGGCTACGTAATTAGCACGCCTATTATTACTTGGAATATGAATTGGAACGAAATCCGAAATTAATAAGAATTTTAAAATTTTGGCAATTTTAAAGAGCAGAGGCTAAAATGTAAAATTCCGATAGCCTGTACCTCGGAAAATATAAGAAATAATCCAATTTGGCAAACGGCTACATTATTAGCACGATTATTATTACTTGGAATATGAATTGGAACGAAATCCGAAATTAATAAGACTCATTTTAAATTTCGGTCAATTTTAAAAAACAAAGACTAATATGTAAAATTGCGATTGCTTGTATTTCGGAAACTATAAGAAATAATCCAATTGGCAAAGGGCTACGTAATTAGCATTCCGAATATTACTTGGAATGTGAATTGGAACGGAATCCGATATTAATAATACTATTTTAAAATTTTTACCCATTTTAAAAACAGAGACCAAAATATGAATTTGCGATAGCCTGTATCTCGAAAGCCATAATAAATAATTCAATTTATCAAACCGCTACGTAATTAGCACGCCGAATATTACTGGAAATATGAACTGGAACGAAACCCGAAATTAATAAGGCTATTAAAATGTTGGTCAATTTTAAAAAACAGAAAAACAAAATGTAAAATTCTGATAGCCTGTATCTCGAAAACAATAAGAAATAATCTAATTTAGCAAACGGCTACGTAATTAGCACGCCGAATATTGCTTGGTATATGAATTGGAAAGAAATCTCAAATTAATAAGACTCTTAAAATTTTGGTCAATTTTAAAGAGCAGAGGCTAAAATGTAAAATTCCGATAGTCTGTACCTCGGAAAATATAAGAAATAATCCAATTTGGCAAACGGCTACGTAATTAGCACGCCTATTATTACTTGGAATATGAATTGGAACGAAATCCGAAATTAATAAGACTCATTTTAAATTTCGGTCAATATTAAAAAACAGAGACTAAAATGTAAAATTGCGATTGCTTATATTTCGGAAACTATAAGAAATAATCCAATTGGCAAAGGGCTACGTAATTAGCATTCCGAATATTACTTGGAATGTGAATTGGAACGAAATCCGATATTAATAACACTATTTTAAAATTTTTACCTATTTTAAAAAATAGAGACTATAATATGAAATTGCGATAGCCTGTATCTCGAAAGCTATAATAAATAATTCAATTTGGCAAACGGCTACGTAATCAGCACGCCGAATATTACTTGGAATATGAATTGGAAAGATATCTTAAATTAATAAGAATCTTAAAATTTTGGTCAATTTTAAAAAGCAGAGGCTAAAATGTAAAATTCCGATAGCCTGTACCTCGGAAAATATAAGAAATAATCCAATTTGGCAAACGGCTACGAAATTAGCACGCCGAATATTACATGGAATGTGAATTGGAACGAAATCCGATATTATTAATACTATTTTAAATTTTTGCCTATTTTAAAAGACAGAGACTAAAATATAAAATTGCGATAAATCACTCAATTTGGCAAACGGCTACGTAATTAGCACGCCTATTATTACTTGGAATATGAATTGGAACGAAATCCGAAATTAATAAGACTGTTAAAATTTTGGTCAATTTTAAAGAGCAGAGGCTAAAATGTAAAATTCCGATAGCCTGTACCTCGGAAAATATAAGAAATAATCCAATTTGGCAAACGGCTACATAATTAGCACGCCTATTATTACTTGGAATATGAATTGGAACGAAATCCGATATTAATAATACTATTTTAAAATTTTTACCTATTTTAAAAACAGAGACCAAAATATGAAATTGCGATAGCCTGTATCTCGAAAGCCATAATAAATAATTCAATTTGGCAAACCGCTACGTAATTAGCACGCCGAATATTACTGGAAATATGAATTGGAACGAAATCCGAAATTATAAGGCTATTAAAATTTTGGTCAATTTTAAAAAACAGAAAAACAAAATGTAAAATTCTGATAGCCTGTATCTCGAAAACAATAAGAAATAATCCAATATGGCAAACGGCTACGTACTTAGCACACCGAACATTACTTGGAATATGAATTGGAAAGAAATCTCAAATTAATAAGACTTAAAATTTTGGTCAATTTTAAAAAACAGAGACAAAATGTAAAATTGCGATTGCCTGTATTTCAGAAACTATAAGAAATAATCCAATTGGCAAAGGGCTACGTAATTAGCATTCCGATTATTACTTGGAATGTGAATTGGAACGAAATCCGATATTAATAATACTATTTTAAAATTTTTGCCTATTTTAAAAAACAGAGACTAAAATATAAAATTGCGATAGCCTGTATGTCGAGAACTATAAGAAATAATCCAATTTGGAAAACGGCTAAGTAATTAGCACGCCGAATACCACTTGGAATATGAATTGTAACGAAACCTGAAATTAATAAGACTCTTTTAAAATTTTGGTCAATTATAAAAAGCAGAGACTAAAATGTAAAATTCTAATAGCCTGTGCCTCGGAAAATATAAGAAATTATCCAATTTGACAAACGTCTACGTAATTTGCACGCCTATTATTACTTGGAATATGAATTGGAACGAAATCCGAAATTAATAAGACTCATTTTAAATTTCGGTCAATTTTAAAAAACAGAGACTAAAATGTAAAATTGCGATTGCTTGTATTTCGGAAATTATAAGAAATAATCCAATTTGGCAAACGGCTACGTAATTAGCACGCCGAATATTACTTGGAATGTGAATTGGAACGAAATCCGATATTATTAATACTATTTTAAACTTTTTGCCTATTTTAAAAAACAGAGACTAAAATATAAAATTGCGATAGCCTGTATCTCGAAAGCTATAATAAATAATTCAATTTGGCAAACGGCTACGTAATTAGCACGCCGAATATTACTTGGAATATGAATTGCAACCAAATCCGAAATTAATAAGACTATTAAAGTTTTGGTCAATTTTAAAAAACAGAGACAAAAATAAAAATTCTGATAGCCTGTATATCGAAAACCATAAGAAATAATCCAATTTGGCAAACGGCTACCTAATTAGCATGCCGAATATTACTTGGAATATGAATTGCAAAGAAATAAGAAATTAATAAGACTCTTAAAATTTTGGTCAATTATAAAAAGCAGAGACTAAAATGTAAAATTCCGATAGAATGTATCTCTAAAACTATAAGAAATAATACAATTTGGTAAACGGATACGTAATTAGAATAAAGAATATTACTTGGAATGTGAATTGGAACGAAATCCTATATTAATAATACGCTTTAAAAAGATTGGTCATTTATAAAAAACAGAGAGCAAAATGTAAAATTCTGATAGCCTGTATTTCGGAAACTATAAGAAATAATCCAATTGGCAAAGGGCTACGTAATTAGCATTCCGAATAATACTTGGAATGTGAATTGAAAAGAAATCCGACATTAATAATACTATTTTAAAATTTTTGCCTATTTTAAAAAACATAGACTAAAATATAAAATTGCGATATCTTGTATCTCGAAAACTATAATGAATAATTCAATTTGGCAAATGGCTACGTAATTAGCACGCCTATTATTACTTGGAATATGAATTGGAACGAAATCCGTAATTAATCAGACTCTTAAAATTTTGGTCAATTTTAAAGAGCAGAGGCTAAAATGTAAAATTCCGATTTCCTGTACTTCGAAAACTATAATAAATAATTCAATCTGGCAAATGGCTACGTAATTAGCACGCCTATTATTACTTGGAATATTTATTGGAACTAAATCCGAAATTAATGTCTCTTTTAAAATTTCGGTCAATTTTAAAAAACAGAGACTAAAATGTAAAATTCGAAATTAATAAGACTCATTTTAAATTTCGGTCAATTTTAAAAGACAGAGACTAAAATATAAAATTGCGATTGCTTGTATTTCGAAAACTATAAGAAATAATCCAATTAGCAAAGGGCTACGTAATTAGCATTCCGAATATTTCTTGGAATGTGAATTGGAACGAAATCCGATATTAATAACACTATTTTAAAATTTTTACCTATTTTAAAAAACAGAGACTAAAATATGAAATTGCGATAGCCTGTATCTCGAAAGCCATAATAAATAATTCAATTTGGCAAACCGCTACGTAATTAGCACGCCGAATATTACTTGGAATATGAATTGGAACGAAATCCGAAATTAATAAGACTATTAAAATTTTGGTCAATTTTAAAAAACAGAAAAAAAATTGTAAAATTCTGATAGCCTGTATCTCGAAAACAATAAGAAATAATCCAATTTAGCAAACGGCTACGTAATTAGCACGCCGAATATTACTTGGTATATGAAGTGGAAAGAAATCTCAAATTAATAAGACTCATTTTAAATTTCGGTCAATTTTAAAAAACAGAGACTAAAATGTAAAATTGCGATTGCCTGTACCTCGGAAAATATAAGAAATAATCCAATTTGGCAAACGGCTACGTAATTAGCACGCCTATTATTACTTGGAATACGAATTGGAACGAAATCCGAAATTAATAAGACTCATTTTAAATTTCGGTCAATTTTAAAAAACAGAGACTAAAATGTAAAATTGCGATTGCTTGTATTTAGGAAATTATAAGAAATAATCCAATTTGGCAAACGGCTACATAATTAGCACGCCTATTATTACTTGGAATATGAGTTGGAACGAAATCCGAAATTAATAAGTCTCTTAAAATTTTGGTCAATTTTAAAGAGCAGAGGCTAAAATGTAAAATTCCGATAGCCCGTACCTCGGAAAATATAAGAAATAATCCAATTTGACAAACGTCTATGTAATTTGCACGCCTATTATTACTTGGAATATGAATTGGAACGAAATCCGAAATTAATAAGACTCATTTTAAATTTCGGTCAATTTTAAAAAACAGAGACTAAAATGTAAAATTGCGATTGCTTGTATTTCGGAAATTATAAGAAATAATCCAATTTGGCAAACGGCTACGTAATTAGCACGCCGAATATTACTTGGAATGTGAATTGGAACGAAATCCGATATTATTAATACTATTTTAAACTTTTTGCCTATTTTAAAAAACAGAGACTAAAATATAAAATTGCGATAGCCTGTATCTCGAAAGCTATAATAAATAATTCAATTTGGCAAACGGCTACGTAATTAGCACGCACGAATATTACTTGGAATATGAATTGCAACCAAATCCGAAATTAATAAGACTATTAAAATTTTGGTCAATTTTAAAAAACAGAGACAAAAATAAAAATTCTGATAGCCTGTATATCGAAAACCATAAGAAATAATCCAATTTGGCAAACGGCTACGTAATTAGCACGCCGAATATTACTTGGAATATGAATTGCAAAGAAATAAGTAATTAATAAGACTCTTAAAATTTTGGTCAATTATAAAAAGCAGAGACTAAAATGTAAAATTCCGATAGAATGTATCTCTAAAACTATAAGAAATAATACAATTTGGTAAACGGATACGTAATTAGAATAAAGAATATTACTTGGAATGTGAATTGGAACGAAATCCTATATTAATAATACGCTTTAAAAAGATTGGTCATTTATAAAAAACAGAGAGTAAAATGTAAAATTCTGATAGCCTGTATTTCGGAAACTATAAGAAATAATCCAATTGGCAAAGGGCTACGTAATTAGCATTCCGAATATTACTTGGAATGTGAATTGGAACGAAATCCTATATTAATAATACGCTTTAAAAAGATTGGTCATTTATAAAAAACAGAGACTAAAATATAAAATTGCGATCGCCTGTACCTCGGAAACCATAAGAAATAATCCAATATGGCAAACGGCTACGTACTTAGCACACCGAACATCACTTGAAATATGAATTGGAAAGAAATCTCAAATTAATAAGACTTAAAATTTTGGTCAATTTTAAAAAACAGAGGCTAAAATGTAAAATTGCGATAGCCCGTATCCCGAAAACTATAGAAATAATCCAATTTGGCAAACGGCTACGTAATTAGCACGCCGATTATTACTTGGAATATGAGTTGGATCGAAATTCGAAATTAATAAGACTCTTTTAAAATTTCGGTCAATTTTAAGAAAGAGAAACTATAATAAATAATCCAATTGGCAAAGGGCTACGTAATTAGCATTCCGAACATCACTTGAAATATGAATTGGAAAGAAATCTCAAATTAATAAGACTTAAAATTTTCGTCAATTTTAAAAAACAGAGGATAAAATGTAAAATTCCAATTGCCTGTATCTCGAAAACTATAATGAATAATTCAATTTGGCAAATGGCTACGTAATTAGCACGCCTATTATTACTTGGAATATGAATTGGAACGAAATCCGTAATTAATCAGACTCTTAAAATTTTGGTCAATTTTAAAGAGCAGAGGCTAAAATGTAAAATTCCGATTTCCTGTACTTCGAAAACTATAATAAATAATTCAATTTGGCAAATGGCTACGTAATTAGCACGCCTATTATTACTTGGAATATGAATTGGAACGAAATCCGAAATTAATGGCTCTTTTAAAATTTCGGTCAATTTTAAAAAACAGAGACTAAATGTAAAATTCCGATTTCCTGTACTTCGAAAACTATAATAAATAATTCAATTTGGCAAATGGCTACGTAATTAGCACGCCTATTATTACTTGGAATATGAATTGGAACGAAATCCGAAATTAATAAGGCTCATTTTAAATTTCGGTCAATTTTAAAAAACAGAGACTAAAATGTAAAATTGCGATTGCTTGTATTTCGGAAACTATAAGAAATAATCCAATTGGCAAAGGGCTACGTAATTAGCATTCCGAATATTACTTGGAATGTGAATTGGAACGAAATCCGATATTAATAACAATATTTTAAAATTTTTACCTATTTTAAAAAATAGAGACTATAATATGAAATTGCGATAGCCTGTATCTCGAAAGCTATAATAAATAATTCAATTTGGCAAACGGCTACGTAATCAGCACGCCGAATATTACTTGGAATATGAATTGGAAAGATATCTTAAATTAATAAGACTCTTAAAATTTTGGTCAATTTTAAAAAGCAGAGGCTAAAATGTAAAATTCCGATAGCCTGTACCTCGGAAAATATAAGAAATAATCCAATTTGGCAAACGGCTACGTAATTAGCACGCCAAATATTACTTGGAATGTGAATTGGAACGAAACCCGAAATTAATAAGACTATTAAAATATTGGTCAATTTTGAAAAACAGAGACCAAAATGTAAAATTCCGATTGCCTCTATTTCGGAAACTATAAGAAATAATTCAATTGGCAAAGGGCTAAGTAATTAGCACGCCGAATATTACTTGGAATATTAGTTGGAACGAAATCTGATATTAATAATACTCTTTTAAAATTATTGCCTATTTTAAAAAACAAAGAGTAAATTGTAAAATTCCGATAGCCTGTATCTAGAAAACTATAAGAAATAATCCAATTTGGCAAACGGCTATGTAATTAGCACGCCAAATATTACTTGGAATGTGAATTGGAACGAAATCCGAAATTAATAAGACTCTTTTAAAATTTCGGACAATTTTTAAAAACAAAGATTAAAATGGAAAATTCCGATAGCCTGTACCTCGGAAAATATAAGAAATAATCCTATTTGGCAAACGGCTACATAATTAGCACGCTTATTATTACTTGGAATATGAATTGGAAGGAAATCCGAAATTAATAAGACTCATTTTAAATTTCGGTCAATTTTAAAAAACAGAGACAAAATGTAAAATTGCGATTGCCTGTATTTCGGAAACTATAAGAAATAATCCAATTGGCAAAGCTCTACGTAATTAACATTCCGATTATTACTTGGAATGTGAATTGGAACGAAATCCGATATTAATAATACTATTTTAAAATGTTTACCTATTTTAAAAAACAGAGACTAAAATGTAAAATTCCGATAGCCTGTATCTCGTAAACTATAGAAATTATTCAATTTGGCAAACGGCTACGCAATTAGCGCGCCAAATATTACTTGGAATATGAGTAGGAACGAAATCCGAAATTAATAAGACTCTTTTAATATTTCGGTCAAATTTAACAAACAGAGACTAAAATGTAAAATTCCGATTGCCTGTATCTCGAAAACTATAATAAATAATTCAATTTGGCAAATGGCTACGTAATTAGCACACCGATTATTACTTGGAATATGAAGTGGAACGAAATCCGAAATTAATAAGACTCTTAAAATTTTGGTCAATTTTATAAAACAGAGACTAAAATGTAAAATTCCGATTGCCTGTATTTCGGAAACTATAAGAAATAATCCAATTGGCAAAGGGCTACGTAATTAGCATTCCGAATATTACTTGGAATGTGAATTGGAACGAAGTCCGATATTAAAAATACTATTTTAAAATTTTTGCCTATTTTAAAAAACAGAGACTAAAATATAAAAAAATTTGATAGACTGTATCTCGAAAACTGTAAGTAATAATCCAAATTAGCAAACGGATAGGTAATTAGCACGCCGAATATTACCTGGAATATGAATTGCAACGAAATCCGAAATTAATAAGACTATTAAAATTTTGGTCAATTTTAAAAAGCAGAGACTAAAATGTAAAATTCCGATAGCCTGTACTTCGGAAACCATAAGAAATAATCCAATTTGACAAACGGCTACGTAATTAGCACGCGGAATATTACTTGGAATATGAGTATTAACGAAAGCCGAAATTTATAAGACTCTTAAAATTTCGGTCAATTTTAAAAAACAGAGACTAAAATGTAAAATTCCAATTGCCTGTATCTCGAAAACTATAATGAATAATTCAATTTGCAAATGGCTACGTAATTAACACGCGTTTTATTACTTGGAATATGAATTGGAACGAAATCCGAAATTAATAAGACTCTTTTTAAATTTCGGTCAATTTTAAAAAACAGAGACTAAATTGTAAAATTGCTATTGCCTGTATTTGGGAAACTATAAGAAATAATCCAATTGGCAAAGGGCTACGTAATTAGTATTACGAATATTACTTGGAATGTGAATTGGAACGAAATCCGATATTAATAATACTATTTTAAAATTTTTACCTATTTTAAAAAACAGAGACTAAAATATGAAATTGCGATAGCCTGTATCTCGAAAGCTATAATAAATAATTCAATTTGGCAAACGGCTACGTAATTAGCACGCCGAATATTACTTGGAATATGAATTGGAGTGAAATCCGAAATTAATAAGACTGTTAAAATTTTGGTCAATTTTAAAAAACAGAAAAAAAAAATGTAAAATTCTGATAGCCTTTATCTCGCAAACTATAAGAAATAATCCAATTTAGCAAACGGCTACGTAATTAGCACGCCTATTATTACTTGGAATATGAATTTTAAAGAAATCTGAAATTAATAAGACTCTTAAAATTTTGGTCAATTTTAAAATGCAGACACTAAAATGTAAAATTCCGATAGCCTGTACCTCGGAAACCATAAAAAATAATCCAATATGGCAAACGGCTACGTAATTAGCATGCCGAATATTACTTGGGATGTGAATTGGAGCGAAAGCCGATATTAATATTATTATTTCAAAATTATTGCCTATATTAAAAAACAGAGTCTAAAATATAAAATTACGATAGCCTGTATCTCGAAAACTATAATAAATAATTCGATCTGGCAAACGGCTACGTAATTATTATGCCGAATATTACTTGTAATATGAATTGGAACGAAATCCGATATTAATAATTCTATTTTAAAATTTTTGCCTATTTTAAAAAACAGAGACTAAAATATAAAATTGCGATAGCCTGTATGTCGAAAACTATAAGAAATAATCCAATTTGGAAAACGGCTACGTAATTAGCACGCCGAATATTGCTTGGAATGGGAATTATAACGAAATCCGATATTAATAATACTCTTTTAAAATTTTGATCAATTATAAAAGGCAGAGACTAAAATGTAAAATTCCGATAGCCTGTATCTCTAAAACTATAAGATATAGTCCAATTTAATAAACCTATAAGTAATTAGCACGAAGAATATTAATTTGAATGTGAATAGGAACGAAATCCTATATTAATAATACTCTTTTAAAATATTGCTCAATTATAAAAAACAGAGAGTAAAATGTAAAATTCCGATAGCCTGTATTTCGGAAACTATAAGAAATAATCAAATTTGGCAAACGGCTACGTAATTAGCACGCCGAATATTACTTGGAATATGAATTGCAAAGAAATAAGAAATTAATAAGACTCTTAAAATTTTGGTCAATTATAAAAAGCAGAGACTAAAATGTAAAATTCCGATAGAATGTATCTCTAAAACTATAAGAAATAATACAATTTGGTAAACGGATACGTAATTAGAATAAAGAATATTACTTGGAATGTGAATTGGAACGAAATCCTATATTAATAATACGCTTTAAAAAGATTGGTCATTTATAAAAAACAGAGAGTAAAATGTAAAATTCTGATAGCCTGTATTTCGGAAACTATAAGAAATAATCCAATTGGCAAAGGGCTACGTAATTAGCATTCCGAATATTACTTGGAATGTGAATTGAAAAGAAATCCGAAATTAATAATACTATTTTAAAATTTTTGCCTATTTTAAAAAACATAGACTAAAATATAAAATTGCGATATCCTGTATCTCGAAAACTATAATAAATAATTCAATTTGGCAAACGGCTACGTAATTAGCACGCCGAATATTACTTGGAATATGAATTGTAACGAAATCCGAAATTAATAAGACTCATGAAATTTTGGTCAATTTTAAAAGGCAGAGAAAAAAATGTAAAATTCTTATAGCCTGTACCTCGGAAAATATAAGAAATAATAAAATTTGGCATACGACTACGTAATTAGTACGATGATCATTACTTGGAATATGTGTAGGAACGAAATTCGAAATTAATGACTCCTTTAAAATTTCGGTCAATTTAAAAAAACAGAGACTAAAATGTAAAATTCCGATTTCCTGTACTTCGAAAACTATAATAAATAATTCAATTTGGCAAATGGCTACGTAATTAGCACGCCTATTATTACTTGGAATATGAATTGGAACGAAATCCGAAATTAATAAGACTCATTTTAAATTTCGGTCAATTTTAAAAAACAGAGACTAAAATATAAAATTGCGATTGCTTGTATTTCGAAAATTATAAGAAATAATCCAATTGGCAAAGGGCTACGTTATTAGCATTCCGAATATTACTCGGAATGTGAATTGAAAAGAAATCCGATATTAATAATACTATTTTAAAATTTTTGCTATTTTAAAAAACAGGGACTAAAATATAAAATTGCGATATCCTGTATCTCGAAAACTGTAATAAATAATTCAATTTGGCAAACGGCCACGTAATTAGCATGCCGAATATTACTTGGAATGGGAATTATAACGAAATCCAATATTAATAATACTCTTTTAAAATTTTTGCCTATTTTAAAAAACAGAGACTAAAATGTAAAATTGCGATAGCCTGTATCCCGAAAACTATAGAAATAATCCAATTTGGCAAACGGCTACGTAATTAGCACGCCGATTATTACTTGGAATATGAGTTGGATCGAAATCCGAAATTAATAAGACTCTTTTAAAATTTCGGTCAATTTTAAGAAACGGAAACTATAAGAAATAATCCAATTGGCAAAGGGCTACGTAATTAGCATTCCGAATATTACTTGGAATGTGAATTGGAACGAAATCCGAAATTAATAAGACTATTAAAATTTTGGTCAATTTTAAAAAGCAGAGACTAAAATGTAAAATTCTGATAGCCTGTATCTCGAAAACAATAAAAAATAATCTAATTTAGCAAACGGCTACGTAATTAGCACGCCGAATATTACTTGGTATATGAATTGGAAAGAAATCTCAAATTAATAAGACTCTTAAAATTTTGGTCAATTTTAAAGAGCAGAGGCTAAAATGTAAAATTCCGATAGCCTGTACCTCGGAAAATATAAGAAATAATCCAATTTGGCAAACGGCTACGTAATTAGCACGCCGAATATTACTTGGAATGTGAATTGGAACGAAATCCGATATTATTAATACTATTTTAAACTTTTTGCCTATTTTAAAAAGCAGTGACTAAAATGTAAAATTCCGATAGAAAGTATCTCTAAAACTATAAGAAATAATACAATTTGGTAAACGGACACGTAATTAGAATGAAGAATATTACTTGGTATGTGAATTGGAACGAAATCCTATATTAATAATACGCTTTAAAAATATTGGTCATTTATAAAAAACAGAGAGTAAAATGTAAAATTCTGATAGCCTGTATTTCGGAAACTATAAGAAATAATCCAATTGGCAAAGGGCTACGTAATTAGCATTCCGAATATTACTTGGAATGTGAATTGAAGAGAAATCCGATATTAATAATACTATTTTAAAATTTTTGCCTATTTTAAAAAACATAGACTAAAATATAAAATTGCGATATCCTGTATCTCGAAAACTATAATAAATAATTCAATTTGGCAAACGGCTACGTAATTAGCACGCCGAATATTACTTGGAATATGAATTGTAACGAAATCCGAAATTAATTATACTCATGAAATTTTGGTCAATTTTAAAAGGCAGAGGAAAAAAAATGTAAAATTCTGATAGCCTGTACCTCGGAAAATATAAGAAATAATAAAATTTGGCATACGACTACGTAATTAGTACGATGAATATTACTTGGAATATGAGTAGGAACGAAATCCGAAATTAATGACTCTTTTAAAATTTCGGTCAATTTTAAAAAACAGAGACTAAAATGTAAAATTCCGATTTCCTGTACTTCGAAAACTATAATAAATAATTCAATTTGGCAAATGGCTACGTAATTAGCACGCCTATTATAACTTGGAATATGAATTGGAACGAAATCCGAAATTAATAAGACTCATTTTAAATTTCGGTCAATTTTAAAAGACAGAGACTAAAATGTAAAATTGCGATTGCTTGTATTTCGAAAACTATAAGAAATAATCCAATTGGCAAAGGGCTACGTAATTAGCATTCCGAATATTACTTGGAATGTGAATTGGAACGAAATCCGAAATTAATAAGACTATTAAAATTTTGGTCAATTTTAAAAAGCAGAGACTAAAATGTAAAATTCTGATAGCCTGTATCTCGAAAACAATAAAAAATAATCTAATTTAGCAAACGGCTACGTAATTAGCACGCCGAATATTACTTGGTATATGAAGTGGAAAGAAATCTCAAATTAATAAGACTGTTAAAATTTTGGTCAATTTTAAAGAGCAGAGGCTAAAATGTAAAATTCCGATAGCCTGTACCTCGGAAAATATATGAAATAATCCAATTTGGCAAACGGCTACGTAATTAGCACGCCTATTATTACTTGGAATACGAATTGGAACGAAATCCGAAATTAATAAGACTCATTTTAAATTTCGGTCAATTTTAAAAAACAGAGACTAAAATGTAAAATTGCGATTGCTTGTATTTCGGAAATTATAAGAAATAATCCAATTTGGCAAACGGCTACATAATTAGCACGCCTATTATTACTTGGAATATGAGTTGGAACGAAATCCGAAATTAATAAGACTCTTAAAATTTTGGTCCATTTTAAAGAGCAGAGGCTAAAATGTAAAATTCCGATAGCCTGTACCTCGGAAAATATAAGAAATAATCCAATTTGACAAACTTCTACGTAATTTGCACGCCTATTATTACTTGGAATATGAATTGGAACGAAATCCGAAATTAATAAGACTCATTTTAAATTTCGGTCAATTTTAAAAAACAGAGACTAAAATGTAAAATTGCGATTGCTTGTATTTCGGAAATTATAAGAAATAATCCAATTTGGCAAACGGCTACGTAATTAGCACGCCGAATATTACTTGGAATGTGAATTGGAACGAAATCCGATATTATTAATACTATTTTAAACTTTTTGCCTATTTTAAAAAACAGAGACTAAAATATAAAATTGCGATAGCCTGTATCTCGAAAGTTATAATAAATAATTCAATTTGGCAAACGGCTACGTAATTAGCACGCCGAATATTACTTGGAATATGAATTGGAACCAAATCCGAAATTAATAAGACTATTAAAGCTTTGGTCAATTTTAAAAAACAGAGACAAAAATAAAAATTCTGATAGCCTGTATATCGAAAACCATAAGAAATAATCCAATTTGGCAAACGGCTACGTAATTAGCACGACGAATATTACTTGGAATATGAATTGCAAAGAAATAAGAAATTAATAAGACTCTTAAAATTTTGGTCAATTATAAAAAGCAGAGACTAAAATGTAAAATTCCGATAGAATGTATCTCTAAAACTATAAGAAATAATACAATTTGATAAACGGATGCGTAATTAGAATGAAGAATATTACTTGGAATGTGAATTGGAACGAAATCCTATATTAATAATACGCTTTAAAAAGATTGGTCATTTATAAAAAACAGAGAGTAAAATGTAAAATTCTGATAGCCTGTATTTCGGAAACTATAAGAAATAATCCAATTGGCAAAGGGCTACGTAATTAGCATTCCGAATATTACTTGGAATGTGAATTGAAAAGAAATCCGAAATTAATAATACTATTTTAAAATTTTTGCCTATTTTAAAAAACATAGACTAAAATATAAAATTGCGATATCCTGTATCTCGAAAACTATAATAAATAATTCAATTTGGCAAACGGCTACGTAATTAGCACGCCGAATATTACTTGGAATATGAATTGTAAGGAAAACCGAAATTAATAAGACTCATGAAATTTTGGTCAATTTTAAAAGGCAGAGAAAAAAATGTAAAATTTTGATAGCCTGTACCTCGGAAAATATAAGAAATAATCCAATTTGGCAAACGGCTACGTAATTAGCACGCCTATTATTACTTGGAATATGAATTGGAACGAAATCCGATTTTAATAAGACTCATTTTAAATTTCGGTCAATTTTAAAAAACAGAGACTAAAATATAAAATTGCGATTGCTTGTATTTCGAAAACTATAAGAAATAATCCAATTGGCAAAGGGCTACGTAATTAGCATTCCGAATATTACTTGGAATGTGAATTGGAACGAAATCCGATATTATTAATACTATTTTAAACTTTTTGCCTATTTTAAAAAACAGAGACTAAAATATAAAATTGCGATAGCCTGTATCTCGAAAGTTATAATAAATAATTCAATTTGGCAAACGGCTACGTAATTAGCACGCCGAATATTACTTGGAATATGAATTGGAACCAAATCCGAAATTAATAAGACTATTAAAGTTTTGGTCAATTTTAAAAAACAGAGACAAAAATAAAAATTCTGATAGCCTGTATATCGAAAACCATAAGAAATAATCCAATTTGGCAAACGGCTACGTAATTAGCACGCCGAATATTACTTGGAATATGAATTGTAACGAAATCCGAAATTAATTATACTCATGAAATTTTGGTCAATTTTAAAAGGCAGAGGAAAAAAAATGTAAAATTCTGATAGCCTGTACCTCGGAAAATATAAGAAATAATAAAATTTGGCATACGACTACGTAATTAGTACGATGAATATTACTTGGAATATGAGTAGGAACGAAATCCGAAATTAATGACTCTTTTAAAATTTCGGTCAATTTTAAAAAACAGAGACTAAAATGTAAAATTCCGATTTCCTGTATTTCGAAAACTATAATAAATAATTCAATTTGGCAAATGGCTACGTAATTAGCACGCCTATTATAACTTGGAATATGAATTGGAACGAAATCCGAAATTAATAAGACTCATTTTAAATTTCGGTCAATTTTAAAAGACAGAGACTAAAATGTAAAATTGCGATTGCTTGTATTTCGAAAACTATAAGAAATAATCCAATTGGCAAAGGGCTACGTAATTAGCATTCCGAATATTTCTTGGAATGTGAATTGGAACGAAATCCGATATTAATAACACTATTTTAAAATTTTTACCTATTTTAAAAAACAGAGACTAAAATATGAAATTGCGATAGCCTGTATCTCGAAAGCTATAATAAATAATTCAATTTGGCAAACCGCTACGTAATTAGCACGCCGAATATTACTTGGAATATGAATTGGAACGAAATCCGAAATTAATAAGTCTATTAAAATTTTGGTCAATTTTAAAAAACAGAAAAAAAATTGTAAAATTCTGATAGCCTGTATCTCGAAAACAATAAGAAATAATCCAATTTAGCAAACGGCTACGTAATTAGCACGCCGAATATTACTTGGTATATGAAGTGGAAAGAAATCTCAAATTAATAAGACTGTTAAAATTTTGGTCAATTTTAAAGAGCAGAGGCTAAAATGTAAAATTCCGATAGCCTGTACCTCGGAAAATATATGAAATAATCCAATTTGGCAAACGGCTACGTAATTAGCACGCCTATTATTACTTGGAATACGAATTGGAACGTAATCCGAAATTAATAAGACTCATTTTAAATTTCGGTCAATTTTAAAAAACAGAGACTAAAATGTAAAATTGCGATTGCTTGTATTTCGGAAATTATAAGAAATAATCCAATTTGGCAAACGGCTACATAATTAGCACGCCTATTATTACTTGGAATATGAGTTGGAACGAAATCCGAAATTAATAAGACTCTTAAAATTTTGGTCCATTTTAAAGAGCAGAGGCTAAAATGTAAAATTCCGATAGCCTGTACCTCGGAAAATATAAGAAATAATCCAATTTGACAAACTTCTACGTAATTTGCACGCCTATTATTACTTGGAATATGAATTGGAACGAAATCCGAAATTAATAAGACTCATTTTAAATTTCGGTCAATTTTAAAAAACAGAGACTAAAATGTAAAATTGCGATTGCTTGTATTTCGGAAATTATAAGAAATAATCCAATTTGGCAAACGGCTACGTAATTAGCACGCCGAATATTACTTGGAATGTGAATTGGAACGAAATCCGATATTATTAATACTATTTTAAACTTTTTGCCTATTTTAAAAAACAGAGACTAAAATGTAAAATTGCGATTGCTTGTATTTCGGAAATTATAAGAAATAATTCAATTTGGCAAACGGCTACGTAATTAGCACGCCAAATATTACTTGGAATATGAATTGGAACCAAATCCGAAATTAATAAGACTATTAAAGTTTTGGTCAATTTTAAAAAACAGAGACAAAAATAAAAATTCTGATAGCCTGTATATCGAAAACCATAAGAAATAATCCAATTTGGCAAACTGCTACGTAATTAGCACGCCGAATATTACTTGGAATATGAATTGTAACGAAATCCGAAATTAATTATACTCATGAAATTTTGGTCAATTTTAAAAGGCAGAGGAAAAAAAATGTAAAATTCTGATAGCCTGTACCTCGGAAAATATAAGAAATAATAAAATTTGGCATACGACTACGTAATTAGTACGATGAATATTACTTGGAATATGAGTAGGAACGAAATCCGAAATTAATGACTCTTTTAAAATTTCGGTCAATTTTAAAAAACAGAGACTAAAATGTAAAATTCCGATTTCCTGTACTTCGAAAACTATAATAAATAATTCAATTTGGCAAATGGCTACGTAATAAGCACGCCTATTATAACTTGGAATATTAATTGGAACGAAATCCGAAATTAATAAGACTCATTTTAAATTTCGGTCAATTTTAAAAGACAGAGACTAAAATGTAAAATTGCGATTGCTTGTATTTCGAAAACTATAAGAAATAATCCAATTGGCAAAGGGCTACGTAATTAGCATTCCGAATATTTCTTGGAATGTGAATTGGAACGAAATCCGATATTAATAACACTATTTTAAAATTTTTACCTATTTTAAAAAACAGAGACTAAAATATGAAATTGCGATAGCCTGTATCTCGAAAGCTATAATAAATAATTCAATTTGGCAAACCGCTACGTAATTAGCACGCCGAATATTACTTGGAATATGAATTGGAACGAAATCCGAAATTAATAAGTCTATTAAAATTTTGGTCAATTTTAAAAAACAGAAAAAAAATTGTAAAATTCTGATAGCCTGTATCTCGAAAACAATAAGAAATAATCCAATTTAGCAAACGGCTACGTAATTAGCACGCCGAATATTACTTGTTATATGAAGTGGAAAGAAATCTCAAATTAATAAGACTGTTAAAATTTTGGTCAATTTTAAAGAGCAGAGGCTAAAATGTAAAATTCCGATAGCCTGTACCTCGGAAAATATATGAAATAATCCAATTTGGCAAACGGCTACGTAATTAGCATGCCTATTATTACTTGGAATACGAATTGGAACGAAATCCGAAATTAATAAGACTCATTTTAAATTTCGGTCAATTTTAAAAAACAGAGACTAAAATGTAAAATTGCGATTGCTTGTATTTCGGAAATTATAAGAAATAATCCAATTTGGCAAACGGCTACATAATTAGCACGCCTATTATTACTTGGAATATGAGTTGGAACGAAATCCGAAATTAATAAGACTCTTAAAATTTTGGTCCATTTTAAAGAGCAGAGGCTAAAATGTAAAAATCCGATAGCCTGTACCTCGGAAAATATAAGAAATAATCCAATTTGACACACTTCTACGTAATTTGCACGCCTATTATTACTTGGAATATGAATTGGAACGAAATCCGAAATTAATAAGACTCATTTTAAATTTCGGTCAATTTTAAAAAACAGAGACTAAAATGTAAAATTGCGATTGCTTGTATTTCGGAAATTATAAGAAATAATCCAATTTGGCAAACGGCTACGTAATTAGCACGCCGAATATTACTTGGAATGTGAATTGGAACGAAATCCGATATTATTAATACTATTTTAAACTTTTTGCCTATTTTAAAAAACAGAGACTAAAATATAAAATTGCGATAGCCTGTATCTCGAAAGTTATAATAAATAATTCAATTTGGCAAACGGCTACGTAATTAGCACGCCGAATATTACTTTGAATATGAATTGGAACCAAATCCGAAATTAATAAGACTATTAAAGTTTTGGTCAATTTTAAAAAACAGAGACAAAAATAAAAATTCTGATAGCCTGTATATCGAAAACCATAAGAAATAATCCAATTTGGCAAACGGCTACGTAATTAGCACGACGAATATTACTTGGAATATGAATTGCAAAGAAATAAGAAATTAATAAGACTCTTAAAATTTTGGTCAATTATAAAAAGCAGAGACTAAAATGTAATATTCCGATAGAATGTATCTCTAAAACTATAAGAAATAATACAATTTGATAAACGGATACGTAATTAGAATGAAGAATATTACTTGGAATGTGAATTGGAACGAAATCCTATATTAATAATACGCTTTAAAAAGATTGGTCATTTATAAAAAACAGAGAGTAAAATGTAAAATTCTGATAGCCTGTATTTCGGAAACTATAAGAAATAATCCAATTGGCAAAGGGCTACGCAATTAGCACGCCTATTATTACTTGGAATATGAATTGGAACGAAATCCGAAATTAATAAGGCTCATTTTAAATTTCGGTCAATTTTAAAAAACAGAGACTAAAATGTAAAATTGCGATTGCTTGTATTTCGGAAACTATAAGAAATAATCCAATTGGCAAAGGGCTACGTAATTAGCACGCCGAACATCACTTGAAATATGAATTGGAAAGAAATCTCAAATTAATAAGACTTAAAATTTTGGTCAATTTTAAAAAACAGAGGCTAAAATGTAAAATTGCGATAGCCTGTATCCCGAAAACTATAGAAATAATCCAATTTGGCAAACGGCTACGTAATTAGCACGCCGATTATTACTTGGAATATGAGTTGGATCGAAATTCGAAATTAATAAGATTCTTTTAAAATTTCGGTCAATTTTAAGAAACAGAAACTATAATAAATAATCCAATTGGCAAAGGGCTACGTAATTAGCATTCCGAACATCACTTGAAATATGAATTGGAAAGAAATCTCAAATTAATAAGACTTAAAATTTTCGTCAATTTTAAAAAACAGAGGATAAAATGTAAAATTCCAATTGCCTGTATCTCGAAAACTATAATGAATAATTCAATTTGGCAAATGGCTACGTAATTAGCACGCCTATTATTACTTGGAATATGAATTGGAACGAAATCCGAAATTAATGGCTCTTTTAAAATTTCGGTCAATTTTAAAAAACAGAGACTAAATGTAAAATTCCGATTTCCTGTACTTCGAAAACTATAATAAATAATTCAATTTGGCAAATGGCTACGTAATTAGCACGCCTATTATTACTTGGAATATGAATTGGAACGAAATCCGAAATTAATAAGGCTCATTTTAAATTTCGGTCAATTTTAAAAAACAGAGACTAAAATGTAAAATTGCGATTGCTTGTATTTCGGAAACTATAAGAAATAATCCAATTGGCAAAGGGCTACGTAATTAGCATTCCGAATTTTACTTGGAATGTGAATTGGAACGAAATCCGATATTAATAACAATATTTTAAAATTTTTACCTATTTTAAAAAATAGAGACTATAATATGAAATTGCGATAGCCTGTATCTCGAAAGCTATAATAAATAATTCAATTTGGCAAACGGCTACGTAATCAGCACGCCGAATATTACTTGGAATATGAATTGGAAAGATATCTTAAATTAATAAGACTCTTAAAATTTTGGTCAATTTTAAAAAGCAGAGGCTAAAATGTAAAATTCCGATAGCCTGTACCTCGGAAAATATAAGAAATAATCCAATTTGGCAAACGGCTACGTAATTAGCACGCCAAATATTACTTGGAATGTGAATTGGAACGAAACCCGAAATTAATAAGACTATTAAAATATTGGTCAATTTTGAAAAACAGAGACCAAAATGTAAAATTCCGATTGCCTCTATTTCGGAAACTATAAGAAATAATTCAATTGGCAAAGGGCTAAGTAATTAGCACGCCGAATATTACTTGGAATATTAGTTGGAACGAAATCTGATATTAATAATACTCTTTTAAAATTATTGCCTATTTTAAAAAACAAAGAGTAAATTGTAAAATTCCGATAGCCTGTATCTAGAAAACTATAAGAAATAATCCAATTTGGCAAACGGCTACGTAATTAGCACGCCAAATATTACTTGGAATGTGAATTGGAACGAAATCCGAAATTAATAAGACTCTTTTAAAATTTCGGACAATTTTAAAAAACAAAGATTAAAATGGAAAATTCCGATAGCCTGTACCTCGGAAAATATAAGAAATAATCCTATTTGGCAAACGGCTACATAATTAGCACGCTTATTATTACTTGGAATATGAATTGGAAGGAAATCCGAAATTAATAAGACTCATTTTAAATTTCGGTCAATTTTAAAAAACAGAGACAAAATGTAAAATTGCGATTGCCTGTATTTCGGAAACTATAAGAAATAATCCAATTGGCAAAGCTCTACGTAATTAACATTCCGATTATTACTTGGAATGTGAATTGGAACGAAATCCGATATTAATAATACTATTTTAAAATGTTTACCTATTTTAAAAAACAGAGACTAAAATGTAAAATTCCGATAGCCTGTATCTCGAAAACTATAGAAATTATTCAATTTGGCAAACGGCTACGCAATTAGCGAGCCAAATATTACTTGGAATATGAGTTGGAACGAAATCCGAAATTAATAAGACTCTTTTAATATTTCGGTCAAATTTAACAAACAGAGACTAAAATGTAAAATTCCGATTGCCTGTATCTCGAAAACTATAATAAATAATTCAATTTGGCAAATGGCTACGTAATTAGCACACCGATTATTACTTGGAATATGAAGTGGAACGAAATCCGAAATTAATAAGACTCTTAAAATTTTGGTCAATTTTATAAAACAGAGACTAAAATGTAAAATTCCGATTGCCTGTATTTCGGAAACTATAAGAAATAATCCAATTGGCAAAGGGCTACGTAATTAGCATTCCGAATATTACTTGGAATGTGAATTGGAACGAAGTCCGATATTAAAAATACTATTTTAAAATTTTTGCCTATTTTAAAAAACAGAGACTAAAATATAAAAAAATTTGATAGACTGTATCTCGAAAACTGTAAGTAATAATCCAAATTAGCAAACGGATAGGTAATTAGCACGCCGAATATTACCTGGAATATGAATTGCAACGAAATCCGAAATTAATAAGACTATTAAAATTTTGGTCAATTTTAAAGAGCAGAGGCTAAAATGTAAAATTCCGATAGCCTGTACCACGGAAAATATAAGAAATAATCCAATATGGCAAACGGCTACGTAATTAGCACGCCTATTATTACTTGGAATATGAATTATAACGAAATCCGAAATTAATAAGACTCATTTTAAATTTCGGTCAATTTTAAAAAACAGAGACTAATATATAAAATTGCGATTGCTTGTATTTCGGAAACTATAAGAAATAATCCAATTGGCAAAGTGCTACGTAATTAGCATTCCGAATATTACTTGGAATGTGAATTGGAACGAAATCCGATATTAGTAACACTTTTAAAATTTTTACCTATTTTAAAAAACAGAGAGTAAAATGTAAAATTCCGATAGCCTGTATTTCGGAAACTATAAGAAATAATCCAATTGGCAAAGTGCTACGTAATTAGCATTCCAAATATTACTTGGAATGTGAATTGAAAAGAAATCCGATATTAATAATACTATTTTAAAATTTTTGCCTATTTTAAGAAACAGAGACTAAAATATAAAATTGCGATATCCTGTATCTCGAAAACTATAATAAATAATTCAATTTGGCAAACGGCTACGTAATTAGCAGGCCGAATATTACTTGGAATATGAATTGTAACGAAATCCGAAATTAATAAGGCTCATGAAATTTTGGTCAATTTTAAAAGGCAGAGAAAAAAATGTAAAATTCTGATAGCCTGTACCTCGGGAAATATAAGAAATAATCCAATTTGGCATACGACTACGTAATTAGTACGATGAATATTACTTGGAATATGAGTAGGAACGAAATCCGATATTAATGACTCTTTTAAAATTTCGGTCAATTTTAAAAAAACAGAGACTAAAATGTAAAATTCCGATTTCCTGTACTTCGAAATCTATAATAAATACTTCAATTTGGCAAGCCGCTACGTAATTAGCACGCCTAATATTACTTGCAATATGAAATGGAACCTAAACCGAAATTAATAAGATTATTAAAATTTTGGTCAATTTTAAAAAACAGAGACAAAAATGTAAAATTCTGATAGCCTGTTTATCGAAAACCATAAGAAATAATCCAATTTGGCAAACGGCTACGTAATTAGCACGCCGAATATTACTTGGTATATGAATTGCAAAGAAATACCAAATTAATAAGGCTCTTAAAATTTTTGTCAATTATAAAAAGCAGAGACTAAAATGTAAAATTCCGATAGAATGTATCTCTAAAACTATAAGAAATAATACAATTTGGTAAACGGATACGTAATTAGCATGAAGAATATTAATTTGAATGTGAATAGGAACGAAATCCTATATTAATAATACTCTTTTAAAATATTGCTCATTTATAAAAAACAGAGAGTAAAATGTAAAATTCCGATAGCCTGTATTTCGGAATCTATAAGAAATAATCCAATTGGTAAAGGGCTACGTAATTAACATTCCGAATATTATTTGGAATGTGAATTGGAACGAAATCCGATATTAATATTACTATTTAAAAATTTTTGCCTATTTTAAAAAACAGAGACTAAAATATAAAATTGCGATAGATTGTATCTCGAAAACTATAATAAATAATTCAATTTGACAAACGGCTACGTAATTAGTACGCGGATTATTACTTGGAATATGAGTAGGAACGAAATCCGAAATTTATAAGGCTCTTTTAAAATTTCGGTCAATTTTAAAAAACAGAGACTAAAATGCAAAATTCCAATTGCCTGTATCTCGAAAACTATAATGAATTATTCAATTTGGCAAATGGCTACGTAATTAGCACGCCTATTATTACTTGGAATATGAATTGGAACGAAATCCGAAGTTAATAAGGCTCTTAAAATTTTGGTCAATTTTAAAGAGTAGAGGCTAATATATAATATTCCGATAGCCTGTACCTCGGAAAATATAAGAAATAATCCAATTTGGCAAACGGCTCCATAATTAGCACGCCTATTATTACTTGGAATATGAATTGGAACGAATTCCGAAATTAATAAGACTCATTTTAAATTTCGGTCAATTTTAGAAAACAGAGACTAATATGTAAAATTGCGATTGCTTGTATTTCGGAAACTATAATAAATAATCCAATTGGCAAAGGGCTACGTAATTAGCATTCCGAATATTCTTTGCAATGTGAATTGGAACGGAATCCGATATTAATAATACTATTTTAAAATTTTTACCTATTTTAAAAACAGAGACCAAAATATGAAATTGCGAAAGCCTGTATCTCGAAAGCTATAATAAATAATTAAATTTGGCAAACCGCTACGTAATTAGCACGCCGAATATTACTGGGAATATGAATTGGAACGAAATATGTTATTAATAATTCTATTTTAAAATTTTTGCCTATTTTAAAAAACAGAGACTAAAATATAAAATTGCGATAGCCTGTATGTCGAAAACTATAAGAAATAATCCAATTTGGAAAACGGCTACGTAATTAGCACGCCGAATATTGCTTGGAATGTGAATTATAACGAAATCCTATATTAATAAAACTCTTTTAAAATATTGCTCATTTATAAAAAACAGAGAGTAAAATGTAAAATTCCAATTGCCTGTATCTCGAAAACTATAATGAATAATTCAATTTGGCAAATGGCTACGTAATTAGCACGCCTATTATTACTTGGAATATGAATTGGAACGAAATCCGAAATTAATAAGACTCTTAAAATTTTGGTCATTTTTAAAGAGCAGAGGCTAATATATAAAATTCCGATAGCCTGTACCTCGGAAAATATAAGAAATAATCCAATTTGGCAAACGGCTACATAATTAGCACGCCTATTATTACTTGGAATATGAGTTGGAACGAAATCCGAAATTAATAAGACTCTTAATATTTTGGTCAATTTTAAAGAGCAGAGGCTAAAATGTAAAATTCCGATAGCCTGTACCTCGGAAAATATAAGAAATAATCCAATTTGGCAAACGGCTACGTAATTTGCACGCCTATTATTACTTGGAATATGAATTGGAACGAAATCCGAAATTAATAAGACTCATTTTAAATTTCGGTCAATTTTAAAAAACAGGGACTAAAATGTAAAATTGCGATTGCTTGTATTTCGGAAATTATAAAAAATAATCCAATTTGGCAAACGGCTACGTAATTAGCACGCCGAATATTACTTGGAATGTGAATTGGAACGAAATCCGATATTATTAATACTCTTTTAAACTTTTTGCCTATTTTAAGAAAAAGAGACTAAAATATAAAATTGCGATAGCCTGTATCTCGAAAGCTATAATAAATAATTCAATTTGGCAAACGGCTACGTAATTAGCACGCCGAATATTACTTATAATATGAATTGGAACCAAATCCGAAATTAATAAGACTATTAAAATTTTGGTCAATTTTAAAAAGCAGAGACTAAAATGTAAAATTCTGATAGCCTGTACCTCGGAAACCATAAGAAATAATCCAATATGGCAAACGGCTACGTAATTGCCACACCGAACATCACTTGAAATATGAATTGGAAAGAAATCTCAATATTTCAAATATGAATTGGAAATTAATAATACTATTTTAAAAGTTTTGCCTATTTTAAAAAATAGAGACTAAAATGTAAAATTGCGATAGCCTGTATCCCGAAAACTATAGAAATAATCCAATTTGGCAAACGGCTACGTAATTAGCACGCCGATTATTACTTGGAATATGAGTTGGATCGAAATCCGAAATTAATAAGACTCTTTTAAAATTTCGGTCAATTTTAAGAAACAGAAACTATAAGAAATAATCCAATTGGCAAAGGGCTACGTAATTAGCATTCCGAATATTACTTGGAATGTGAATTGGAACGAAATCCGAAATTAATAAGACTATTAAAGTTTTGGTAAATTTTAAAAAGCAGAGACTAAAATGTAAAATTCTGATAGCCTGTACCTCGGAAACCATAAGAAATAATCCAATATGGCAAACGGCTACGTACTTAGCACATCGAACATCACTTGAAATATGAATTGGAAAGAAATCAAAATTAATAAGACTTAAAATTTTGGTCAATTTTAAAAAACAGAGACTAAAATGTAAAATTCCAATTGCCTGTATCTCGAAAACTATAATGAATAATTCAATTTGGCAAATGGCTACGTAATTAGCACGCCTATTATTACTTGGAATATGAATTGGAACGAAATCCGAAATTAATAAGACTCTTAAAATTTTGGTCACTTTTAAAGAGCAGAGGCTAAAATGTAAAATTCCGATAGCCTGTACCTCGGAAAATATAAGAAATAATCCAATTTGGCAAACGGCTACATAATTAGCAAGCCTATTATTACTTGGAATATGAATTGGAACGAAATCCGAAATTAATAAGACTCATTTTAAATTTCGGTCAATTTTAAAAAACAGAGACTAATATGTAAAATTGCGATTGCTTGTATTTCGGAAACTATAAGAAATAATCCAATTAGCAAAGGGCTGCGTAATTAGCATTCCGAATATTACTTGGAATGTGAATTGGAACGGAATCCGATATTAATAATACTATTTTAAAATTTTTACCTATTTTAAAAACAGAGACCAAAATATGAAATTGCGATAGCCTGTATCTCGAAAGCTATAATAAATAATTAAATTTGGCAAACCGCTACGTAATTAGCACGCCGAATATTACTGGAAATATGAATTGGAACGAAATCCGAAATTAATAAGACTATTAAAATTTTGGTCAATTTTAAAAAACAGAAAAACAAAATGTAAAATTCTGATAGCCTGTATCTCGAAAACAATAAAAAATAATCTAATTTAGCAAACGGCTACGTAATTAGCACGCCGAATATTACTTGGTATATGAATTGGAAAGAAATCTCAAATTAATAAGACTCTTAAAATTTTATTCAATTTTAAAGAGCAGAGGCTAAAATGTAAAATTCCGATAGCCTGTACTTCGGAAAATATAAGAAATAATCCAATTTGGCAAACGGCTACGTAATTAGCAAGCCGAATATTACTTGGAATGTGAATTGGAACGAAATCCGATACTATTAATACTATTTTAAACTTTTTGCCTATTTTAAAAAACAGAGACTAAAATATAAAATTGCGATAGCCTGTATCTCGAAAGCTATAATAAATAATTCAATTTGGCAAACGGCTACGTAATTAGCATGCCGAATATTACTTGGAATATGAATTGGAACCAAATCCGAAATTAATAAGACTATTAAAGTTTTGGTCAATTTTAAAAAACAGAGACAAAAATGTAAAATTCTGATAGTCTGTATATCGAAAACCATAAGAAATAATCCAATTTGGCAAACGGCTACGTAATTAGCACGCCGAATATTACTTGGAATATGAATTGCAAAGAAATACCAAATTAATAAGACTCTTAAAATTTTGGTCAATTATAAAAAGCAGAGACTAAAATGTAAAATTCCGATAGAAAGTATCTCTAAAACTATAAGAAATAATACAATTTGGTAAACGGATACGTAATTAGAATGAAGAATATTACTTGGTATGTGAATTGGAACGAAATCCTATATTAATAATACGCTTTAAAAATATTGGTCTTTTATAAAAAACGGAGAGTAAAATGTAAAATTCTGATAGCCTGTATTTCGGAAACTATAAGAAATAATCCAATTGGCAAAGGGCTACGTAATTAGCATTCCGAATATTACTTGGAATGTGAATTGAAAAGAAATCCGAAATTAATAATACTATTTTAAAATTTTTGCCTATTTTAAAAAACATAGACTAAAATATAAAATTGCGATATCTTGTATTTCGAAAACTATAATAAATAATTCAATTTGGCAAACGGCTACGTAATTAGCACGCCGTATATTACTTGGAATATGAAATGTAACGAAATCCGAAATTAATAATACTCATGAAATTTTGGTCAATTTTAAAAGGCAGAGGAAAAAAAATGTAAAATTCTGATAGCCTGTACCTCGGAAAATATAAGAAATAATAAAATTTGGCATACGACTACGTAATTAGTACGATGAATATTACTTGGAATATGAGTAGGAACGAAATCCGAAATTAATGACTCTTTTAAAATTTCGGTCAATTTTAAAAAACAGAGACTAAAATGTAAAATTCCGATTTCCTGTACTTCGAAAACTATAATAAATAATTCAATTTGGCAAATGGCTACGTAATTAGCACGCCTATTATAACTTGGAATATGAATTGGAACGAAATCCGAAATTAATAAGACTCATTTTAAATTTCGGTCAATTCTAAAAGACAGAGACTAAAATGTAAAATTGCGATTGCTTGTATTTCGAAAACTATAAGAAATAATCCAATTGGCAAAGGGATACGTAATTAGCATTCCGAATATTTCTTGGAATGTGAATTGGAACGAAATCCGATATTAATAACACTATTTTAAAATTTTTACCTATTTTAAAAAACAGAGACTAAAATATGAAATTGCGATAGCCTGTATATCGAAAGCTATAATAAATAATTCAATTTGGCAAACCGCTACGTAATTAGCACGCCGAATATTACTTGGAATATGAATTGAAACGAAATCCGAAATTAATAAGACTATTAAAATTTTGGTCAATTTTAAAAAACAGAAAAAAAATTGTAAAATTCTGATATCCTGTATCTCGAAAACAATAAGAAATTATCCAATTTAGCAAACGTCTACGTAATTAGCACGCCGAATATTACTTGGTATATGAAGTGGAAAGAAATCTCAAATTAATAAGACTGTTAAAATTTTGGTCAATTTTAAAGAGCAGAGGCTAAAATGTAAAATTCCGATAGCCTGTACCTCGGAAAATATAAGAAATAATCCAATTTGGCAAACGGCTACGTAATTAGCACGCCTATTATTACTTGGAATACGAATTGGAACGAAATCCGAAATTAATAAGACTCATTTTAAATTTCGGTCAATTTTAAAAAACAGAGACTAAAATGTAAAATTGCGATTGCTTGTATCTCGGAAATTATAAGAAATAATCCAATTTGGCAAACGGCTACATAATTAGCACGCCTATTATTACTTGGAATATGAGTTGGAACGAAATCCGAAATTAATAAGACTCTTAAAATTTTGGTCAATTTTAAAGAGCAGAGACTAAAATGTAAAATTGCGATTGCTTGTATTTCGGAAATTATAAGAAATAATCCAATTTGGCAAACGGCTACGTAATTAGCACGCCGAATATTACTTGGAATGTGAATTGGAACAAAATCCGATATTATTAATACTATTTTAAACTTTTTGCCTATTTTAAAAAACAGAGACTAAAATATAAAATTGCGATAGCCTGTATCTCGAAAGCTATAATAAATAATTCAATTTGGCAAACGGCTACGTAATTAGCACGCCGAATATTACTTGGAATATGAATTGGAACCAAATCCGAAATTAATAAGACTATTAAAGTTTTGGTCAATTTTAAAAAACAGAGACAAAAATAAAAATTCTGATAGCCTGTATATCGAAAACCATAAGCAATAATCCAATTTGGCAAACGGCTACGTAATTAGCACGCCGAATATTACTTGGAATATGAATTGCAAAGAAATAAGAAATTAATAAGGCTCTTAAAATTTTGGTCAATTATAAAAGGCAGAGACTAAAATGTAAAATTCCGATAGAATGTATCTCTAAAACTATAAGAAATAATACAATTTGGTAAACGGATACGTAATTAGAATAAAGAATATTACTTGGAATGTGAATTGGAACGAAATCCTATATTAATAATACGCTTTAAAAAGATTGGTCATTTATAAAAAACAGAGAGTAAAATGTAAAATTCTGATAGCCTGTATTTCGGAAACTATAAGAAATAATCCAATTGGCAAAGGGCTACGTAATTAGCATTCCAAATATTACTTGGAATGTGAATTGAAAAGGAATCCGAAATTAATAATACTATTTTAAAATTTTTGCCTATTTTAAAAAACATAGACTAAAATATAAAATTGCGATATCTTGTATCTCGAAAACTATAATAAATAATTCAATTTGGCAAACGGCTACGTAATTAGCACGCCGAATATTACTTGGAATATGAATTGGAACCAAATCCGAAATTAATAAGACTATTAAAGTTTTGGTCAATTTTAAAAAACAGAGACAAAAATAAAAATTCTGATAGCCTGTATATCGAAAACCATAAGCAATAATCCAATTTGACAAACGGCTACGTAATTAGCACGCCGAATATTACTTGGAATATGAATTGCAAAGAAATAAGAAATTAATAAGGCTCTTAAAATTTTGGTCAATTATAAAAGGCAGAGACTAAAATGTAAAATTCCGATAGAATGTATCTCTAAAACTATAAGAAATAATACAATTTGGTAAACGGATACGTAATTAGAATAAAGAATATTACTTGGAATGTGAATTGGAACGAAATCCTATATTAATAATACGCTTTAAAAAGATTGGTCATTTATAAAAAACAGAGAGTAAAATGTAAAATTCTGATAGCCTGTATTTCGGAAACTATAAGAAATAATCCAATTGGCAAAGGGCTACGTAATTAGCATTCCAAATATTACTTGGAATGTGAATTGAAAAGGAATCCGAAATTAATAATACTATTTTAAAATTTTTGCCTATTTTAAAAAACATAGACTAAAATATAAAATTGCGATATCTTGTATCTCGAAAACTATAATAAATAATTCAATTTGGCAAACGGCTACGTAATTAGCACGCCGAATATTACTTGGAATATGAATTGTAACGAAAACCGAAATTAATAAGACTCATGAAATTTTGGTCAATTTTTAAAGGCAGAGAAAAAAATGTAAAATTCTGATAGCCTGTACCTCGGAAAATATAAGAAATTATAAAATTTGGCATACGACTACGTAATTAGTACGATGATTATTACTTGGAATATGAGTAGGAACGAAATCCGAAATTAATGACTCTTTTAAAATTTCGGTCAATTTTAAAAAACAGAGACTAAAATGTAAAATTCCGATTTCCTGTACTTCGAAAACTATAAAAAATAATTCAATTTGGCAAATGGCTACGTAATTAGCACGCCTATTATTACTTGGAATATGAATTGGAACGAAATCCGAAATTAATAAGACTATTAAAAAATTGGTCAATTTTAAAAAACCGAAAAAAAATTGTAAAATTCTGATAGCCTGTATCTCGAAAACAATAAGAAATTATCCAATTTAGCAAACGGCTACGTAATTAGCACGCCGAATATTACTTGGTATATGAAGTGGAAAGAAATCTCAAATTAATAAGACTGTTAAAATTTTGGTCAATTTTAAAGAGCAGAGGCTAAAACGTAAAATTCCGATAGCCTGTACCTTGGAAAATATAAGAAATAATCCAATTTGGCAAACGGCTACGTAATTAGCACGCCTATTATTACTTGGAATACGAATTGGAACGAAATCCGAAATTAATAAGACTCATTTTAAATTTCGGTCAATTTTAAAAAACAGAGACTAAAATGTAAAATTGCGATTGCTTGTATCTCGGAAATTATAAGAAATAATCCAATTTGGTAAACGGCTACATAATTAGCACGCCTATTATTACTTGGAATATGAGTTGGAACGAAATCCGAAATTAATAAGACTCTTAAAATTTTGGTCAATTTTAAAGAGCAGAGGCTAAAATGTAAAATTCCGATAGCCTGTACCTCGGAAAATATAAGAAATTATCCAATTTGACAAACGTCTACGTAATTTGCACGCCTATTATTACTTGGAATATGAATTGGAACGAAATCCGAAATTAATAAGACTCATTTTAAATTTCGGTCAATTTTAAAAAACAGAGACTAAAATGTAAAATTGCGATTGCTTGTATTTCGGAAATTATAAGAAATAATCCAATTTGGCAAACGGCTACGTAATTAGCACGCCGAATATTACTTGGAATGTGAATTGGAACGAAATCCGATATTATTAATACTATTTTAAACTTTTTGCCTATTTTAAAAAACAGAGACTAAAATATAAAATTGCGATAGCCTGTATCTCGAAAGCTATAATAAATAATTCAATTTGGCAAACGGCTACGTAATTAGCACGCCGAATATTACTTGGAATATGAATTGGAACGAAATCCGAAATTAATAAGACTCATTTTAAATTTCGGTCAATTTTAAAAAACAGAGACTAAAATATAAAATTGCGATATCCTGTATCTCGAAAACTATAATAAATAATTCAATTTGGCAAATGGCTACGTAATTAGCACGCCTATTATTACTTGGAATATGAATTGGAACGAAATCCGAAATTAATAAGACTATTAAAAAATTGGTCAATTTTAAAAAACAGAAAAAAAATTGTAAAATTCTGATAGCCTGTATCTCGAAAACAATAAGAAATTATCCAATTTAGCAAACGGCTACGTAATTAGCACGCCGAATATTACTTGGAATGGGAATTATAACGAAATCCAATATTAATAATACTCTTTTAAAATTTTTGCCTATTTTAAAAAACAGAGACTAAAATGTAAAATTGCGATAGCCTGTATCCCGAAAACTATAGAAATAATCCAATTTGGCAAACGGCTACGTAATTAGCACGCCGATTATTACTTGGAATATGAGTTGAATCGAAATTCGAAATTAATAAGACTCTTTTAAAATTTCGGTCAATTTTAAGAAACAGAAACTGTAATAAATAATCCAATTGGCAAAGGGCTACGTAATTAGCATTCCGAATATTACTTGGAATGTGAATTGGAACGAAATCCGGAATTAATAAGACTATTAAAATTTTGGTCAATTTTAAAAAGCAGAGACTAAAATGTAAAATTCTGATAGCCTGTACCTCGGAAACTATAAGAAATAATCCAATATGGCAAACGGCTACGTAATTGGCACACCGAACATCACTTGAAATATGAATTGGAAAGAAATCTCAAATTAATAAGACTTAAAATTTTGGTCAATTTTAAAAAACAGAGGCTAAAATGTAAAATTCCAATTGCCTGTATCTCGAAAACTATAATGAATAATTCAATTTGGCAAATGGCTACGTAATTAGCACGCCTATTATTACTTGGAATATGAATTGGAACGAAATCCGTAATTAATCAGACTCTTAAAATTTTGGTCAATTTTAAAAAGCAGAGGCTAAAATGTAAAATTCCGATTTCCTGTACTTCGAAAACTATAATAAATAATTCAATCTGGCAAATGGCTACGTAATTAGCACGCCTATTATTACTTGGAATATTTATTGGAACTAAATCCGAAATTAATGTCTCTTTTAAAATTTCGGTCAATTTTAAAAAACAGAGACTAAAATGTAAAATTCGAAATTAATAAGACTCATTTTAAATTTCGGTCAATTTTAAAAGACAGAGACTAAAATATAAAATTGCGATTGCTTGTATTTCGAAAACTATAAGAAATAATCCAATTGGCAAAGGGCTACGTAATTAGCATTCCGAATATTTCTTGGAATGTGAATTGGAACGAAATCCGATATTAATAACACTATTTTAAAATTTTTACCTATTTTAAAAAACAGAGACTAAAATATGAAATTGCGATAGCCTGTATCTCGAAAGCTATAATAAATAATTCAATTTGGCAAACCGCTACGTAATTAGCACGCCGAATATTACTTGGAATATGAATTGGAACGAAATCCGAAATTAATAAGACTATTAAAATTTTGGTCAATTTTAAAAAACAGAAAAAAAATTGCAAAATTCTGATAGCCTGTATCTCGAAAACAATAAGAAATAATCCAATTTAGCAAACGGCTACGTAATTAGCACGTAGAATATTACTTGGTATATGAAGTGGAAAGGAATCTCAAATTAATAAGACTGTTAAAATTTTGGTCAATTTTAAAGAGCAGAGGCTAAAATGTAAAATTCCGATAGCCTGTACCTCGGAAAATATAAGAAATAATCCAATTTGGCAAACTGCTACGTAATTAGCACGCCTATTATTACTTGGAATACGAATTGGAACGAAATCCGAAATTAATAAGACTCATTTTAAATTTCGGTCAATTTTAAAAAACAGAGACTAAAATATAAAATTGCGATTGCTTGTATTTCGGAAATTATAAGAAATAATCCAATTTGGCAAACGGCTACATAATTAGCACGCCTATTATTACTTGGAATATGAGTTGGAACGAAATCCGAAATTAATAAGTCTCTTAAAATTTTGGTCAATTTTAAAGAGCAGAGGCTAAAATGTAAAATTCCGATAGCCCGTACCTCGGAAAATATAAGAAATAATCCAATTTGACAAACGTCTACGTAATTTGCACGCCTATTATTACTTGGAATATGAATTGGAACGAAATCCGAAATTAATAAGACTCATTTTAAATTTCGGTCAATTTTAAAAAACAGAGACTAAAATGTAAAATTGCGATTGCTTGTATTTCTGAAATTATAAGAAATAATCCAATTTGGCAAACGGCTACGTAATTAGCACGCCGAATATTACTTGGAATGTGAATTGGAACGAAATCCGATATTATTAATACTATTTTAAACTTTTTGCCTATTTTAAAAAACAGAGACTAAAATATAAAATTGCGATAGCCTGTATCTCGAAAGCTATAATAAATAATTCAATTTGGCAAACGGCTACGTAATTAGCACGCCGAATATTACTTGGAATATGAATTGCAACCAAATCCGAAATTAATAAGACTATTAAAGTTTTGGTCAATTTTAAAAAACAGAGACAAAAATAAAAATTCTGATAGCCTGTATATCGAAAACCATAAGAAATAATCCAATTTGGCAAACGGCTACGTAATTAGCACGCCGAATATTACTTGGAATATGAATTGCAAAGAAATAAGAAATTAATAAGACTCTTAAAATTTTGGTCAATTATAAAAAGCAGAGACTAAAATGTAAAATTCCGATAGAATGTATCTCTAAAACTATAAGAAATAATACAATTTGGTAAACGGATACGTAATTAGAATAAAGAATATTACTTGGAATGTGAATTGGAACGAAATCCTATATTAATAATACGCTTTAAAAAGATTGGTCATTTATAAAAAACAGAGAGTAAAATGTAAAATTCTGATAGCCTGTATTTCGGAAACTATAAGAAATAATCCAATTGGCAAAGGGCTACGTAATTAGCATTCCGAATATTACTTGGAATGTGAATTGGAACGAAATCCTATATTAATAATACGCTTTAAAAAGATTGGTCATTTATAAAAAACAGAGACTAAAATATAAAATTGCGATAGCCTGTATCTCGAAAGCTATAATAAATAATTCAATTTGGCAAACGGCTACGTAATTAGCACGCCGAATATTACTTGGAATATGAATTGGAACCAAATCCAAAATTAATAAGACTATTAAAGTTTTGGTCAATTTTAAAAAACAGAGACAAAAATGTAAAATTCTGATAGCCTGTACCTCGGAAACCATAAGAAATAATCCAATATGGCAAACGGCTACGTACTTAGCACACCGAACATCACTTGAAATATGAATTGGAAAGAAATCTCAAATTAATAAGACTTAAAATTTTGGTCAATTTTAAAAAACAGAGGCTAAAATGTAAAATTACGGTAGCCTGTATCCCGAAAACTATAGAAATAATCCAATTTGGCAAACGGCTACGTAATTAGCACGCCGATTATTACTTGGAATATGAGTTGGATCGAAATTCGAAATTAATAAGACTCTTTTAAAATTTCGGTCAATTTTAAGAAACAGAAACTATAATAAATAATCCAATCGGCAAAGGGCTACGTAATTAGCATTCCGAACATCACTTGAAATATGAATTGGAAAGAAATCTCAAATTAATAAGACTTAAAATTTTCGTCAATTTTAAAAAACAGAGGATAAAATGTAAAATTCCAATTGCCTGTATCTCGAAAACTATAATGAATAATTCAATTTGGCAAATGGCTACGTAATTAGCACGCCTATTATTACTTGGAATATGAATTGGAACGAAATCCGTAATTAATCAGACTCTTAAAATTTTGGTCAATTTTAAAGAGCAGAGGCTAAAATGTAAAATTCCGATTTCCTGTACTTCGAAAACTATAATAAATAATTCAATTTGGCAAATGGCTACGTAATTAGCACGCCTATTATTACTTGGAATATGAATTGGAACGAAATCCGAAATTAATGGCTCTTTTAAAATTTCGGTCAATTTTAAAAAACAGAGACTAAATGTAAAATTCCGATTTCCTGTACTTCGAAAACTATAATAAATAATTCAATTTGGCAAATGGCTACGTAATTAGCACGCCTATTATTACTTGGAATATGAATTGGAACGAAATCCGAAATTAATAAGACTCATTTTAAATTTCGGTCAATTTTAAAAAACAGAGACAAAAATGTAAAATTGCGATTGCTTATATTTCGGAAACTATAAGAAATAATCCAATTGGCAAAGGGCTACGTAATTAGCATTCCGAATATTACTTGGAATGTTAATTGGAACGAAATCCGATATTAATAACAATATTTTAAAATTTTTACCTATTTTAAAAAATAGAGACTATAATATGAAATTGCGATAGCCTGTATCTCGAAAGCTATAATAAATAATTCAATTTGGCAAACGGCTACGTAATCAGCACGCCGAATATTACTTGGAATATGAATTGGAAAGATATATTAAATTAATAAGACTCTTAAAATTTTGGTCAATTTTAAAAAGCAGAGGCTAAAATGTAAAATTCTGATAGCCTGTACCTCGGAAAATATAAGAAATAATCCAATTTGGCAAACGGCTACGTAATTAGCACGCCAAATATTACTTGGAATGTGAATTGGAACGAAACCCGAAATTAATAAGACTATTAAAATATTGGTCAATTTTGAAAAACAGAGACCAAAATGTAAAATTCCGATTGCCTCTATTTCGGAAACTATAAGAAATAATTCAATTGGCAAAGGGCTAAGTAATTAGCACGCCGAATATTACTTGGAATATTAGTTGGAACGAAATCTGATATTAATAATACTCTTTTAAAATTATTGCCTATTTTAAAAAACAAAGAGTAAATTGTAAAATTCCGATAGCCTGTATCTAGAAAACTATAAGAAATAATCCAATTTGGCAAACGGTTACGTAATTAGCACACCGAACATCACTTGAAATATGAATTGGAAAGAAATCCGAAATTAATAAGACTCATTTTAAATTTCGGTCAATTTTAAAAAACAGAGACTAAAATGTAAAATTGCGATTGCTTTTATCTCGGAAATTATAAGAAATAATCCAATTTGGCAAACGGCTACATAATTAGCACGCCTATTATTACTTGGAATATGAGTTGGAACGAAATCCGAAATTAATAAGACTCTTAAAATTTTGGTCAATTTTAAAGAGCAGAGGCTAAAATGTAAAATTCCGATAGCCTGTACCTCGGAAAATATAAGAAATTATCCAATTTGACAAACGTCTACGTAATTTGCACGCCTATTATTACTTGGAATATGAATTGGAACGAAATCCGAAATTAATAAGACTCATTTTAAATTTCGGTCAATTTTAAAAAACAGGGACTAAAATGTAAAATTGCGATATCCTGTATCTCGAAAGCTATAATAAATAATTCAATTTGGCAAACGGCTACGTAATTAGCACGCCGAATATTACTTGGAATATGAATTGCAACCAAATCCGAAATTAATAAGACTATTAAAGTTTTGGTCAATTTTAAAAAACAGAGACAAAAATAAAAATTCTGATAGCCTGTATATCGAAAACCATAAGAAATAATCCAATTTGGCAAACGGCTACGTAATTAGCATGCCGAATATTACTTGGAATATGAATTGCAAAGAAATAAGAAATTAATAAGACTTAAAATTTTGGTCAATTATAAAAAGCAGAGACTAAAATGTAAAATTCCGATAGAATGTATCTCTAAAACTATAAGAAATAATACAATTTGGTAAACGGATACGTAATTAGAATAAAGAATATTACTTGGAATGTGAATTGGAACGAAATCCTATATTAATAATACGCTTTAAAAAGATTGGTCATTTATAAAAAACAGAGAGTAAAATGTAAAATTCTGATAGCCTGTATTTCGGAAACTATAAGAAATAATCCAATTGGCAAAGGGCTACGTAATTAGCATTCCGAATATTACTTGGAATGTGAATTGAAAAGAAATTCGAAATTAATAATACTATTTTAAAATTTTTGCCTATTTTAAAAAACATAGACTAAAATATAAAATTGCGATATCTTGTATCTCGAAAACTATAATAAATAATTCAATTTGGCAAACGGCTACGTAATTAGCACGCCGAATATTACTTGGAATATGAATTGTAACGACAACCGAAATTAATAAGACTCATGAAAATTTGGTCAATTTTAAAAGGCAGAGAAAAAAATGTAAAATTCTGATAGCCTGTACCTCGGAAAATATAAGAAATAATAAAATTTGGCATACGACTACGTAATTAGTACGATGATTATTACTTGGAATATGAGTAGGAACGAAATCCGAAATTAATGACTCTTTTAAAATTTCGGTCAATTTTAAAAAACAGAGACTAAAATGTAAAATTCCGATTTCCTGTACTTCGAAAACTATAATAAATAATTCAATTTGGCAAATGGCTACGTAATTAGCACGCCTATTATTACTTGGAATATGAATTGGAACGAAATCCGAAATTAATAAGACTCATTTTAAATTTCGGTCAATTTTAAAAAACAGAGACTAAAATATAAAATTGCGATTGCTTGTATTTCGGAAATTATAAGAAATAATCCAACTGGCAAAGGGCTACGTTATTAGCATTCCGAATATTACTCGGAATGTGAATTGAAAAGAAATCCGATATTAATAATACTATTTTAAAATTTTTGCTATTTTAAAAAACAGGGACTAAAATATAAAATTGCGATATCCTGTATCTCGAAAACTATAATAAATAATTCAATTTGGCAAATGGCCACGTAATTAGCACGCCGAATATTACTTGGAATGGGAATTATAACGAAATCCAATATTAATAATACTTTTTAAAATTTTTGCCTATTTTAAAAAACAGAGACTAAAATGTAAAATTGCGATAGCCTGTATCCCGAAAACTATAGAAATAATCCAATTTGGCAAACGGCTACGTAATTAGCACGCCGATTATTACTTGGAATATGAGTTGAATCGAAATTCGAAATTAATAAGACTCTTTTAAAATTTCGGTCAATTTTAAGAAACAGAAACTATAATAAATAATCCAATTGGCAAAGGGCTACGTAATTAGCATTCCGAATATTACTTGGAATGTGAATTGGAACGAAATCCGATATTAATAACACTATTTTAAAATTTTTACCTATTTTAAAAAACAGAGACTAAAATATGAAATTGCGATAGCCTGTATCTCGAAAGCTATAATAAATAATTCAATTTGGCAAACGGCTACGTAATTAGCACGCCGAATATTACTTGGAATATGAATTGGAAAGATATCTTAAATTAATAAGACTCTTAAAATTTTGGTCAATTTTAAAAAGCAGAGGCTAAAATGTAAAATTCCGATAGCCTGTACCTCGGAAACCATAAGAAATAATCCAATATGGCAAACGGCTACGTAATTGGCACACCGAACATCACTTGAAATATGAATTGGAAAGAAATCTCAAATTAATAAGACTTAAAATTTTCGTCAATTTTAAAAAACAGAGGATAAAATGTAAAATTCCAATTGCCTGTATCTCGAAAACTATAATGAATAATTCAATTTGGCAAATGGCTACGTAATTAGCACGCCTATTATTACTTGGAATATGAATTGGAACGAAATCCGTAATTAATCAGACTCTTAAAATTTTGGTCAATTTTAATGAGCAGAGGCTAAAATGTAAAATTCCGATTTCCTGTACTTCGGAAACTATAATAAATAATTCAATTTGGCAAATGGCTACGTAATTAGCACGCCTATTATTACTTGGAATATGAATTGGAACGAAATCCGAAATTAATAAGACTCATTTTAAATTTCGGTCAATTTTAGAAAACAGAGACTAAAATGTAAAATTGCGATTGCTTGTATTTCGGAAACTATAAGAAATAATCCAATTGGCAAAGGGCTACGTAATTAGCATTCCGAATATTTCTTGGAATGTGAATTGGAACGAAATCCGATATTAATAACACTATTTTAAAATTTTTACCTATTTTAAAAAACAGAGACTAAAATATGAAATTGCGATAGCCTGTATCTCGAAAGCTATAATAAATAATTCAATTTGGCAAACGGCTACGTAATTAGCACGCCGAATATTACTTGGAATATGAATTGGAAAGATATCTTAAATTAATAAGACTCTTAAAATTTTGGTCAATTTTAAAAAGCAGAGGCTAAAATGTAAAATTCCGATAGCCTGTACCTCGGAAAATATAAGAAATAATCCAATTTGGCAAACGGCTACGTAATTAGCACGCCAAATATTACTTGGAATGTGAATTGGAACGAAACCCGAAATTAATAAGGCTATTAAAATATTGGTCAATTTTGAAAAACAGAGACCAAAATGTAAAATTCCGATTGCCTCTATTTCGGAAACTATAAGAAATAATTCAATTGGCAAAGGGCTAAGTAATTAGCACGCCGAATATTACTTGGAATATTAGTTGGAACGAAATCTGATATTAATAATACTCTTTTAAAATTATTGCCTATTTTAAAAAACAAAGAGTAAATTGTAAAATTCCGATAGCCTGTATCTAGAAAACTATAAGAAATAATCCAATTTGACAAACGGCTACGTAATTAGCACGCCAAATATTACTTGGAATGTGAATTGGAACGAAATCCGAAATTAATAAGACTCATTTTAAATTTCGGTCAATTTTAAAAAACAAAGATTAAAATGGAAAATTCCGATAGCCTGTACCTCGGAAAATATAAGAAATAATCCTATTTGGCAAACGGCTACATAATTAGCACGCCTATTATTACTTGGAATATGAATTGGAAGGAAATCCGAAATTAATAAGACTCATTTTAAATTTCGGTCAATTTTAAAAAACAGAGACTAAAATGTAAAATTGCGATTGCTTGTATTTCGGAAACTATAAGAAATAATCCAATTGGCAAAGGGCTACGTAATTAGCATTCCGAATATTACTTGGAATGTGAATTGGAACGAAATCCGATATTAATAACAATATTTTAAAATTTTTACCTATTTTAAAAAATAGAGACTATAATATGAAATTGCGATAGCCTGTATCTCGAAAGCTATAATAAATAATTCAATTTGGCAAACGGCTACGTAATCAGCACGCCGAATATTACTTGGAATATGAATTGGAAAGATATCTTAAATTAATAAGACTCTTAAAATTTTGGTCAATTTTAAAAACAGAGGCTAAAATGTAAAATTCCGATAGCCTGTACCTCGGAAAATATAAGAAATAATCCAATTTGGCAAACGACTACGTAATTAGCACGCGGAATATTACTTGGAATATGAGTATTAACGAAAGCCGAAATTTATAAGACTCTTAAAATTTCGGTCAATTTTAAAAAACAGAGACTAAAATGTAAAATTCCAATTGCCTGTATCTAGAAAACTATAAGAAATAATCCATTTGGCAAAGCTCTACGTAATTAACATTCCGATTATTACTTGGAATGTGAATTGGAAGGAAATCCGAAATTAATAAGACTCATTTTAAATTTCGGTCAATTTTAAAAAACAGAGACAAAATGTAGAATTGCGATTGCCTGTATTTCGGAAACTATAAGAAATAATCCAATTGGCAAAGCTCTACGTAATTAACATTCCGATTATTACTTGGAATGTGAATTGGAACGAAATCCGATATTAATAATACTATTTTAAAATGTTTACCTATTTTAAAAAACAGAGACTAAAATGTAAAATTCCGATAGCCTGTATCTCGAAAACTATAGAAATTATTCAATTTGGCAAACGGCTACGCAATTAGCGCGCCAAATATTACTTGGAATATGAGTTGGAACGAAATCCGAAATTAATAAGACTCTTTTAATATTTCGGTCAAATTTAACAAACAGAGACTAAAATGTAAAATTCCGATTGCCTGTATCTCGAAAACTATAATAAATAATTCAATTTGGCAAATGGCTACGTAATTAGCACACCGATTATTACTTGGAATATGAAGTGGAACGAAATCCGAAATTAATAAGACTCTTAAAATTTTGGTCAATTTTATAAAACAGAGACTAAAATGTAAAATTCCGATTGCCTGTATTTCGGAAACTATAAGAAATAATCCAATTGGCAAAGGGCTACGTAATTAGCATTCCGAATATTACTTGGAATGTGAATTGGAACGAAGTCCGATATTAAAAATACTATTTTAAAATTTTTGCCTATTTTAAAAAACAGAGATTAAAATATAAAAAAATTTGATAGACTGTACCTCGAAAACTGTAAGTAATAATCCAAATTAGCAAACGGATAGGTAATTAGCACGCCGAATATTACCTGGAATATGAATTGCAACGAAATCCGAAATTAATAAGACTATTAAAATTTTGGTCAATTTTAAAAAGCAGAGACTAAAATGTAAAATTCCGATAGCCTGTACTTCGGAAACCATAAGAAATAATCCAATATGACAAACGGCTACGTAATTAGCATGCCGAATATTACTTGGGATGTGAATTGGAGCGAAAGCCGATATTAATATTATTATTTCAAAATTATTGCCTATATTAAAAAACAGAGTCTAAAATATAAAATTCTGATAGCCTGTACCTCGGAAACCATAAGAAATAATCCAATATGGCAAACGGCTACGTACTTAGCACACCGAACATTACTTGGAATATGAATTGGAAAGAAATCTCAAATTAATAAGACTTAAAATTTTGGTCAATTTTAAAAAACAGAGACTAAAATGTAAAATTCCAATTGCCTGTATCTCGAAAACTATAATGAATAATTCAATTTGGCAAATGGCTACGTAATTAGCACGCCTATTATTACTTGGAATATGAATTGGAACGAAATCCGAAATTAATAAGACTTTTAAAATTTTGGCAATTTTAAAGAGCAGAGGCTAAAATGTAAAATTCCGATAGCCTGTACCTCGGAAAATATAAGAAATAATCCAATTTGGCAAACGGCTACATTATTAGCACGATTATTATTACTTGGAATATGAATTGGAACGAAATCCGAAATTAATAAGACTCATTTTAAATTTCGGTCAATTTTAAAAAACAAAGACTACTATGTAAAATTGCGATTGCTTGTATTTCGGAAACTATAAGAAATAATCCAATTGGCAAAGGGCTACGTAATTAGCATTCCGAATATTACTTGGAATGTGAATTGGAACGGAATCCGATATTAATAATACTATTTTAAAATTTTTACCTATTTTAAAAACAGAGACCAAAATATGAAATTGCGATAGGATGTATCTCGAAAGCCATAATAAATAATTCAATTTATCAAACCGCTACGTAATTAGCACGCCGAATATTACTGGAAATATGAATTGGAACGAAACCCGAAATTAATAAGGCTATTAAAATTTTGGTCAATTTTAAAAAACAGAAAAACAAAATGTAAAATTCTGATAGCCTGTATCTCGAAAACAATAAGAAATAATCTAATTTAGCTAACGGCTACGTAATTAGCACGCCGAATATTACTTGGTATATGAATTGGAAAGAAATCTCAAATTAATAAGACTCTTAAACTTTTGGTCAATTTTAAAGAGCAGAGGCTAAAATGTAAAATTCCGATAGTCTGTACCTCGGAAAATATAAGAAATAATCCAATTTGGCAAACGGCTACGTAATTAGCACGCCTATTATTACTTGGAATATGAATTGGAACGAAATCCGAAATTAATAAGACTCATTTTAAATTTCGGTCAATTTTAAAAAACAGAGACTAAAATGTAAAATTGCGATTGCTTGTATTTCGGAAACTATAAGAAATAATCCAATTGGCAAAGAGCTACGTAATTAGCATTCCGAATATTACTTGGAATGTGAATTGGAACAAAATCCGATATTAATAACACTATTTTAAAATTTTTACCTATTTTAAAAAATAGAGACTATAATATGAAATTGCGATAGCCTGTATCTCGAAAGCTATAATAAATAATTCAATTTGGCAAACGGCTACGTAATCAGCACGCCGAATATTACTTGGAATATGAATTGGAAAGATATCTTAAATTAATAAGACTCTTAAAATTTTGGTCAATTTTAAAAAGCAGAGGCTAAAATGTAAAATTCCGATAGCCTGTACCTCGGAAAATATAAGGAATAATCCAATTTGGCAAACGGCTACGAAATTAGCACGCCGAATATTACATGGAATGTGAATTGGAACGAAATCCGATATTATTAATACTATTTTAAATTTTTGCCTATTTTAAAAGACAGAGACTAAAATATAAAATTGCGATAGCCTGTATCTCGAAAGCTATAATAAATCACTCAATTTGGCAAACGGCTACATAATTAGCACGCCTATTATTACTTGGAATATGAATTGGAACGAAATCCGAAATTAATAAGACTCATTTTAAATTTCGGTCAATTTTAGAAAACAGAGACTAATATGTAAAATTGCGATTGCTTGTATTTCGGAAACTATAAGAAATAATCCAATTGGCAAAGGGCTACGTAATTAGCATTCCGAATATTACTTGGAATGTGAATTGGAACGGAATCCGATATTAATAATACTATTTTAAAATTTTTACCTATTTTAAATACAGAGACCAAAATATGAAATTGCGATAGCCTGTATCTCGAAAGCCATAATAAATAATTCAATTTGGCAAACCGCTACGTAATTAGCACGCCGAATATTACTGGAAATATGAATTGGAACGAAATCCGAAATTAATAAGGCTATTAAAATTTTGGTCAATTTTAAAAAACAGAAAAACAAAATGTAAAATTCTGATAGCCTGTATCTCGAAAACAATAAGAAATAATCTAATTTAGCAAACGGCTACGTAATTAGCACGCCGAATATTACTTGGTATATGAATTGGAAAGAAATCTCAAATTAATAAGAAGTAAAATTTTGGTCAAATTTAAAGAGCAGAGGCTAAAATGTAAAATTCCGATAGTCTGTACCTCGGAAAATATAAGAAATAATCCAATTTGGCAAACGGCTACGTAATTAGCACGCCTATTATTACTTGGAATATGAATTGGAACGAAATCCGAAATTAATAAGACTCATTTTAAATTTCGGTCAATTTTAAAAAACAGAGACTAAAATGTAAAATTGCGATTGCTTGTATTTCGGAAACTATAAGAAATAATCCAATTGGCAAAGGGCTACGTAATTAGCATTCCGAATATTACTTGGAATGTGAATTGGAACGAAATCCGATATTAGTAACACTATTTTAAATTTTTACCTATTTTAAAAAACAGAGACTATAGTATGAAATTGCGATAGCCTGTATCTCGAAAGCTATAATAAATAATTCAATTTGGCAAACGGCTACGTAATCAGCACGCCGAATATTACTTGGTATATGAATTGGAACGAAATCCGATATTAATAATACTATTTTAAAATTTTTGCTATTTTATAAAACAGGGACTAAAATATAAAATTGCGATATCCTGTATCTCGAAAACTATAATAAATAATTCAATTTGGCAAACGGCTACGTAATTAGCACTCCGAATATTACTTGGAATGGGAATTATAACGAAATCCAATATTAATAATACTCTTTTAATATTTTTGCCTATTTTAAAAAACAGAGACTAAAATGTAAAATTGGGATAGCCTGTATCCCGAAAACTATAGAAATAATCCAATTTGGCAAACGGCTACGTAATTAGCACGCCGATTATTACTTGGAATATGAGTTGGATCGAAATCCGAAATTAATAAGACTCTTTTAAAATTTCGGTCAATTTTAGGAAACAGAAACTATAAGAAATAATCCAATTCGCAAAGGGCTACGTAATTAGCATTCCGAATATTACTTGGAATGTGAATTGGAACGAAATCCGAAATTAATAAGACTATTAAAATTTTGGTCAATTTTAAAAAGCAGAGACTAAAATGTAAAATTCTGATAGCCTGTACCTCGTAAACCATAAGAATTAATCCAATATGGCAAACGGCTACGTACTTAGCACACCGAACATTACTTGGAATATGAATTGGAAAGAAATCTCAAATTAATAAGACTTAAAATTTTGGTCAATTTTAAAAAACAGAGACTAAAATGTAAAACTCCAATTGCCTGTATCTCGAAAACTATAATGAATAATTCAATTTGGCAAATGGCTACGTAATTAGCACGCCTATTATTACTTGGAATATGAATTGGAACGAAATCCGAAATTAATAAGACTTTTAAAATTTTGGCAATTTTAAAGAGCAGAGGCTAAAATGTAAAATTCCGATAGCCTGTACCTCGGAAAATATAAGAAATAATCCAATTTGGCAAACGGCTACATTATTAGCACGATTATTATTACTTGGAATATGAATTGGAACGAAATCCGAAATTAATAAGACTCATTTTAAATATCGGTCAATTTTAAAAAACAAAGACTAATATGTAAAATTGCGATTGCTTGTATTTCGGAAACTATAAGAAATAATCCAATTGGCAAAGGGCTACGTAATTAGCATTCCGAATATTACTTGGAATGTGAATTGGAACGGAATCCGATATTAATAATACTATTTTAAAATTTTTACCCATTTTAAAAACAGAGACCCAAATATGAATTTGCGATAGCCTGTATCTCGAAAGCCATAATAAATAATTCAATTTATCAAACCGCTACGTAATTAGCACGCCGAATATTACTGGAAATATGAACTGGAACGAAACCCGAAATTAATAAGGCTATTAAAATGTTGGTCAATTTTAAAAAACAGAAAAACAAAATGTAAAATTCTGATAGCCTGTATCTCGAAAACAATAAGAAATAATCTAATTTAGCAAACGGCTACGTAATTAGCACGCCGAATATTGCTTGGTATATGAATTGGAAAGAAATCTCAAATTAATAAGACTCTTAAAATTTTGGTCAATTTTAAAGAGCAGAGGCTAAAATGTAAAATTCCGATAGTCTGTACCTCGGAAAATATAAGAAATAATCCAATTTGGCAAACGGCTACGTAATTAGCACGCCTATTATTACTTGGAATATGAATTGGAACGAAATCCGAAATTAATAAGACTCATTTTAAATTTCGGTCAATATTAAAAAACAGAGACTAAAATGTAAAATTGCGATTGCTTATATTTCGGAAACTATAAGAAATAATCCAATTGGCAAAGGGCTACGTAATTAGCATTCCGAATATTACTTGGAATGTGAATTGGAACGAAATCCGATATTAATAACACTATTTTAAAATTTTTACCTATTTTAAAAAATAGAGTCTATAATATGAAATTGCGATAGCCTGTATCTCGAAAGCTATAATAAATAATTCAATTTGGCAAACGGCTACGTAATCAGCACGCCGAATATTACTTGGAATATGAATTGGAAAGATATCTTAAATTAATAAGACTCTTAAAATTTTGGTCAATTTTAAAAAGCAGAGGCTAAAATGTAAAATTTCGATAGCCTGTACCTCGGAAAATATAAGAAATAATCCAATTTGGCAAACGGCTACGAAATTAGCACGCCGAATATTACATGGAATGTGAATTGGAACGAAATCCGATATTATTAATACTATTTTAAATTTTTGCCTATTTTAAAAGACAGAGACTAAAATATAAAATTGCGATAAATCACTCAATTTGGCAAACGGCTACGTAATTAGCACGCCTATTATTACTTGGAATATGAATTGGAACGAAATCCGAAATTAATAAGACTGTTAAAATTTTGGTCAATTTTAAAGAGCAGAGGCTAAAATGTAAAATTCCGATAGCCTGTACCTCGGAAAATATAAGAAATAATCCAATTTGGCAAACGGCTACATAATTAGCACGCCTATTATTACTTGGAATATGAATTGGAACGAAATCCGAAATTAATAAGACTCATTTTAAATTTCGGTCAATTTTAGAAAACAGAGGCTAATATGTAAAATTGCGATTGCTTGTATTTCGGAAACTATAAGAAATAATCCAATTGGCAAAGGGCTACGTAATTAGCATTCCGAATATTACTTGGAATGTGAATTGGAACGGAATCCGATATTAATAATACTATTTTAAAATTTTTACCTATTTTAAAAACAGAGACCAAAATATGAAATTGCGATAGCCTGTATCTCGAAAGCCATAATAAATAATTCAATTTGGCAAACCGCTACGTAATTAGCACGCCGAATATTACTGGAAATATGAATTGGAACGAAATCCGAAATTAATAAGGCTATTAAAATTTTGGTCAATTTTAAAAAACAGAAAAACAAAATGTAAAATTCTGATAGCCTGTATCTCGAAAACAATAAGAAATAATCCAATATGGCAAACGGCTACGTACTTAGCACACCGAACATTACTTGGAATATGAATTGGAAAGAAATCTCAAATTAATAAGACTTAAAATTTTGGTCAATTTTAAAAAACAGAGACAAAATGTAAAATTGCGATTGCCTGTATTTCGGAAACTATAAGAAATAATCCAATTGGCAAAGGGCTACGTAATTAGCATTCCGATTATTACTTGGAATGTGAATTGGAACGAAATCCGATATTAATAATACTATTTTAAAATTTTTGCCTATTTTAAAAAACAGAGACTAAAATATAAAACTGCGATAGCCTGTATGTCGAGAACTATAAGAAATAATCCAATTTGGAAAACGGCTAAGTAATTAGCACGCCGAATACCACTTGGAATATGAATTGTAACGAAACCTGAAATTAATAAGACTCTTTTAAAATTTTGGTCAATTATAAAAAGCAGAGACTAAAATGTAAAATTCTAATAGCCTGTGCCTCGGAAAATATAAGAAATTATCCAATTTGACAAACGTCTACGTAATTTGCACGCCTATTATTACTTGGAATATGAATTGGAACGAAATCCGAAATTAATAAGACTCATTTTAAATTTCGGTCAATTTTAAAAAACAGAGACTAAAATGTAAAATTGCGATTGCTTGTATTTCGGAAATTATAAGAAATAATCCAATTTGGCAAACGGCTACGTAATTAGCACGCCGAATATTACTTGGAATGTGAATTGGAACGAAATCCGATATTATTAATACTATTTTAAACTTTTTGCCTATTTTAAAAAACAGAGACTAAAATATAAAATTGCGATAGCCTGTATCTCGAAAGCTATAATAAATAATTCAATTTGGCAAACGGCTACGTAATTAGCACGCCGAATATTACTTGGAATATGAATTGCAACCAAATCCGAAATTAATAAGACTATTAAAGTTTTGGTCAATTTTAAAAAACAGAGACAAAAATAAAAATTCTGATAGCCTGTATATCGAAAACCATAAGAAATAATCCAATTTGGCAAACGGCTACGTAATTAGCATGCCGAATATTACTTGGAATATGAATTGCAAAGAAATAAGAAATTAATAAGACTCTTAAAATTTTGGTCAATTATAAAAAGCAGAGACTAAAATGTAAAATTCCGATAGAATGTATCTCTAAAACTATAAGAAATAATACAATTTGGTAAACGGATACGTAATTAGAATAAAGAATATTACTTGGAATGTGAATTGGAACGAAATCCTATATTAATAATACGCTTTAAAAAGATTGGTCATTTATAAAAAACAGAGAGTAAAATGTAAAATTCTGATAGCCTGTATTTCGGAAACTATAAGAAATAATCCAATTGGCAAAGGGCTACGTAATTAGCATTCCGAATATTACTTGGAATGTGAATTGAAAAGAAATTCGAAATTAATAATACTATTTTAAAATTTTTGCCTATTTTAAAAAACATAGACTAAAATATAAAATTGCGATATCTTGTATCTCGAAAACTATAATAAATAATTCAATTTGGCAAACGGCTACGTAATTAGCACGCCGAATATTACTTGGAATATGAATTGTAACGAAAACCGAAATTAATAAGACTCATGAAATTTTGGTCAATTTTAAAAGGCAGAGAAAAAAATGTAAAATTCTGATAGCCTGTACCTCGGAAAATATAAGAAATAATAAAATTTGGCATACGACTACGTAATTAGTACGATGATTATTACTTGGAATATGAGTAGGAACGAAATCCGAAATTAATGACTCTTTTAAAATTTCGGTCAATTTTAAAAAACAGAGACTAAAATGTAAAATTCCGATTTCCTGTACTTCGAAAACTATAATAAATAATTCAATTTGGCAAATGGCTACGTAATTAGCACGCCTATTATTACTTGGAATATGAATTGGAACGAAATCCGAAATTAATAAGACTCATTTTAAATTTCGGTCAATTTTAAAAAACAGAGACTAAAATATAAAATTGCGATTGCTTGTATTTCGGAAATTATAAGAAATAATCCAACTGGCAAAGGGCTACGTTATTAGCATTCCGAATATTACTCGGAATGTGAATTGAAAAGAAATCCGATATTAATAATACTATTTTAAAATTTTTGCTATTTTAAAAAACAGGGACTAAAATATAAAATTGCGATATCCTGTATCTCGAAAACTATAATAAATAATTCAATTTGGCAAATGGCCACGTAATTAGCACGCCGAATATTACTTGGAATGGGAATTATAACGAAATCCAATATTAATAATACTTTTTAAAATTTTTGCCTATTTTAAAAAACAGAGACTAAAATGTAAAATTGCGATAGCCTGTATCCCGAAAACTATAGAAATAATCCAATTTGGCAAACGGCTACGTAATTAGCACGCCGATTATTACTTGGAATATGAGTTGAATCGAAATTCGAAATTAATAAGACTCTTTTAAAATTTCGGTCAATTTTAAGAAACAGAAACTATAATAAATAATCCAATTGGCAAAGGGCTACGTAATTAGCATTCCGAATATTACTTGGAATGTGAATTGGAACGAAATCCGGAATTAATAAGACTATTAAAATTTTGGTCAATTTTAAAAAGCAGAGACTAAAATGTAAAATTCTGATAGCCTGTACCTCGGAAACCATAAGAAATAATCCAATATGGCAAACGGCTACGTAATTGGCACACCGAACATCACTTGAAATATGAATTGGAAAGAAATCTCAAATTAATAAGACTTAAAATTTTGGTCAATTTTAAAAAACAGAAACTAAAATGTAAAATTCCAATTGCCTGTATCTCGAAAACTATAATGAATAATTCAATTTGGCAAATGGCTACGTAATTAGCACGCCTATTATTACTTGGAATATGAATTGGAACGAAATCCGTAATTAATCAGACTCTTAAAATTTTGGTCAATTTTAAAGAGCAGAGGCTAAAATGTAAAATTCCGATTTCCTGTACTTCGAAAACTATAATAAATAATTCAATCTGGCAAATGGCTACGTAATTAGCACGCCTATTATTACTTGGAATATTTATTGGAACTAAATCCGAAATTAATGTCTCTTTTAAAATTTCGGTCAATTTTAAGAAACAGAGACTAAAATGTAAAATTCGAAATTAATAAGACTCATTTTAAATTTCGGTCAATTTTAAAAGACAGAGACTAAAATATAAAATTGCGATTGCTTGTATTTCGAAAACTATAAGAAATAATCCAATTGGCAAAGGGCTACGTAATTAGCATTCCGAATATTTCTTGGAATGTGAATTGGAACGAAATCCGATATTAATAACACTATTTTAAAATTTTTACCTATTTTAAAAAACAGAGACTAAAATATGAAATTGCGATAGCCTGTATCTCGAAAGCTATAATAAATAATTCAATTTGGCAAACCGCTACGTAATTAGCACGCCGAATATTACTTGGAATATGAATTGGAACGAAATCCGAAATTAATAAGACTATTAAAATTTTGGTCAATTTTAAGAAACAGAAAAAAAATTGTAAAATTCTGATAGCCTGTATCTCGAAAACAATAAGAAATAATCCAATTTAGCAAACGGCTACGTAATTAGCACGCCGAATATTACTTGGTATATGAAGTGGAAAGAAATCTCAAATTAATAAGACTGTTAAAATTTTGGTCAATTTTAAAGAGCAGAGGCTAAAATGTAAAATTCCGATAGCCTGTACCTCGGAAAATATAAGAAATAATCCAATTTGGCAAACGGCTACGTAATTAGCACGCCTATTATTACTTGGAATACGAATTGGAACGAAATCTGAAATTAATAAGACTCATTTTAAATTTCGGTCAATTTTAAAAAACAGAGACTAAAATGTAAAATTGCGATTGCTTGTATTTCGGAAATTATAAGAAATAATCCAAATTGGCAAACGGCTACATAATTAGCACGCCTATTATTACTTGGAATATGAGTTGGAACGAAATCCGAAATTAATAAGTCTCTTAAAATTTTGGTCAATTTTAAAGAGCAGAGGCTAAAATGTAAAATTCCGATAGCCCGTACCTCGGAAAATATAAGAAATAATCCAATTTGACAAACGTCTACGTAATTTGCACGCCTATTATTACTTGGAATATGAATTGGAACGAAATCCGAAATTAATAAGACTCATTTTAAATTTCGGTCAATTTTAAAAAACAGAGACTAAAATGTAAAATTGCGATTGCTTGTATTTCGGAAATTATAAGAAATAATCCAATTTGGCAAACGGCTACGTAATTAGCACGCCGAATATTACTTGGAATGTGAATTGGAACGAAATCCGATATTATTAATACTATTTTAAACTTTTTGCCTATTTTAAAAAACAGAGACTAAAATATAAAATTGCGATAGCCTGTATCTCGAAAGCTATAATAAATAATTCAATTTGGCAAACGGCTACGTAATTAGCACGCCGAATATTACTTGGAATATGAATTGCAACCAAATCCGAAATTAATAAGACTATTAAAGTTTTGGTCAATTTTAAAAAACAGAGACAAAAATAAAAATTCTTATAGCCTGTATATCGAAAACCATAAGAAATAATCCAATTTGGCAAACGGCTACGTAATTAGCACGCCGAATATTACTTGGAATATGAATTGCAAAGAAATAAGAAATTAATAAGACTCTTAAAATTTTGGTCAATTATAAAAAGCAGAGACTAAAATGTAAAATTCCGATAGAATGTATCTCTAAAACTATAAGAAATAATACAATTTGGTAAACGGATACGTAATTAGAATAAAGAATATTACTTGGAATGTGAATTGGAACGAAAGCCTATATTAATAATACGCTTTAAAAAGATTGGTCATTTATAAAAAACAGAGAGTAAAATGTAAAATTCTGATAGCCTGTATTTCGGAAACTATAAGAAATAATCCAATTGGCAAAGGGCTACGTAATTAGCATTCCGAATATTACTTGGAATGTGAATTGGAACGAAATCCTATATTAATAATACGCTTTAAAAAGATTGGTCATTTATAAAAAACAGAAACTAAAATATAAAATTGCGATAGCCTGTATCTCGAAAGCTATAATAAATAATTCAATTTGGCAAACGGCTACGTAATTAGCACGCCGAATATTACTTGGAATATGAATTGGAACCAAATCCGAAATTAATAAGACTATTAAAGTTTTGGTCAATTTTAAAAAACAGAGACAAAAATGTAAAATTCTGATAGCCTGTACCTCGGAAACCATAAGAAATAATCCAATATGGCAAACGGCTACGTACTTAGCACACCGAACATCACTTGAAATATGAATTGGAAAGAAATCTCAAATTAATAAGACTTAAAGTTTTGGTCAATTTTAAAAAACAGAGGCTAAAATGTAAAATTGCGATAGCCTGTATCCCGAAAACTATAGAAATAATCCAATTTGGCAAACGGCTACGTAATTAGCACGCCGATTATTACTTGGAATATGAGTTGGATCGAAATTCGAAATTAATAAGACTCTTTTAAAATTTCGGTCAATTTTAAGAAACAGAAACTATAATAAATAATCCAATTGGCAAAGGGCTACGTAATTAGCATTCCGAACAACACTTGAAATATGAATTGGAGAGAAATCTCAAATTAATAAGACTTAAAATTTTCGTCAATTTTAAAAAACAGAGGATAAAATGTAAAATTCCAATTGCCTGTATCTCGAAAACTATAATGAATAATTCAATTTGGCAAATGGCTACGTAATTAGCACGCCTATTATTACTTGGAATATGAATTGGAACGAAATCCGTAATTAATCAGACTCTTAAGATTTTGGTCAATTTTAAAGAGCAGAGGCTAAAATGTAAAATTCCGATTTCCTGTACTTCGGAAACTATAATAAATAATTCAATTTGGCAAATGGCTACGTAATTAGCACGCCTATTATTACTTGGAATATGAATTGGAACGAAATCCGAAATTAATAAGACTCATTTTAAATTTCGGTCAATTTTAAAAAACAGAGACTAAAATGTAAAATTGCGATTGCTTGTATTTCGGAAACTATAAGAAATAATCCAATTGGCAAAGGGCTACGTAATTAGCATTCCGAATATTTCTTGGAATGTGAATTGGAACGAAATCCGATATTAATAACACTATTTTAAAATTTTTACCTATTTTAAAAAACAGAGACTAAAATATGAAATTGCGATAGCCTGTATCTCGAAAGCTATAATAAATAATTCAATTTGGCAAACGGCTACGTAATTAGCACGCCGAATATTACTTGGAATATGAATTGGAAAGATATCTTAAATTAATAAGACTCTTAAAATTTTGGTCAATTTTAAAAAGCAGAGGCTAAAATGTAAAATTCCGATAGCCTGTACCTCGGAAAATATAAGAAATAATCCAATTTGGCAAACGGCTACGTAATTAGCACGCCAAATATTACTTGGAATGTGAATTGGAACGAAACCCGAAATTAATAAGGCTATTAAAATATTGGTCAATTTTGAAAAACAGAGACCAAAATGTAAAATTCCGATTGCCTCTATTTCGGAAACTATAAGAAATAATTCAATTGGCAAAGGGCTAAGCAATTAGCACGCCGAATATTACTTGGAATATTAGTTGGAACGAAATCTGATATTAATAATACTCTTTTAAAATTATTGCCTATTTTAAAAAACAAAGAGTAAATTGTAAAATTCCGATAGCCTGTATCTAGAAAACTATAAGAAATAATCCAATTTGGCAAACGGCTACGTAATTAGCACGCCAAATATTACTTGGAATGTGAATTGGAACGAAATCCGAAATTAATAAGACTCATTTTAAATTTCGGTCAATTTTAAAAAACAAAGATTAAAATGGAAAATTCCGATAGCCTGTACCTCGGAAAATATAAGAAATAATCCTATTTGGCAAACGGCTACATAATTAGCACGCCCATTATTACTTGGAATATGAATTGGAAGGAAATCCGAAATTAATAAGACTCATTTTAAATTTCGGTCAATTTTAAAAAACAGAGACTAAAATGTAAAATTGCGATTGCTTGTATTTCGGAAACTATAAGAAATAATCCAATTGGCAAAGGGCTACGTAATTAGCATTCCGAATATTACTTGGAATGTGAATTGGAACGAAATCCGATATTAATAACAATATTTTAAAATTTTTACCTATTTTAAAAAATAGAGACTATAATATGAAATTGCGATAGCCTGTATCTCGAAAGCTATAATAAATAATTCAATTTGGCAAACGGCTACGTAATCAGCACGCCGAATATTACTTGGAATATGAATTGGAAAGATATCTTAAATTAATAAGACTCTTAAAATTTTGGTCAATTTTAAAAAGCAGAGGCTAAAATGTAAAATTCCGATAGCCTGTACCTCGGAAAATATAAGAAATAATCCAATTTGGCAAACGACTACGTAATTAGCACGCGGAATATTACTTGGAATATGAGTATTAACGAAAGCCGAAATTTATAAGACTCTTAAAATTTCGGTCAATTTTAAAAAACAGAGACTAAAATGTAAAATTCCAATTGCCTGTATCTAGAAAACTATAAGAAATAATCCATTTGGCAAAGCTCTACGTAATTAACATTCCGATTATTACTTGGAATGTGAATTGGAAGGAAATCCGAAATTAATAAGACTCATTTTAAATTTCGGTCAATTTTAAAAAACAGAGACAAAATGTAGAATTGCGATTGCCTGTATTTCGGAAACTATAAGAAATAATCCAATTGGCAAAGCTCTACGTAATTAACATTCCGATTATTACTTGGAATGTGAATTGGAACGAAATCCGATATTAATAATACTATTTTAATATGTTTACCTATTTTAAAAAACAGAGACTAAAATGTAAAATTCCGATAGCCTGTATCTCGAAAACTATAGAAATTATTCAATTTGGCAAACGGCTACGCAATTAGCGCGCCAAATATTACTTGGAATATGAGTTGGAACGAAATCCGAAATTAATAAGACTCTTTTAATATTTCGGTCAAATTTAACAAACAGAGACTAAAATGTAAAATTCCGATTGCCTGTATCTCGAAAACTATAATAAATAATTCAATTTGGCAAATGGCTACGTAATTAGCACACCGATTATTACTTGGAATATGAAGTGGAACGAAATCCGAAATTAATAAGACTCTTAAAATTTTGGTCAATTTTATAAAACAGAGACTAAAATGTAAAATTCCGATTGCCTGTATTTCGGAAACTATAAGAAATAATCCAATTGGCAAAGGGCTACGTAATTAGCATTCCGAATATTACTTGGAATGTGAATTGGAACGAAGTCCGATATTAAAAATACTATTTTAAAATTTTTGCCTATTTTAAAAAACAGAGATTAAAATATAAAAAAATTTGATAGACTGTACCTCGAAAACTGTAAGTAATAATCCAAATTAGCAAACGGATAGGTAATTAGCACGCCGAATATTACCTGGAATATGAATTGCAACGAAATCCGAAATTAATAAGACTATTAAAATTTTGGTCAATTTTAAAAAGCAGAGACTAAAATGTAAAATTCCGATAGCCTGTACTTCGGAAACCATAAGAAATAATCCAATATGGCAAACGGCTACGTAATTAGCATGCCGAATATTACTTGGGATGTGAATTGGAGCGAAAGCCGATATTAATATTATTATTTCAAAATTATTGCCTATATTAAAAAACAGAGTCTAAAATATAAAATTCTGATAGCCTGTACCTCGGAAACCATAAGAAATAATCCAATATGGCAAACGGCTACGTACTTAGCACACCGAACATTACTTGGAATATGAATTGGAAAGAAATCTCAAATTAATAAGACTTAAAATTTTGGTCAATTTTAAAAAACAGAGACTAAAATGTAAAATTCCAATTGCCTGTATCTCGAAAACTATAATGGATAATTCAATTTGGCAAATGGCTACGTAATTAGCACGCCTATTATTACTTGGAATATGAATTGGAACGAAATCCGAAATTAATAAGACTTTTAAAATTTTGGCAATTTTAAAGAGCAGAGGCTAAAATGTAAAATTCCGATAGCCTGTACCTCGGAAAATATAAGAAATAATCCAATTTGGCAAACGGCTACATTATTAGCACGATTATTATTACTTGGAATATGAATTGGAACGAAATCCGAAATTAATAAGACTCATTTTAAATTTCGGTCAATTTTAAAAAACAAAGACTACTATGTAAAATTGCGATTGCTTGTATTTCGGAAACTATAAGAAATAATCCAATTGGCAAAGGGCTACGTAATTAGCATTCCGAATATTACTTGGAATGTGAATTGGAACGGAATCCGATATTAATAATACTATTTTAAAATTTTTACCTATTTTAAAAACAGAGACCAAAATATGAATTTGCGATAGCCTGTATCTCGAAAGCCATAATAAAAAATTCAATTTATCAAACCGCTACGTAATTAGCACGCCGAATATTACTGGAAATATGAACTGGAACGAAACCCGAAATTAATAAGGCTATTAAAATGTTGGTCAATTTTAAAAAACAGAAAAACAAAATGTAAAATTCTGATAGCCTGTATCTCGAAAACAATAAGAAATAATCTAATTTAGCAAACGGCTACGTAATTAGCACGCCGAATATTACTTGGTATATTAATTGGAAAGAAATCTCAAATTGATAAGACTCTTAAAATTTTGGTCAATTTTAAAGAGCAGAGGCTAAAATGTAAAATTCCGATAGTCTGTACCTCGGAAAATATAAGAAATAATCCAATTTGGCAAACGGCTACGTAATTAGCACGCCTATTATTACTTGGAATATGAATTGGAACGAAATCCGAAATTAATAAGACTTATTTTAAATTTCGGTCAATATTAAAAAACAGAGACTAAAATGTAAAATTGCGATTGCTTATATTTCGGAAATTATAAGAAATAATCCAACTGGCAAAGGGCTACGTAATTAGCATTCCGAATATTACTTGGAATGTGAATTGGAACGAAATCCGATATTAATAACACTATTTTAAAATTTTTACCTATTTTAAAAAATAGAGACTATAATATGAAATTGCGATAGCCTGTATCTCGAAAGCTATAATAAATAATTCAATTTGGCAAACGGCTACGTAATCAGCACGCCGAATATTACTTGGAATATGAATTGGAAAGATATCTTAAATTAATAAGACTCTTAAAATTTTGGTCAATTTTAAAAAGCAGAGGCTAAAATGTAAAATTCCGATAGCCTGTACCTCGGAAAATATAAGAAATAATCCAATTTGGCAAACGACTACGTAATTAGCACGCGGAATATTACTTGGAATATGAGTATTAACGAAAGCCGAAATTTATAAGACTCTTAAAATTTCGGTCAATTTTAAAAAAAAGAGACTAAAATGTAAAATTCCAATTGCCTGTATCTAGAAAACTATAAGAAATAATCCATTTGGCAAAGCTCTACGTAATTAACATTCCGATTATTACTTGGAATGTGAATTGGAAGGAAATCCGAAATTAATAAGACTCATTTTAAATTTCGGTCAATTTTAAAAAACAGAGACAAAATGTAGAATTGCGATTGCCTGTATTTCGGAAACTATAGGAAATAATCCAATTGGCAAAGCTCTACGTAATTAACATTCCGATTATTACTTGGAATGTGAATTGGAACGAAATCCGATATTAATAATACTATTTTAAAATGTTTACCTATTTTAAAAAACAGAGACTAAAATGTAAAATTCCGATAGCCTGTATCTCGAAAACTATAGAAATTATTCAATTTGGCAAACGGCTACGCAATTAGCGCGCCAAATATTACTTGGAATATGAGTTGGAACGAAATCCGAAATTAATAAGACTCTTTTAATATTTCGGTCAAATTTAACAAACAGAGACTAAAATGTAAAATTCCGATTGCCTGTATCTCGAAAACTATAATAAATAATTCAATTTGGCAAATGGCTACGTAATTAGCACACCGATTATTACTTGGAATATGAAGTGGAACGAAATCCGAAATTAATAAGACTCTTAAAATTTTGGTCAATTTTATAAAACAGAGACTAAAATGTAAAATTCCGATTGCCTGTATTTCGGAAACTATAAGAAATAATCCAATTGGCAAAGGGCTACGTAATTAGCATTCCGAATATTACTTGGAATGTGAATTGGAACGAAGTCCGATATTAAAAATACTATTTTAAAATTTTTGCCTATTTTAAAAAACAGAGATTAAAATATAAAAAAATTTGATAGACTGTACCTCGAAAACTGTAAGTAATAATCCAAATTAGCAAACGGATAGGTAATTAGCACGCCGAATATTACCTGGAATATGAATTGCAACGAAATCCGAAATTAATAAGACTATTAAAATTTTGGTCAATTTTAAAAAGCAGAGACTAAAATGTAAAATTCCGATAGCCTGTACTTCGGAAACCATAAGAAATAATCCAATATGGCAAACGGCTACGTAATTAGCATGCCGAATATTACTTGGGATGTGAATTGGAGCGAAAGCCGATATTAATATTATTATTTCAAAATTATTGCCTATATTAAAAAACAGGGTCTAAAATATAAAATTCTGATAGCCTGTACCTCGGAAACCATAAGAAATAATCCAATATGGCAAACGGCTACGTACTTAGCACACCGAACATTACTTGGAATATGAATTGGAAAGAAATCTCAAATTAATAAGACTTAAAATTTTGGTCAATTTTAAAAAACAGAGACTAAAATGTAAAATTCCAATTGCCTGTATCTCGAAAACTATAATGAATAATTCAATTTGGCAAATGGCTACGTAATTAGCACGCCTATTATTACTTGGAATATGAATTGGAACGAAATCCGAAATTAATAAGACTTTTAAAATTTTGGCAATTTTAAAGAGCAGAGGCTAAAATGTAAAATTCCGATAGCCTGTACCTCGGAAAATATAAGAAATAATCCAATTTGGCAAACGGCTACATTATTAGCACGATTATTATTACTTGGAATATGAATTGGAACGAAATCCGAAATTAATAAGACTCATTTTAAATTTCGGTCAATTTTAAAAAACAAAGACTACTATGTAAAATTGCGATTGCTTGTATTTCGGAGACTATAAGAAATAATCCAATTGGCAAAGGGCTACGTAATTAGCATTCCGAATATTACTTGGAATGTGAATTGGAACGGAATCCGATATTAATAATACTATTTTAAAATTTTTACCTATTTTAAAAACAGAGACCAAAATATGAATTTGCGATAGCCTGTATCTCGAAAGCCATAATAAATAATTCAATTTATCAAACCGCTACGTAATTAGCACGCCGAATATTACTGGAAATATGAACTGGAACGAAACCCGAAATTAATAAGGCTATTAAAATGTTGGTCAATTTTAAAAAACAGAAAAACAAAATGTAAAATTCTGATAGCCTGTATCTCGAAAACAATAAGAAATAATCTAATTTAGCAAACGGCTACGTAATTAGCACGCCGAATATTACTTGGTATATGAATTGGAAAGAAATCTCAAATTAATAAGACTCTTAAAATTTTGGTCAATTTTAAAGAGCAGAGGCTAAAATGTAAAATTCCGATAGTCTGTACCTCGGAAAATATAAGAAATTATCCAATTTGACAAACGTCTACGTAATTTGCACGCCTATTATTACTTGGAATATGAATTGGAACGAAATCCGAAATTAATAAGACTCATTTTAAATTTCGGTCAATTTTAAAAAACAGAGACTAAAATGTAAAATTGCGATTGCTTGTATTTCTGAAATTATAAGAAATAATCCAATTTGGCAAACGGCTACGTAATTAGCACGCCGAATATTACTTGGAATGTGAATTGGAACGAAATCCGATATTATTAATACTATTTTAAACTTTTTGCCTATTTTAAAAAACAGAGACTAAAATATAAAATTGCGATGGCCTGTATCTCGAAAGCTATAATAAATAATTCAATTTGGCAAACGGCTACGTAATTAGCACGCCGAATATTACTTGGAATATGAATTGCAACCAAATCCGAAATTAATAAGACTATTAAAGTTTTGGTCAATTTTAAAAAACAGAGACAAAAATAAAAATTCTGATAGCCTGTATATCGAAAACCATAAGAAATAATCCAATTTGGCAAACGGCTACGTAATTAGCACGCCGAATATTACTTGGAATATGAATTGCAAAGAAATAAGAAATTAATAAGACTCTTAAAATTTTGGTCAATTATAAAAAGCAGAGACTAAAATGTAAAATTCCGATAGAATGTATCTCTAAAACTATAAGAAATAATACAATTTGGTAAACGGATACGTAATTAGAATAAAGAATATTACTTGGAATGTGAATTGGAACGAAATCCTATATTAATAATACGCTTTAAAAAGATTGGTCATTTATAAAAAACAGAGAGTAAAATGTAAAATTCTGATAGCCTGTATTTCGGAAACTATAAGAAATAATCCAATTGGCAAAGGGCTACGTAATTAGCATTCCGAATATTACTTGGAATGTGAATTGGAACGAAATCCTATATTAATAATACGCTTTAAAAAGATTGGTCATTTATAAAAAACAGAGACTAAAATATAAAATTGCGATAGCCTGTATCTCGAAAGCTATAATAAATAATTCAATTTGGCAAACGGCTACGTAATTAGCACGCCGAATATTACTTGGAATATGAATTGGAACCAAATCCAAAATTAATAAGACTATTAAAGTTTTGGTCAATTTTAAAAAACAGAGACAAAAATGTAAAATTCTGATAGCCTGTACCTCGGAAACCATAAGAAATAATCCAATATGGCAAACGGCTACGTACTTAGCACACCGAACATCACTTGAAATATGAATTGGAAAGAAATCTCAAATTAATAAGACTTAAAATTTTGGTCAATTTTAAAAAACAGAGGCTAAAATGTAAAATTACGGTAGCCTGTATCCCGAAAACTATAGAAATAATCCAATTTGGCAAACGGCTACGTAATTAGCACGCCGATTATTACTTGGAATATGAGTTGGATCGAAATTCGAAATTAATAAGACTCTTTTAAAATTTCGGTCAATTTTAAGAAACAGAAACTATAATAAATAATCCAATCGGCAAAGGGCTACGTAATTAGCATTCCGAACATCACTTGAAATATGAATTGGAAAGAAATCTCAAATTAATAAGACTTAAAATTTTCGTCAATTTTAAAAAACAGAGGATAAAATGTAAAATTCCAATTGCCTGTATCTCGAAAACTATAATGAATAATTCAATTTGGCAAATGGCTACGTAATTAGCACGCCTATTATTACTTGGAATATGAATTGGAACGAAATCCGTAATTAATCAGACTCTTAAAATTTTGGTCAATTTTAAAGAGCAGAGGCTAAAATGTAAAATTCCGATTTCCTGTACTTCGAAAACTATAATAAATAATTCAATTTGGCAAATGGCTACGTAATTAGCACGCCTATTATTACTTGGAATATGAATTGGAACGAAATCCGAAATTAATGGCTCTTTTAAAATTTCGGTCAATTTTAAAAAACAGAGACTAAATGTAAAATTCCGATTTCCTGTACTTCGAAAACTATAATAAATAATTCAATTTGGCAAATGGCTACGTAATTAGCACGCCTATTATTACTTGGAATATGAATTGGAACGAAATCCGAAATTAATAAGACTCATTTTAAATTTCGGTCAATTTTAAAAAACAGAGACAAAAATGTAAAATTGCGATTGCTTATATTTCGGAAACTATAAGAAATAATCCAATTGGCAAAGGGCTACGTAATTAGCATTCCGAATATTACTTGGAATGTTAATTGGAACGAAATCCGATATTAATAACAATATTTTAAAATTTTTACCTATTTTAAAAAATAGAGACTATAATATGAAATTGCGATAGCCTGTATCTCGAAAGCTATAATAAATAATTCAATTTGGCAAACGGCTACGTAATCAGCACGCCGAATATTACTTGGAATATGAATTGGAAAGATATATTAAATTAATAAGACTCTTAAAATTTTGGTCAATTTTAAAAAGCAGAGGCTAAAATGTAAAATTCTGATAGCCTGTACCTCGGAAAATATAAGAAATAATCCAATTTGGCAAACGGCTACGTAATTAGCACGCCAAATATTACTTGGAATGTGAATTGGAACGAAACCCGAAATTAATAAGACTATTAAAATATTGGTCAATTTTGAAAAACAGAGACCAAAATGTAAAATTCCGATTGCCTCTATTTCGGAAACTATAAGAAATAATTCAATTGGCAAAGGGCTAAGTAATTAGCACGCCGAATATTACTTGGAATATTAGTTGGAACGAAATCTGATATTAATAATACTCTTTTAAAATTATTGCCTATTTTAAAAAACAAAGAGTAAATTGTAAAATTCCGATAGCCTGTATCTAGAAAACTATAAGAAATAATCCAATTTGGCAAACGGTTACGTAATTAGCACACCGAACATCACTTGAAATATGAATTGGAAAGAAATCCGAAATTAATAAGACTCATTTTAAATTTCGGTCAATTTTAAAAAACAGAGACTAAAATGTAAAATTGCGATTGCTTTTATCTCGGAAATTATAAGAAATAATCCAATTTGGCAAACGGCTACATAATTAGCACGCCTATTATTACTTGGAATATGAGTTGGAACGAAATCCGAAATTAATAAGACTCTTAAAATTTTGGTCAATTTTAAAGAGCAGAGGCTAAAATGTAAAATTCCGATAGCCTGTACCTCGGAAAATATAAGAAATTATCCAATTTGACAAACGTCTACGTAATTTGCACGCCTATTATTACTTGGAATATGAATTGGAACGAAATCCGAAATTAATAAGACTCATTTTAAATTTCGGTCAATTTTAAAAAACAGGGACTAAAATGTAAAATTGCGATAGCCTGTATCTCGAAAGCTATAATAAATAATTCAATTTGGCAAACGGCTACGTAATTAGCACGCCGAATATTACTTGGAATATGAATTGCAACCAAATCCGAAATTAATAAGACTATTAAAGTTTTGGTCAATTTTAAAAAACAGAGACAAAAATAAAAATTCTGATAGCCTGTATATCGAAAACCATAAGAAATAATCCAATTTGGCAAACGGCTACGTAATTAGCATGCCGAATATTACTTGGAATATGAATTGCAAAGAAATAAGAAATTAATAAGACTCTTAAAATTTTGGTCAATTATAAAAAGCAGAGACTAAAATGTAAAATTCCGATAGAATGTATCTCTAAAACTATAAGAAATAATACAATTTGGTAAACGGATACGTAATTAGCATGCCGAATATTACTTGGAATATGAATTGCAAAGAAATAAGAAATTAATAAGACTCTTAAAATTTTGGTCAATTTTAAAAAGCAGAGGCTAAAATGTAAAATTCCGATAGCCTGTACCTCGGAAAATATAAGAAATAATCCAATTTGGCAAACGGCTACGTAATTAGCACGCCAAATATTACTTGGAATGTGAATTGGAACGAAACCCGAAATTAATAAGGCTATTAAAATATTGGTCAATTTTGAAAAACAGAGACCAAAATGTAAAATTCCGATTGCCTCTATTTCGGAAACTATAAGAAATAATTCAATTGGCAAAGGGCTAAGTAATTAGCACGCCGAATATTACTTGGAATATTAGTTGGAACGAAATCTGATATTAATAATACTCTTTTAAAATTATTGCCTATTTTAAAAAACAAAGAGTAAATTGTAAAATTCCGATAGCCTGTATCTAGAAAACTATAAGAAATAATCCAATTTGACAAACGGCTACGTAATTAGCACGCCAAATATTACTTGGAATGTGAATTGGAACGAAATCCGAAATTAATAAGACTCATTTTAAATTTCGGTCAATTTTAAAAAACAAAGATTAAAATGGAAAATTCCGATAGCCTGTACCTCGGAAAATATAAGAAATAATCCTATTTGGCAAACGGCTACATAATTAGCACGCCTATTATTACTTGGAATATGAATTGGAAGGAAATCCGAAATTAATAAGACTCATTTTAAATTTCGGTCAATTTTAAAAAACAGAGACTAAAATGTAAAATTGCGATTGCTTGTATTTCGGAAACTATAAGAAATAATCCAATTGGCAAAGGGCTACGTAATTAGCATTCCGAATATTACTTGGAATGTGAATTGGAACGAAATCCGATATTAATAACAATATTTTAAAATTTTTACCTATTTTAAAAAATAGAGACTATAATATGAAATTGCGATAGCCTGTATCTCGAAAGCTATAATAAATAATTCAATTTGGCAAACGGCTACGTAATCAGCACGCCGAATATTACTTGGAATATGAATTGGAAAGATATCTTAAATTAATAAGACTCTTAAAATTTTGGTCAATTTTAAAAACAGAGGCTAAAATGTAAAATTCCGATAGCCTGTACCTCGGAAAATATAAGAAATAATCCAATTTGGCAAACGACTACGTAATTAGCACGCGGAATATTACTTGGAATATGAGTATTAACGAAAGCCGAAATTTATAAGACTCTTAAAATTTCGGTCAATTTTAAAAAACAGAGACTAAAATGTAAAATTCCAATTGCCTGTATCTAGAAAACTATAAGAAATAATCCATTTGGCAAAGCTCTACGTAATTAACATTCCGATTATTACTTGGAATGTGAATTGGAAGGAAATCCGAAATTAATAAGACTCATTTTAAATTTCGGTCAATTTTAAAAAACAGAGACAAAATGTAGAATTGCGATTGCCTGTATTTCGGAAACTATAAGAAATAATCCAATTGGCAAAGCTCTACGTAATTAACATTCCGATTATTACTTGGAATGTGAATTGGAACGAAATCCGATATTAATAATACTATTTTAAAATGTTTACCTATTTTAAAAAACAGAGACTAAAATGTAAAATTCCGATAGCCTGTATCTCGAAAACTATAGAAATTATTCAATTTGGCAAACGGCTACGCAATTAGCGCGCCAAATATTACTTGGAATATGAGTTGGAACGAAATCCGAAATTAATAAGACTCTTTTAATATTTCGGTCAAATTTAACAAACAGAGACTAAAATGTAAAATTCCGATTGCCTGTATCTCGAAAACTATAATAAATAATTCAATTTGGCAAATGGCTACGTAATTAGCACACCGATTATTACTTGGAATATGAAGTGGAACGAAATCCGAAATTAATAAGACTCTTAAAATTTTGGTCAATTTTATAAAACAGAGACTAAAATGTAAAATTCCGATTGCCTGTATTTCGGAAACTATAAGAAATAATCCAATTGGCAAAGGGCTACGTAATTAGCATTCCGAATATTACTTGGAATGTGAATTGGAACGAAGTCCGATATTAAAAATACTATTTTAAAATTTTTGCCTATTTTAAAAAACAGAGATTAAAATATAAAAAAATTTGATAGACTGTACCTCGAAAACTGTAAGTAATAATCCAAATTAGCAAACGGATAGGTAATTAGCACGCCGAATATTACCTGGAATATGAATTGCAACGAAATCCGAAATTAATAAGACTATTAAAATTTTGGTCAATTTTAAAAAGCAGAGACTAAAATGTAAAATTCCGATAGCCTGTACTTCGGAAACCATAAGAAATAATCCAATATGGCAAACGGCTACGTAATTAGCATGCCGAATATTACTTGGGATGTGAATTGGAGCGAAAGCCGATATTAATATTATTATTTCAAAATTATTGCCTATATTAAAAAACAGAGTCTAAAATATAAAATTCTGATAGCCTGTACCTCGGAAACCATAAGAAATAATCCAATATGGCAAACGGCTACGTACTTAGCACACCGAACATTACTTGGAATATGAATTGGAAAGAAATCTCAAATTAATAAGACTTAAAATTTTGGTCAATTTTAAAAAACAGAGACTAAAATGTAAAATTCCAATTGCCTGTATCTCGAAAACTATAATGAATAATTCAATTTGGCAAATGGCTACGTAATTAGCACGCCTATTATTACTTGGAATATGAATTGGAACGAAATCCGAAATTAATAAGACTTTTAAAATTTTGGCAATTTTAAAGAGCAGAGGCTAAAATGTAAAATTCCGATAGCCTGTACCTCGGAAAATATAAGAAATAATCCAATTTGGCAAACGGCTACATTATTAGCACGATTATTATTACTTGGAATATGAATTGGAACGAAATCCGAAATTAATAAGACTCATTTTAAATTTCGGTCAATTTTAAAAAACAAAGACTACTATGTAAAATTGCGATTGCTTGTATTTCGGAAACTATAAGAAATAATCCAATTGGCAAAGGGCTACGTAATTAGCATTCCGAATATTACTTGGAATGTGAATTGGAACGGAATCCGATATTAATAATACTATTTTAAAATTTTTACCTATTTTAAAAACAGAGACCAAAATATGAAATTGCGATAGGATGTATCTCGAAAGCCATAATAAATAATTCAATTTATCAAACCGCTACGTAATTAGCACGCCGAATATTACTGGAAATATGAATTGGAACGAAACCCGAAATTAATAAGGCTATTAAAATTTTGGTCAATTTTAAAAAACAGAAAAACAAAATGTAAAATTCTGATAGCCTGTATCTCGAAAACAATAAGAAATAATCTAATTTAGCAAACGGCTACGTAATTAGCACGCCGAATATTACTTGGTATATGAATTGGAAAGAAATCTCAAATTAATAAGACTCTTAAACTTTTGGTCAATTTTAAAGAGCAGAGGCTAAAATGTAAAATTCCGATAGTCTGTACCTCGGAAAATATAAGAAATAATCCAATTTGGCAAACGGCTACGTAATTAGCACGCCTATTATTACTTGGAATATGAATTGGAACGAAATCCGAAATTAATAAGACTCATTTTAAATTTCGGTCAATTTTAAAAAACAGAGACTAAAATGTAAAATTGCGATTGCTTGTATTTCGGAAACTATAAGAAATAATCCAATTGGCAAAGAGCTACGTAATTAGCATTCCGAATATTACTTGGAATGTGAATTGGAACAAAATCCGATATTAATAACACTATTTTAAAATTTTTACCTATTTTAAAAAATAGAGACTATAATATGAAATTGCGATAGCCTGTATCTCGAAAGCTATAATAAATAATTCAATTTGGCAAACGGCTACGTAATCAGCACGCCGAATATTACTTGGAATATGAATTGGAAAGATATCTTAAATTAATAAGACTCTTAAAATTTTGGTCAATTTTAAAAAGCAGAGGCTAAAATGTAAAATTCCGATAGCCTGTACCTCGGAAAATATAAGGAATAATCCAATTTGGCAAACGGCTACGAAATTAGCACGCCGAATATTACATGGAATGTGAATTGGAACGAAATCCGATATTATTAATACTATTTTAAATTTTTGCCTATTTTAAAAGACAGAGACTAAAATATAAAATTGCGATAGCCTGTATCTCGAAAGCTATAATAAATCACTCAATTTGGCAAACGGCTACATAATTAGCACGCCTATTATTACTTGGAATATGAATTGGAACGAAATCCGAAATTAATAAGACTCATTTTAAATTTCGGTCAATTTTAGAAAACAGAGACTAATATGTAAAATTGCGATTGCTTGTATTTCGGAAACTATAAGAAATAATCCAATTGGCAAAGGGCTACGTAATTAGCATTCCGAATATTACTTGGAATGTGAATTGGAACGGAATCCGATATTAATAATACTATTTTAAAATTTTTACCTATTTTAAATACAGAGACCAAAATATGAAATTGCGATAGCCTGTATCTCGAAAGCCATAATAAATAATTCAATTTGGCAAACCGCTACGTAATTAGCACGCCGAATATTACTGGAAATATGAATTGGAACGAAATCCGAAATTAATAAGGCTATTAAAATTTTGGTCAATTTTAAAAAACAGAAAAACAAAATGTAAAATTCTGATAGCCTGTATCTCGAAAACAATAAGAAATAATCTAATTTAGCAAACGGCTACGTAATTAGCACGCCGAATATTACTTGGTATATGAATTGGAAAGAAATCTCAAATTAATAAGAAGTAAAATTTTGGTCAAATTTAAAGAGCAGAGGCTAAAATGTAAAATTCCGATAGTCTGTACCTCGGAAAATATAAGAAATAATCCAATTTGGCAAACGGCTACGTAATTAGCACGCCTATTATTACTTGGAATATGAATTGGAACGAAATCCGAAATTAATAAGACTCATTTTAAATTTCGGCCAATTTTAAAAAACAGAGACTAAAATGTAAAATTGCGATTGCTTGTATTTCGGAAACTATAAGAAATAATCCAATTGGCAAAGGGCTACGTAATTAGCATTCCGAATATTACTTGGAATGTGAATTGGAACGAAATCCGATATTAGTAACACTATTTTAAATTTTTACCTATTTTAAAAAACAGAGACTATAGTATGAAATTGCGATAGCCTGTATCTCGAAAGCTATAATAAATAATTCAATTTGGCAAACGGCTACGTAATCAGCACGCCGAATATTACTTGGTATATGAATTGGAACGAAATCCGATATTAATAATACTATTTTAAAATTTTTGCTATTTTATAAAACAGGGACTAAAATATAAAATTGCGATATCCTGTATCTCGAAAACTATAATAAATAATTCAATTTGGCAAACGGCTACGTAATTAGCACTCCGAATATTACTTGGAATGGGAATTATAACGAAATCCAATATTAATAATACTCTTTTAATATTTTTGCCTATTTTAAAAAACAGAGACTAAAATGTAAAATTGGGATAGCCTGTATCCCGAAAACTATAGAAATAATCCAATTTGGCAAACGGCTACGTAATTAGCACGCCGATTATTACTTGGAATATGAGTTGGATCGAAATCCGAAATTAATAAGACTCTTTTAAAATTTCGGTCAATTTTAGGAAACAGAAACTATAAGAAATAATCCAATTCGCAAAGGGCTACGTAATTAGCATTCCGAATATTACTTGGAATGTGAATTGGAACGAAATCCGAAATTAATAAGACTATTAAAATTTTGGTCAATTTTAAAAAGCAGAGACTAAAATGTAAAATTCTGATAGCCTGTACCTCGTAAACCATAAGAATTAATCCAATATGGCAAACGGCTACGTACTTAGCACACCGAACATTACTTGGAATATGAATTGGAAAGAAATCTCAAATTAATAAGACTTAAAATTTTGGTCAATTTTAAAAAACAGAGACTAAAATGTAAAACTCCAATTGCCTGTATCTCGAAAACTATAATGAATAATTCAATTTGGCAAATGGCTACGTAATTAGCACGCCTATTATTACTTGGAATATGAATTGGAACGAAATCCGAAATTAATAAGACTTTTAAAATTTTGGCAATTTTAAAGAGCAGAGGCTAAAATGTAAAATTCCGATAGCCTGTACCTCGGAAAATATAAGAAATAATCCAATTTGGCAAACGGCTACATTATTAGCACGATTATTATTACTTGGAATATGAATTGGAACGAAATCCGAAATTAATAAGACTCATTTTAAATATCGGTCAATTTTAAAAAACAAAGACTAATATGTAAAATTGCGATTGCTTGTATTTCGGAAACTATAAGAAATAATCCAATTGGCAAAGGGCTACGTAATTAGCATTCCGAATATTACTTGGAATGTGAATTGGAACGGAATCCGATATTAATAATACTATTTTAAAATTTTTACCCATTTTAAAAACAGAGACCCAAATATGAATTTGCGATAGCCTGTATCTCGAAAGCCATAATAAATAATTCAATTTATCAAACCGCTACGTAATTAGCACGCCGAATATTACTGGAAATATGAACTGGAACGAAACCCGAAATTAATAAGGCTATTAAAATGTTGGTCAATTTTAAAAAACAGAAAAACAAAATGTAAAATTCTGATAGCCTGTATCTCGAAAACAATAAGAAATAATCTAATTTAGCAAACGGCTACGTAATTAGCACGCCGAATATTGCTTGGTATATGAATTGGAAAGAAATCTCAAATTAATAAGACTCTTAAAATTTTGGTCAATTTTAAAGAGCAGAGGCTAAAATGTAAAATTCCGATAGTCTGTACCTCGGAAAATATAAGAAATAATCCAATTTGGCAAACGGCTACGTAATTAGCACGCCTATTATTACTTGGAATATGAATTGGAACGAAATCCGAAATTAATAAGACTCATTTTAAATTTCGGTCAATATTAAAAAACAGAGACTAAAATGTAAAATTGCGATTGCTTATATTTCGGAAACTATAAGAAATAATCCAATTGGCAAAGGGCTACGTAATTAGCATTCCGAATATTACTTGGAATGTGAATTGGAACGAAATCCGATATTAATAACACTATTTTAAAATTTTTACCTATTTTAAAAAATAGAGTCTATAATATGAAATTGCGATAGCCTGTATCTCGAAAGCTATAATAAATAATTCAATTTGGCAAACGGCCACGTAATCAGCACGCCGAATATTACTTGGAATATGAATTGGAAAGATATCTTAAATTAATAAGACTCTTAAAATTTTGGTCAATTTTAAAAAGCAGAGGCTAAAATGTAAAATTCCGATAGCCTGTACCTCGGAAAATATAAGAAATAATCCAATTTGGCAAACGGCTACGAAATTAGCACGCCGAATATTACATGGAATGTGAATTGGAACGAAATCCGATATTATTAATACTATTTTAAATTTTTGCCTATTTTAAAAGACAGAGACTAAAATATAAAATTGCGATAAATCACTCAATTTGGCAAACGGCTACGTAATTAGCACGCCTATTATTACTTGGAATATGAATTGGAACGAAATCCGAAATTAATAAGACTGTTAAAATTTTGGTCAATTTTAAAGAGCAGAGGCTAAAATGTAAAATTCCGATAGCCTGTACCTCGGAAAATATAAGAAATAATCCAATTTGGCAAACGGCTACATAATTAGCACGCCTATTATTACTTGGAATATGAATTGGAACGAAATCCGAAATTAATAAGACTCATTTTAAATTTCGGTCAATTTTAGAAAACAGAGACTAATATGTAAAATTGCGATTGCTTGTATTTCGGAAACTATAAGAAATAATCCAATTGGCAAAGGGCTACGTAATTAGCATTCCGAATATTACTTGGAATGTGAATTGGAACGGAATCCGATATTAATAATACTATTTTAAAATTTTTACCTATTTTAAAAACAGAGACAAAAATATGAAATTGCGATAGCCTGTATCTCGAAAGCCATAATAAATAATTCAATTTGGCAAACCGCTACGTAATTAGCACGCCGAATATTACTGGAAATATGAATTGGAACGAAATCCGAAATTAATAAGGCTATTAAAATTTTGGTCAATTTTAAAAAACAGAAAAACAAAATGTAAAATTCTGATAGCCTGTATCTCGAAAACAATAAGAAATAATCCAATATGGCAAACGGCTACGTACTTAGCACACCGAACATTACTTGGAATATGAATTGGAAAGAAATCTCAAATTAATAAGACTTAAAATTTTGGTCAATTTTAAAAAACAGAGACAAAATGTAAAATTGCGATTGCCTGTATTTCGGAAACTATAAGAAATAATCCAATTGGCAAAGGGCTACGTAATTAGCATTCCGATTATTACTTGGAATGTGAATTGGAACGAAATCCGATATTAATAATACTATTTTAAAATTTTTGCCTATTTTAAAAAACAGAGACTAAAATATAAAACTGCGATAGCCTGTATGTCGAGAACTATAAGAAATAATCCAATTTGGAAAACGGCTAAGTAATTAGCACGCCGAATACCACTTGGAATATGAATTGTAACGAAACCTGAAATTAATAAGACTCTTTTAAAATTTTGGTCAATTATAAAAAGCAGAGACTAAAATGTAAAATTCTAATAGCCTGTGCCTCGGAAAATATAAGAAATTATCCAATTTGACAAACGTCTACGTAATTTGCACGCCTATTATTACTTGGAATATGAATTGGAACGAAATCCGAAATTAATAAGACTCATTTTAAATTTCGGTCAATTTTAAAAAACAGAGACTAAAATGTAAAATTGCGATTGCTTGTATTTCGGAAATTATAAGAAATAATCCAATTTGGCAAACGGCTACGTAATTAGCACGCCGAATATTACTTGGAATGTGAATTGGAACGAAATCCGATATTATTAATACTATTTTAAACTTTTTGCCTATTTTAAAAAACAGAGACTAAAATATAAAATTGCGATAGCCTGTATCTCGAAAGCTATAATAAATAATTCAATTTGGCAAACGGCTACGTAATTAGCACGCCGAATATTACTTGGAATATGAATTGCAACCAAATCCGAAATTAATAAGACTATTAAAGTTTTGGTCAATTTTAAAAAACAGAGACAAAAATAAAAATTCTGATAGCCTGTATATCGAAAACCATAAGAAATAATCCAATTTGGCAAACGGCTACGTAATTAGCATGCCGAATATTACTTGGAATATGAATTGCAAAGAAATAAGAAATTTATAAGACTCTTAAAATTTTGGTCAATTATAAAAAGCAGAGACTAAAATGTAAAATTCCGATAGAATGTATCTCTAAAACTATAAGAAATAATACAATTTGGTAAACGGATACGTAATTAGAATAAAGAATATTACTTGGAATGTGAATTGGAACGAAATCCTATATTAATAATACGCTTTAAAAAGATTGGTCATTTATAAAAAACAGAGAGTAAAATGTAAAATTCTGATAGCCTGTATTTCGGAAACTATAAGAAATAATCCAATTGGCAAAGGGCTACGTAATTAGCATTCCGAATATTACTTGGAATGTGAATTGAAAAGAAATTCGAAATTAATAATACTATTTTAAAATTTTTGCCTATTTTAAAAAACATAGACTAAAATATAAAATTGCGATATCTTGTATCTCGAAAACTATAATAAATAATTCAATTTGGCAAACGGCTACGTAATTAGCACGCCGAATATTACTTGGAATATGAATTGTAACGAAAACCGAAATTAATAAGACTCATGAAATTTTGGTCAATTTTAAAAGGCAGAGAAAAAAATGTAAAATTCTGATAGCCTGTACCTCGGAAAATATAAGAAATAATAAAATTTGGCATACGACTACGTAATTAGTACGATGATTATTACTTGGAATATGAGTAGGAACGAAATCCGAAATTAATGACTCTTTTAAAATTTCGGTCAATTTTAAAAAACAGAGACTAAAATGTAAAATTCCGATTTCCTGTACTTCGAAAACTATAATAAATAATTCAATTTGGCAAATGGCTACGTAATTAGCACGCCTATTATTACTTGGAATATGAATTGGAACGAAATCCGAAATTAATAAGACTCATTTTAAATTTCGGTCAATTTTAAAAAACAGAGACTAAAATATAAAATTGCGATTGCTTGTATTTCGGAAATTATAAGAAATAATCCAACTGGCAAAGGGCTACGTTATTAGCATTCCGAATATTACTCGGAATGTGAATTGAAAAGAAATCCGATATTAATAATACTATTTTAAAATTTTTGCTATTTTAAAAAACAGGGACTAAAATATAAAATTGCGATATCCTGTATCTCGAAAACTATAATAAATAATTCAATTTGGCAAATGGCCACGTAATTAGCACGCCGAATATTACTTGGAATGGGAATTATAACGAAATCCAATATTAATAATACTTTTTAAAATTTTTGCCTATTTTAAAAAACAGAGACTAAAATGTAAAATTGCGATAGCCTGTATCCCGAAAACTATAGAAATAATCCAATTTGGCAAACGGCTACGTAATTAGCACGCCGATTATTACTTGGAATATGAGTTGAATCGAAATTCGAAATTAATAAGACTCTTTTAAAATTTCGGTCAATTTTAAGAAACAGAAACTATAATAAATAATCCAATTGGCAAAGGGCTACGTAATTAGCATTCCGAATATTACTTGGAATGTGAATTGGAACGAAATCCGGAATTAATAAGACTATTAAAATTTTGGTCAATTTTAAAAAGCAGAGACTAAAATGTAAAATTCTGATAGCCTGTACCTCGGAAACCATAAGAAATAATCCAATATGGCAAACGGCTACGTAATTGGCACACCGAACATCACTTGAAATATGAATTGGAAAGAAATCTCAAATTAATAAGACTTAAAATTTTGGTCAATTTTAAAAAACAGAAACTAAAATGTAAAATTCCAATTGCCTGTATCTCGAAAACTATAATGAATAATTCAATTTGGCAAATGGCTACGTAATTAGCACGCCTATTATTACTTGGAATATGAATTGGAACGAAATCCGTAATTAATCAGACTCTTAAAATTTTGGTCAATTTTAAAGAGCAGAGGCTAAAATGTAAAATTCCGATTTCCTGTACTTCGAAAACTATAATAAATAATTCAATCTGGCAAATGGCTACGTAATTAGCACGCCTATTATTACTTGGAATATTTATTGGAACTAAATCCGAAATTAATGTCTCTTTTAAAATTTCGGTCAATTTTAAGAAACAGAGACTAAAATGTAAAATTCGAAATTAATAAGACTCATTTTAAATTTCGGTCAATTTTAAAAGACAGAGACTAAAATATAAAATTGCGATTGCTTGTATTTCGAAAACTATAAGAAATAATCCAATTGGCAAAGGGCTACGTAATTAGCATTCCGAATATTTCTTGGAATGTGAATTGGAACGAAATCCGATATTAATAACACTATTTTAAAATTTTTACCTATTTTAAAAAACAGAGACTAAAATATGAAATTGCGATAGCCTGTATCTCGAAAGCTATAATAAATAATTCAATTTGGCAAACCGCTACGTAATTAGCACGCCGAATATTACTTGGAATATGAATTGGAACGAAATCCGAAATTAATAAGACTATTAAAATTTTGGTCAGTTTTAAGAAACAGAAAAAAAATTGTAAAATTCTGATAGCCTGTATCTCGAAAACAATAAGAAATAATCCAATTTAGCAAACGGCTACGTAATTAGCACGCCGAATATTACTTGGTATATGAAGTGGAAAGAAATCTCAAATTAATAAGACTGTTAAAATTTTGGTCAATTTTAAAGAGCAGAGGCTAAAATGTAAAATTCCGATAGCCTGTACCTCGGAAAATATAAGAAATAATCCAATTTGGCAAACGGCTACGTAATTAGCACGCCTATTATTACTTGGAATACGAATTGGAACGAAATCTGAAATTAATAAGACTCATTTTAAATTTCGGTCAATTTTAAAAAACAGAGACTAAAATGTAAAATTGCGATTGCTTGTATTTCGGAAATTATAAGAAATAATCCAAATTGGCAAACGGCTACATAATTAGCACGCCTATTATTACTTGGAATATGAGTTGGAACGAAATCCGAAATTAATAAGTCTCTTAAAATTTTGGTCAATTTTAAAGAGCAGAGGCTAAAATGTAAAATTCCGATAGCCCGTACCTCGGAAAATATAAGAAATAATCCAATTTGACAAACGTCTACGTAATTTGCACGCCTATTATTACTTGGAATATGAATTGGAACGAAATCCGAAATTAATAAGACTCATTTTAAATTTCGGTCAATTTTAAAAAACAGAGACTAAAATGTAAAATTGCGATTGCTTGTATTTCGGAAATTATAAGAAATAATCCAATTTGGCAAACGGCTACGTAATTAGCACGCCGAATATTACTTGGAATGTGAATTGGAACGAAATCCGATATTATTAATACTATTTTAAACTTTTTGCCTATTTTAAAAAACAGAGACTAAAATATAAAATTGCGATAGCCTGTATCTCGAAAGCTATAATAAATAATTCAATTTGGCAAACGGCTACGTAATTAGCACGCCGAATATTACTTGGAATATGAATTGCAACCAAATCCGAAATTAATAAGACTATTAAAGTTTTGGTCAATTTTAAAAAACAGAGACAAAAATAAAAATTCTTATAGCCTGTATATCGAAAACCATAAGAAATAATCCAATTTGGCAAACGGCTACGTAATTAGCACGCCGAATATTACTTGGAATATGAATTGCAAAGAAATAAGAAATTAATAAGACTCTTAAAATTTTGGTCAATTATAAAAAGCAGAGGCTAAAATGTAAAATTCCGATAGAATGTATCTCTAAAACTATAAGAAATAATACAATTTGGTAAACGGATACGTAATTAGAATAAAGAATATTACTTGGAATGTGAATTGGAACGAAAGCCTATATTAATAATACGCTTTAAAAAGATTGGTCATTTATAAAAAACAGAGAGTAAAATGTAAAATTCTGATAGCCTGTATTTCGGAAACTATAAGAAATAATCCAATTGGCAAAGGGCTACGTAATTAGCATTCCGAATATTACTTGGAATGTGAATTGGAACGAAATCCTATATTAATAATACGCTTTAAAAAGATTGGTCATTTATAAAAAACAGAGACTAAAATATAAAATTGCGATAGCCTGTATCTCGAAAGCTATAATAAATAATTCAATTTGGCAAACGGCTACGTAATTAGCACGCCGAATATTACTTGGAATATGAATTGGAACCAAATCCGAAATTAATAAGACTATTAAAGTTTTGGTCAATTTTAAAAAACAGAGACAAAAATGTAAAATTCTGATAGCCTGTACCTCGGAAACCATAAGAAATAATCCAATATGGCAAACGGCTACGTACTTAGCACACCGAACATCACTTGAAATATGAATTGGAAAGAAATCTCAAATTAATAAGACTTAAAGTTTTGGTCAATTTTAAAAAACAGAGGCTAAAATGTAAAATTGCGATAGCCTGTATCCCGAAAACTATAGAAATAATCCAATTTGGCAAACGGCTACGTAATTAGCACGCCGATTATTACTTGGAATATGAGTTGGATCGAAATTCGAAATTAATAAGACTCTTTTAAAATTTCGGTCAATTTTAAGAAACAGAAACTATAATAAATAATCCAATTGGCAAAGGGCTACGTAATTAGCATTCCGAACAACACTTGAAATATGAATTGGAGAGAAATCTCAAATTAATAAGACTTAAAATTTTCGTCAATTTTAAAAAACAGAGGATAAAATGTAAAATTCCAATTGCCTGTATCTCGAAAACTATAATGAATAATTCAATTTGGCAAATGGCTACGTAATTAGCACGCCTATTATTACTTGGAATATGAATTGGAACGAAATCCGTAATTAATCAGACTCTTAAGATTTTGGTCAATTTTAAAGAGCAGAGGCTAAAATGTAAAATTCCGATTTCCTGTACTTCGGAAACTATAATAAATAATTCAATTTGGCAAATGGCTACGTAATTAGCACGCCTATTATTACTTGGAATATGAATTGGAACGAAATCCGAAATTAATAAGACTCATTTTAAATTTCGGTCAATTTTAAAAAACAGAGACTAAAATGTAAAATTGCGATTGCTTGTATTTCGGAAACTATAAGAAATAATCCAATTGGCAAAGGGCTACGTAATTAGCATTCCGAATATTTCTTGGAATGTGAATTGGAACGAAATCCGATATTAATAGCACTATTTTAAAATTTTTACCTATTTTAAAAAACAGAGACTAAAATATGAAATTGCGATAGCCTGTATCTCGAAAGCTATAATAAATAATTCAATTTGGCAAACGGCTACGTAATTAGCACGCCGAATATTACTTGGAATATGAATTGGAAAGATATCTTAAATTAATAAGACTCTTAAAATTTTGGTCAATTTTAAAAAGCAGAGGCTAAAATGTAAAATTCCGATAGCCTGTACCTCGGAAAATATAAGAAATAATCCAATTTGGCAAACGGCTACGTAATTAGCACGCCAAATATTACTTGGAATGTGAATTGGAACGAAACCCGAAATTAATAAGGCTATTAAAATATTGGTCAATTTTGAAAAACAGAGACCAAAATGTAAAATTCCGATTGCCTCTATTTCGGAAACTATAAGAAATAATTCAATTGGCAAAGGGCTAAGCAATTAGCACGCCGAATATTACTTGGAATATTAGTTGGAACGAAATCTGATATTAATAATACTCTTTTAAAATTATTGCCTATTTTAAAAAACAAAGAGTAAATTGTAAAATTCCGATAGCCTGTATCTAGAAAACTATAAGAAATAATCCAATTTGGCAAACGGCTACGTAATTAGCACGCCAAATATTACTTGGAATGTGAATTGGAACGAAATCCGAAATTAATAAGACTCATTTTAAATTTCGGTCAATTTTAAAAAACAAAGATTAAAATGGAAAATTCCGATAGCCTGTACCTCGGAAAATATAAGAAATAATCCTATTTGGCAAACGGCTACATAATTAGCACGCCCATTATTACTTGGAATATGAATTGGAAGGAAATCCGAAATTAATAAGACTCATTTTAAATTTCGGTCAATTTTAAAAAACAGAGACTAAAATGTAAAATTGCGATTGCTTGTATTTCGGAAACTATAAGAAATAATCCAATTGGCAAAGGGCTACGTAATTAGCATTCCGAATATTACTTGGAATGTGAATTGGAACGAAATCCGATATTAATAACAATATTTTAAAATTTTTACCTATTTTAAAAAATAGAGACTATAATATGAAATTGCGATAGCCTGTATCTCGAAAGCTATAATAAATAATTCAATTTGGCAAACGGCTACGTAATCAGCACGCCGAATATTACTTGGAATATGAATTGGAAAGATATCTTAAATTAATAAGACTCTTAAAATTTTGGTCAATTTTAAAAAGCAGAGGCTAAAATGTAAAATTCCGATAGCCTGTACCTCGGAAAATATAAGAAATAATCCAATTTGGCAAACGACTACGTAATTAGCACGCGGAATATTACTTGGAATATGAGTATTAACGAAAGCCGAAATTTATAAGACTCTTAAAATTTCGGTCAATTTTAAAAAACAGAGACTAAAATGTAAAATTCCAATTGCCTGTATCTAGAAAACTATAAGAAATAATCCATTTGGCAAAGCTCTACGTAATTAACATTCCGATTATTACTTGGAATGTGAATTGGAAGGAAATCCGAAATTAATAAGACTCATTTTAAATTTCGGTCAATTTTAAAAAACAGAGACAAAATGTAGAATTGCGATTGCCTGTATTTCGGAAACTATAAGAAATAATCCAATTGGCAAAGCTCTACGTAATTAACATTCCGATTATTACTTGGAATGTGAATTGGAACGAAATCCGATATTAATAATACTATTTTAATATGTTTACCTATTTTAAAAAACAGAGACTAAAATGTAAAATTCCGATAGCCTGTATCTCGAAAACTATAGAAATTATTCAATTTGGCAAACGGCTACGCAATTAGCGCGCCAAATATTACTTGGAATATGAGTTGGAACGAAATCCGAAATTAATAAGACTCTTTTAATATTTCGGTCAAATTTAACAAACAGAGACTAAAATGTAAAATTCCGATTGCCTGTATCTCGAAAACTATAATAAATAATTCAATTTGGCAAATGGCTACGTAATTAGCACACCGATTATTACTTGGAATATGAAGTGGAACGAAATCCGAAATTAATAAGACTCTTAAAATTTTGGTCAATTTTATAAAACAGAGACTAAAATGTAAAATTCCGATTGCCTGTATCCCGAAAACTATAGAAATAATCCAATTTGGCAAACGGCTACGTAATTAGCACGCCGATTATTACTTGGAATATGAGTTGAATCGAAATTCGAAATTAATAAGACTCTTTTAAAATTTCGGTCAATTTTAAGAAACAGAAACTATAATAAATAATCCAATTGGCAAAGGGCTACGTAATTAGCATTCCGAATATTACTTGGAATGTGAATTGGAACGAAATCCGGAATTAATAAGACTATTAAAATTTTGGTCAATTTTAAAAAGCAGAGACTAAAATGTAAAATTCTGTACCTCGGAAACCATAAGAAATAATCCAATATGGCAAACGGCTACGTAATTGGCACACCGAACATCACTTGAAATATGAATTGGAAAGAAATCTCAAATTAATAAGACTTAAAATTTTGGTCAATTTTAAAAAACAGAAACTAAAATGTAAAATTCCAATTGCCTGTATCTCGAAAACTATAATGAATAATTCAATTTGGCAAATGGCTACGTAATTAGCACGCCTATTATTACTTGGAATATGAATTGGAACGAAATCCGTAATTAATCAGACTCTTAAAATTTTGGTCAATTTTAAAGAGCAGAGGCTAAAATGTAAAATTCCGATTTCCTGTACTTCGAAAACTATAATAAATAATTCAATCTGGCAAATGGCTACGTAATTAGCACGCCTATTATTACTTGGAATATTTATTGGAACTAAATCCGAAATTAATGTCTCTTTTAAAATTTCGGTCAATTTTAAGAAACAGAGACTAAAATGTAAAATTCGAAATTAATAAGACTCATTTTAAATTTCGGTCAATTTTAAAAGACAGAGACTAAAATATAAAATTGCGATTGCTTGTATTTCGAAAACTATAAGAAATAATCCAATTGGCAAAGGGCTACGTAATTAGCATTCCGAATATTTCTTGGAATGTGAATTGGAACGAAATCCGATATTAATAACACTATTTTAAAATTTTTACCTATTTTAAAAAACAGAGACTAAAATATGAAATTGCGATAGCCTGTATCTCGAAAGCTATAATAAATAATTCAATTTGGCAAACCGCTACGTAATTAGCACGCCGAATATTACTTGGAATATGAATTGGAACGAAATCCGAAATTAATAAGACTATTAAAATTTTGGTCAATTTTAAGAAACAGAAAAAAAATTGTAAAATTCTGATAGCCTGTATCTCGAAAACAATAAGAAATAATCCAATTTAGCAAACGGCTACGTAATTAGCACGCCGAATATTACTTGGTATATGAAGTGGAAAGAAATCTCAAATTAATAAGACTGTTAAAATTTTGGTCAATTTTAAAGAGCAGAGGCTAAAATGTAAAATTCCGATAGCCTGTACCTCGGAAAATATAAGAAATAATCCAATTTGGCAAACGGCTACGTAATTAGCACGCCTATTATTACTTGGAATACGAATTGGAACGAAATCTGAAATTAATAAGACTCATTTTAAATTTCGGTCAATTTTAAAAAACAGAGACTAAAATGTAAAATTGCGATTGCTTGTATTTCGGAAATTATAAGAAATAATCCAAATTGGCAAACGGCTACATAATTAGCACGCCTATTATTACTTGGAATATGAGTTGGAACGAAATCCGAAATTAATAAGTCTCTTAAAATTTTGGTCAATTTTAAAGAGCAGAGGCTAAAATGTAAAATTCCGATAGCCCGTACCTCGGAAAATATAAGAAATAATCCAATTTGACAAACGTCTACGTAATTTGCACGCCTATTATTACTTGGAATATGAATTGGAACGAAATCCGAAATTAATAAGACTCATTTTAAATTTCGGTCAATTTTAAAAAACAGAGACTAAAATGTAAAATTGCGATTGCTTGTATTTCGGAAATTATAAGAAATAATCCAATTTGGCAAACGGCTACGTAATTAGCACGCCGAATATTACTTGGAATGTGAATTGGAACGAAATCCGATATTATTAATACTATTTTAAACTTTTTGCCTATTTTAAAAAACAGAGACTAAAATATAAAATTGCGATAGCCTGTATCTCGAAAGCTATAATAAATAATTCAATTTGGCAAACGGCTACGTAATTAGCACGCCGAATATTACTTGGAATATGAATTGCAACCAAATCCGAAATTAATAAGACTATTAAAGTTTTGGTCAATTTTAAAAAACAGAGACAAAAATAAAAATTCTTATAGCCTGTATATCGAAAACCATAAGAAATAATCCAATTTGGCAAACGGCTACGTAATTAGCACGCCGAATATTACTTGGAATATGAATTGCAAAGAAATAAGAAATTAATAAGACTCTTAAAATTTTGGTCAATTATAAAAAGCAGAGACTAAAATGTAAAATTCCGATAGAATGTATCTCTAAAACTATAAGAAATAATACAATTTGGTAAACGGATACGTAATTAGAATAAAGAATATTACTTGGAATGTGAATTGGAACGAAAGCCTATATTAATAATACGCTTTAAAAAGATTGGTCATTTATAAAAAACAGAGAGTAAAATGTAAAATTCTGATAGCCTGTATTTCGGAAACTATAAGAAATAATCCAATTGGCAAAGGGCTACGTAATTAGCATTCCGAATATTACTTGGAATGTGAATTGGAACGAAATCCTATATTAATAATACGCTTTAAAAAGATTGGTCATTTATAAAAAACAGAGACTAAAATATAAAATTGCGATAGCCTGTATCTCGAAAGCTATAATAAATAATTCAATTTGGCAAACGGCTACGTAATTAGCACGCCGAATATTACTTGGAATATGAATTGGAACCAAATCCGAAATTAATAAGACTATTAAAGTTTTGGTCAATTTTAAAAAACAGAGACAAAAATGTAAAATTCTGATAGCCTGTACCTCGGAAACCATAAGAAATAATCCAATATGGCAAACGGCTACGTACTTAGCACACCGAACATCACTTGAAATATGAATTGGAAAGAAATCTCAAATTAATAAGACTTAAAGTTTTGGTCAATTTTAAAAAACAGAGGCTAAAATGTAAAATTGCGATAGCCTGTATCCCGAAAACTATAGAAATAATCCAATTTGGCAAACGGCTACGTAATTAGCACGCCGATTATTACTTGGAATATGAGTTGGATCGAAATTCGAAATTAATAAGACTCTTTTAAAATTTCGGTCAATTTTAAGAAACAGAAACTATAATAAATAATCCAATTGGCAAAGGGCTACGTAATTAGCATTCCGAACAACACTTGAAATATGAATTGGAGAGAAATCTCAAATTAATAAGACTTAAAATTTTCGTCAATTTTAAAAAACAGAGGATAAAATGTAAAATTCCAATTGCCTGTATCTCGAAAACTATAATGAATAATTCAATTTGGCAAATGGCTACGTAATTAGCACGCCTATTATTACTTGGAATATGAATTGGAACGAAATCCGTAATTAATCAGACTCTTAAGATTTTGGTCAATTTTAAAGAGCAGAGGCTAAAATGTAAAATTCCGATTTCCTGTACTTCGGAAACTATAATAAATAATTCAATTTGGCAAATGGCTACGTAATTAGCACGCCTATTATTACTTGGAATATGAATTGGAACGAAATCCGAAATTAATAAGACTCATTTTAAATTTCGGTCAATTTTAAAAAACAGAGACTAAAATGTAAAATTGCGATTGCTTGTATTTCGGAAACTATAAGAAATAATCCAATTGGCAAAGGGCTACGTAATTAGCATTCCGAATATTTCTTGGAATGTGAATTGGAACGAAATCCGATATTAATAACACTATTTTAAAATTTTTACCTATTTTAAAAAACAGAGACTAAAATATGAAATTGCGATAGCCTGTATCTCGAAAGCTATAATAAATAATTCAATTTGGCAAACGGCTACGTAATTAGCACGCCGAATATTACTTGGAATATGAATTGGAAAGATATCTTAAATTAATAAGACTCTTAAAATTTTGGTCAATTTTAAAAAGCAGAGGCTAAAATGTAAAATTCCGATAGCCTGTACCTCGGAAAATATAAGAAATAATCCAATTTGGCAAACGGCTACGTAATTAGCACGCCAAATATTACTTGGAATGTGAATTGGAACGAAACCCGAAATTAATAAGGCTATTAAAATATTGGTCAATTTTGAAAAACAGAGACCAAAATGTAAAATTCCGATTGCCTCTATTTCGGAAACTATAAGAAATAATTCAATTGGCAAAGGGCTAAGCAATTAGCACGCCGAATATTACTTGGAATATTAGTTGGAACGAAATCTGATATTAATAATACTCTTTTAAAATTATTGCCTATTTTAAAAAACAAAGAGTAAATTGTAAAATTCCGATAGCCTGTATCTAGAAAACTATAAGAAATAATCCAATTTGGCAAACGGCTACGTAATTAGCACGCCAAATATTACTTGGAATGTGAATTGGAACGAAATCCGAAATTAATAAGACTCATTTTAAATTTCGGTCAATTTTAAAAAACAAAGATTAAAATGGAAAATTCCGATAGCCTGTACCTCGGAAAATATAAGAAATAATCCTATTTGGCAAACGGCTACATAATTAGCACGCCCATTATTACTTGGAATATGAATTGGAAGGAAATCCGAAATTAATAAGACTCATTTTAAATTTCGGTCAATTTTAAAAAACAGAGACTAAAATGTAAAATTGCGATTGCTTGTATTTCGGAAACTATAAGAAATAATCCAATTGGCAAAGGGCTACGTAATTAGCATTCCGAATATTACTTGGAATGTGAATTGGAACGAAATCCGATATTAATAACAATATTTTAAAATTTTTACCTATTTTAAAAAATAGAGACTATAATATGAAATTGCGATAGCCTGTATCTCGAAAGCTATAATAAATAATTCAATTTGGCAAACGGCTACGTAATCAGCACGCCGAATATTACTTGGAATATGAATTGGAAAGATATCTTAAATTAATAAGACTCTTAAAATTTTGGTCAATTTTAAAAAGCAGAGGCTAAAATGTAAAATTCCGATAGCCTGTACCTCGGAAAATATAAGAAATAATCCAATTTGGCAAACGACTACGTAATTAGCACGCGGAATATTACTTGGAATATGAGTATTAACGAAAGCCGAAATTTATAAGACTCTTAAAATTTCGGTCAATTTTAAAAAACAGAGACTAAAATGTAAAATTCCAATTGCCTGTATCTAGAAAACTATAAGAAATAATCCATTTGGCAAAGCTCTACGTAATTAACATTCCGATTATTACTTGGAATGTGAATTGGAAGGAAATCCGAAATTAATAAGACTCATTTTAAATTTCGGTCAATTTTAAAAAACAGAGACAAAATGTAGAATTGCGATTGCCTGTATTTCGGAAACTATAAGAAATAATCCAATTGGCAAAGCTCTACGTAATTAACATTCCGATTATTACTTGGAATGTGAATTGGAACGAAATCCGATATTAATAATACTATTTTAATATGTTTACCTATTTTAAAAAACAGAGACTAAAATGTAAAATTCCGATAGCCTGTATCTCGAAAACTATAGAAATTATTCAATTTGGCAAACGGCTACGCAATTAGCGCGCCAAATATTACTTGGAATATGAGTTGGAACGAAATCCGAAATTAATAAGACTCTTTTAATATTTCGGTCAAATTTAACAAACAGAGACTAAAATGTAAAATTCCGATTGCCTGTATCTCGAAAACTATAATAAATAATTCAATTTGGCAAATGGCTACGTAATTAGCACACCGATTATTACTTGGAATATGAAGTGGAACGAAATCCGAAATTAATAAGACTCTTAAAATTTTGGTCAATTTTATAAAACAGAGACTAAAATGTAAAATTCCGATTGCCTGTATTTCGGAAACTATAAGAAATAATCCAATTGGCAAAGGGCTACGTAATTAGCATTCCGAATATTACTTGGAATGTGAATTGGAACGAAGTCCGATATTAAAAATACTATTTTAAAATTTTTGCCTATTTTAAAAAACAGAGATTAAAATATAAAAAAATTTGATAGACTGTACCTCGAAAACTGTAAGTAATAATCCAAATTAGCAAACGGATAGGTAATTAGCACGCCGAATATTACCTGGAATATGAATTGCAACGAAATCCGAAATTAATAAGACTATTAAAATTTTGGTCAATTTTAAAAAGCAGAGACTAAAATGTAAAATTCCGATAGCCTGTACTTCGGAAACCATAAGAAATAATCCAATATGGCAAACGGCTACGTAATTAGCATGCCGAATATTACTTGGGATGTGAATTGGAGCGAAAGCCGATATTAATATTATTATTTCAAAATTATTGCCTATATTAAAAAACAGAGTCTAAAATATAAAATTCTGATAGCCTGTACCTCGGAAACCATAAGAAATAATCCAATATGGCAAACGGCTACGTACTTAGCACACCGAACATTACTTGGAATATGAATTGGAAAGAAATCTCAAATTAATAAGACTTAAAATTTTGGTCAATTTTAAAAAACAGAGACTAAAATGTAAAATTCCAATTGCCTGTATCTCGAAAACTATAATGAATAATTCAATTTGGCAAATGGCTACGTAATTAGCACGCCTATTATTACTTGGAATATGAATTGGAACGAAATCCGAAATTAATAAGACTTTTAAAATTTTGGCAATTTTAAAGAGCAGAGGCTAAAATGTAAAATTCCGATAGCCTGTACCTCGGAAAATATAAGAAATAATCCAATTTGGCAAACGGCTACATTATTAGCACGATTATTATTACTTGGAATATGAATTGGAACGAAATCCGAAATTAATAAGACTCATTTTAAATTTCGGTCAATTTTAAAAAACAAAGACTACTATGTAAAATTGCGATTGCTTGTATTTCGGAAACTATAAGAAATAATCCAATTGGCAAAGGGCTACGTAATTAGCATTCCGAATATTACTTGGAATGTGAATTGGAACGGAATCCGATATTAATAATACTATTTTAAAATTTTTACCTATTTTAAAAACAGAGACCAAAATATGAATTTGCGATAGCCTGTATCTCGAAAGCCATAATAAAAAATTCAATTTATCAAACCGCTACGTAATTAGCACGCCGAATATTACTGGAAATATGAACTGGAACGAAACCCGAAATTAATAAGGCTATTAAAATGTTGGTCAATTTTAAAAAACAGAAAAACAAAATGTAAAATTCTGATAGCCTGTATCTCGAAAACAATAAGAAATAATCTAATTTAGCAAACGGCTACGTAATTAGCACGCCGAATATTACTTGGTATATGAATTGGAAAGAAATCTCAAATTGATAAGACTCTTAAAATTTTGGTCAATTTTAAAGAGCAGAGGCTAAAATGTAAAATTCCGATAGTCTGTACCTCGGAAAATATAAGAAATAATCCAATTTGGCAAACGGCTACGTAATTAGCACGCCTATTATTACTTGGAATATGAATTGGAACGAAATCCGAAATTAATAAGACTTATTTTAAATTTCGGTCAATATTAAAAAACAGAGACTAAAATGTAAAATTGCGATTGCTTATATTTCGGAAATTATAAGAAATAATCCAATTGGCAAAGGGCTACGTAATTAGCATTCCGAATATTACTTGGAATGTGAATTGGAACGAAATCCGATATTAATAACACTATTTTAAAATTTTTACCTATTTTAAAAAATAGAGACTATAATATGAAATTGCGATAGCCTGTATCTCGAAAGCTATAATAAATAATTCAATTTGGCAAACGGCTACGTAATCAGCACGCCGAATATTACTTGGAATATGAATTGGAAAGATATCTTAAATTAATAAGACTCTTAAAATTTTGGTCAATTTTAAAAAGCAGAGGCTAAAATGTAAAATTCCGATAGCCTGTACCTCGGAAAATATAAGAAATAATCCAATTTGGCAAACGACTACGTAATTAGCACGCGGAATATTACTTGGAATATGAGTATTAACGAAAGCCGAAATTTATAAGTCTCTTAAAATTTCGGTCAATTTTAAAAAAAAGAGACTAAAATGTAAAATTCCAATTGCCTGTATCTAGAAAACTATAAGAAATAATCCATTTGGCAAAGCTCTACGTAATTAACATTCCGATTATTACTTGGAATGTGAATTGGAAGGAAATCCGAAATTAATAAGACTCATTTTAAATTTCGGTCAATTTTAAAAAACAGAGACAAAATGTAGAATTGCGATTGCCTGTATTTCGGAAACTATAGGAAATAATCCAATTGGCAAAGCTCTACGTAATTAACATTCCGATTATTACTTGGAATGTGAATTGGAACGAAATCCGATATTAATAATACTATTTTAAAATGTTTACCTATTTTAAAAAACAGAGACTAAAATGTAAAATTCCGATAGCCTGTATCTCGAAAACTATAGAAATTATTCTATTTGGCAAACGGCTACGCAATTAGCGCGCCAAATATTACTTGGAATATGAGTTGGAACGAAATCCGAAATTAATAAGACTCTTTTAATATTTCGGTCAAATTTAACAAACAGAGACTAAAATGTAAAATTCCGATTGCCTGTATCTCGAAAACTATAATAAATAATTCAATTTGGCAAATGGCTACGTAATTAGCACACCGATTATTACTTGGAATATGAAGTGGAACGAAATCCGAAATTAATAAGACTCTTAAAATTTTGGTCAATTTTATAAAACAGAGACTAAAATGTAAAATTCCGATTGCCTGTATTTCGGAAACTATAAGAAATAATCCAATTGGCAAAGGGCTACGTAATTAGCATTCCGAATATTACTTGGAATGTGAATTGGAACGAAGTCCGATATTAAAAATACTATTTTAAAATTTTTGCCTATTTTAAAAAACAGAGATTAAAATATAAAAAAATTTGATAGACTGTACCTCGAAAACTGTAAGTAATAATCCAAATTAGCAAACGGATAGGTAATTAGCACGCCGAATATTACCTGGAATATGAATTGCAACGAAATCCGAAATTAATAAGACTATTAAAATTTTGGTCAATTTTAAAAAGCAGAGACTAAAATGTAAAATTCCGATAGCCTGTACTTCGGAAACCATAAGAAATAATCCAATATGGCAAACGGCTACGTAATTAGCATGCCGAATATTACTTGGGATGTGAATTGGAGCGAAAGCCGATATTAATATTATTATTTCAAAATTATTGCCTATATTAAAAAACAGGGTCTAAAATATAAAATTCTGATAGCCTGTACCTCGGAAACCATAAGAAATAATCCAATATGGCAAACGGCTACGTACTTAGCACACCGAACATTACTTGGAATATGAATTGGAAAGAAATCTCAAATTAATAAGACTTAAAATTTTGGTCAATTTTAAAAAACAGAGACTAAAATGTAAAATTCCAATTGCCTGTATCTCGAAAACTATAATGAATAATTCAATTTGGCAAATGGCTACGTAATTAGCACGCCTATTATTACTTGGAATATGAATTGGAACGAAATCCGAAATTAATAAGACTTTTAAAATTTTGGCAATTTTAAAGAGCAGAGGCTAAAATGTAAAATTCCGATAGCCTGTACCTCGGAAAATATAAGAAATAATCCAATTTGGCAAACGGCTACATTATTAGCACGATTATTATTACTTGGAATATGAATTGGAACGAAATCCGAAATTAATAAGACTCATTTTAAATTTCGGTCAATTTTAAAAAACAAAGACTACTATGTAAAATTGCGATTGCTTGTATTTCGGAAACTATAAGAAATAATCCAATTGGCAAAGGGCTACGTAATTAGCATTCCGAATATTACTTGGAATGTGAATTGGAACGGAATCCGATATTAATAATACTATTTTAAAATTTTTACCTATTTTAAAAACAGAGACCAAAATATGAATTTGCGATAGCCTGTATCTCGAAAGCCATAATAAATAATTCAATTTATCAAACCGCTACGTAATTAGCACGCCGAATATTACTGGAAATATGAACTGGAACGAAACCCGAAATTAATAAGGCTATTAAAATGTTGGTCAATTTTAAAAAACAGAAAAACAAAATGTAAAATTCTGATAGCCTGTATCTCGAAAACAATAAGAAATAATCTAATTTAGCAAACGGCTACGTAATTAGCACGCCGAATATTACTTGGTATATGAATTGGAAAGAAATCTCAAATTAATAAGACTCTTAAAATTTTGGTCAATTTTAAAGAGCAGAGGCTAAAATGTAAAATTCCGATAGTCTGTACCTCGGAAAATATAAGAAATAATCCAATTTGGCAAACGGCTACGTAATTAGCACGCCTATTATTACTTGGAATATGAATTGGAACGAAATCCGAAATTAATAAGACTTATTTTAAATTTCGGTCAATATTAAAAAACAGAGACTAAAATGTAAAATTGCGATTGCTTATATTTCGGAAACTATAAGAAATAATCCAATTGGCAAAAGGCTACGTAATTAGCATTCCGAATATTACTTGGAATGTGAATTGGAACGAAATCCGATATTAATAACACTATTTTAAAATTTTTACCTATTTCAAAAAATAGAGACTATAATATGAAATTGCGATAGCCTGTATCTCGAAAGCTATAATAAATAATTCAATTTGGCAAACGGCTACGTAATCAGCACGCCGAATATTACTTGGAATATGAATTGGAAAGATATCTTAAATTAATAAGACTCTTAAAATTTTGGTCAATTTTAAAAAGCAGAGGCTAAAATGTAAAATTCCGATAGCCTGTACCTCGGAAAATATAAGAAATAATCCAATTTGGCAAACGGCTACGAAATTAGCACGCCGAATATTACATGGAATGTGAATTGGAACGAAATCCGATATTATTAATACTATTTTAAATTTTTGCCTATTTTAAAAGACAGTGACTAAAATATAAAATTGCGATAAATCACTCAATTTGGCAAACGGCTACGTAATTGGCACGCCTATTATTACTTGGAATATGAATTGGAACGAAATCCGAAATTAATAAGACTGTTAAAATTTTGGTCAATTTTAAAGAGCAGAGGCTAAAATGTAAAATTCCGATAGCCTGTACCTCGGAAAATATAAGAAATAATCCAATTTGGCAAACGGCTACATAATTAGCACGCCTATTATTACTTGGAATATGAATTGGAACGAAATCCGAAATTAATAAGACTCATTTTAAATTTCGGTCAATTTTAGAAAACAGAGACTAATATGTAAAATTGCGATTGCTTGTATTTCGGAAACTATAAGAAATAATCCAATTGGCAAAGGGCTACGTAATTAGCATTCCGAATATTACTTGGAATGTGAATTGGAACGGAATCCGATATTAATAATACTATTTTAAAATTTTTACCTATTTTAAAAACAGAGACCAAAATATGAAATTGCGATAGCCTGTATCTCGAAAGCCATAATAAATAATTCAATTTGGCAAACCGCTACGTAATTAGCACGCCGAATATTACTGGAAATATGAATTGGAACGAAATCCGAAATTAATAAGGCTATTAAAATTTTGGTCAATTTTAAAAAACAGAAAAACAAAATGTAAAATTCTGATAGCCTGTATCTCGAAAACAATAAGAAATAATCCAATATGGCAAACGGCTACGTACTTAGCACACCGAACATTACTTGGAATATGAATTGGAAAGAAATCTCAAATTAATAAGACTTAAAATTTTGGTCAATTTTAAAAAAAAGAGACAAAATGTAAAATTGCGATTGCCTGTATTTCGGAAACTATAAGAAATAATCCAATTGGCAAAGGGCTACGTAATTAGCATTCCGATTACTACTTGGAATGTGAATTGGAACGAAATCCGATATTAATAATACTATTTTAAAATTTTTGCCTATTTTAAAAAACAGAGACTAAAATATAAAATTGCGATAGCCTGTATGTCGAGAACTATAAGAAATAATCCAATTTGGAAAACGGCTAAGTAATTAGCACGCCGAATACCACTTGGAATATGAATTGTAACGAAACCTGAAATTAATAAGACTCTTTTAAAATTTTGGTCAATTATAAAAAGCAGAGACTAAAATGTAAAATTCTAATAGCCTGTGCCTCGGAAAATATAAGAAATAGTCCAATTTGGTAAACGGCTACGTAATTAGCACGCCGAATATTACATGGAATGTGAATTGGAACGAAATCCGATATTATTAATACTATTTTAAATTTTTGCCTATTTTAAAAGACAGAGACTAAAATATAAAATTGCGATAGCCTGTATCTCGAAAGCTATAATAAATCACTCAATTTGGCAAACGGCTACGTAATTAGCACGCCTATTATTACTTGGAATATGAATTGGAGCGAAATCCGAAATTAATAAGACTGTTAAAATTTTGGTCAATTTTAAAGAGCAGAGGCTAAAATGTAAAATTCTAATAGCCTGTGCCTCGGAAAATATAAGAAATAGTCCAATTTGGTAAACGGCTACGTAATTAGCTCGCCGAATATTACTTGGAATGTGAATTGGAACGAAATCCTATATTAATAATACTATTTTATTATTTTTGCCTATTTTAAAAAACAGAGACTAAAATGTAAAATTGCGATAGCCTGTATCTCGAAAACTATAGAAATAATCCAATTTGGCAAACGGCTACGCAATTAGCACGCCGATTATTACTTGGAATATGGGTTGGTTCGAAATCCGATATTAATAAGACTCTTTTAAAATTTCGGTCAATTTTTGAAAAACAGAGACAAAATGTAAAATTGCGATTGCCTGTATTTCGGAAACTATAAGAAATAATCCAATTGGCAAAGGGCTACGTAATTAGCATTCCGATTATTACTTGGAAGTGAATTGGAACGAAACCCGAAATTAATAAGACTATTAAAATATTGGTCAATTTTGAAAAACAGAGACCAAAATGTAAAATTCCGATTGCCTGTATTTCGGAAACTATAAGAAATAATTCAATTGGCAAAGGGCTACGTAATTAGCATTCCGAATATTACTTGGAATGTGAATTGGAACGGAATCCGATATTAATAATACTCTTTTAAAATTATTGCCTGTTTTAAAAAACAAAGAGTTAATTGTAAAATTCCGATAGCCTGTATCTAGAAAACTATAAGAAATAATCCAATTTGGCAAACGGCTACGTAATTAGCACGCCAAATATTACTTGGAATGTGAATTGGAACGAAATCCGAAATTAATAAGACTCTTTTAAAATTTCGGTCAATTTTAAAAAACAAAGATTAAAATGGAAAATTCCGATAGCCTGTACCTAGGAAAATATAAGAAATAATCCTATTTGGCAAACGGCTACATAATTAGCACGCCTATTATTACTTGGAATATGAATTGGAACGAAATCCGAAATTAATAAGACTCATTTTAAATTTCGGTCAATTTTAAAAAACAGAGACTAAAATGTAAAATTGCGATTGCTTGTATTTCGGAAATTATAAGAAATAATTCAATTTGGCAAACGGCTACGTAATTAGCACGCCGAATATTACTTGGAATGTGAATTGGAACGAAATCCGATATTATTAATACTATTTTAAACTTTTTGCCTATTTTAAAAAACAGAGACTAAAATATAAAATTGCGATAGCCTGTATCTCGAAAGCTATAATAAATAATTCAATTTGGCAAACGGCTACGTAATTAGCACGCCGAATATTACTTGGAATATGAATTGCAACCAAATCCGAAATTAATAAGACTATTAAAGTTTTGGTAAATTTTAAAAAACAGAGACAAAAATAAAAATTCTGATAGCCTGTATATCGAAAACCATAAGAAATAATCCAATTTGGCAAACGGCTACGTAATTAGCACGCCGAATATTACTTGGAATATGAATTGCAAAGAAATAAGAAATTAATAAGACTCTTTAAATTTTGGTCAATTATAAAAAGCAGAGACTAAAATGTAAAATTCCGATAGAATGTATCTCTAAAACTATAAGAAATAATACAATTTGGTAAACGGATACGTAATTAGAATAAAGAATATTACTTGGAATGTGAATTGGAACGAAATCCTATATTAATAATACGCTTTAAAAAGATTGGTCATTTATAAAAAACAGAGAGTAAAATGTAAAATTCTGATAGCCTGTATTTCGGAAACTATAAGAAATAATCCAATTGGCAAAGGGCTACGTAATTAGCATTCCGAATATTACTTGGAATGTGAATTGGAACGAAATCCTATATTAATAATACGCTTTAAAAAGATTGGTCATTTATAAAAAACAGAGACTAAAATATAAAATTGCGATAGCCTGTATCTCGAAAGCTATAATAAATAATTCAATTTGGCAAACGGCTACGTAATTAGCACGCCGAATATTACTTGGAATATGAATTGGAACCAAATCCGAAATTAATAAGACAATTAAAGTTTTGGTCAATTTTAAAAAACAGAGACAAAAATGTAAAATTCTGATAGCCTGTACCTCGGAAACCATAAGAAATAATCCAATATGGCAAACGGCTACGTACTTAGCACACCGAACATCACTTGAAATATGAATTGGAAAGAAATCTCAAATTAATAAGACTTAAAGTTTTGGTCAATTTTAAAAAACAGAGGCTAAAATGTAAAATTGCGATAGCCTGTATCCCGAAAACTATAGAAATAATCCAATTTGGCAAACGGCTACGTAATTAGCACGCCGATTATTACTTGGAATATGAGTTGGATCGAAATTCGAAATTAATAAGACTCTTTTAAAATTTCGGTCAATTTTAAGAAACAGAAACTATAATAAATAATCCAATTGGCAAAGGGCTACGTAATTAGCATTCCGAACATCACTTGAAATATGAATTGGAAAGAAATCTCAAATTAATAAGACTTAAAATTTTCGTCAATTTTAAAAAACAGAGGATAAAATGTAAAATTCCAATTGCCTGTATCTCGAAAACTATAATGAATAATTCAATTTGGCAAATGGCTACGTAATTAGCACGCCTATTATTACTTGGAATATGAATTGGAACGAAATCCGTAATTAATCAGACTCTTAAAATTTTGGTCAATTTTAAAGAGCAGAGGCTAAAATGTAAAATTCCGATTTCCTGTACTTCGGAAACTATAATAAATAATTCAATTTGGCAAATGGCTACGTAATTAGCACGCCTATTATTACTTGGAATATGAATTGGAACGAAATCCGAAATTAATGGCTCTTTTAAAATTTCGGTCAATTTTAAAAAACAGAGACTAAATGTAAAATTCCGATTTCCTGTACTTCGAAAACTATAATAAATAATTCAATTTGGCAAATGGCTACGTAATTACCACGCCTATTATTACTTGGAATATGAATTGGAACGAAATCCGAAATTAATAAGACTCATTTTAAATTTCGGTCAATTTTAAAAAACAAAGACTAATATGTAAAATTGCGATTGCTTGTATTTCGGAAACTATAAGAAATAATCCAATTGGCAAAGGGCTACGTAATTAGCATTCCGAATATTAATTGGAATGTGAATTGGAACGGAATCCGATATTAATAATACTATTTTAAAATTTTTACCTATTTTAAAAACAGAGACCAAAATATGAAATTGCGATAGGATGTATCTCGAAAGCCATAATAAATAATTCAATTTATCAAACCGCTACGTAATTAGCACGCCGAATATTACTGGAAATATGAATTGGAACGAAACCCGAAATTAATAAGGCTATTAAAATTTTGGTCAATTTTAAAAAACAGAAAAACAAAATGTAAAATTCTGATAGCCTGTATCTCGAAAACAATAAGAAATAATCTAATTTAGCAAACGGCTACGTAATTAGCACGCCGAATATTACTTGGTATATGAATTGGAAAGAAATCTCAAATTAATAAGACTCTTAAAATTTTGGTCAATTTTAAAAAGCAGAGGCTAAAATGTAAAATTCCGATAGTCTGTACCTCGGAAAATATAAGAAATAATCCAATTTGGCAAACGGCTACGTAATTAGCACGCCTATTATTACTTGGAATATGAATTGGAACGAAATCCGAAATTAATAAGACTCATTTTAAATTTCGGTCAATTTTAAAAAACAGAGACTAAAATGTAAAATTGCGATTGCTTGTATTTCGGAAACTATAAGAAATAATCCAATTGGCAAAGAGCTACGTAATTAGCATTCCGAATATTACTTGGAATGTGAATTGGAACAAAATCCGATATTAATAACACTATTTTAAAATTTTTACCTATTTTAAAAAATAGAGACTATAATATGAAATTGCGATAGCCTGTATCTCGAAAGCTATAATAAATAATTCAATTTGGCAAACGGCTACGTAATCAGCACGCCGAATATTACTTGGAATATGAATTGGAAAGATATATTAAATTAATAAGACTCTTAAAATTTTGGTCAATTTTAAAAAGCAGAGGCTAAAATGTAAAATTCCGATAGCCTGTACCTCGGAAAATATAAGGAATAATCCAATTTGGCAAACGGCTACGAAATTAGCACGCCGAATATTACATGGAATGTGAATTGGAACGAAATCCGTTATTATTAATACTATTTTAAATTTTTGCCTATTTTAAAAGACAGAGACTAAAATATAAAATTGCGATAGCCTGTATCTCGAAAGCTATAATAAATCACTCAATTTGGCAAACGGCTACGTAATTAGCACGCTTATTATTACTTGGAATATGAATTGGAACGAAATCCGAAATTAATAAGACTCATTTTAAATTTCGGTCAATTTTAGAAAACAGAGACTAATATGTAAAATTGCGATTGCTTGTATTTCGGAAACTATAAGAAATAATCCAATTGGCAAAGGGCTACGTAATTAGCATTCCGAATATTACTTGGATTGTGAATTGGAACGGAATCCGATATTAATAATACTATTTTAAAATTTTTACCTATTTTAAAAACAGAGACCAAAATATGAAATTGCGATAGCCTGTATCTCGAAAGCCATAATAAATAATTCAATTTGGCAAACCGCTACGTAATTAGCACGCCGAATATTACTGGAAATATGAATTGGAACGAAATCCGAAATTAATAAGGCTATTAAAATTTTGGTCAATTTTAAAAAACAGAAAAACAAAATGTAAAATTCTGATAGCCTGTATCTCGAAAACAATAAGAAATAATCTAATTTAGCAAATGGCTACGTAATTAGCACGCCGAATATTACTTGGTATATGAATTGGAAAGAAATCTCAAATTAATAAGAAGTAAAATTTTGGTCAATTTTAAAGAGCAGAGGCTAAAATGTAAAATTCCGATAGTCTGTACCTCGGAAAATATAAGAAATAATCCAATTTGGCAAACGGCTACGTAATTAGCACGCCTATTATTACTTGGAATATGAATTGGAACGAAATCCGAAATTAATAAGACTCATTTTAAATTTCGGTCAATTTTAAAAAACAGAGACTAAAATGTAAAATTGCGATTGCTTGTATTTCGGAAACTATAAGAAATAATCCAATTGGCAAAGGGCTACGTAATTAGCATTCCGAATATTACTTGGAATGTGAATTGGAACGAAATCCGATATTAATAACACTATTTTAAATTTTTACCTATTTTAAAAAACAGAGACTATAGTATGAAATTGCGATAGCCTGTATCTCGAAAGCTATAATAAATAATTCAATTTGGCAAACGGCTACGTAATCAGCACGCCGAATATTACTTGGTATATGAATTGGAACGAAATCCGATATTAATAATACTATTTTAAAATTTTTGCTATTTTATAAAACAGGGACTAAAATATAAAATTGCGATATCCTGTATCTCGAAAACTATAATAAATAATTCAATTTGGCAAACGGCTACGTAATTAGCACTCCGAATATTACTTGGAATGGGAATTATAACGAAATCCAATATTAATAATACTCTTTTAATATTTTTGCCTATTTTAAAAAACAGAGACTAAAATGTAAAATTGGGATAGCCTGTATCCCGAAAAGTATAGAAATAATCCAATTTGGCAAACGGCTACGTAATTAGCACGCCGATTATTACTTGGAATATGAGTTGGATCGAAATCCGAAATTAATAAGACTCTTTTAAAATTTCGGTCAATTTTAGGAAACAGAAACTATAAGAAATAATCCAATTCGCAAAGGGCTACGTAATTAGCATTCCGAATATTACTTGGAATGTGAATTGGAACGAAATCCGAAATTAATAAGACTATTAAAATTTTGGTCAATTTTAAAAAGCAGAGACTAAAATGTAAAATTCTGATAGCCTGTACCTCGTAAACCATAAGAATTAATCCAATATGGCAAACGGCTACGTACTTAGCACACCGAACATTACTTGGAATATGAATTGGAAAGAAATCTCAAATTAATAAGACTTAAAATTTTGGTCAATTTTAAAAAACAGAGACTAAAATGTAAAATTCCAATTGCCTGTATCTCGAAAACTATAATGAATAATTCAATTTGGCAAATGGCTACGTAATTAGCACGCCTATTATTACTTGGAATATGAATTGGAACGAAATCCGAAATTAATAAGACTTTTAAAATTTTGGCAATTTTAAAGAGCAGAGGCTAAAATGTAAAATTCCGATAGCCTGTACCTCGGAAAATATAAGAAATAATCCAATTTGGCAAACGGCTACATTATTAGCACGATTATTATTACTTGGAATATGAATTGGAACGAAATCCGAAATTAATAAGACTCATTTTAAATTTCGGTCAATTTTAAAAAACAAAGACTAATATGTAAAATTGCGATTGCTTGTATTTCGGAAACTATAAGAAATAATCCAATTGGCAAAGGGCTACGTAATTAGCATTCCGAATATTACTTGGAATGTGAATTGGAACGGAATCCGATATTAATAATACTATTTTAAAATTTTTACCCATTTTAAAAACAGAGACCAAAATATGAATTTGCGATAGCCTGTATCTCGAAAGCCATAATAAATAATTCAATTTATCAAACCGCTACGTAATTAGCACGCCGAATATTACTGGAAATATGAACTGGAACGAAACCCGAAATTAATAAAGCTATTAAAATGTTGGTCAATTTTAAAAAACAGAAAAACAAAATGTAAAATTCTGATAGCCTGTATCTCGAAAACAATAAGAAATAATCTAATTTAGCAAACGGCTACGTAATTAGCACGCCGAATATTGCTTGGTATATGAATTGGAAAGAAATCTCAAATTAATAAGACTCTTAAAATTTTGGTCAATTTTAAAGAGCAGAGGCTAAAATGTAAAATTCCGATAGTCTGTACCTCGGAAAATATAAGAAATAATCCAATTTGGCAAACGGCTACGTAATTAGCACGCCTATTATTACTTGGAATATGAATTGGAACGAAATCCGAAATTAATAAGACTCATTTTAAATTTCGGTCAATATTAAAAAACAGAGACTAAAATGTAAAATTGCGATTGCTTATATTTCGGAAACTATAAGAAATAATCCAATTGGCAAAGGGCTACGTAATTAGCATTCCGAATATTACTTGGAATGTGAATTGGAACGAAATCCGATATTAATAACACTATTTTAAAATTTTTACCTATTTTAAAAAATAGAGACTATAATATGAAATTGCGATAGCCTGTATCTCGAAAGCTATAATAAATAATTCAATTTGGCAAACGGCTACGTAATCAGCACGCCGAATATTACTTGGAATATGAATTGGAAAGATATCTTAAATTAATAAGACTCTTAAAATTTTGGTCAATTTTAAAAAGCAGAGGCTAAAATGTAAAATTCCGATAGCCTGTACCTCGGAAAATATAAGAAATAATCCAATTTGGCAAACGGCTACGAAATTAGCACGCCGAATATTACATGGAATGTGAATTGGAACGAAATCCGATATTATTAATACTATTTTAAATTTTTGCCTATTTTAAAAGACAGAGACTAAAATATAAAATTGCGATAAATCACTCAATTTGGCAAACGGCTACGTAATTAGCACGCCTATTATTACTTGGAATATGAATTGGAACGAAATCCGAAATTAATAAGACTGTTAAAATTTTGGTCAATTTTAAAGAGCAGAGGCTAAAATGTAAAATTCCGATAGCCTGTACCTCGGAAAATATAAGAAATAATCCAATTTGGCAAACGGCTACATAATTAGCACGCCTATTATTACTTGGAATATGAATTGGAACGAAATCCGAAATTAATAAGACTCATTTTAAATTTCGGTCAATTTTAGAAAACAGAGACTAATATGTAAAATTGCGATTGCTTGTATTTCGGAAACTATAAGAAATAATCCAATTGGCAAAGGGCTACGTAATTAGCATTCCGAATATTACTTGGAATGTGAATTGGAACGGAATCCGATATTAATAATACTATTTTAAAATTTTTACCTATTTTAAAAACAGAGACCAAAATATGAAATTGCGATAGCCTGTATCTCGAAAGCCATAATAAATAATTCAATTTGGCAAACCGCTACGTAATTAGCACGCCGAATATTACTGGAAATATGAATTGGAACGAAATCCGAAATTATAAGGCTATTAAAATTTTGGTCAATTTTAAAAAACAGAAAAACAAAATGTAAAATTCTGATAGCCTGTATCTCGAAAACAATAAGAAATAATCCAATATGGCAAACGGCTACGTACTTAGCACACCGAACATTACTTGGAATATGAATTGGAAAGGAATCTCAAATTAATAAGACTTAAAATTTTGGTCAATTTTAAAAAACAGAGACAAAATGTAAAATTGCGATTGCCTGTATTTCGGAAACTATAAGAAATAATCCAATTGGCAAAGGGCTACGTAATTAGCATTCCGATTATTACTTGGAATGTGAATTGGAACGAAATCCGATATTAATAATACTATTTTAAAATTTTTGCCTATTTTAAAAAACAGAGACTAAAATATAAAATTGCGATAGCCTGTATGTCGAGAACTATAAGAAATAATCCAATTTGGAAAACGGCTAAGTAATTAGCACGCCGAATACCACTTGGAATATGAATTGTAACGAAACCTGAAATTAATAAGACTCTTTTAAAATTTTGGTCAATTATAAAAAGCAGAGACTAAAATGTAAAATTCTAATAGCCTGTGCCTCGGAAAATATAAGAAATTATCCAATTTGACAAACGTCTACGTAATTTGCACGCCTATTATTACTTGGAATATGAATTGGAACGAAATCCGAAATTAATAAGACTCATTTTAAATTTCGGTCAATTTTAAAAAACAGAGACTAAAATGTAAAATTGCGATTGCTTGTATTTCGGAAATTATAAGAAATAATCCAATTTGGCAAACGGCTACGTAATTAGCACGCCGAATATTACTTGGAATGTGAATTGGAACGAAATCCGATATTATTAATACTATTTTAAACTTTTTGCCTATTTTAAAAAACAGAGACTAAAATATAAAATTGCGATAGCCTGTATCTCGAAAGCTATAATAAATAATTCAATTTGGCAAACGGCTACGTAATTAGCACGCCGAATATTACTTGGAATATGAATTGCAACCAAATCCGAAATTAATAAGACTATTAAAGTTTTGGTCAATTTTAAAAAACAGAGACAAAAATAAAAATTCTGATAGCCTGTATATCGAAAACCATAAGAAATAATCCAATTTGGCAAACGGCTACGTAATTAGCATGCCGAATATTACTTGGAATATGAATTGCAAAGAAATAAGAAATTAATAAGACTTAAAATTTTGGTCAATTATAAAAAGCAGAGACTAAAATGTAAAATTCCGATAGAATGTATCTCTAAAACTATAAGAAATAATACAATTTGGTAAACGGATACGTAATTAGAATAAAGAATATTACTTGGAATGTGAATTGGAACGAAATCCTATATTAATAATACGCTTTAAAAAGATTGGTCATTTATAAAAAACAGAGAGCAAAATGTAAAATTCTGATAGCCTGTATTTCGGAAACTATAAGAAATAATCCAATTGGCAAAGGGCTACGTAATTAGCATTCCGAATAATACTTGGAATGTGAATTGAAAAGAAATCCGACATTAATAATACTATTTTAAAATTTTTGCCTATTTTAAAAAACATAGACTAAAATATAAAATTGCGATATCTTGTATCTCGAAAACTATAATAAATAATTCAATTTGGCAAACGGCTACGTAATTAGCACGCCGAATATTACTTGGAATATGAATTGTAACGAAAACCGAAATTAATAAGACTCATGAAATTTTGGTCAATTTTAAAAGGCAGAGAAAAAAATGTAAAATTCTGATAGCCTGTACCTCGGAAAATATAAGAAATAATAAAATTTGGCATACGACTACGTAATTAGTACGATGATTATTACTTGGAATATGAGTAGGAACGAAATCCGAAATTAATGACTCTTTTAAAACTTCGGTCAATTTTAAAAAACAGAGACTAAAATGTAAAATTCCGATTTCCTGTACTTCGAAAACTATAATAAATAATTCAATTTGGCAAATGGCTACGTAATTAGCACGCCTATTATTACTTGGAATATGAATTGGAACGAAATCCGAAATTAATAAGACTCATTTTAAATTTCGGTCAATTTTAAAAAACAGAGACTAAAATATAAAATTGCGATTGCTTGTATTTCGGAAATTATAAGAAATAATCCAATTGGCAAAGGGCTACGTTATTAGCATTCCGAATATTACTCGGAATGTGAATTGAAAAGAAATCCGATATTAATAATACTATTTTAAAATTTTTGCTATTTTAAAAAACAGGGACTCAAATATAAAATTGCGATATCCTGTATCTCGAAAACTATAATAAATAATTCAATTTGGCAAATGGCCACGTAATTAGCACGCCGAATATTACTTGGAATGGGAATTATAACGAAATCCAATATTAATAATACTCTTTTAAAATTTTTGCCTATTTTAAAAAACAGAGACTAAAATGTAAAATTGCGATAGCCTGTATCCCGAAAACTATAGAAATAATCCAATTTGGCAAACGGCTACGTAATTAGCACGCCGATTATTACTTGGAATATGAGTTGAAACGAAATTCGAAATTAATAAGACTCTTTTAAAATTTCGGTCAATTTTAAGAAACAGAAACTATAATAAATAATCCAATTGGCAAAGGGCTACGTAATTAGCATTCCGAATATTACTTGGAATGTGAATTGGAACGAAATCCGGAATTAATAAGACTATTGAAATTTTGGTCAATTTTAAAAAGCAGAGACTAAAATGTAAAATTCTGATAGCCTGTACCTCGGAAACCATAAGAAATAATCCAATATGGCAAACGGCTACGTAATTGGCACACCGAACATCACTTGAAATATGAATTGGAAAGAAATCTCAAATTAATAAGACTTAAAATTTTGGTCAATTTTAAAAAACAAAGGCTAAAATGTAAAATTCCAATTGCCTGTATCTCGAAAACTATAATGAATAATTCAATTTGGCAAATGGCTACGTAATTAGCACGCCTATTATTACTTGGAATATGAATTGGAACGAAATCCGTAATTAATCAGACTCTTAAAATTTTGGTCAATTTTAAAGAGCAGAGGCTAAAATGTAAAATTCCGATTTCCTGTACTTCGAAAACTATAATAAATAATTCAATCTGGCAAATGGCTACGTAATTAGCACGCCTATTATTACTTGGAATATTTATTGGAACTAAATCCGAAATTAATGTCTCTTTTAAAATTTCGGTCAATTTTAAAAAACAGAGACTAAAATGTAAAATTCGAAATTAATAAGACTCATTTTAAATTTCGGTCAATTTTAAAAGACAGAGACTAAAATATAAAATTGCGATTGCTTGTATTTCGAAAACTATAAGAAATAATCCAATTAGCAAAGGGCTACGTAATTAGCAATCCGAATATTTCTTGGAATGTGAATTGGAACGAAATCCGATATTAATAACACTATTTTAAAATTTTTACCTATTTTAAAAAACAGAGACTAAAATATGAAATTGCGATAGCCTGTATCTCGAAAGCCATAATAAATAATTCAATTTGGCAAACCGCTACGTAATTAGCACGCCGAATATTACTTGGAATATGAATTGGAACGAAATCCGAAATTAATAAGACTATTAAAATTTTGGTCAATTTTAAAAAACAGAAAAAAAATTGTAAAATTCTGATAGCCTGTATCTCGAAAACAATAAGAAATAATCCAATTTAGCAAACGGCTACGTAATTAGCACGCCGAATATTACTTGGTATATGAAGTGGAAAGAAATCTCAAATTAATAAGACTCATTTTAAATTTCGGTCAATTTTAAAAAACAGAGACTAAAATGTAAAATTGCGATTGCCTGTACCTCGGAAAATATAAGAAATAATCCAATTTGGCAAACGGCTACGTAATTAGCACGCCTATTATTACTTGGAATACGAATAGGAACGAAATCCGAAATTAATAAGACTCATTTTAAATTTCGGTCAATTTTAAAAAACAGAGACTAAAATGTAAAATTGCGATTGCTTGTATTTAGGAAATTATAAGAAATAATCCAATTTGGCAAACGGCTACATAATTAGCACGCCTATTATTACTTGGAATATGAGTTGGAACGAAATCCGAAATTAATAAGTCTCTTAAAATTTTGGTCAATTTTAAAGAGCAGAGGCTAAAATGTAAAATTCCGATAGCCCGTACCTCGGAAAATATAAGAAATAATCCAATTTGACAAACGTCTACGTAATTTGCACGCCTATTATTACTTGGAATATGAATTGGAACGAAATCCGAAATTAATAAGACTCATTTTAAATTTCGGTCAATTTTAAAAAACAGAGACTAAAATGTAAAATTGCGATTGCTTGTATTTCGGAAATTATAAGAAATAATCCAATTTGGCAAACGGCTACGTAATTAGCACGCCGAATATTACTTGGAATGTGAATTGGAACGAAATCCGATATTATTAATACTATTTTAAACTTTTTGCCTATTTTAAAAAACAGAGACTAAAATATAAAATTGCGATAGCCTGTATCTCGAAAGCTATAATAAATAATTCAATTTGGCAAACGGCTACGTAATTAGCACGCACGAATATTACTTGGAATATGAATTGCAACCAAATCCGAAATTAATAAGACTATTAAAGTTTTGGTCAATTTTAAAAAACAGAGACAAAAATAAAAATTCTGATAGCCTGTATATCGAAAACCATAAGAAATAATCCAATTTGGCAAACGGCTACGTAATTAGCACGCCGAATATTACTTGGAATATGAATTGCAAAGAAATAAGTAATTAATAAGACTCTTAAAATTTTGGTCAATTATAAAAAGCAGAGACTAAAATGTAAAATTCCGATAGAATGTATCTCTAAAACTATAAGAAATAATACAATTTGGTAAACGGATACGTAATTAGAATAAAGAATATTACTTGGAATGTGAATTGGAACGAAATCCTATATTAATAATACGCTTTAAAAAGATTGGTCATTTATAAAAAACAGAGAGTAAAATGTAAAATTCTGATAGCCTGTATTTCGGAAACTATAAGAAATAATCCAATTGGCAAAGGGCTACGTAATTAGCATTCCGAATATTACTTGGAATGTGAATTGGAACGAAATCCTATATTAATAATACGCTTTAAAAAGATTGGTCATTTATAAAAAACAGAGACTAAAATATAAAATTGCGATAGCCTGTACCTCGGAAACCATAAGAAATAATCCAATATGGCAAACGGCCACGTACTTAGCACACCGAACATCACTTGAAATATGAATTGGAAAGAAATCTCAAATTAATAAGACTTAAAATTTTGGTCAATTTTAAAAAACAGAGGCTAAAATGTAAAATTGCGATAGCCTGTATCCCGAAAACTATAGAAATAATCCAATTTGGCAAACGGCTACGTAATTAGCACGCCGATTATTACTTGGAATATGAGTTGGATCGAAATTCGAAATTAATAAGACTCTTTTAAAATTTCGGTCAATTTTAAGAAAGAGAAACTATAATAAATAATCCAATTGGCAAAGGGCTACGTAATTAGCATTCCGAACATCACTTGAAATATGAATTGGAAAGAAATCTCAAATTAATAAGACTTAAAATTTTCGTCAATTTTAAAAAACAGAGGATAAAATGTAAAATTCCAATTGCCTGTATCTCGAAAACTATAATGAATAATTCAATTTGGCAAATGGCTACGTAATTAGCACACCTATTATTACTTGGAATATGAATTGGAACGAAATTCGTAATTAATCAGACTCTTAAAATTTTGGTCAATTTTAAAGAGCAGAGGCTAAAATGTAAAATTCCGATTTCCTGTACTTCGAAAACTATAATAAATAATTCAATTTGGCAAATGGCTACGTAATTAGCACGCCTATTATTACTTGGAATATGAATTGGAACGAAATCCGAAATTAATGGCTCTTTTAAAATTTCGGTCAATTTTAAAAAACAGAGACTAAATGTAAAATTCCGATTTCCTGTACTTCGAAAACTATAATAAATAATTCAATTTGGCAAATGGCTACGTAATTAGCACGCCTATTATTACTTGGAATATGAATTGGAACGAAATCCGAAATTAATAAGGCTCATTTTAAATTTCGGTCAATTTTAAAAAACAGAGACTAAAATGTAAAATTGCGATTGCTTGTATTTCGGAAACTATAAGAAATAATCCAATTGGCAAAGGGCTACGTAATTAGCATTCCGAATATTACTTGGAATGTGAATTGGAACGAAATCCGATATTAATAACAATATTTTAAAATTTTTACCTATTTTAAAAAATAGAGACTATAATATGAAATTGCGATAGCCTGTATCTCGAAAGCTATAATAAATAATTCAATTTGGCAAACGGCTACGTAATCAGCACGCCGAATATTACTTGGAATATGAATTGGAAAGATATCTTAAATTAATAAGACTCTTAAAATTTTGGTCAATTTTAAAAAGCAGAGGCTAAAATGTAAAATTCCGATAGCCTGTACCTCGGAAAATATAAGAAATAATCCAATTTGGCAAACGGCTACGTAATTAGCACGCCAAATATTACTTGGAATGTGAATTGGAACGAAACCCGAAATTAATAAGACTATTAAAATATTGGTCAATTTTGAAAAACAGAGACCAAAATGTAAAATTCCGATTGCCTCTATTTCGGAAACTATAAGAAATAATTCAATTGGCAAAGGGCTAAGTAATTAGCACGCCGAATATTACTTGGAATATTAGTTGGAACGAAATCTGATATTAATAATACTCTTTTAAAATTATTGCCTATTTTAAAAAACAAAGAGTAAATTGTAAAATTCCGATAGCCTGTATCTAGAAAACTATAAGAAATAATCCAATTTGGCAAACGGCTACGTAATTAGCACGCCAAATATTACTTGGAATGTGAATTGGAACGAAATCCGAAATTAATAAGACTCTTTTAAAATTTCGGACAATTTTAAAAAACAAAGATTAAAATGGAAAATTCCGATAGCCTGTACCTCGGAAAATATAAGAAATAATCCTATTTGGCAAACGGCTACATAATTAGCACGCTTATTATTACTTGGAATATGAATTGGAAGGAAATCCGAAATTAATAAGACTCATTTTAAATTTCGGTCAATTTTAAAAAACAGAGACAAAATGTAAAATTGCGATTGCCTGTATTTCGGAAACTATAAGAAATAATCCAATTGGCAAAGCTCTACGTAATTAACATTCCGATTATTACTTGGAATGTGAATTGGAACGAAATCCGATATTAATAATACTATTTTAAAATGTTTACCTATTTTAAAAAACAGAGACTAAAATGTAAAATTCCGATAGCCTGTATCTCGAAAACTATAGAAATTATTCAATTTGGCAAACGGCTACGCAATTAGCGCGCCAAATATTACTTGGAATATGAGTAGGAACGAAATCCGAAATTAATAAGACTCTTTTAATATTTCGGTCAAATTTAACAAACAGAGACTAAAATGTAAAATTCCGATTGCCTGTATCTCGAAAACTATAATAAATAATTCAATTTGGCAAATGGCTACGTAATTAGCACACCGATTATTACTTGGAATATGAAGTGGAACGAAATCCGAAATTAATAAGACTCTTAAAATTTTGGTCAATTTTATAAAACAGAGACTAAAATGTAAAATTCCGATTGCCTGTATTTCGGAAACTATAAGAAATAATCCAATTGGCAAAGGGCTACGTAATTAGCATTCCGAATATTACTTGGAATGTGAATTGGAACGAAGTCCGATATTAAAAATACTATTTTAAAATTTTTGCCTATTTTAAAAAACAGAGACTAAAATATAAAAAAATTTGATAGACTGTATCTCGAAAACTGTAAGTAATAATCCAAATTAGCAAACGGATAGGTAATTAGCACGCCGAATATTACCTGGAATATGAATTGCAACGAAATCCGAAATTAATAAGACTATTAAAATTTTGGTCAATTTTAAAAAGCAGAGACTAAAATGTAAAATTCCGATAGCCTGTACTTCGGAAACCATAAGAAATAATCCAATTTGACAAACGGCTACGTAATTAGCACGCGGAATATTACTTGGAATATGAGTATTAACGAAAGCCGAAATTTATAAGACTCTTAAAATTTCGGTCAATTTTAAAAAACAGAGACTAAAATGTAAAATTCCAATTGCCTGTATCTCGAAAACTATAATGAATAATTCAATTTGCAAATGGCTACGTAATTAACACGCGTTTTATTACTTGGAATATGAATTGGAACGAAATCCGAAATTAATAAGACTCTTTTTAAATTTCGGTCAATTTTAAAAAACAGAGACTAAAATGTAAAATTGCTATTGCCTGTATTTGGGAAACTATAAGAAATAATCCAATTGGCAAAGGGCTACGTAATTAGTATTACGAATATTACTTGGAATGTGAATTGGAACGAAATCCGATATTAATAATACTATTTTAAAATTTTTACCTATTTTAAAAAACAGAGACTAAAATATGAAATTGCGATAGCCTGTATCTCGAAAGCTATAATAAATAATTCAATTTGGCAAACGGCTACGTAATTAGCACGCCGAATATTACTTGGAATATGAATTGGAGTGAAATCCGAAATTAATAAGACTGTTAAAATTTTGGTCAATTTTAAAAAACAGAAAAAAAAAATGTAAAATTCTGATAGCCTTTATCTCGCAAACTATAAGAAATAATCCAATTTAGCAAACGGCTACGTAATCAGCACGCCGTATATTACTTGGAATATGAATTTTAAAGAAATCTGAAATTAATAAGACTCTTAAAATTTTGGTCAATTTTAAAATGCAGACACTAAAATGTAAAATTCCGATAGCCTGTACCTCGGAAACCATAAAAAATAATCCAATATGGCAAACGGCTACGTAATTAGCATGACGAATATTACTTGGGATGTGAATTGGAGCGAAAGCCGATATTAATATTATTATTTCAAAATTATTGCCTATATTAAAAAACAGAGTCTAAAATATAAAATTACGATAGCCTGTATCTCGAAAACTATAATAAATAATTCGATCTGGCAAACGGCTACGTAATTATTATGCCGAATATTACTTGTAATATGAATTGGAACGAAATCCGATATTAATAATTCTATTTTAAAATTTTTGCCTATTTTAAAAAACAGAGACTAAAATATAAAATTGCGATAGCCTGTATGTCGAAAACTATAAGAAATAATCCAATTTGGAAAACGGCTACGTAATTAGCACGCCGAATATTGCTTGGAATGGGAATTATAACGAAATCCGATATTAATAATACTCTTTTAAAATTTTGATCAATTATAAAAGGCAGAGACTAAAATGTAAAATTCCGATAGCCTGTATCTCTAAAACTATAAGATATAGTCCAATTTAATAAACGTATAAGTAATTAGCACGAAGAATATTAATTTGAATGTGAATAGGAACGAAATCCTATATTAATAATACTCTTTTAAAATATTGCTCAATTATAAAAAACAGAGAGTAAAATGTAAAATTCCGATAGCCTGTATTTCGGAAACTATAAGAAATAATCAAATTTGGCAAACGGCTACGTAATTAGCACGCCGAATATTACTTGGAATATGAATTGCAAAGAAATAAGAAATTAATAAGACTCTTAAAATTTTGGTCAATTATAAAAAGCAGAGACTAAAATGTAAAATTCCGATAGAATGTATCTCTAAAACTATAAGAAATAATACAATTTGGTAAACGGATACGTAATTAGAATAAAGAATATTACTTGGAATGTGAATTGGAACGAAATCCTATATTAATAATACGCTTTAAAAAGATTGGTCATTTATAAAAAACAGAGAGTAAAATGTAAAATTCTGATAGCCTGTATTTCGGAAACTATAAGAAATAATCCAATTGGCAAAGGGCTACGTAATTAGCATTCCGAATATTACTTGGAATGTGAATTGAAAAGAAATCCGAAATTAATAATACTATTTTAAAATTTTTGCCTATTTTAAAAAACATAGACTAAAATATAAAATTGCGATATCCTGTATCTCGAAAACTATAATAAATAATTCAATTTGGCAAACGGCTACGTAATTAGCACGCCGAATATTACTTGGAATATGAATTGTAACGAAATCCGAAATTAATAAGACTCATGAAATTTTGGTCAATTTTAAAAGGCAGAGAAAAAAATGTAAAATTCTTATAGCCTGTACCTCGGAAAATATAAGAAATAATAAAATTTGGCATACGACTACGTAATTAGTACGATGATCATTACTTGGAATATGTGTAGGAACGAAATTCGAAATTAATGACTCTTTTAAAATTTCGGTCAATTTAAAAAAACAGAGACTAAAATGTAAAATTCCGATTTCCTGTACTTCGAAAACTATAATAAATAATTCAATTTGGCAAATGGCTACGTAATTAGCACGCCTATTATTACTTGGAATATGAATTGGAACGAAATCCGAAATTAATAAGACTCATTTTAAATTTCGGTCAATTTTAAAAAACAGAGACTAAAATATAAAATTGCGATTGCTTGTATTTCGAAAATTATAAGAAATAATCCAATTGGCAAAGGGCTACGTTATTAGCATTCCGAATATTACTCGGAATGTGAATTGAAAAGAAATCCGATATTAATAATACTATTTTAAAATTTTTGCTATTTTAAAAAACAGGGACTAAAATATAAAATTGCGATATCCTGTATCTCGAAAACTGTAATAAATAATTCAATTTGGCAAACGGCCACGTAATTAGCATGCCGAATATTACTTGGAATGGGAATTATAACGAAATCCAATATTAATAATACTCTTTTAAAATTTTTGCCTATTTTAAAAAACAGAGACTAAAATGTAAAATTGCGATAGCCTGTATCCCGAAAACTATAGAAATAATCCAATTTGGCAAACGGCTACGTAATTAGCACGCCGATTATTACTTGGAATATGAGTTGGATCGAAATCCGAAATTAATAAGACTCTTTTAAAATTTCGGTCAATTTTAAGAAACGGAAACTATAAGAAATAATCCAATTGGCAAAGGGCTACGTAATTAGCATTCCGAATATTACTTGGAATGTGAATTGGAACGAAATCCGAAATTAATAAGACTATTAAAATTTTGGTCAATTTTAAAAAGCAGAGACTAAAATGTAAAATTCTGATAGCCTGTATCTCGAAAACAATAAAAAATAATCTAATTTAGCAAACGGCTACGTAATTAGCACGCCGAATATTACTTGGTATATGAATTGAAAAGAAATCTCAAATTAATAAGACTCTTAAAATTTTGGTCAATTTTAAAGAGCAGAGGCTAAAATGTAAAATTCCGATAGCCTGTACCTCGGAAAATATAAGAAATAATCCAATTTGGCAAACGGCTACGTAATTAGCACGCCGAATATTACTTGGAATGTGAATTGGAACGAAATCCGATATTATTAATACTATTTTAAACTTTTTGCCTATTTTAAAAAGCAGTGACTAAAATGTAAAATTCCGATAGAAAGTATCTCTAAAACTATAAGAAATAATACAATTTGGTAAACGGACACGTAATTAGAATGAAGAATATTACTTGGTATGTGAATTGGAACGAAATCCTATATTAATAATACGCTTTAAAAATATTGGTCATTTATAAAAAACAGAGAGTAAAATGTAAAATTTTGATAGCCTGTATTTCGGAAATTATAAGAAATAATCCAATTGGCAAAGGGCTACGTTATTAGCATTCCGAATATTACTCGGAATGTGAATTGAAAAGAAATCCGATATTAATAATACTATTTTAAAATTTTTGCTATTTTAAAAAACAGGGACTCAAATATAAAATTGCGATATCCTGTATCTCGAAAACTATAATAAATAATTCAATTTGGCAAACGGCTACGTAATTAGCACGCCGAATATTACTTGGAATATGAATTGTAAGGAAAACCGAAATTAATAAGACTCATGAAATTTTGGTCAATTTTATAAGGCAGAGAAAAAAATGTAAAATTTTGATAGCCTGTACCTCGGAAAATATAAGAAATAATCCAATTTGACAAACTTCTACGTAATTTGCACGCCTATTATTACTTGGAATATGAGTTGGAACGAAATCCGAAATTAATAAGACTCTTAAAATTTTGGTCCATTTTAAAGAGCAAAGGCTAAAATGTAAGAATCCGATAGCCTGTACCTCGGAAAATATAAGAAATAATCCAATTTGACACACTTCTACGTAATTTGCACGCCTATTATTACTAGGAATATGAATTGGAACGAAATCCGAAATTAATAAGACTCATTTTAAATTTCGGTCAATTTTAAAAGACAGAGACTAAAATATAAAATTGCGATTGCTTGTATTTCGAAAACTATAAGAAATAATCCAATTGGCAAAGGGCTACGTAATTAGCATTCCGAATATTACTTGGAATGTGAATTGGAACGAAATCCGAAATTAATAAGACTATTAAAATTTTGGTCAATTTTAAAAAGCAGAGACTAAAATGTAAAATTCTGATAGCCTGTATCTCGAAAACAATAAAAAATAATCTAATTTAGCAAACGGCTACGTAATTAGCACGCCGAATATTACTTGGTATATGAAGTGGAAAGAAATCTCAAATTAATAAGACTGTTAAAATTTTGGTCAATTTTAAAGAGCAGAGGCTAAAATGTAAAATTCCGATAGCCTGTACCTCGGAAAATATATGAAATAATCCAATTTGGCAAACGGCTACGTAATTAGCACGCCTATTATTACTTGGAATACGAATTGGAACGAAATCCGAAATTAATAAGACTCATTTTAAATTTCGGTCAATTTTAAAAAACAGAGACTAAAATGTAAAATTGCGATTGCTTGTATTTCGGAAATTATAAGAAATAATCCAATTTGGCAAACGGCTACATAATTAGCACGCCTATTATTACTTGGAATATGAGTTGGAACGAAATCCGAAATTAATAAGACTCTTAAAATTTTGGTCCATTTTAAAGAGCAGAGGCTAAAATGTAAAATTCCGATAGCCTGTACCTCGGAAAATATAAGAAATAATCCAATTTGACAAACTTCTACGTAATTTGCACGCCTATTATTACTTGGAATATGAATTGGAACGAAATCCGAAATTAATAAGACTCATTTTAAATTTCGGTCAATTTTAAAAAACAGAGACTAAAATGTAAAATTGCGATTGCTTGTATTTCGGAAATTATAAGAAATAATCCAATTTGGCAAACGGCTACGTAATTAGCACGCCGAATATTACTTGGAATGTGAATTGGAACGAAATCCGATATTATTAATACTATTTTAAACTTTTTGCCTATTTTAAAAAACAGAGACTAAAATATAAAATTGCGATAGCCTGTATCTCGAAAGTTATAATAAATAATTCAATTTGGCAAACGGCTACGTAATTTGCACGCCGAATATTACTTGGAATATGAATTGGAACCAAATCCGAAATTAATAAGACTATTAAAGCTTTGGTCAATTTTAAAAAACAGAGACAAAAATAAAAATTCTGATAGCCTGTATATCGAAAACCATAAGAAATAATCCAATTTGGCAAACGGCTACGTAATTAGCACGACGAATATTACTTGGAATATGAATTGCAAAGAAATAAGAAATTAATAAGACTCTTAAAATTTTGGTCAATTATAAAAAGCAGAGACTAAAATGTAAAATTCCGATAGAATGTATCTCTAAAACTATAAGAAATAATACAATTTGATAAACGGATACGTAATTAGAATGAAGAATATTACTTGGAATGTGAATTGGAACGAAATCCTATATTAATAATACGCTTTAAAAAGATTGGTCATTTATAAAAAACAGAGAGTAAAATGTAAAATTCTGATAGCCTGTATTTCGGAAACTATAAGAAATAATCCAATTGGCAAAGGGCTACGTAATTAGCATTCCGAATATTACTTGGAATGTGAATTGAAAAGAAATCCGAAATTAATAATACTATTTTAAAATTTTTGCCTATTTTAAAAAACATAGACTAAAATATAAAATTGCGATATCCTGTATCTCGAAAACTATAATAAATAATTCAATTTGGCAAACGGCTACGTAATTAGCACGCCGAATATTACTTGGAATATGAATTGTAAGGAAAACCGAAATTAATAAGACTCATGAAATTTTGGTCAATTTTATAAGGCAGAGAAAAAAATGTAAAATTTTGATAGCCTGTACCTCGGAAAATATAAGAAATAATCCAATTTGACAAACTTCTACGTAATTTGCACGCCTATTATTACTTGGAATATGAGTTGGAACGAAATCCGAAATTAATAAGACTCTTAAAATTTTGGTCCATTTTAAAGAGCAGAGGCTAAAATGTAAAATTCCGATAGCCTGTACCTCGGAAAATATAAGAAATAATCCAATTTGACAAACTTCTACGTAATTTGCACGCCTATTATTACTTGGAATATGAGTTGGAACGAAATCCGAAATTAATAAGACTCTTAAAATTTTGGTCCATTTTAAAGAGCAGAGGCTAAAATGTAAAATTGCGATTGCTTGTATTTCGGAAATTATAAGAAATAATCCAATTTGGCAAACGGCTACGTAATTAGCACGCCGAATATTACTTGGAATGTGAATTGGAACGAAATCCGATATTATTAATACTATTTTAAACTTTTTGCCTATTTTAAAAAACAGAGACTAAAATGTAAAATTGCGATTGCTTGTATTTCGGAAATTATAAGAAATAATTCAATTTGGCAAACGGCTACGTAATTAGCACGCCAAATATTACTTGGAATATGAATTGGAACCAAATCCGAAATTAATAAGACTATTAAAGTTTTGGTCAATTTTAAAAAACAGAGACAAAAATAAAAATTCTGATAGCCTGTATATCGAAAACCATAAGAAATAATCCAATTTGGCAAACGGCTACGTAATTAGCACGCCGAATATTACTTGGAATATGAATTGTAACGAAATCCGAAATTAATTATACTCATGAAATTTTGGTCAATTTTAAAAGGCAGAGGAAAAAAAATGTAAAATTCTGATAGCCTGTACCTCGGAAAATATAAGAAATAATAAAATTTGGCATACGACTACGTAATTAGTACGATGAATATTACTTGGAATATGAGTAGGAACGAAATCCGAAATTAATGACTCTTTTAAAATTTCGGTCAATTTTAAAAAACAGAGACTAAAATGTAAAATTCCGATTTCCTGTACTTCGAAAACTATAATAAATAATTCAATTTGGCAAATGGCTACGTAATAAGCACGCCTATTATAACTTGGAATATTAATTGGAACGAAATCCGAAATTAATAAGACTCATTTTAAATTTCGGTCAATTTTAAAAGACAGAGACTAAAATGTAAAATTGCGATTGCTTGTATTTCGAAAACTATAAGAAATAATCCAATTGGCAAAGGGCTACGTAATTAGCATTCCGAATATTTCTTGGAATGTGAATTGGAACGAAATCCGATATTAATAACACTATTTTAAAATTTTTACCTATTTTAAAAAACAGAGACTAAAATATGAAATTGCGATAGCCTGTATCTCGAAAGCTATAATAAATAATTCAATTTGGCAAACCGCTACGTAATTAGCACGCCGAATATTACTTGGAATATGAATTGGAACGAAATCCGAAATTAATAAGTCTATTAAAATTTTGGTCAATTTTAAAAAACAGAAAAAAAATTGTAAAATTCTGATAGCCTGTATCTCGAAAACAATAAGAAATAATCCAATTTAGCAAACGGCTACGTAATTAGCACGCCGAATATTACTTGTTATATGAAGTGGAAAGAAATCTCAAATTAATAAGACTGTTAAAATTTTGGTCAATTTTAAAGAGCAGAGGCTAAAATGTAAAATTCCGATAGCCTGTACCTCGGAAAATATATGAAATAATCCAATTTGACAAACGGCTACGTAATTAGCACGCCTATTATTACTTGGAATACGAATTGGAACGAAATCCGAAATTAATAAGACTCATTTTAAATTTCGGTCAATTTTAAAAAACAGAGACTAAAATGTAAAATTGCGATTGCTTGTATTTCGGAAATTATAAGAAATAATCCAATTTGGCAAACGGCTACATAATTAGCACGCCTATTATTACTTGGAATATGAGTTGGAACGAAATCCGAAATTAATAAGACTCTTAAAATTTTGGTCCATTTTAAAGAGCAAAGGCTAAAATGTAAGAATCCGATAGCCTGTACCTCGGAAAATATAAGAAATAATCCAATTTGACACACTTCTACGTAATTTGCACGCCTATTATTACTAGGAATATGAATTGGAACGAAATCCGAAATTAATAAGACTCATTTTAAATTTCGGTCAATTTTAAAAAACAGAGACTAAAATGTAAAATTGCGATTGCTTGTATTTCGGAAATTATAAGAAATAATCCAATTTGGCAAACGGCTACGTAATTAGCACGCCGAATATTACTTGGAATGTGAATTGGAACGAAATCCGATATTATTAATACTATTTTAAACTTTTTGCCTATTTTAAAAAACAGAGACTAAAATATAAAATTGCGATAGCCTGTATCTCGAAAGTTATAATAAATAATTCAATTTGGCAAACGGCTACGTAATTAGCACGCCGAATATTACTTGGAATATGAATTGGAACCAAATCCGAAATTAATAAGACTATTAAAGTTTTGGTCAATTTTAAAAAACAGAGACAAAAATAAAAATTCTGATAGCCTGTATATCGAAAACCATAAGAAATAATCCAATTTGGCAAACGGCTACGTAATTAGCACGACGAATATTACTTGGAATATGAATTGCAAAGAAATAAGAAATTAATAAGACTCTTAAAATTTTGGTCAATTATAAAAAGCAGAGACTAAAATGTAAAATTCCGATAGAATGTATCTCTAAAACTATAAGAAATAATACAATTTGATAAACGGATACGTAATTAGAATGAAGAATATTACTTGGAATGTGAATTGGAACGAAATCCTATATTAATAATACGCTTTAAAAAGATTGGTCATTTATAAAAAACAGAGAGTAAAATGTAAAATTCTGATAGCCTGTATTTCGGAAACTATAAGAAATAATCCAATTGGCAAAGGGCTACGTAATTAGCACGCCTATTATTACTTGGAATATGAATTGGAACGAAATCCGAAATTAATAAGGCTCATTTTAAATTTCGGTCTATTTTAAAAAACAGAGACTAAAATGTAAAATTTCGATTGCTTGTATTTCGGAAACTATAAGAAATAATCCAATTGGCAAAGGGCTACGTAATTAGCACGCCGAACATCACTTGAAATATGAATTGGAAAGAAATCTCAAATTAATAAGACTTAAAATTTTGGTCAATTTTAAAAAACAGAGGCTAAAATGTAAAATTGCGATAGCCTGTATCCCGAAAACTATAGAAATAATCCAATTTGGCAAACGGCTACGTAATTAGCACGCCGATTATTACTTGGAATATGAGTTGGATCGAAATTCGAAATTAATAAGATTCTTTTAAAATTTCGGTCAATTTTAAGAAACAGAAACTATAATAAATAATCCAATTGGCAAAGGGCTACGTAATTAGCATTCCGAACATCACTTGAAATATGAATTGGAAAGAAATCTCAAATTAATAAGACTTAAAATTTTCGTCAATTTTAAAAAACAGAGGATAAAATGTAAAATTCCAATTGCCTGTATCTCGAAAACTATAATGAATAATTCAATTTGGCAAATGGCTACGTAATTAGCACGCCTATTATTACTTGGAATATGAATTGGAACGAAATCCGAAATTAATGGCTCTTTTAAAATTTCGGTCAATTTTAAAAAACAGAGACTAAATGTAAAATTCCGATTTCCTGTACTTCGAAAACTATAATAAATAATTCAATTTGGCAAATGGCTACGTAATTAGCACGCCTATTATTACTTGGAATATGTATTGGAACGAAATCCGAAATTAATAAGGCTCATTTTAAATTTCGGTCAATTTTAAAAAACAGAGACTAAAATGTAAAATTGCGATTGCTTGTATTTCGGAAACTATAAGAAATAATCCAATTGGCAAAGGGCTACGTAATTAGCATTCCGAATATTACTTGGAATGTGAATTGGAACGAAATCCGATATTAATAACAATATTTTAAAATTTTTACCTCTTTTAAAAAATAGAGACTATAATATGAAATTGCGATAGCCTGTATCTCGAAAGCTATAATAAATAATTCAATTTGGCAAACGGCCACGTAATCAGCACGCCGAATATTACTTGGAATATGAATTGGAAAGATATCTTAAATTAATAAGACTCTTAAAATTTTGGTCAATTTTAAAAAGCAGAGGCTAAAATGTAAAATTCCGATAGCCTGTACCTCGGAAAATATAAGAAATAATCCAATTTGGCAAACGGCTACGTAATTAGCACGCCAAATATTACTTGGAATGTGAATTGGAACGAAACCCGAAATTAATAAGACTATTAAAATATTGGTCAATTTTGAAAAACAGAGACCAAAATGTAAAATTCCGATTGCCTCTATTTCGGAAACTATAAGAAATAATTCAATTGGCAAAGGGCTAAGTAATTAGCACGCCGAATATTACTTGGAATATTAGTTGGAACGAAATCTGATATTAATAATACTCTTTTAAAATTATTGCCTATTTTAAAAAACAAAGAGTAAATTGTAAAATTCCGATAGCCTGTATCTAGAAAACTATAAGAAATAATCCAATTTGGCAAACGGCTACGTAATTAGCACGCCAAATATTACTTGGAATGTGAATTGGAACGAAATCCGAAATTAATAAGACTCTTTTAAAATTTCGGACAATTTTAAAAAACAAAGATTAAAATGGAAAATTCCGATAGCCTGTACCTCGGAAAATATAAGAAATAATCCTATTTGGCAAACGGCTACATAATTAGCACGCTTATTATTACTTGGAATATGAATTGGAAGGAAATCCGAAATTAATAAGACTCATTTTAAATTTCGGTCAATTTTAAAAAACAGAGACAAAATGTAAAATTGCGATTGCCTGTATTTCGGAAACTATAAGAAATAATCCAATTGGCAAAGCTCTACGTAATTAACATTCCGATTATTACTTGGAATGTGAATTGGAACGAAATCCGATATTAATAATACTATTTTAAAATGTTTACCTATTTTAAAAAACAGAGACTAAAATGTAAAATTCCGATAGCCTGTATCTCGAAAACTATAGAAATTATTCAATTTGGCAAACGGCTACGCAATTAGCGCGCCAAATATTACTTGGAATATGAGTTGGAACGAAATCCGAAATTAATAAGACTCTTTTAATATTTCGGTCAAATTTAACAAACAGAGACTAAAATGTAAAATTCCGATTGCCTGTATCTCGAAAACTATAATAAATAATTCAATTTGGCAAATGGCTACGTAATTAGCACACCGATTATTACTTGGAATATGAAGTGGAACGAAATCCGAAATTAATAAGACTCTTAAAATTTTGGTCAATTTTATAAAACAGAGACTAAAATGTAAAATTCCGATTGCCTGTATTTCGGAAACTATAAGAAATAATCCAATTGGCAAAGGGCTACGTAATTAGCATTCCGAATATTACTTGGAATGTGAATTGGAACGAAGTCCGATATTAAAAATATTATTTTAAAATTTTTGCCTATTTTAAAAAACAGAGACTAAAATATAAAAAAATTTGATAGACTGTATCTCGAAAACTGTAAGTAATAATCCAAATTAGCAAACGGATAGGTAATTAGCACGCCGAATATTACCTGGAATATGAATTGCAACGAAATCCGAAATTAATAAGACTATTAAAATTTTGGTCAATTTTAAAAAGCAGAGACTAAAATGTAAAATTCCGATAGCCTGTACTTCGGAAACCATAAGAAATAATCCAATTTGACAAACGGCTACGTAATTAGCACGCGGAATATTACTTGGAATATGAGTATTAACGAAAGCCGAAATTTATAAGACTCTTAAAATTTCGGTCAATTTTAAAAAACAGAGACTAAAATGTAAAATTCCAATTGCCTGTATCTCGAAAACTATAATGAATAATTCAATTTGCAAATGGCTACGTAATTAACACGCGTTTTATTACTTGGAATATGAATTGGAACGAAATCCGAAATTAATAAGACTCTTTTTAAATTTCGGTCAATTTTAAAAAACAGAGACTAAAATGTAAAATTGCTATTGCCTGTATTTGGGAAACTATAAGAAATAATCCAATTGGCAAAGGGCTACGTAATTAGTATTACGAATATTACTTGGAATGTGAATTGGAACGAAATCCGATATTAATAATACTATTTTAAAATTTTTACCTATTTTAAAAAACAGAGACTAAAATATGAAATTGCGATAGCCTCTATCTCGAAAGCTATAATAAATAATTCAATTTGGCAAACGGCTACGTAATTAGCACGCCGAATATTACTTGGAATATGAATTGGAGTGAAATCCGAAATTAATAAGACTGTTAAAATTTTGGTCAATTTTAAAAAACAGAAAAAAAAAAATGTAAAATTCTGATAGCCTTTATCTCGCAAACTATAAGAAATAATCCAATTTAGCAAACGGCTACGTAATCAGCACGCCGTATATTACTTGGAATATGAATTTTAAAGAAATCTGAAATTAATAAGACTCTTAAAATTTTGGTCAATTTTAAAATGCAGACACTAAAATGTAAAATTCCGATAGCCTGTACCTCGGAAACCATAAAAAATAATCCAATATGGCAAACGGCTACGTAATTAGCATGCCGAATATTACTTGGGATGTGAATTGGAGCGAAAGCCGATATTAATATTATTATTTCAAAATTATTGCCTATATTAAAAAACAGAGTCTAAAATATAAAATTACGATAGCCTGTATCTCGAAAACTATAATAAATAATTCGATCTGGCAAACGGCTACGTAATTATTATGCCGAATATTACTTGTAATATGAATTGGAACGAAATCCGATATTAATAATTCTATTTTAAAATTTTTGCCTATTTTAAAAAACAGAGACTAAAATATAAAATTGCGATAGCCTGTATGTCGAAAACTATAAGAAATAATCCAATTTGGAAAACGGCTACGTAATTAGCACGCCGAATATTGCTTGGAATGGGAATTATAACGAAATCCGATATTAATAATACTCTTTTAAAATTTTGATCAATTATAAAAGGCAGAGACTAAAATGTAAAATTCCGATAGCCTGTATCTCTAAAACTATAAGATATAGTCCAATTTAGTAAACGTATAAGTAATTAGCACGAAGAATATTAATTTGAATGTGAATAGGAACGAAATCCTATATTAATAATACTCTTTTAAAATATTGCTCAATTATAAAAAACAGAGAGTAAAATGTAAAATTCCGATAGCCTGTATTTCGGAAACTATAAGAAATAATCCAATTGGTAGAGGTCTACGTAATTGGCATTCCGAATATTACTTGGAATGTGAATTGGAACGAAATCCGATATTAATATTACTATTTTAAAATTTTTGCCTATTTTAAAAAACAGAGACTAATATATAAAATTGCGATAGATTGTTTCTCGAAAGCTATAATAAATAATTCAATTTGACAAACGGCTACGTAATTAGCACGCGGATTATTACTTGGAATATGAGTAGGAACGAAATCCGAAATTTATAAGACTCTTTTAAAATTTCGGTCAGTTTTAAAAAACAGAGACTAAAATGTAAAATTCCAATTGCCTGTATCTCGAAAACTATAATGAACAATTCAATTTGGCAAATGGCTACGTAATTAGCACGCCGAATATTACTTGGAATATGAATTGGAAAGAAATCTCAAATTATTAAGACTCTTAAAATTTTGGTAAACTTTAAAGAGCAGAGGCTAAAATGTAAAATTCCGATAGCCTGTACCTCGGAAAATATAAGAAATAGTCCAATTTGGCAAATGGATAGGTAATTAGCACGCCTATTATTATTTGGAATATGAATTGGAACGAAATCCGAAAGTAATAAGACTATTAAAATTTTGGTCAATTTTAAAAAACAGAAAAAAAAGTAAAAATCTGATAGCCTGTATCTCGAAAACTATAAGAAATAATCCAATTTAGCAAAGGGCTACGTAATTTGCACGCCGAATATTACTTGGAATATGAATTGGAAAGTAATCTCAAATTAATAAGATTCTTAAAATTTTGGTCAATTTTAAAGAGCAGAGGCTAAAATGTAAAATTCCGATAGCCTGTACCTCGGAAAATATAAGAAATAATCCAATATGGCAAATGGCTACGTAATTAGCACGCCTATCATTACTTGGAATATGAATTGGAACGAAATCCGAAATTAATAAGACTCATTTTAAATTTCGGTCAATTTTAAAAAACAGAGACTAATATATAAAATTGCGATTGCTTGTATTTCGGAAACTATAAGAAATAATCCAATTGGCAAAGTGCTACGTAATTAGCATTCCGAATATTACTTGGAATGTGAATTGGAACGAAATCCTATATTAATAACACTTTTAAAATTTTTACCTATTTTAAAAAACAGAGAGTAAAATGTAAAATTCCGATAGCCTGTATTTCGGAAACTATAAGAAATAATCCAATTGGCAAAGGGCTACGTAATTAGCATTCCAAATATTACTAGGAATGTTAATTGAAAAGAAATCCGATATTAATAATACTATTTTAAAATTTTTGCCTATTTTAAGAAACAGAGACTAAAATATAAAATTGCGATATCCTGTATCTCGAAAACTATAATAAATAATTCAATTTGGCAAACGGCTACGTAATTAGCACGCAGAATATTACTTGGAATATGAATTGTAACGAAATCCGAAATTAATAAGGCTCATGAAATTTTGGTCAATTTTAAAAGGCAGAGAAAAAAATGTAAAATTCTGATAGCCTGTACCTCAGGAAATATAAGAAATAATCCAATTTGGCATACGACTACGTAATTAGTACGATGAATATTACTTGGAATATGAGTAGGAACGAAATCCGAAATTAATGATTCTTTTAAAATTTCGGTCAATTTTAAAAAAACAGAGACTAAAATGTAAAATTCCGATTTCCTGTACTTCGAAATCTATAATTAATACTTCAATTTGGCAAGCCGCTACGTAATTAGCACGTCTAATATTACTTGCAATATGAATTGGAACCAAATCCGAAATTAATAAGACTATTAAAATTTTGGTCAATTTTAAAAAACAGAGATAAAAATGTAAAATTCTGATAGCCTGTTTATTGAAAACCATAAGAAATAATCCAATTTGGCAAACGGATACGTAATTAGCACGCCGAATATTACTTGGTATATGAATTGCAAAGAAATACCAAATTAATAAGGCTCTTAAAATTTTTGTCAATTATAAAAAGCAGACTAAAATGTAAAATTCCGATAGAATGTATCTCTAAAACTATAAGAAATAATACAATTTGGTAAACGGATACGTAATTAGCATGAAGAATATTAATTTGAATGTGAATAGGAACGAAATCCTATATTAATAATACTCTTTTAAAATATTGCTCATTTATAAAAAACAGAGAGTAAAATGTAAAATTCCGATAGCCTGTATTTCGGAATCTATAAGAAATAATCCAATTGGTAAAGGGCTACGTAATTAGCATTCCGAATATTACTTGGAATGTGAATTGGAACGAAATCCGATATTAATATTACTATTTTAAAATTTTTGCCTATTTTAAAAAACAGAGACTAAAATATAAAATTGCGATACATTGTATCTCGAAAACTGTAATAAATAATTCAATTTGACAAACGGCTACGTAATTAGCACGCGGATTATTACTTGGAATATGAGTAGGAACGAAATCCGAAATTTATAAGGCTCTTTTAAAATTTCGGTCAATTTTAAAAAACAGAGACTAAAATGTAAAATTCCAAATGCCTGTATCTCGAAAACTATAATGAATAATTCAATTTGGCAAATGGCTACGTAATTAGCACGCCTATTATTACTTGGAATATGAATTGGAACGAAATCCGAAATTAATAAGACTCTTAAAATTTTGGTCAATTTTAAAGAGCAGAGGCTAATATATAAAATTCCGATAGCCTGTACCTCGGAAAATATAAGAAATAATCCAATTTGGCAAACGGCTCCATAATTAGCACGCCTATTATTACTTGGAATATGAATTGGAACGAAATCCGAAATTAATAAGACTCATTTTAAATTTCGGTCAATTTTAAAAAACAGAGACTAATATGTAAAATTGCGATTGCTTGTATTTCGGAAACTATAATAAATAATCCAATTTTCAAAGGGCCACGTAATTAGCATTCCGAATATTATTTGCAATGTGAATTGGAACGGAATCCGATATTAATAATACTATTTTAAAATTTTTACCTATTTTAAAAACAGAGACCAAAATATGAAATTGCGAAAGCCTGTATCTCGAAAGCTATAATAAATAATTCAATTTGGCAAACCGCTACGTAATTAGCACGCCGAATATTACTGGGAATATGAATTGGAACGAAATCTGATATTAATAATTCTATTTTAAAATTTTTGCCTATTTTAAAAAACAGAGACTAAAATATAAAATTGCGATAGCCTGTATGTCGAAAACTATAAGAAATAATCCAATTTGGAAAACGGCTACGTAATTAGCACGCCGAATATTGCTTGGAATGTGAATTATAACGAAATCCTATATTAATAATACTCTTTTAAAATATTGCTCATTTATAAAAAACAGAGAGTAAAATGTAAAATTCCAATTGCCTGTATCTCGAAAACTATAATGAATAATTCAATTTGGCAAATGGCTACGTAATTAGCACGCCTATTATTACTTGGAATATGAATTGGAACGAAATCCGAAATTAATAAGACTCTTAAAATTTTGGTCAATTTTAAAGAGCAGAGGCTAATATATAAAATTCCGATAGCCTGTACCTCGGAAAATATAAGAAATAATCCAATTTGGCAAACGGCTCCATAATTAGCACGCCTATTATTACTTGGAATATGAATTGGAACGAAATCCGAAATTAATAAGACTCATTTTAAATTTCGGTCAATTTTAAAAAACAGAGACTAATATGTAAAATTGCGATTGCTTGTATTTCGGAAACTATAATAAATAATCCAATTGGCAAAGGGCCACGTAATTAGCATTCCGAATATTATTTGCAATGTGAATTGGAACGGAATCCGATATTAATAATACTATTTTAAAATTTTTACCTATTTTAAAAACAGAGACCAAAATATGAAATTGCGAAAGCCTGTATCTCGAAAGCTATAATAAATAATTCAATTTGGCAAACCGCTACGTAATTAGCACGCCGAATATTACTGGGAATATGAATTGGAACGAAATCTGATATTAATAATTCTATTTTAAAATTTTTGCCTATTTTAAAAAACAGAGACTAAAATATAAAATTTCGATAGAATGTATCTCTAAAACTATAAGAAATAATACAATTTGGTAAACGGATACGTAATTAGAATGAAGAATATTACTTGGAATGTGAATTGGAACGAAATCCTATATTAATAATACCCTTTAAAAATATTGGTCATTTATAAAAAACAGAGAGTAAAATGTAAAATTCCGATTTCCTGTACTTCGAAAACTATAATAAATAATTCAATTTGGCAAATGGCTACGTAATTAGCACGCCTATTATTACTTGGAATGAGTTGGAACGAAATCCGAAATTAATAAGACTCTTAAAATTTTGGTCAATTTTAAAGAGCAGAAACTAAAATGTAAAATTCCGATAGCCTGTACCTCGGAAAATATAAGAAATAATCCAATTTGGCAAACGGCTACATAATTAGCACGCCTATTATTACTTGGAATATGAGTTGGAACGAAATCCGAAATTAATAAGATTCTTAAAATTTTGGTCAATTTTAAAGAGCAGAGGCTAAAATGTAAAATTCCGATAGCCTGTACCTCGGAAAATATAAGAAATAATCCAATTTGGCAAACGGCTACGTAATTTGCACGCCTATTATTACTTGGAATATGAATTGGAACGAAATCCGAAATTAATAAGACTCATTTTAAATTTCGGTCAATTTTAAAAAACAGAGACTAAAATGTAAAATTGCGATTGCTTGTATTTCGGAAATTATAAAAAATAATCCAATTTGGCAAACGGCTACGTAATTAGCACGCCGAATATTACTTGGAATGTGAATTGGAACGAAATCCAATATTATTAATACTATTTTAAACTTTTTGCCTATTTTAAGAAACAGAGACTAAAATATAAAATTCTGATAGCCTGTATATCGAAAACCATAAGAAATAATCCAATTTGGCAAACGGCCACGTAATTAGCACGCCGAATATTACTTGGAATATGAATTGCAAAGAAATAAGAAATTAATAAGACTCTTAAAATTTTGGTCAATTATAAAAAGCAGAGACTAAAATGTAAAATTTCGATAGAATGTATCTCTAAAACTATAAGAAATAATACAATTTGGTAAACGGATACGTAATTAGAATGAAGAATATTACTTGGAATGTGAATTGGAACGAAATCCTATATTAATAATACCCTTTAAAAATATTGGTCATTTATAAAAAACAGAGAGTAAAATGTAAAATTCTGATAGCCTGTATTTCGGAAACTATACGAAATAATCCAATTGGCAAAGGGCTACGTAATTAGCATTCCGAATATTACTTGGAATGTGAATTGAAAAGAAATCCGAAATTAATAATACTATTTTAAAATTTTTGCCTATTTTAAAAAACATAGACTAAAATATAAAATTGCGATATCCTGTATCTCGAAAACTATAATAAATAATTCAATTTGGCAAACGGCTACGTAATTAGCACGCCGAATATTACTTGGAATATGAATTGTAACGAAATCCGAAATTAATAAGACTCATGAAATTTTGGTCAATTTTAAAAGGCAGAGAAAAAAATGTAAAATTCTTATAGCCTGTACCTCGGAAAATATAAGAAATAATAAAATTTGGCATACGACTACGTAATTAGTACGATGATCATTACTTGGAATATGTGTAGGAACGAAATTCGAAATTAATGACTCTTTTAAAATTTCGGTCAATTTAAAAAAACAGAGACTAAAATGTAAAATTCCGATTTCCTGTACTTCGAAAACTATAATAAATAATTCAATTTGGCAAATGGCTACGTAATTAGCACGCCTATTATTACTTGGAATATGAATTGGAACGAAATCCGAAATTAATAAGACTCATTTTAAATTTCGGTCAATTTTAAAAAACAGAGACTAAAATATAAAATTGCGATTGCTTGTATTTCGAAAATTATAAGAAATAATCCAATTGGCAAAGGGCTACGTTATTAGCATTCCGAATATTACTCGGAATGTGAATTGAAAAGAAATCCGATATTAATAATACTATTTTAAAATTTTTGCTATTTTAAAAAACAGGGACTAAAATATAAAATTGCGATATCCTGTATCTCGAAAACTGTAATAAATAATTCAATTTGGCAAACGGCCACGTAATTAGCATGCCGAATATTACTTGGAATGGGAATTATAACGAAATCCAATATTAATAATACTCTTTTAAAATTTTTGCCTATTTTAAAAAACAGAGACTAAAATGTAAAATTGCGATAGCCTGTATCCCGAAAACTATAGAAATAATCCAATTTGGCAAACGGCTACGTAATTAGCACGCCGATTATTACTTGGAATATGAGTTGAATCGAAATCCGAAATTAATAAGACTCTTTCAAAATTTCGGTCAATTTTAAGAAACGGAAACTATAAGAAATAATCCAATTGGCAAAGGGCTACGTAATTAGCATTCCGAATATTACTTGGAATGTGAATTGGAACGAAATCCGAAATTAATAAGACTATTAAAATTTTGGTCAATTTTAAAAAGCAGAGACTAAAATGTAAAATTCTGATAGCCTGTATCTCGAAAACAATAAAAAATAATCTAATTTAGCAAACGGCTACGTAATTAGCACGCCGAATATTACTTGGTATATGAATTGGAAAGAAATCTCAAATTAATAAGACTCTTAAAATTTTGGTCAATTTTAAAGAGCAGAGGCTAAAATGTAAAATTCCGATAGCCTGTACCTCGGAAAATATAAGAAATAATCCAATTTGGCAAACGGCTACGTAATTAGCACGCCGAATATTACTTGGAATGTGAATTGGAACGAAATCCGATATTATTAATACTATTTTAAACTTTTTGCCTATTTTAAAAAGCAGTGACTAAAATGTAAAATTCCGATAGAAAGTATCTCTAAAACTATAAGAAATAATACAATTTGGTAAACGGACACGTAATTAGAATGAAGAATATTACTTGGTATGTGAATTGGAACGAAATCCTATATTAATAATACGCTTTAAAAATATTGGTCATTTATAAAAAACAGAGAGTAAAATGTAAAATTTTGATAGCCTGTATTTCGGAAACTATAAGAAATAATCCAATTGGCAAAGGGCTACGTAATTAGCATTCCGAATATTACTTGGAATGTGAATTGAAGAGAAATCCGATATTAATAATACTATTTTAAAATTTTTGCCTATTTTAAAAAACATAGACTAAAATATAAAATTGCGATATCCTGTATCTCGAAAACTATAATAAATAATTCAATTTGGCAAACGGCTACGTAATTAGCACGCCGAATATTACTTGGAATATGAATTGTAACGAAATCCGAAATTAATTATACTCATGAAATTTTGGTCAATTTTAAAAGGCAGAGGAAAAAAAATGTAAAATTCTGATAGCCTGTACCTCGGAAAATATAAGAAATAATAAAATTTGGCATACGACTACGTAATTAGTACGATGAATATTACTTGGAATATGAGTAGGAACGAAATCCGAAATTAATGACTCTTTTAAAATTTCGGTCAATTTTAAAAAACAGAGACTAAAATGTAAAATTCCGATTTCCTGTACTTCGAAAACTATAATAAATAATTCAATTTGGCAAATGGCTACGTAATTAGCACGCCTATTATAACTTGGAATATGAATTGGAACGAAATCCGAAATTAATAAGACTCATTTTAAATTTCGGTCAATTTTAAAAGACAGAGACTAAAATGTAAAATTGCGATTGATTGTATTTCGAAAACTATAAGAAATAATCCAATTGGCAAAGGGCTACGTAATTAGCATTCCGAATATTACTTGGAATGTGAATTGGAACGAAATCCGAAATTAATAAGACTATTAAAATGTTGGTCAGTTTTAAAAAGCAGAGACTAAAATGTAAAATTCTGATAGCCTGTATCTCGAAAACAATAAAAAATAATCTAATTTAGCAAACGGCTACGTAATTAGCACGCCGAATATTACTTGGTATATGAAGTGGAAAGAAATCTCAAATTAATAAGACTGTTAAAATTTTGGTCAATTTTAAAGAGAAGAGGCTAAAATGTAAAATTCCGATAGCCTGTACCTCGGAAAATATATGAAATAATCCAATTTGGCAAACGGCTACGTAATTAGCACGCCTATTATTACTTGGAATACGAATTGGAACGAAATCCGAAATTAATAAGACTCATTTTAAATTTCGGTCAATTTTAAAAAACAGAGACTAAAATGTAAAATTGCGATTGCTTGTATTTCGGAAATTATAAGAAATAATCCAATTTGGCAAACCGCTACATAATTAGCACGCCTATTATTACTTGGAATATGAGTTGGAACGAAATCCGAAATTAATAAGACTCTTAAAATTTTGGTCCATTTTAAAGAGCAGAGGCTAAAATGTAAAATTCCGATAGCCTGTACCTCGGAAAATATAAGAAATAATCCAATTTGACAAACTTCTACGTAATTTGCACGCCTATTATTACTTGGAATATGAATTGGAACGAAATCCGAAATTAATAAGACTCATTTTAAATTTCGGTCAATTTTAAAAAACAGAGACTAAAATGTAAAATTGCGATTGCTTGTATTTCGGAAATTATAAGAAATAATCCAATTTGGCAAACGGCTACGTAATTAGCACGCCGAATATTACTTGGAATGTGAATTGGAACGAAATCCGATATTATTAATACTATTTTAAACTTTTTGCCTATTTTAAAAAACAGAGACTAAAATATAAAATTGCGATAGCCTGTATCTCGAAAGTTATAATAAATAATTCAATTTGGCAAACGGCTACGTAGTTAGCACGCCGAATATTACTTGGAATATGAATTGGAACCAAATCCGAAATTAATAAGACTATTAAAGCTTTGGTCAATTTTAAAAAACAGAGACAAAAATAAAAATTCTGATAGCCTGTATATCGAAAACCATAAGAAATAATCCAATTTGGCAAACGGCTACGTAATTAGCACGACGAATATTACTTGGAATATGAATTGCAAAGAAATAAGAAATTAATAAGACTCTTAAAATTTTGGTCAATTATAAAAAGCAGAGACTAAAATGTAAAATTCCGATAGAATGTATCTCTAAAACTATAAGAAATAATACAATTTGATAAACGGATACGTAATTAGAATGAAGAATATTACTTGGAATGTGAATTGGAACGAAATCCTATATTAATAATACGCTTTAAAAAGATTGGTCATTTATAAAAAACAGAGAGTAAAATGTAAAATTCTGATAGCCTGTATTTCGGAAACTATAAGAAATAATCCAATTGGCAAAGGGCTACGTAATTAGCATTCCGAATATTACTTGGAATGTGAATTGAAAAGAAATCCGAAATTAATAATACTATTTTAAAATTTTTGCCTATTTTAAAAAACATAGACTAAAATATAAAATTGCGATATCCTGTATCTCGAAAACTATAATAAATAATTCAATTTGGCAAACGGCTACGTAATTAGCACGCCGAATATTACTTGGAATATGAATTGTAAGGAAAACCGAAATTAATAAGACTCATGAAATTTTGGTCAATTTTAAAAGGCAGAGAAAAAAATGTAAAATTTTGATAGCCTGTACCTCGGAAAATATAAGAAATAATCCAATTTGGCAAACGGCTACGTAATTAGCACGCCTATTATTACTTGGAATATGAATTGGAACGAAATCCGATTTTAATAAGACTCATTTTAAATTTCGGTCAATTTTAAAAAACAGAGACTAAAATATAAAATTGCGATTGCTTGTATTTCGAAAACTATAAGAAATAATCCAATTGGCAAAGGGCTACGTAATTAGCATTCCGAATATTACTTGGAATGTGAATTGGAACGAAATCCGATATTATTAATACTATTTTAAACTTTTTGCCTATTTTAAAAAACAGAGACTAAAATATAAAATTGCGATAGCCTGTATCTCGAAAGTTATAATAAATAATTCAATTTGGCAAACGGCTACGTAATTAGCACGCCGAATATTACTTGGAATATGAATTGGAACCAAATCCGAAATTAATAAGACTATTAAAGTTTTGGTCAATTTTAAAAAACAGAGACAAAAATAAAAATTCTGATAGCCTGTATATCGAAAACCATAAGAAATAATCCAATTTGGCAAACGGCTACGTAATTAGCACGCCGAATATTACTTGGAATATGAATTGTAACGAAATCCGAAATTAATTATACTCATGAAATTTTGGTCAATTTTAAAAGGCAGAGGAAAAAAAATGTAAAATTCTGATAGCCTGTACCTCGGAAAATATAAGAAATAATAAAATTTGGCATACGACTACGTAATTAGTACGATGAATATTACTTGGAATATGAGTAGGAACGAAATCCGAAATTAATGACTCTTTTAAAATTTCGGTCAATTTTAAAAAACAGAGACTAAAATGTAAAATTCCGATTTCCTGTACTTCGAAAACTATAATAAATAATTCAATTTGGCAAATGGCTACGTAATAAGCACGCCTATTATAACTTGGAATATTAATTGGAACGAAATCCGAAATTAATAAGACTCATTTTAAATTTCGGTCAATTTTAAAAGACAGAGACTAAAATGTAAAATTGCGATTGCTTGTATTTCGAAAACTATAAGAAATAATCCAATTGGCAAAGGGCTACGTAATTAGCATTCCGAATATTTCTTGGAATGTGAATTGGAACGAAATCCGATATTAATAACACTATTTTAAAATTTTTACCTATTTTAAAAAACAGAGACTAAAATATGAAATTGCGATAGCCTGTATCTCGAAAGCTATAATAAATAATTCAATTTGGCAAACCGCTACGTAATTAGCACGCCGAATATTACTTGGAATATGAATTGGAACGAAATCCGAAATTAATAAGTCTATTAAAATTTTGGTCAATTTTAAAAAACAGAAAAAAAAATTGTAAAATTCTGATAGCCTGTATCTCGAAAACAATAAGAAATAATCCAATTTAGCAAACGGCTACGTAATTAGCACGCCGAATATTACTTGTTATATGAAGTGGAAAGAAATCTCAAATTAATAAGACTGTTAAAATTTTGGTCAATTTTAAAGAGCAGAGGCTAAAATGTAAAATTCCGATAGCCTGTACCTCGGAAAATATATGAAATAATCCAATTTGGCAAACGGCTACGTAATTAGCACGCCTATTATTACTTGGAATACGAATTGGAACGAAATCCGAAATTAATAAGACTCATTTTAAATTTCGGTCAATTTTAAAAAACAGAGACTAAAATGTAAAATTGCGATTGCTTGTATTTCGGAAATTATAAGAAATAATCCAATTTGGCAAACGGCTACATAATTAGCACGCCTATTATTACTTGGAATATGAGTTGGAACGAAATCCGAAATTAATAAGACTCTTAAAATTTTGGTCCATTTTAAAGAGCAGAGGCTAAAATGTAAAAATCCGATAGCCTGTACCTCGGAAAATATAAGAAATAATCCAATTTGACAAACTTCTACGTAATTTGCACGCCTATTATTACTTGGAATATGAATTGGAACGAAATCCGAAATTAATAAGACTCATTTTAAATTTCGGTCAATTTTAAAAAACAGAGACTAAAATGTAAAATTGCGATTGCTTGTATTTCGGAAATTATAAGAAATAATCCAATTTGGCAAACGGCTACGTAATTAGCACGCCGAATATTACTTGGAATGTGAATTGGAACGAAATCCGATATTATTAATACTATTTTAAACTTTTTGCCTATTTTAAAAAACAGAGACTAAAATATAAAATTGCGATAGCCTGTATCTCGAAAGTTATAATAAATAATTCAATTTGGCAAACGGCTACGTAATTAGCACGCCGAATATTACTTGGAATATGAATTGGAACCAAATCCGAAATTAATAAGACTATTAAAGTTTTGGTCAATTTTAAAAAACAGAGACAAAAATAAAAATTCTGATAGCCTGTATATCGAAAACCATAAGAAATAATCCAATTTGGCAAACGGCTACGTAATTAGCACGACGAATATTACTTGGAATATGAATTGCAAAGAAATAAGAAATTAATAAGACTCTTAAAATTTTGGTCAATTATAAAAAGCAGAGACTAAAATGTAAAATTCCGATAGAATGTATCTCTAAAACTATAAGAAATAATACAATTTGATAAACGGATACGTAATTAGAATGAAGAATATTACTTGGAATGTGAATTGGAACGAAATCCTATATTAATAATACGCTTTAAAAAGATTGGTCATTTATAAAAAACAGAGAGTAAAATGTAAAATTCTGATAGCCTGTATTTCGGAAACTATAAGAAATAATCCAATTGGCAAAGGGCTACGTAATTAGCATTCCGAATATTACTTGGAATGTGAATTGAAAAGAAATCTGAAATTAATAATACTATTTTAAAATTTTTGCCTATTTTAAAAAACATAGACTAAAATATAAAATTGCGATATCCTGTATCTCGAAAACTATAATAAATAATTCAATTTGGCAAACGGCTACGTAATTAGCACGCCGAATATTACTTGGAATATGAATTGTAAGGAAAACCGAAATTAATAAGACTCATGAAATTTTGGTCAATTTTAAAAGGCAGAGAAAAAAATGTAAAATTTTGATAGCCTGTACCTCGGAAAATATAAGAAATAATCCAATTTGGCAAACGGCTACGTAATTAGCACGCCTATTATTACTTGGAATATGAATTGGTACGAAATCCGATTTTAATAAGACTCATTTTAAATTTCGGTCAATTTTAAAAAACAGAGACTAAAATATAAAATTGCGATTGCTTGTATTTCGAAAACTATAAGAAATAATCCAATTGGCAAAGGGCTACGTAATTAGCATTCCGAATATTACTTGGAATGTGAATTGGAACGAAATCCGATATTAATAACACTATTTTAAAATTTTTACCTATTTTAAATAACAGAGACTAAAATATGAAATTGCGATAGCCTGTATCTCGAAAGCTATAATAAATAATTCAATTTGGCAAACCGCTACGTAATTAGCACGCCGAATATTACTTGGAATATGAATTGGAACGAAATCCGAAATTAATAAGACTATTAAAATTTTGGTCAATTTTAAAAACAGAAAAAAAAGTAAAATTCTGATAGCCTGTATCTCGAAAACTATAAGAAATAATCCAATTTAGCAAACGGCTACGTAATTACCACGCCGAATATTACTTGGAATGTGAATTGGAACGAAATCCGATATTATTAATACTATTTTAAACTTTTTGCCTATTTTAAAAAACAGAGACTAAAATATAAAATTGCGATAGCCTGTATCTCGAAAGTTATAATAAATAATTCAATTTGGCAAACGGCTACGTAATTAGCACGCCGAATATTACTTGGAATATGAATTGGAACCAAATCCGAAATTAATAAGACTATTAAAGTTTTGGTCAATTTTAAAAAACAGAGACAAAAATAAAAATTCTGATAGCCTGTATATCGAAAACCATAAGAAATAATCCAATTTGGCAAACGGCTACGTAATTAGCACGCCGAATATTACTTGGAATATGAATTGTAACGAAATCCGAAATTAATTATACTCATGAAATTTTGGTCAATTTTAAAAGGCAGAGGAAAAAAAATGTAAAATTCTGATAGCCTGTACCTCGGAAAATATACGAAATAATAAAATTTGGCATACGACTACGTAATTAGTACGATGAATATTACTTGGAATATGAGTAGGAACGAAATCCGAAATTAATGACTCTTTTAAAATTTCGGTCAATTTTAAAAAACAGAGACTAAAATGTAAAATTCCGATTTCCTGTACTTCGAAAACTATAATAAATAATTCAATTTGGCAAATGGCTACGTAATTAGCACGCCTATTATAACTTGGAATATGAATTGGAACGAAATCCGAAATTAATAAGACTCATTTTAAATTTCGGTCAATTTTAAAAGACAGAGACTAAAATGTAAAATTGCGATTGCTTGTATTTCGAAAACTATAAGAAATAATCCAATTCGCAAAGGGCTACGTAATTAGCATTCCGAATATTTCTTGGAATGTGAATTGGAACGAAATCCGATATTAATAACACTATTTTAAAATTTTTACCTATTTTAAAAAACAGAGACTAAAATATGAAATTGCGATAGCCTGTATCTCGAAAGCTATAATAAATAATTCAATTTGGCAAACCGCTACGTAATTAGCACGCCGAATATTACTTGGAATATGAATTGGAACGAAATCTGAAATTAATAAGTCTATTAAAATTTTGGTCAATTTTAAAAAACAGAAAAAAAATTGTAAAATTCTGATAGCCTGTATCTCGAAAACAATAAGAAATAATCCAATTTAGCAAACGGCTACGTAATTAGCACGCCGAATATTACTTGGTATATGAAGTGGAAAGAAATCTCAAATTAATAAGACTGTTAAAATTTTGGTCAATTTTAAAGAGCAGAGGCTAAAATGTAAAATTCCGATAGCCTGTACCTCGGAAAATATATGAAATAATCCAATTTGGCAAACGGCTACGTAATTAGCACGCCTATTATTACTTGGAATACGAATTGGAACGAAATCCGAAATTAATAAGACTCATTTTAAATTTCGGTCAATTTTAAAAAACAGAGACTAAAATGTAAAATTGCGATTGCTTGTATTTCGGAAATTATAAGAAATAATCCAATTGGCAAACGGCTACATAATTAGCATTCCGAATATTACTTGGAATGTGAATTGGAACGAAATCCGATATTAATAACACTATTTTAAAATTTTTACCTATTTTAAATAACAGAGACTAAAATATGAAATTGCGATAGCCTGTATCTCGAAAGCTATAATAAATAATTCAATTTGGCAAACCGCTACGTAATTAGCACGCCGAATATTACTTGGAATATGAATTGGAACGAAATCCGAAATTAATAAGACTATTAAAATTTTGGTCAATTTTAAAAAACAGAAAAAAAAGTAAAATTCTGATAGCCTGTATCTCGAAAACTATAAGAAATAATCCAATTTAGCAAACGGCTACGTAATTACCACGCCGAATATTGCTTGGAATGTGAATTGGAACGAAATCCGATATTATTAATACTATTTTAAACTTTTTGCCTATTTTAAAAAACAGAGACTAAAATATAAAATTGCGATAGCCTGTATCTCGAAAGTTATAATAAATAATTCAATTTGGCAAACGGCTACGTAATTAGCACGCCGAATATTACTTGGAATATGAATTGGAACCAAATCCGAAATTAATAAGACTATTAAAGTTTTGGTCAATTTTAAAAAACAGAGACAAAAATAAAAATTCTGATAGCCTGTATATCGAAAACCATAAGAAATAATCCAATTTGGCAAACGGCTACGTAATTAGCACGCCGAATATTACTTGCAATATGAATTGCAAAGAAATACCAAATTAATAAGACTCTTAAAATTTTGGTCAATTATAAAAAGCAGAGACTAAAATGTAAAATTCCGATAGAAAGTATCGCTAAAACTATAAGAAATAATACAATTTGGTAAACGGATACGTAATTAGAATGAAGAATATTACTTGGAATGTGAATTAGAACGAAATCCTATATTAATAATACGCTTTAAAAATATTGGTCATTTATAAAAAACAGAGAGTAAAATGTAAAATTCTGATAGCCTGTACCTCGGAAAATATAAGAAATAATAAAATTTGGCATACGACTACGTAATTAGTACGATGAATATTACTTGGAATATGAGTAGGAACGAAATCCGAAATTAATGACTCTTTTAAAATTTCGGTCAATTTTAAAAAACAGAGGCTAAAATGTAAAATTCCGATTTCCTCTACTTCGAAAACTATAATAAATAATTCAATTTGGCAAATGGCTACGTAATTAGCACGCCTATTATAACTTGGAATATGAATTGGAACGAAATCCGAAATTAATAAGACTCATTTTAAATTTCGGTCAATTTTAAAAGACAGAGACTAAAATGTAAAATTGCGATTGCTTGTATTTCGAAAACTATAAGAAATAATCCAATTGGCAAAGGGCTACGTAATTAGCATTCCGAATATTACTTGGAATGTGAATTGGAACGAAATCCGATATTAATAACACTATTTTAAAATTTTTACCTATTTTAAAAACAGAGACTAAAATATGAAATTGCGATAGCCTGTATCTCGAAAGCTATAATAAATAATTCAATTTGGCAAACCGCTACGTAATTAGCACGCCGATTATTACTTGGAATATGAATTGGAACGAAATCCGAAATTAATAAGACTCATTTTAAATTTCGGTCAATTTTAAAAAACAGAGACTAAAATGTAAAATTGCGATTGCTTGTATTTCGGAAATTATAAGAAATAATCCAATTGGCAAACGGCTACATAATTAGCATTCCGAATATTACTTGGAATGTGAATTGGAACGAAATCCGATATTAATAACACTATTTTAAAATTTTTACCTATTTTAAATAACAGAGACTAAAATATGAAATTGCGATAGCCTGTATCTCGAAAGCTATAATAAATAATTCAATTTGGAAAACCGCTACGTAATTAGCACGCCGAATATTACTTGGAATATGAATTGGAACGAAATCCGAAATTAATAAGACTATTAAAATTTTGGTCAATTTTAAAAAACAGAAAAAAAAGTAAAATTCTGATAGCCTGTATCTCGAAAACTATAAGAAATAATCCAATTTAGCAAACGGCTACGTAATTACCACGCCGAATATTGCTTGGAATGTGAATTGGAACGAAATCCGATATTATTAATACTATTTTAAACTTTTTGCCTATTTTAAAAAACAGAGACTAAAATATAAAATTGCGATAGCCTGTATCTCGAAAGTTATAATAAATAATTCAATTTGGCAAACGGCTACGTAATTAGCACGCCGAATATTACTTGGAATATGAATTGGAACCAAATCCGAAATTAATAAGACTATTAAAGTTTTGGTCAATTTTAAAAAACAGAGACAAAAATAAAAATTCTGATAGCCTGTATATCGAAAACCATAAGAAATAATCCAATTTGGCAAACGGCTACGTAATTAGCACGCCGAATATTACTTGCAATATGAATTGCAAAGAAATACCAAATTAATAAGACTCTTAAAATTTTGGTCAATTATAAAAAGCAGAGACTAAAATGTAAAATTCCGATAGAAAGTATCTCTAAAACTATAAGAAATAATACAATTTGGTAAACGGATACGTAATTAGAATGAACAATATTACTTGGAATGTGAATTAGAACGAAATCCTATATTAATAATACGCTTTAAAAATATTGGTCATTTATAAAAAACAGAGAGTAAAATGTAAAATTCTGATAGCCTGTACCTCGGAAAATATAAGAAATAATAAAATTTGGCATACGACTACGTAATTAGTACGATGAATATTACTTGGAATATGAGTAGGAACGAAATCCGAAATTAATGACTCTTTTAAAATTTCGGTCAATTTTAAAAAACAGAGGCTAAAATGTAAAATTCCGATTTCCTCTACTTCGAAAACTATAATAAATAATTCAATTTGGCAAATGGCTACGTAATTAGCACGCCTATTATAACTTGGAATATGAATTGGAACGAAATCCGAAATTAATAAGACTCATTTTAAATTTCGGTCAATTTTAAAAGACAGAGACTAAAATGTAAAATTGCGATTGCTTGTATTTCGAAAACTATAAGAAATAATCCAATTGGCAAAGGGCTACGTAATTAGCATTCCGAATATTACTTGGAATGTGAATTGGAACGAAATCCGATATTAATAACACTATTTTAAAATTTTTACCTATTTTAAAAAACAGAGACTAAAATATGAAATTGCGATAGCCTGTATCTCGAAAGCTATAATAAATAATTCAATTTGGCAAACCGCTACGTAATTAGCACGCCGAATATTACTTGGAATATGAATTGGAACGAAATCCGAAACTAATAAGACTATTAAAATTTTGGTCAATTTAAAAAAACGGAAAAAAAATTGTAAAATTCTGATAGCCTGTATCTCGAAAACTATAAGAAATAATCCAATTTAGCAAACGGCTACGTAATTACCACGCCGAATATTACTTGGAATATGAATTGGAAAAATATCTCAAATTAATAAGACTCTTAAAATTTTGGTCAATTTTAAAAAGCAGTGGCTAAAATGTAAAATTCCGATAGCCTGTACCTCGGAAAATATAAGAAATAATCCAATTTGGCAAACGGCTACGTAATTAGCACGCCGAATATTACTTGGAATGTGAATTGGAACGAAATTCGATATTATTAATACTATTTTAAACTTTTTGCCTATTTTAAAAAACAGAGACTAAAATATAAAATTGCGATAGCCTGTATCTCGAAAGCTATAATAAATAATTCAATTTGGCAAACGGCTACGTAATTATCACGCCGAATATTACTTGGAATATGAATTGGAACCAAATCCGAAATTAGTAAGACTATTAAAATTTTGGTCAATTTTAAAAAACAGAGACAAAAATGTAAAATTCTGATAGCCTGTATATCGAAAACCATAAGAATTAAGACAATTTGGCAAACGGCTACGTAATTAGCACGCCGAATATTACTTGGAATATGAATTGCAAAGAAATACCAAATTAATGAGACTCTTAAAATTTTGGTCAATTATAAAAAGCAGAGACTAAAATGTAAAATTCCGATAGAATGTATCTCTAAAACTATAAGAAATAATACACTTTGGTAAACGGATACGTAATTAGAATGAAGAATATTACTTGTAATGTGAATTGGAACGAAATCCTATATTAATAACACGCTTTAAAAATATTGGTCATTTATAAAAAACAGAGAGTAAAATGTAAAATTTTGATAGCCTGTATTTCGGAAACTATAAGAAATAATCCAATTGGCAAAGGGCTACGTAATTAGCATTCCGAATATTACTTGGAATGTGAATTGAAAAGAAATCCGATATTAATAATACTATTTTAAAATTTTTGCCTATTTTAAAAAACATAGACTAAAATATAAAATTGCGATATCCTGTATCTCGAAAACTATAATAAATAATTCAATTTGGCAAACGGCTACGTAATTAGCACGCCGAATATTACTTGGAATATGAATTGTAACGAAATCCGAAATTAATAAGACTCATTAAATTTTGGTCAATTTTAAAAGGCAGAGAAAAAAATGTAAAATTCTGATAGCCTGTACCTCGGAAAATATAAGATATAATAAAATTTGGCATACGACTACGTAATTGGTACGATGAATATTACTTGGAATATGAGTAGGAACGAAATCCGAAATTAATGACTCTTTTAAAATTTCGGTCAATTTTAAAAAACAGAGACTAAAATGTAAAATTCCGATTTCCTGTACTTCGAAAACTATAATAAATAATTCAATTTGGCAAATGGCTACGTAATTAGCACGCCTATTATTACTTGGAATACGAATTGGAACGAAATCCGAAATTAATAAGACTCATTTTAAATTTCGGCCAATTTTAAAAAACAGAGACTAAAATGTAAAATTGCGATTGGTTGTATTTCGGAAACTATAAGAAATAATCCAATTGGCAAAGGGCTACGTAATTAGCATTCCGAATATTACTTGGAATGTGAATTGAAAAGAAATCCGATATTAATAATACTATTTTAAAATTTTTGCTATTTTAAAAATCAGGGACTAAAATATAAAATTGCGATATCCTGTATCTCGAAAACTATAATAAATAATTCAATTTGGCAAACGGCTACGTAATTAGCACGCCGAATATTACTTGGAATGGGAATTATAACCAAATCCAATATTAATAATACTCTTTTAAAATTTTTGCCTATTTTAAAAAACAGAGACTAAAATGTAAAATTGCGATAGCCTGTATCCCGAAAACTATAGAAATAATCCAATTTGGCAAACGGCTACGTAATTAGCACGCCGATTATTACTTGGAATATGAGTTGGATCGAAATCCGAAATTAATAAGACTCTTTTAAAATTTCGATCAATTTTAAGAAACAGAAACTATAAGAAATAATCCAATTGGCAAAGGGCTACGTAATTAGCATTCCGAATATTACTTGGAATGTGAATTGGAACAAAATCCGAAATTAATAAGACTATTAAAATTTTGGTCAATTTAAAAAGCAGAGACTTAAATGTAAAATTCTGATAGCCTGTACCTCGGAAACCATAAGAAGTAATCCAATATGGCAAACGGCTACGTACTTAGCACACCGAACATTACTTGGAATATGAATTGGAAAAAAATCTCAAATTAATAAGACTTAAAATTTTGGTCAATTATAAAAAGCAGAGACTAAAATGTAAAATTCTGATAGCCTGTACCTCGGAAAATATAAGAAATAATCCAATTTGGCAAACGGCTACGTAATTAGCACGCCGAATAATACTTGGAATGTGAATTGGAACGAAATCCGATATTAATAATACTATTTAATAATTTTTGCCTATTTTAAAAAACAGAGACTAAAATGTAAAATTGCGATTGCCTGTATTTCGGAAACTATAAGAAATAATCCAATTGGCAAAGGGCTACGTAATTAGCATTCCGATTATTACTTGGAATGTGAATTGGAACGAAATCCGAAATTAATAAGACTATTAAAATTTTGGTCAATTTTAAAAAACAGAGACTAATATGCAAAATTCCGATTGCCTGTATTTCGGAAACTATAAGAAATAATTCAATTGGCAAAGGGCTAAGTAATTAGCACGCCGACTATTACTTGAAATATTAGTTGGAACGGAATCCGATATTAATAATACTCTTTTAAAATTATTGCCTATTTTAAAAAACAAAGAGTAAAATGTAAAATTCCGATAACCTGTATCTAGAAAACTATAAGAAATAATCCAATTTGGCAAATGGCTACGTAATTAGCACGCCAAATATTACTTGGAATGTGAATTGGAACGAAATCCGAAATTAATAAGGCTCTTTTAAAATTTCGGTCAATTTTAAAAAACAAAGATTAAAATGGAAAATTCCGATAGCCTGTATCTCGAAAACTATAAGAAAAAATCCAATTTGGTAAACGGTTTCGGAAATAGCATGCCCAATATTACTTGGAATGTGAATTGGGACGGAATCCGAAATTAATAAGACGATTATACAGTTTTGGCATATTTTAAAACCATAGACTAAAACGTAAAATTCCGATAGCCTGTATTTCGGAAACTGTAAGAAATAATCCAATTGGCAAAGGGCTACGTAATTAGCATTCCGAATATTACTTGGAATGTGAATTGAATCGAAATCCGATATTAATAATACTGTTTTAAAATTTTTGCCTATTTCAAAAAACAGAGACTAAAATATAAAATTGCGATATCCTGTATCTCGAAAACTATAATAAATAATTCAATTTGGCAAACGGCTACGTAATTAGTATGAAGAATATTACTCGGAATGTGAATAGGAACGAAATCCGGAATTAATAAGACTCTTAAAATTTTGGTCAATTTTAAAAAACAGATACTAAAATGTAAATTTCTGTTGGCCTGTATCTCGAAAACTATAAGAAATAATCCAATTTGGAAAACGGCTAAGTAATTAGCACGCCGAATATTACTTGGAATATGAGTTGGAACGAAATCCGAAATTAATAAGAATCTTAAAATTTTGGTCAATTATAAAAAGCAGAGACAAAAATGTTAAATTCCGATAGCCTGCATCACTAAAACTATAAGAAATAATCCAATATGGTAAACGGATACGTAATTAGCATGAAGAATATTACTTTGAATGTGAATAGGAACGAAATCTTATATTAATTAAACTCTTTTAAAATTTTGGTCAATTTTAAAATGCAGAGACTAATATGTAAAATTCCGATAGCCTGCATCTCGAAAACTATAAGAAATAATCCAATTTTGCAAACAGCTACCTAATTAGTACGCCGAATATTACTTGGAATATTAGTTGGAACGAAATCCGAAATTAATAAGACTCTTTTAAAATTTCGGTCAATTTTAAAAAGCAGAGACTAAAATGTAAAATTCCGATTGCCTGTACCTCGGAAAATATAAGAAATAATCCAAATTGGCAAACGGCTACGTAATTAGCACGCCGAATATTACTTGGAATATGAATTTAACGAAATCCGAAATTAATAAGACTCTTTTAAAATTTCGGTCAATTTTAAAAAGCAGAGACTAAAATGTAAAATTCCGATTGCCTGTATTTCGGAAACTATAAGAAATAATCCAATTGGCAAATTTCTACGTAATTAGCACGCCGATTATTACTTGGAATATGAATTCGAACGAAATCCGAAGTTAATAAGACTCCTTTTAAATTTCAGTCAATTTTATAAAACAGAGATTAAAATGTAAAATTCCGATTGCCTGTATTTCGGAAACTATAAGAAATAATCCAATTGGCAAATGGCTACGTAATTAGCACGCCGATTATTACTTGGAATATGAATTCGAACGAAATCCGAAGTTAATAAGACTCCTTTTAAATTTCGGTCAATTTTATAAAACAGAGACTAAAATGTAAAATTCCGATTGCCTGTATTTCGGAAACTATAAGAAATAATCCAATTGGCAAAGGGCTAAGTAATTATCAAGCCGAATATTACTTGGAATATGAGTTGGAACGAAATCCGATATTAATAATACTCTTTTAAAATTATTGCCTATTTTAAAAAACAAAGAGCAAAATGTAAAATTCCGATAGCCTGTATCTAGAAAACTATAAGAAATAATCCAATTTGGCAAACGGCTACGTAATTAACATGCCAAATATTACTTGGAATGTGAATTGGAACGAAATCCGAAATTAATAAACTCTTTTAAAATTTCGGTCAATTTTAAAAAACAAAGATTAAATTGGAAAATTCCGATAGCCTGTATCTCGAAAACTATAAGAAAAAATCCAATTTGGTAAACGGTTGCGGAAATAGCATGCCCTATATTACTTGGAATGTGAATTGGGACGAAATCCGAAACTAATAAGACGATTATACAGTTTTGGCATATTTTAAAACCATAGACTAAAACGTAAAATTCCGATAGCCTGTGTTTCGGAAACTGTAAGAAATAATCCAACTGGCAAAGGGCTACATAATTAGCATTCCGAATATTACTTGGAATGTAAATTGAATCGAAATCCGATATTAATAATACTATTTTAAAATTTTTGCCTATTTCAAAAAACAGAGACTAAAATATAAAATTGCGATAGCCTGTATCTCGAAAACTATAGAAATAATCCAATTTGGCAAACGGCTACGTAATTAGCACGCCGAATATTACTTGGAATGGGAATTATAACGAAATCCAATATTAATAATACTCTTTTAAAATTTTTGCCTATTTTAAAAAACAGAGACTAAAATGTAAAATTGCGATAGCCTGTATCTCGAAAACTATAGAAATAATCCAATTTGGCAAACGGCTACGTAATTAGCACGCCGATTATTACTTGGAATATGAATTGGAACGAAATCCGAAATTAATAAGTCTATTAAAATTTTGGTCAATTTAAAAAACAGAAAAAAAAAGTAAAATTCTGATAGCCTATATCTCGAAAACTATAAGAAATAATCCAATTTAGCAAACGGCTACGTAATTAGCACGCCGAATATTACTTGGAATATGAATTGGAAAGAAATCTCAAATTAATAAGACTCTTAAAATTTTGGTCAATTTTAAAAAACAGATGCTAAAATGTAAAATTCCGATAGCCTGTACCTCGTAAAATATAAGAAATAATCCAATTTGGCAAACGGCTTATTAGCAGTGCTAATTAGCACGCCGAATATTACTTGGAATGTGAATTGGAACGAAATCCGATATTAATAATACTATTTTAAACTTTTTACCTATTTTAAAAAACAGAGACTAAAATATAAAATTGCGATAGCCTGTATTTCGAAAGCTGTAATAAATAATTCAATTTGGCAAACGGCTACGTAATTAACACACCGAATATTACTTGGAATATGAATTGGAACCAAATCCGAAATTAATAAGACTGTTAAAATTTTGGTCAATTTTAAAAAAGAGAGACAAAAATGTAAAATTCTGATAGCCTGTATATCGAAAACCATAAGAAATAATCCAATCTGGCAAAAGGCTACGTAATTAGCACGCCGAATATTACTTGGAATATGAATTGCAAAGAAATACCAAATTAATAATGCTCTTAAAATTTTGGTCAATTATAAAAAGCAGAGACTAAAATGTAAAATTCCGATAGAATGTATCTCTAAAACTATAAGAAATAATACAATTTGGTAAACGGATACGCAATTAGAATGAAGAATATTACTTGGAATGTGAATTGGAACGAAATCCTATATTAATAATACGCTTTAAAAATATTGGTCATTTATAAAAAACAGAGAGTAAAATGTAAAATTCCGATAGCCTGTATTTCGAAAACTATAAGAAATAATCCAATTGGCAAAGGGCTACGTAATTAGCACGCCTAATATTACTTGGAATATGAATTGCAAAGAAATACCAAATTAATAAGACTATTAAAATTTTGGTCAATTTTAAAAAACAGAGACTAAAATGTAAAATTTTGATAGCCTGTGCTTCGGAAACAATAAGAAATAATCCAATATGGCAAACGGCTACGTAATTAGCACGTCGAATATTACTTGGAATATGATTTGGAACGAAATCCGAAATTAATAAGACTCTTTTAAAATTTCGGTCAATTTTAAAAAACAGAGACTAAAATGTAAAATTCCGATTGCCTGTATTTCGGAAACTATAAGAAATAATCCAATTAGCAAATGGTTACGTAATTAGCACGCCGATTATTACTTGGAATATGAATTCGAACGAAATCCGAAGTTAATAAGACTCCTTTTAAATTTCGGTCAATTTTGTAAAACAGAGACTAAAATGTAAAATTCCGATTGCCTGTATTTCGGAAACTATAAGAAATAATCCAATTGGCAAAGGGCTAAGTAATTAGCAAGCCGAATATTACTTGGAATATGAGTTGGAACGAAATCCGATATTAATAATACTCTTTTAAAATTATTGCCTATTTTAAAAAACAAAGAGTAAAATGTAAAATTCCGATAGCCTGTATCTAGAAAACTATAAGAAATAATCCAATTTGGCAAACGGCTACGTAATTAGCACGCCAAATATTACTTGGAATGTGAATTGGAACGAAATCCGACATTAATAATCCTATTTTAAAATTTTTACCTATTTTAAAAAACAGAGACTAAAATATGAAATTGCGATATCCTGTATCTCGAAAACTATAATAAATAATTCAATATGGCAAACGGCTATGTAATTGGTATGCCGAATATTACTCGGAATGTGAATTGGAACGAAAGCCGGAATTAATAAGACTCTTAAAATTTTGGTCAATTTTAAAAAGCAGAGACTAAAATGTAAAATTCCGATAGCCTGTGCCTCGGAAACCATAAGAAATAATCCAATATGGCAAACGGCTACGTAATTAGCACGCCGAATATTACTTGGAATATGATTTGGAACGGAATCCGAAATTAATAAGACTCTTTTAAAATTTCGGTCAATTTTAAAAAACAGAGACTAAAATGCCTGTATTTCGGAAACTATAAGAAATAATACAATTGGCAAATGGCTACGTAATTAGCACGCCGATTATTACTTGGAATATGAATTCGAACGAAATCCGAAGTTAATAAGACTCCTTTTAAATTTCGGTCAATTTTGTAAAACAGAGACTAAAATGTAAAATTCCGATAGCCTGTATCTAGAAAACTATAAGAAATAAACCAATTTGGCAAACGGCTACGTAATTAGCACGCCAAATATTACTTGGAATATGAATTGGAACGAAATCCGAAATTAATAAGACTCTTAAAATTTCGGCCAATTTTAAAAAACAGAGACTAAAATGTAAAATTCCGATTGCCTGTATTTCGGATACTATAAGAAATAATCCAATTGGCAAATGGCTACGTAATTAGCACGCCGACTATTACTTGGAATATGAATTCGAACGAAATCCGAAATTAATAAGACTCTTTTTAAATTTCGGTCAATTTTATAAAGCAGAGACTAAAATGTAAAATTCCGATTGCCTGTATTTCGGAAACTATAAGAAATAATCCAATTGGCAAAGGGATAAGTTATTAGCACGCCGAATATAACTTGGAATATGAGTTGGAACGAAATCCGATATTAATAACACTATTTTAAAATTTTTACCTATTTTAAATAACAGAGACTAAAATATGAAATTGCGATAGCCTGTATCTCGAAAGCTATAATAAATAATTCAATTTGGCAAACCGCTACGTAATTAGCACGCCGAATATTACTTGGAATATGAATTGGAACGAAATCCGAAATTAATAAGACTATTAAAATTTTGGTCAATTTTAAAAAACAGAAAAAAAAGTAAAATTCTGATAGCCTGTATCTCGAAAACTATAAGAAATAATCCAATTTAGCAAACGGCTACGTAATTACCACGCCGAATATTGCTTGGAATGTGAATTGGAACGAAATCCGATATTATTAATACTATTTTAAACTTTTTGCCTATTTTAAAAAACAGAGACTAAAATATAAAATTGCGATAGCCTGTATCTCGAAAGTTATAATAAATAATTCAATTTGGCAAACGGCTACGTAATTAGCACGCCGAATATTACTTGGAATATGAATTGGAACCAAATCCGAAATTAATAAGACTATTAAAGTTTTGGTCAATTTTAAAAAACAGAGACAAAAATAAAAATTCTGATAGCCTGTATATCGAAAACCATAAGAAATAATCCAATTTGGCAAACGGCTACGTAATTAGCACGCCGAATATTACTTGCAATATGAATTGCAAAGAAATACCAAATTAATAAGACTCTTAAAATTTTGGTCAATTATAAAAAGCAGAGACTAAAATGTAAAATTCCGATAGAAAGTATCGCTAAAACTATAAGAAATAATACAATTTGGTAAACGGATACGTAATTAGAATGAAGAATATTACTTGGAATGTGAATTAGAACGAAATCCTATATTAATAATACGCTTTAAAAATATTGGTCATTTATAAAAAACAGAGAGTAAAATGTAAAATTCTGATAGCCTGTACCTCGGAAAATATAAGAAATAATAAAATTTGGCATACGACTACGTAATTAGTACGATGAATATTACTTGGAATATGAGTAGGAACGAAATCCGAAATTAATGACTCTTTTAAAATTTCGGTCAATTTTAAAAAACAGAGGCTAAAATGTAAAATTCCGATTTCCTCTACTTCGAAAACTATAATAAATAATTCAATTTGGCAAATGGCTACGTAATTAGCACGCCTATTATAACTTGGAATATGAATTGGAACGAAATCCGAAATTAATAAGACTCATTTTAAATTTCGGTCAATTTTAAAAGACAGAGACTAAAATGTAAAATTGCGATTGCTTGTATTTCGAAAACTATAAGAAATAATCCAATTGGCAAAGGGCTACGTAATTAGCATTCCGAATATTACTTGGAATGTGAATTGGAACGAAATCCGATATTAATAACACTATTTTAAAATTTTTACCTATTTTAAAAACAGAGACTAAAATATGAAATTGCGATAGCCTGTATCTCGAAAGCTATAATAAATAATTCAATTTGGCAAACCGCTACGTAATTAGCACGCCGATTATTACTTGGAATATGAATTGGAACGAAATCCGAAATTAATAAGACTCATTTTAAATTTCGGTCAATTTTAAAAAACAGAGACTAAAATGTAAAATTGCGATTGCTTGTATTTCGGAAATTATAAGAAATAATCCAATTGGCAAACGGCTACATAATTAGCATTCCGAATATTACTTGGAATGTGAATTGGAACGAAATCCGATATTAATAACACTATTTTAAAATTTTTACCTATTTTAAATAACAGAGACTAAAATATGAAATTGCGATAGCCTGTATCTCGAAAGCTATAATAAATAATTCAATTTGGAAAACCGCTACGTAATTAGCACGCCGAATATTACTTGGAATATGAATTGGAACGAAATCCGAAATTAATAAGACTATTAAAATTTTGGTCAATTTTAAAAAACAGAAAAAAAAGTAAAATTCTGATAGCCTGTATCTCGAAAACTATAAGAAATAATCTAATTTAGCAAACGGCTACGTAATTACCACGCCGAATATTGCTTGGAATGTGAATTGGAACGAAATCCGATATTATTAATACTATTTTAAACTTTTTGCCTATTTTAAAAAACAGAGACTAAAATATAAAATTGCGATAGCCTGTATCTCGAAAGTTATAATAAATAATTCAATTTGGCAAACGGCTACGTAATTAGCACGCCGAATATTACTTGGAATATGAATTGGAACCAAATCCGAAATTAATAAGACTATTAAAGTTTTGGTCAATTTTAAAAAACAGAGACAAAAATAAAAATTCTGATAGCCTGTATATCGAAAACCATAAGAAATAATCCAATTTGGCAAACGGCTACGTAATTAGCACGCCGAATATTACTTGCAATATGAATTGCAAAGAAATACCAAATTAATAAGACTCTTAAAATTTTGGTCAATTATAAAAAGCAGAGACTAAAATGTAAAATTCCGATAGAAAGTATCTCTAAAACTATAAGAAATAATACAATTTGGTAAACGGATACGTAATTAGAATGAACAATATTACTTGGAATGTGAATTAGAACGAAATCCTATATTAATAATACGCTTTAAAAATATTGGTCATTTATAAAAAACAGAGAGTAAAATGTAAAATTCTGATAGCCTGTACCTCGGAAAATATAAGAAATAATAAAATTTGGCATACGACTACGTAATTAGTACGATGAATATTACTTGGAATATGAGTAGGAACGAAATCCGAAATTAATGACTCTTTTAAAATTTCGGTCAATTTTAAAAAACAGAGGCTAAAATGTAAAATTCCGATTTCCTCTACTTCGAAAACTATAATAAATAATTCAATTTGGCAAATGGCTACGTAATTAGCACGCCTATTATAACTTGGAATATGAATTGGAACGAAATCCGAAATTAATAAGACTCATTTTAAATTTCGGTCAATTTTAAAAGACAGAGACTAAAATGTAAAATTGCGATTGCTTGTATTTCGAAAACTATAAGAAATAATCCAATTGGCAAAGGGCTACGTAATTAGCATTCCGAATATTACTTGGAATGTGAATTGGAACGAAATCCGATATTAATAACACTATTTTAAAATTTTTACCTATTTTAAAAAACAGAGACTAAAATATGAAATTGCGATAGCCTGTATCTCGAAAGCTATAATAAATAATTCAATTTGGCAAACCGCTACGTAATTAGCACGCCGAATATTACTTGGAATATGAATTGGAACGAAATCCGAAACTAATAAGACTATTAAAATTTTGGTCAATTTAAAAAAACGGAAAAAAAATTGTAAAATTCTGATAGCCTGTATCTCGAAAACTATAAGAAATAATCCAATTTAGCAAACGGCTACGTAATTACCACGCCGAATATTACTTGGAATATGAATTGGAAAAATATCTCAAATTAATAAGACTCTTAAAATTTTGGTCAATTTTAAAAAGCAGTGGCTAAAATGTAAAATTCCGATAGCCTGTACCTCGGAAAATATAAGAAATAATCCAATTTGGCAAACGGCTACGTAATTAGCACGCCGAATATTACTTGGAATGTGAATTGGAACGAAATTCGATATTATTAATACTATTTTAAACTTTTTGCCTATTTTAAAAAACAGAGACTAAAATATAAAATTGCGATAGCCTGTATCTCGAAAGCTATAATAAATAATTCAATTTGGCAAACGGCTACGTAATTATCACGCCGAATATTACTTGGAATATGAATTGGAACCAAATCCGAAATTAGTAAGACTATTAAAATTTTGGTCAATTTTAAAAAACAGAGACAAAAATGTAAAATTCTGATAGCCTGTATATCGAAAACCATAAGAATTAAGACAATTTGGCAAACGGCTACGTAATTAGCACGCCGAATATTACTTGGAATATGAATTGCAAAGAAATACCAAATTAATGAGACTCTTAAAATTTTGGTCAATTATAAAAAGCAGAGACTAAAATGTAAAATTCCGATAGAATGTATCTCTAAAACTATAAGAAATAATACACTTTGGTAAACGGATACGTAATTAGAATGAAGAATATTACTTGTAATGTGAATTGGAACGAAATCCTATATTAATAACACGCTTTAAAAATATTGGTCATTTATAAAAAACAGAGAGTAAAATGTAAAATTTTGATAGCCTGTATTTCGGAAACTATAAGAAATAATCCAATTGGCAAAGGGCTACGTAATTAGCATTCCGAATATTACTTGGAATGTGAATTGAAAAGAAATCCGATATTAATAATACTATTTTAAAATTTTTGCCTATTTTAAAAAACATAGACTAAAATATAAAATTGCGATATCCTGTATCTCGAAAACTATAATAAATAATTCAATTTGGCAAACGGCTACGTAATTAGCACGCCGAATATTACTTGGAATATGAATTGTAACGAAATCCGAAATTAATAAGACTCATTAAATTTTGGTCAATTTTAAAAGGCAGAGAAAAAAATGTAAAATTCTGATAGCCTGTACCTCGGAAAATATAAGATATAATAAAATTTGGCATACGACTACGTAATTGGTACGATGAATATTACTTGGAATATGAGTAGGAACGAAATCCGAAATTAATGACTCTTTTAAAATTTCGGTCAATTTTAAAAAACAGAGACTAAAATGTAAAATTCCGATTTCCTGTACTTCGAAAACTATAATAAATAATTCAATTTGGCAAATGGCTACGTAATTAGCACGCCTATTATTACTTGGAATACGAATTGGAACGAAATCCGAAATTAATAAGACTCATTTTAAATTTCGGCCAATTTTAAAAAACAGAGACTAAAATGTAAAATTGCGATTGGTTGTATTTCGGAAACTATAAGAAATAATCCAATTGGCAAAGGGCTACGTAATTAGCATTCCGAATATTACTTGGAATGTGAATTGAAAAGAAATCCGATATTAATAATACTATTTTAAAATTTTTGCTATTTTAAAAATCAGGGACTAAAATATAAAATTGCGATATCCTGTATCTCGAAAACTATAATAAATAATTCAATTTGGCAAACGGCTACGTAATTAGCACGCCGAATATTACTTGGAATGGGAATTATAACCAAATCCAATATTAATAATACTCTTTTAAAATTTTTGCCTATTTTAAAAAACAGAGACTAAAATGTAAAATTGCGATAGCCTGTATCCCGAAAACTATAGAAATAATCCAATTTGGCAAACGGCTACGTAATTAGCACGCCGATTATTACTTGGAATATGAGTTGGATCGAAATCCGAAATTAATAAGACTCTTTTAAAATTTCGATCAATTTTAAGAAACAGAAACTATAAGAAATAATCCAATTGGCAAAGGGCTACGTAATTAGCATTCCGAATATTACTTGGAATGTGAATTGGAACAAAATCCGAAATTAATAAGACTATTAAAATTTTGGTCAATTTAAAAAGCAGAGACTTAAATGTAAAATTCTGATAGCCTGTACCTCGGAAACCATAAGAAGTAATCCAATATGGCAAACGGCTACGTACTTAGCACACCGAACATTACTTGGAATATGAATTGGAAAAAAATCTCAAATTAATAAGACTTAAAATTTTGGTCAATTATAAAAAGCAGAGACTAAAATGTAAAATTCTGATAGCCTGTACCTCGGAAAATATAAGAAATAATCCAATTTGGCAAACGGCTACGTAATTAGCACGCCGAATAATACTTGGAATGTGAATTGGAACGAAATCCGATATTAATAATACTATTTAATAATTTTTGCCTATTTTAAAAAACAGAGACTAAAATGTAAAATTGCGATTGCCTGTATTTCGGAAACTATAAGAAATAATCCAATTGGCAAAGGGCTACGTAATTAGCATTCCGATTATTACTTGGAATGTGAATTGGAACGAAATCCGAAATTAATAAGACTATTAAAATTTTGGTCAATTTTAAAAAACAGAGACTAATATGCAAAATTCCGATTGCCTGTATTTCGGAAACTATAAGAAATAATTCAATTGGCAAAGGGCTAAGTAATTAGCACGCCGACTATTACTTGGAATATTAGTTGGAACGGAATCCGATATTAATAATACTCTTTTAAAATTATTGCCTATTTTAAAAAACAAAGAGTAAAATGTAAAATTCCGATAACCTGTATCTAGAAAACTATAAGAAATAATCCAATTTGGCAAATGGCTACGTAATTAGCACGCCAAATATTACTTGGAATGTGAATTGGAACGAAATCCGAAATTAATAAGACTCTTTTAAAATTTCGGTCAATTTTAAAAAACAAAGATTAAAATGGAAAATTCCGATAGCCTGTATCTCGAAAACTATAAGAAAAAATCCAATTTGGTAAACGGTTTCGGAAATAGCATGCCCAATATTACTTGGAATGTGAATTGGGACGGAATCCGAAATTAATAAGACGATTATACAGTTTTGGCATATTTTAAAACCATAGACTAAAACGTAAAATTCCGATAGCCTGTATTTCGGAAACTGTAAGAAATAATCCAATTGGCAAAGGGCTACGTAATTAGCATTCCGAATATTACTTGGAATGTGAATTGAATCGAAATCCGATATTAATAATACTGTTTTAAAATTTTTGCCTATTTCAAAAAACAGAGACTAAAATATAAAATTGCGATATCCTGTATCTCGAAAACTATAATAAATAATTCAATTTGGCAAACGGCTACGTAATTAGTATGAAGAATATTACTCGGAATGTGAATAGGAACGAAATCCGGAATTAATAAGACTCTTAAAATTTTGGTCAATTTTAAAAAACAGATACTAAAATGTAAATTTCTGTTGGCCTGTATCTCGAAAACTATAAGAAATAATCCAATTTGGAAAACGGCTAAGTAATTAGCACGCCGAATATTACTTGGAATATGAGTTGGAACGAAATCCGAAATTAATAAGAATCTTAAAATTTTGGTCAATTATAAAAAGCAGAGACAAAAATGTTAAATTCCGATAGCCTGCATCACTAAAACTATAAGAAATAATCCAATATGGTAAACGGATACGTAATTAGCATGAAGAATATTACTTTGAATGTGAATAGGAACGAAATCTTATATTAATTAAACTCTTTTAAAATTTTGGTCAATTTTAAAATGCAGAGACTAATATGTAAAATTCCGATAGCCTGCATCTCGAAAACTATAAGAAATAATCCAATTTTGCAAACAGCTACCTAATTAGTACGCCGAATATTACTTGGAATATTAGTTGGAACGAAATCCGAAATTAATAAGACTCTTTTAAAATTTCGGTCAATTTTAAAAAGCAGAGACTAAAATGTAAAATTCCGATTGCCTGTACCTCGGAAAATATAAGAAATAATCCAAATTGGCAAACGGCTACGTAATTAGCACGCCGAATATTACTTGGAATATGAATTTAACGAAATCCGAAATTAATAAGACTCTTTTACAATTTCGGTCAATTTTAAAAAACAGAGACTAAAATGTAAAATTCCGATTGCCTGTATTTCGGAAACTATAAGAAATAATCCAATTGGCAAATTTCTACGTAATTAGCACGCCGATTATTACTTGGAATATGAATTCGAACGAAATCCGAAGTTAATAAGACTCCTTTTAAATTTCAGTCAATTTTATAAAACAGAGATTAAAATGTAAAATTCCGATTGCCTGTATTTCGGAAACTATAAGAAATAATCCAATTGGCAAATGGCTACGTAATTAGCACGCCGATTATTACTTGGAATATGAATTCGAACGAAATCCGAAGTTAATAAGACTCCTTTTAAATTTCGGTCAATTTTATAAAACAGAGACTAAAATGTAAAATTCCGATTGCCTGTATTTCGGAAACTATAAGAAATAATCCAATTGGCAAAGGGCTAAGTAATTATCAAGCCGAATATTACTTGGAATATGAGTTGGAACGAAATCCGATATTAATAATACTCTTTTAAAATTATTGCCTATTTTAAAAAACAAAGAGCAAAATGTAAAATTCCGATAGCCTGTATCTAGAAAACTATAAGAAATAATCCAATTTGGCAAACGGCTACGTAATTAACATGCCAAATATTACTTGGAATGTGAATTGGAACGAAATCCGAAATTAATAAACTCTTTTAAAATTTCGGTCAATTTTAAAAAACAAAGATTAAAATGGAAAATTCCGATAGCCTGTATCTCGAAAACTATAAGAAAAAATCCAATTTGGTAAACGGTTGCGGAAATAGCATGCCCTATATTACTTGGAATGTGAATTGGGACGAAATCCGAAACTAATAAGACGATTATACAGTTTTGGCATATTTTAAAACCATAGACTAAAACGTAAAATTCCGATAGCCTGTGTTTCGGAAACTTTAAGAAATAATCCAACTGGCAAAGGGCTACATAATTAGCATTCCGAATATTACTTGGAATGTAAATTGAATCGAAATCCGATATTAATAATACTATTTTAAAATTTTTGCCTATTTCAAAAAACAGAGACTAAAATATAAAATTGCGATAGCCTGTATCTCGAAAACTATAGAAATAATCCAATTTGGCAAACGGCTACGTAATTAGCACGCCGAATATTACTTGGAATGGGAATTATAACGAAATCCAATATTAATAATACTCTTTTAAAATTTTTGCCTATTTTAAAAAACAGAGACTAAAATGTAAAATTGCGATAGCCTGTATCTCGAAAACTATAGAAATAATCCAATTTGGCAAACGGCTACGTAATTAGCACGCCGATTATTACTTGGAATATGAATTGGAACGAAATCCGAAATTAATAAGTCTATTAAAATTTTGGTCAATTTAAAAAACAGAAAAAAAAAGTAAAATTCTGATAGCCTATATCTCGAAAACTATAAGAAATAATCCAATTTAGCAAACGGCTACGTAATTAGCACGCCGAATATTACTTGGAATATGAATTGGAAAGAAATCTCAAATTAATAAGACTCTTAAAATTTTGGTCAATTTTAAAAAACAGATGCTAAAATGTAAAATTCCGATAGCCTGTACCTCGTAAAATATAAGAAATAATCCAATTTGGCAAACGGCTTATTAGCAGTGCTAATTAGCACGCCGAATATTACTTGGAATGTGAATTGGAACGAAATCCGATATTAATAATACTATTTTAAACTTTTTACCTATTTTAAAAAACAGAGACTAAAATATAAAATTGCGATAGCCTGTATTTCGAAAGCTGTAATAAATAATTCAATTTGGCAAACGGCTACGTAATTAACACACCGAATATTACTTGGAATATGAATTGGAACCAAATCCGAAATTAATAAGACTATTAAAATTTTGGTCAATTTTAAAAAAGAGAGACAAAAATGTAAAATTCTGATAGCCTGTATATCGAAAACCATAAGAAATAATCCAATCTGGCAAAAGGCTACGTAATTAGCACGCCGAATATTACTTGGAATATGAATTGCAAAGAAATACCAAATTAATAATGCTCTTAAAATTTTGGTCAATTATAAAAAGCAGAGACTAAAATGTAAAATTCCGATAGAATGTATCTCTAAAACTATAAGAAATAATACAATTTGGTAAACGGATACGCAATTAGAATGAAGAATATTACTTGGAATGTGAATTGGAACGAAATCCTATATTAATAATACGCTTTAAAAATATTGGTCATTTATAAAAAACAGAGAGTAAAATGTAAAATTCCGATAGCCTGTATTTCGAAAACTATAAGAAATAATCCAATTGGCAAAGGGCTACGTAATTAGCACGCCTAATATTACTTGGAATATGAATTGCAAAGAAATACCAAATTAATAAGACTATTAAAATTTTGGTCAATTTTAAAAAACAGAGACTAAAATGTAAAATTTTGATAGCCTGTGCTTCGGAAACAATAAGAAATAATCCAATATGGCAAACGGCTACGTAATTAGCACGTCGAATATTACTTGGAATATGATTTGGAACGAAATCCGAAATTAATAAGACTCTTTTAAAATTTCGGTCAATTTTAAAAAACAGAGACTAAAATGTAAAATTCCGATTGCCTGTATTTCGGAAACTATAAGAAATAATCCAATTAGCAAATGGTTACGTAATTAGCACGCCGATTATTACTTGGAATATGAATTCGAACGAAATCCGAAGTTAATAAGACTCCTTTTAAATTTCGGTCAATTTTGTAAAACAGAGACTAAAATGTAAAATTCCGATTGCCTGTATTTCGGAAACTATAAGAAATAATCCAATTGGCAAAGGGCTAAGTAATTAGCAAGCCGAATATTACTTGGAATATGAGTTGGAACGAAATCCGATATTAATAATACTCTTTTAAAATTATTGCCTATTTTAAAAAACAAAGAGTAAAATGTAAAATTCCGATAGCCTGTATCTAGAAAACTATAAGAAATAATCCAATTTGGCAAACGGCTACGTAATTAGCACGCCAAATATTACTTGGAATGTGAATTGGAACGAAATCCGACATTAATAATCCTATTTTAAAATTTTTACCTATTTTAAAAAACAGAGACTAAAATATGAAATTGCGATATCCTGTATCTCGAAAACTATAATAAATAATTCAATATGGCAAACGGCTATGTAATTGGTATGCCGAATATTACTCGGAATGTGAATTGGAACGAAAGCCGGAATTAATAAGACTCTTAAAATTTTGGTCAATTTTAAAAAGCAGAGACTAAAATGTAAAATTCCGATAGCCTGTGCCTCGGAAACCATAAGAAATAATCCAATATGGCAAACGGCTACGTAATTAGCACGCCGAATATTACTTGGAATATGATTTGGAACGGAATCCGAAATTAATAAGACTCTTTTAAAATTTCGGTCAATTTTAAAAAACAGAGACTAAAATGCCTGTATTTCGGAAACTATAAGAAATAATACAATTGGCAAATGGCTACGTAATTAGCACGCCGATTATTACTTGGAATATGAATTCGAACGAAATCCGAAGTTAATAAGACTCCTTTTAAATTTCGGTCAATTTTGTAAAACAGAGACTAAAATGTAAAATTCCGATAGCCTGTATCTAGAAAACTATAAGAAATAAACCAATTTTGCAAACGGCTACGTAATTAGCACGCCAAATATTACTTGGAATATGAATTGGAACGAAATCCGAAATTAATAAGACTCTTAAAATTTCGGCCAATTTTAAAAAACAGAGACTAAAATGTAAAATTCCGATTGCCTGTATTTCGGATACTATAAGAAATAATCCAATTGGCAAATGGCTACGTAATTAGCACGCCGACTATTACTTGGAATATGAATTCGAACGAAATCCGAAATTAATAAGACTCTTTTTAAATTTCGGTCAATTTTATAAAGCAGAGACTAAAATGTAAAATTCCGATTGCCTGTATTTCGGAAACTATAAGAAATAATCCAATTGGCAAAGGGATAAGTTATTAGCACGCCGAATATAACTTGGAATATGAGTTGGAACGAAATCCGATATTAATAATACTCTTTTAAAATTTTTACCTATTTTAAAAAACAGTGACTAAAATATGAAATTGCGATAGCCTGTATCTCGAAAGCTATAATAAATAATTCAATTTGGCAAACCGCTACGTAATTAGCACGCCGAATATTACTTGGAATATGAATTGGAACGAAACCCGAAATTAATAAGATTATTAAAATTTTGGTCAATTTTAAAAAACAGAAAAAAAAATGTAAAATTCTGATAGCCTGTATCTCGAAAACTATAAGAAATAATCCAATTTAGCAAACGGCTACGTAATTAGCAGGCCGAATATTACTTGGAATCTGAATTGGAAAGAAATCTCAAATTAATAAGGCTCTTAAAATTTTGGTCAATTTTAAAAAGCAGAGGCCAAAATGTAAAATTCCGATAGCCTGTACCTCGGAAAATATAAGAAATAATCCAACTTGGCAAACGGCTACATAATTAGCACGCCGAATATTACTTGGAATGTGAATTTGAACGAAATCCGATATTAATAATACTATTTTAAACTTTTTGCCTATTTTAAAAAACAGAGACTAAAATATAAAATTGCGATAGCCTGTAACTCGAAAGCTATAATAAATAATTCAATTTGGCAAACGGCTACGTAATTAGCACGCCGAATATTACTTGGAATATGAATTCGAACCAAATCCGAAATTAATAAGACTATTAAAATTTTGGTCAATTTTAAAAAACAGAGACAAAAATGTAAATTTCTGATAGCCTGTATATCGAAAACCATAAGAAATAATGCAATTTGGCAAACGGCTACGTAATTAGCACGCCGAATATTACTTGGAATATGAATTGCAAAGAAATACCAAATTAATAAGACTTTTTTAAAATTTCGGTCAATTTTATAAAACAGAGACTAAAATGTAAAATTCCGATTGCCTGTATTTCGGAAACTATAAGAAATAATCCAATTGGCAAAGGGCTAAGTAATTAGCACGCCGAATATTACTTGGGATATGAGTTGGAACGAAATCCGATATTAATAATACTCTTTTAAAATTATTGCCTATATTAAAAAACAAAGAGTAAAATGTAAAATTCCGATAGCCTGTATCTAGAAAACTATAAGAAATAATCCAATTTGGCAAACGGCTACGTAATTAGCACGCCGAATATTACTTGGAATGTGAATTGTAACGAAATCCGACATTAATAATCCTATTTTAAAATTTTTACCTATTTTAAAAAACAGAGACTAAAATATGAAATTGCGATATCCTGTATCTCGAAAACTATAATAAATAATTCAATCTGGCAAACGGCTATGTAATTGGTATGCCGAATATTACTCGGAATGTGAATTGGAACGAAATCCGGAATTAATAAGACTCTTAAAATTTTGGTCAATTTTAAAAAGCAGAGACTAAAATGTAAAATTCCGATAGCCTGTGCCTCGGAAACCATAAGAAATAATCCAATATGGCAAACGGCTACGTAATTAGCACGCCGAATATTACTTGGAATATGATTTGGAACGGAATCCGAAATTAATAAGACTCTTTTAAAATTTCGGTCAATTTTAAAAAACAGAGACTAAAATGCCTGTATTTCGGAAACTATAAGAAATAATACAATTGGCAAATGGCTACGTAATTAGCACGCCGATTATTACTTGGAATATGAATTCGAACGATATCCGAAGTTAATAAGACTCCTTTTAAATTTCGGTCAATTTTGTAAAACAGAGACTAAAATGTAAAATTCCGATAGCCTGTATCTAGAAAACTATAAGAAATAAACCAATTTGGCAAACGGCTACGTAATTAGCACGCCAAATATTACTTGGAATATGAATTGGAACGAAATCCGAAATTAATAAGACTCTTAAAATTTCGGCCAATTTTAAAAAACAGAGACTAAAATGTAAAATTCCGATTGCCTGTATTTCGGATACTATAAGAAATAATCCAATTGGCAAATGGCTACGTAATTAGCACGCCGACTATTACTTGGAATATGAATTCGAACGAAATCCGAAATTAATAAGACTCTTTTTAAATTTCGGTCAATTTTATAAAGCAGAGACTAAAATGTAAAATTCCGATTGCCTGTATTTCGGAAACTATAAGAAATAATCCAATTGGCAAAGGGATAAGTAATTAGCACGCCGAATATAACTTGGAATATGAGTTGGAACGAAATCCGATATTAATAATACTCTTTTAAAATTTTTACCTATTTTAAAAAACAGTGACTAAAATATGAAATTGCGATAGCCTGTATCTCGAAAGCTATAATAAATAATTCAATTTGGCAAACCGCTACGTAATTAGCACGCCGAATATTACTTGGAATATGAATTGGAACGAGACCCGAAATTAATAAGATTATTAAAATTTTGGTCAATTTTAAAAAACAGGAAAAAAAATGTAAAATTCTGATAGCCTGTATCTCGAAAACTATAAGAAATAATCCAATTTAGCAAACGGCTACGTAATTAGCAGGCCGAATATTACTTGGAATCTGAATTGGAAAGAAATCTCAAATTAATAAGGCTCTTAAAATTTTGGTCAATTTTAAAAAGCAGAGGCCAAAATGTAAAATTCCGATAGCCTGTACCTCGGAAAATATAAGAAATAATCCAACTTGGCAAACGGCTACATAATTAGCACGCCGAATATTACTTGGAATGTGAATTTGAACGAAATCCGATATTAATAATACTATTTTAAACTTTTTGCCTATTTTAAAAAACAGAGACTAAAATATAAAATTGCGATAGCCTGTAACTCGAAAGCTATAATAAATAATTCAATTTGGCAAACGGCTACGTAATTAGCACGCCGAATATTACTTGGAATATGAATTCGAACCAAATCCGAAATTAATAAGACTATTAAAATTTTGGTCAATTTTAAAAAGCAGAGGCCAAAATGTAAAATTCCGATAGCCTGTACCTCGGAAAATATAAGAAATAATCCAACTTGGCAAACGGCTACATAATTAGCACGCCGAATATTACTTGGAATGTGAATTTGAACGGCTACGTAATTAGCACGCCGAATATTACTTGGAATATGAATTGCAAAGAAATACCAAATTAATAAGACTTTTTTAAAATTTCGGTCAATTTTATAAAACAGAGACTAAAATGTAAAATTCCGATTGCCTGTATTTCGGAAACTATAAGAAATAATCCAATTGGCAAAGGGCTAAGTAATTAGCACGCCGAATATTACTTGGGATATGAGTTGGAACGAAATCCGATATTAATAATACTCTTTTAAAATTATTGCCTATATTAAAAAACAAAGAGTAAAATGTAAAATTCCGATAGCCTGTATCTAGAAAACTATAAGAAATAATCCAATTTGGCAAACGGCTACGTAATTAGCACGCCGAATATTACTTGGAATGTGAATTGTAACGAAATCCGACATTAATAATCCTATTTTAAAATTTTTACCTATTTTAAAAAACAGAGACTAAAATATGAAATTGCGATATCCTGTATCTCGAAAACTATAATAAATAATTCAATCTGGCAAACGGCTATGTAATTGGTATGCCGAATATTACTCGGAATGTGAATTGGAACGAAATCCGGAATTAATAAGACTCTTAAAATTTTGGTCAATTTTAAAAAGCAGAGACTAAAGTGTAAAATTCCGATAGCCTGTGCCTCGGAAACCATAAGAAATAATCCAATATGGCAAACGGCTACGTAATTAGCACGCCGAATATTACTTGGAATATGATTTGGAACGGAATCCGAAATTAATAAGACTCTTTTAAAATTTCGGTCAATTTTAAAAAACAGAGACTAAAATGCCTGTATTTCGGAAACTATAAGAAATAATACAATTGGCAAATGGCTACGTAATTAGCACGCCGATTATTACTTGGAATATGAATTCGAACGAAATCCGAAGTTAATAAGACTCCTTTTAAATTTCGGTCAATTTTGTAAAACAGAGACTAAAATGTAAAATTCCGATAGCCTGTATCTAGAAAACTATAAGAAATAAACCAATTTGGCAAACGGCTACGTAATTAGCACGCCAAATATTACTTGGAATATGAATTGGAACGAAATCCGAAATTAATAAGACTCTTAAAATTTCGGCCAATTTTAAAAAACAGAGACTAAAATGTAAAATTCCGATTGCCTGTATTTCGGATACTATAAGAAATAATCCAATTGGCAAATGGCTACGTAATTAGCACGCCGACTATTACTTGGAATATGAATTCGAACGAAATCCGAAATTAATAAGACTCTTTTTAAATTTCGGTCAATTTTATAAAGCAGAGACTAAAATGTAAAATTCCGATTGCCTGTATTTCGGAAACTATAAGAAATAATCCAATTGGCAAAGGGATAAGTAATTAGCACGCCGAATATAACTTGGAATATGAGTTGGAACGAAATCCGATATTAATAATACTCTTTTAAAATTTTTACCTATTTTAAAAAACAGTGACTAAAATATGAAATTGCGATAGCCTGTATCTCGAAAGCTATAATAAATAATTCAATTTGGCAAACCGCTACGTAATTAGCACGCCGAATATTACTTGGAATATGAATTGGAACGAAACCCGAAATTAATAAGATTATTAAAATTTTGGTCAATTTTAAAAAACAGGAAAAAAAATGTAAAATTCTGATAGCCTGTATCTCGAAAACTATAAGAAATAATCCAATTTAGCAAACGGCTACGTAATTAGCAGGCCGAATATTACTTGGAATCTGAATTGGAAAGAAATCTCAAATTAATAAGGCTCTTAAAATTTTGGTCAATTTTAAAAAGCAGAGGCCAAAATGTAAAATTCCGATAGCCTGTACCTCGGAAAATATAAGAAATAATCCAACTTGGCAAACGGCTACATAATTAGCACGCCGAATATTACTTGGAATGTGAATTTGAACGAAATCCGATATTAATAATACTATTTTAAACTTTTTGCCTATTTTAAAAAACAGAGACTAAAATATAAAATTGCGATAGCCTGTAACTCGAAAGCTATAATAAATAATTCAATTTGGCAAACGGCTACGTAATTAGCACGCCGAATATTACTTGGAATATGAATTCGAACCAAATCCGAAATTAATAAGACTATTAAAATTTTGGTCAATTTTAAAAAGCAGAGGCCAAAATGTAAAATTCCGATAGCCTGTACCTCGGAAAATATAAGAAATAATCCAACTTGGCAAACGGCTACATAATTAGCACGCCGAATATTACTTGGAATGTGAATTTGAACGAAATCCGATATTAATAATACTATTTTAAACTTTTTGCCTATTTTAAAAAACAGAGACTAAAATATAAAATTGCGATAGCCTGTATCTCGAAAACTATAAGAAATAATCCAATTTAGCAAATGGCTACGTAATTAGCACGCCTATTATTACTTGGAATATGAATTGGAACGAAATCCGAAATTAATAAGACTCTTAAAATTTTGGTCAATTTTAAAGAGCAGAGGCTAATATATAAAATTCCGATAGCCTGTACCTCGGAAAATATAAGAAATAATCCAATTTGGCAAACGGCTCCATAATTAGCACGTCTATTATTACTTGGAATATGAATTGGAACGAAATCCGAAATTAATAAGACTCATTTTAAATTTCGGTCAATTTTAAAAAACAGAGACAAAATGTAAAATTGCGATTGCCTGTATTTCGGAAACTATAAGAAATAATCCAATTGGCAAAGGGCTACGTAATTAGCATTCCGATTATTACTTGGAATGTGAATTGGAACGAAATCCGATATTAAAAATACTATTTTAAAATGTTTACCTATTTTAAAAAACAGAGACTAAAATGTAAAATTCCGATAGCCTGTATCTCGAAAACTATAGAAATTATTCAATTTGGCAAACGGCTTCGTAACTAGCGCGCCAAATATTACTTGGAATATGAGTTGGAACGAAATCCGAAATTAATAAGACTCTTTTAATATTTCGGTCAAATTTAACAAACAGAGACTAAAATGTAAAATTCCGATTGCCTGTATCTCGAAAACTATAATAAATAATTCAATTTGGCAAATGGCTACGTAATTAGCACACCGATTATTACTTGGAATATGAAGTGGAACGAAATCCGAAATTAATAAGACTCTTAAAATTTTGGTCAATTTTATAAAACAGAGACTAAAATGTAAAATTCCGATTGCCTGTATTTCGGAAACTATAAGAAATAATCCAATTGGCAAAGGGCTACGTAATTAGCATTCCGAATATTACTTGGAATGTGAATTGGAACGAAGTCCGATATTAAAAATACTATTTTAAAATATTTGCCTATTTTAAAAAACAGAGACTAAAATATAAAAAATTTTGATAGACTGTATCTCGAAAACTGTAAGTAATAATCCAATTTAGCAAACGAATAGGTAATTAGCACGCCGAATATTACCTGGAATATGAATTGGAACGAAATCCGAAATTAATAAGACTATTAAAATTTTGGTCAATTTTAAAAAGCAGAGTCTAAAATGTAAAATTCCGATAGCCTGTACTTCAGAAACCATAAGAAATAATCCAATTTGACAAACGGCTACGTAATTAGCACGCGGAATATTACTTGGAATATGAGTATTAACGAAAGCCGAAATTTATAAGACTCTTAAAATTTCGGTCAATTTTAAAAAACAGAGACTAAAATGTAAAATTCCAATTGCCTGTATCTCGAAAACTATAATGAATAATTCAATTTGCAAATGGCTACGTAATTAGCACGCGTTTTATTACTTGGAATATGAATTGGAACGAAATCCGAAATTATCAAGACTCTTTTTAAATTTCGGTCAATTTTAAAAAACAGAGACTAAAATGTAAAATTGCTATTGCCTGTATTTCGGAAACTATAAGAAATAATCCAATTGGCAAAGGGCTACGTAATTAGCATTACGAATATTACTTGGAATGTGAATTGGAACGAAATCCGATATTAATAATACTATTTTAAAATTTTTACCTATTTTAAAAAACAGAGACTAAAATATGAAATTGCGATAGCCTGTATCTCGAAAGCTATAATAAATAATTCAATTTGGCAAACGGCTACGTAATTAGCACGCCGTATATTACTTGGAATATGAATTGGAGTGAAATCCGAAATTAATAAGACTGTTAAAATTTTGGTCAATTTTAAAAAACAGAAAAAAAAAATGTAAAATTCTGATAGCCTTTTTCTCGCAAACTATAATAAATAATCCAATTTAGCAAACGGCTACGTAATTACCACGCCGAATATTGCTTGGAATGTGAATTGGAACGAAATCCGATATTATTAATACTATTTTAAACTTTTTGCCTATTTTAAAAAACAGAGACTAAAATATGAAATTGCGATAGCCTGTATCTCGAAAGCTATAATAAATAATTCAATTTGGCAAACCGCTACGTAATTAGCACGCCGAATATTACTTGGAATATGAATTGGAACGAAATCCGAAATTAATAAGACTATTAAAATTTTGGTCAATTTTAAAAAACAGAAAAAAAAGTAAAATTCTGATAGCCTGTATCTCGAAAACTATAAGAAATAATCCAATTTAGCAAACGGCTACGTAATTACCACGCCGAATATTGCTTGGAATGTGAATTGGAACGAAATCCGATATTATTAATACTATTTTAAACTTTTTGCCTATTTTAAAAAACAGAGACTAAAATATAAAATTGCGATAGCCTGTATCTCGAAAGTTATAATAAATAATTCAATTTGGCAAACGGCTACGTAATTAGCACGCCGAATATTACTTGGAATATGAATTGGAACCAAATCCGAAATTAATAAGACTATTAAAGTTTTGGTCAATTTTAAAAAACAGAGACAAAAATAAAAATTCTGATAGCCTGTATATCGAAAACCATAAGAAATAATCCAATTTGGCAAACGGCTACGTAATTAGCACGCCGAATATTACTTGCAATATGAATTGCAAAGAAATACCAAATTAATAAGACTCTTAAAATTTTGGTCAATTATAAAAAGCAGAGACTAAAATGTAAAATTCCGATAGAAAGTATCTCTAAAACTATAAGAAATAATACAATTTGGTAAACGGATACGTAATTAGAATGAACAATATTACTTGGAATGTGAATTAGAACGAAATCCTATATTAATAATACGCTTTAAAAATATTGGTCATTTATAAAAAACAGAGAGTAAAATGTAAAATTCTGATAGCCTGTACCTCGGAAAATATAAGAAATAATAAAATTTGGCATACGACTACGTAATTAGTACGATGAATATTACTTGGAATATGAGTAGGAACGAAATCCGAAATTAATGACTCTTTTAAAATTTCGGTCAATTTTAAAAAACAGAGGCTAAAATGTAAAATTCCGATTTCCTCTACTTCGAAAACTATAATAAATAATTCAATTTGGCAAATGGCTACGTAATTAGCACGCCTATTATAACTTGGAATATGAATTGGAACGAAATCCGAAATTAATAAGACTCATTTTAAATTTCGGTCAATTTTAAAAGACAGAGACTAAAATGTAAAATTGCGATTGCTTGTATTTCGAAAACTATAAGAAATAATCCAATTGGCAAAGGGCTACGTAATTAGCATTCCGAATATTACTTGGAATGTGAATTGGAACGAAATCCGATATTAATAACACTATTTTAAAATTTTTACCTATTTTAAAAAACAGAGACTAAAATATGAAATTGCGATAGCCTGTATCTCGAAAGCTATAATAAATAATTCAATTTGGCAAACCGCTACGTAATTAGCACGCCGAATATTACTTGGAATATGAATTGGAACGAAATCCGAAATTAATAAGACTATTAAAATTTTGGTCAATTTAAAAAAACGGAAAAAAAATTGTAAAATTCTGATAGCCTGTATCTCGAAAACTATAAGAAATAATCCAATTTAGCAAACGGCTACGTAATTACCACGCCGAATATTACTTGGAATATGAATTGGAAAAATATCTCAAATTAATAAGACTCTTAAAATTTTGGTCAATTTTAAAAAGCAGTGGCTAAAATGTAAAATTCCGATAGCCTGTACCTCGGAAAATATAAGAAATAATCCAATTTGGCAAACGGCTACGTAATTAGCACGCCGAATATTACTTGGAATGTGAATTGGAACGAAATTCGATATTATTAATACTATTTTAAACTTTTTGCCTATTTTAAAAAACAGAGACTAAAATATAAAATTGCGATAGCCTGTATCTCGAAAGCTATAATAAATAATTCAATTTGGCAAACGGCTACGTAATTATCACGCCGAATATTACTTGGAATATGAATTGGAACCAAATCCGAAATTAGTAAGACTATTAAAATTTTGGTCAATTTTAAAAAACAGAGACAAAAATGTAAAATTCTGATAGCCTGTATATCGAAAACCATAAGAATTAAGACAATTTGGCAAACGGCTACGTAATTAGCACGCCGAATATTACTTGGAATATGAATTGCAAAGAAATACCAAATTAATGAGACTCTTAAAATTTTGGTCAATTATAAAAAGCAGAGACTAAAATGTAAAATTCCGATAGAATGTATCTCTAAAACTATAAGAAATAATACACTTTGGTAAACGGATACGTAATTAGAATGAAGAATATTACTTGTAATGTGAATTGGAACGAAATCCTATATTAATAACACGCTTTAAAAATATTGGTCATTTATAAAAAACAGAGAGTAAAATGTAAAATTTTGATAGCCTGTATTTCGGAAACTATAAGAAATAATCCAATTGGCAAAGGGCTACGTAATTAGCATTCCGAATATTACTTGGAATGTGAATTGAAAAGAAATCCGATATTAATAATACTATTTTAAAATTTTTGCCTATTTTAAAAAACATAGACTAAAATATAAAATTGCGATATCCTGTATCTCGAAAACTATAATAAATAATTCAATTTGGCAAACGGCTACGTAATTAGCACGCCGAATATTACTTGGAATATGAATTGTAACGAAATCCGAAATTAATAAGGCTCATTAAATTTTGGTCAATTTTAAAAGGCAGAGAAAAAAATGTAAAATTCTGATAGCCTGTACCTCGGAAAATATAAGATATAATAAAATTTGGCATACGACTACGTAATTGGTACGATGAATATTACTTGGAATATGAGTAGGAACGAAATCCGAAATTAATGACTCTTTTAAAATTTCGGTCAATTTTAAAAAACAGAGACTAAAATGTAAAATTCCGATTTCCTGTACTTCGAAAACTATAATAAATAATTCAATTTGGCAAATGGCTACGTAATTAGCACGCCTATTATTACTTGGAATACGAATTGGAACGAAATCCGAAATTAATAAGACTCATTTTAAATTTCGGCCAATTTTAAAAAACAGAGACTAAAATGTAAAATTGCGATTGGTTGTATTTCGGAACCTATAAGAAATAATCCAATTGGCAAAGGGCTACGTAATTAGCATTCCGAATATTACTTGGAATGTGAATTGAAAAGAAATCCGATATTAATAATACTATTTTAAAATTTTTGCTATTTTAAAAATCAGGGACTAAAATATAAAATTGCGATATCCTGTATCTCGAAAACTATAATAAATAATTCAATTTGGCAAACGGCTACGTAATTAGCACGCCGAATATTACTTGGAATGGGAATTATAACCAAATCCAATATTAATAATACTCTTTTAAAATTTTTGCCTATTTTAAAAAACAGAGACTAAAATGTAAAATTGCGATAGCCTGTATCCCGAAAACTATAGAAATAATCCAATTTGGCAAACGGCTACGTAATTAGCACGCCGATTATTACTTGGAATATGAGTTGGATCGAAATCCGAAATTAATAAGACTCTTTTAAAATTTCGATCAATTTTAAGAAACAGAAACTATAAGAAATAATCCAATTGGCAAAGGGCTACGTAATTAGCATTCCGAATATTACTTGGAATGTGAATTGGAACAAAATCCGAAATTAATAAGACTATTAAAATTTTGGTCAATTTAAAAAGCAGAGACTTAAATGTAAAATTCTGATAGCCTGTACCTCGGAAACCATAAGAAGTAATCCAATATGGCAAACGGCTACGTACTTAGCACACCGAACATTACTTGGAATATGAATTGGAAAAAAATCTCAAATTAATAAGACTTAAAATTTTGGTCAATTATAAAAAGCAGAGACTAAAATGTAAAATTCTGATAGCCTGTACCTCGGAAAATATAAGAAATAATCCAATTTGGCAAACGGCTACGTAATTAGCACGCCGAATAATACTTGGAATGTGAATTGGAACGAAATCCGATATTAATAATACTATTTAATAATTTTTGCCTATTTTAAAAAACAGAGACTAAAATGTAAAATTGCGATTGCCTGTATTTCGGAAACTATAAGAAATAATCCAATTGGCAAAGGGCTACGTAATTAGCATTCCGATTATTACTTGGAATGTGAATTGGAACGAAATCCGAAATTAATAAGACTATTAAAATTTTGGTCAATTTTAAAAAACAGAGACTAATATGCAAAATTCCGATTGCCTGTATTTCGGAAACTATAAGAAATAATTCAATTGGCAAAGGGCTAAGTAATTAGCACGCCGACTATTACTTGGAATATTAGTTGGAACGAAATCCGATATTAATAATACTCTTTTAAAATTATTGCCTATTTTAAAAAACAAAGAGTAAAATGTAAAATTCCGATAACCTGTATCTAGAAAACTATAAGAAATAATCCAATTTGGCAAATGGCTACGTAATTAGCACGCCAAATATTACTTGGAATGTGAATTGGAACGAAATCCGAAATTAATAAGACTCTTTTAAAATTTCGGTCAATTTTAAAAAACAAAGATTAAAATGGAAAATTCCGATAGGCTGTATCTCGAAAACTATAAGAAAAAATCCAATTTGGTAAACGGTTTCGGAAATAGCATGCCCAATATTACTTGGAATGTGAATTGGGACGGAATCCGAAATTAATAAGACGATTATACAGTTTTGGCATATTTTAAAACCATAGACTAAAACGTAAAATTCCGATAGCCTGTATTTCGGAAACTGTAAGAAATAATCCAATTGGCAAAGGGCTACGTAATTAGCATTCCGAATATTACTTGGAATGTGAATTGAATCGAAATCCGATATTAATAATACTGTTTTAAAATTTTTGCCTATTTCAAAAAACAGAGACTAAAATATAAAATTGCGATATCCTGTATCTCGAAAACTATAATAAATAATTCAATTTGGCAAACGGCTACGTAATTAGTATGAAGAATATTACTCGGAATGTGAATAGGAACGAAATCCGGAATTAATAAGACTCTTAAAATTTTGGTCAATTTTAAAAAACAGATACTAAAATGTAAATTTCTGTTGGCCTGTATCTCGAAAACTATAAGAAATAATCCAATTTGGAAAACGGCTAAGTAATTAGCACGCCGAATATTACTTGGAATATGAGTTGGAACGAAATCCGAAATTAATAAGAATCTTAAAATTTTGGTCAATTATAAAAAGCAGAGACTAAAATGTTAAATTCCGATAGCCTGCATCACTAAAACTATAAGAAATAATCCAATATGGTAAACGGATACGTAATTAGCATGAAGAATATTACTTTGAATGTGAATAGGAACGAAATCTTATATTAATTAAACTCTTTTAAAATTTTGGTCAATTTTAAAATGCAGAGACTAATATGTAAAATTCCGATAGCCTGCATCTCGAAAACTATAAGAAATAATCCAATTTTGCAAACAGCTACCTAATTAGTACGCCGAATATTACTTGGAATATTAGTTGGAACGAAATCCGAAATTAATAAGACTCTTTTAAAATTTCGGTCAATTTTAAAAAGCAGAGACTAAAATGTAAAATTCCGATTGCCTGTACCTCGGAAAATATAAGAAATAATCCAAATTGGCAAACGGCTACGTAATTAGCACGCCGAATATTACTTGGAATATGAATTTAACGAAATCCGAAATTAATAAGACTCTTTTACAATTTCGGTCAATTTTAAAAAACAGAGACTAAAATGTAAAATTCCGATTGCCTGTATTTCGGAAACTATAAGAAATAATCCAATTGGCAAATTTCTACGTAATTAGCACGCCGATTATTACTTGGAATATGAATTCGAACGAAATCCGAAGTTAATAAGACTCCTTTTAAATTTCAGTCAATTTTATAAAACAGAGATTAAAATGTAAAATTCCGATTGCCTGTATTTCGGAAACTATAAGAAATAATCCAATTGGCAAATGGCTACGTAATTAGCACGCCGATTATTACTTGGAATATGAATTCGAACGAAATCCGAAGTTAATAAGACTCCTTTTAAATTTCGGTCAATTTTATAAAACAGAGACTAAAATGTAAAATTCCGATTGCCTGTATTTCGGAAACTATAAGAAATAATCCAATTGGCAAAGGGCTAAGTAATTATCAAGCCGAATATTACTTGGAATATGAGTTGGAACGAAATCCGATATTAATAATACTCTTTTAAAATTATTGCCTATTTTAAAAAACAAAGAGCAAAATGTAAAATTCCGATAGCCTGTATCTAGAAAACTATAAGAAATAATCCAATTTGGCAAACGGCTACGTAATTAACATGCCAAATATTACTTGGAATGTGAATTGGAACGAAATCCGAAATTAATAAACTCTTTTAAAATTTCGGTCAATTTTAAAAAACAAAGATTAAAATGGAAAATTCCGATAGCCTGTATCTCGAAAACTATAAGAAAAAATCCAATTTGGTAAACGGTTGCGGAAATAGCATGCCCTATATTACTTGGAATGTGAATTGGGACGAAATCCGAAACTAATAAGACGATTATACAGTTTTGGCATATTTTAAAACCATAGACTAAAACGTAAAATTCCGATAGCCTGTGTTTCGGAAACTGTAAGAAATAATCCAACTGGCAAAGGGCTACATAATTAGCATTCCGAATATTACTTGGAATGTAAATTGAATCGAAATCCGATATTAATAATACTATTTTAAAATTTTTGCCTATTTCAAAAAACAGAGACTAAAATATAAAATTGCGATAGCCTGTATCTCGAAAACTATAGAAATAATCCAATTTGGCAAACAGCTACGTAATTAGCACGCCGAATATTACTTGGAATGGGAATTATAACGAAATCCAATATTAATAATACTCTTTTAAAATTTTTGCCTATTTTAAAAAACAGAGACTAAAATGTAAAATTGCGATAGCCTGTATCTCGAAAACTATAGAAATAATCCAATTTGGCAAACGGCTACGTAATTAGCACGCCGATTATTACTTGGAATATGAATTGGAACGAAATCCGAAATTAATAAGTCTATTAAAATTTTGGTCAATTTAAAAAACAGAAAAAAAAAGTAAAATTCTGATAGCCTATATCTCGAAAACTATAAGAAATAATCCAATTTAGCAAACGGCTACGTAATTAGCACGCCGAATATTACTTGGAATATGAATTGGAAAGAAATCTCAAATTAATAAGACTCTTAAAATTTTGGTCAATTTTAAAAAACAGATGCTAAAATGTAAAATTCCGATAGCCTGTACCTCGTAAAATATAAGAAATAATCCAATTTGGCAAACGGCTTATTAGCAGTGCTAATTAGCACGCCGAATATTACTTGGAATGTGAATTGGAACGAAATCCGATATTAATAATACTATTTTAAACTTTTTACCTATTTTAAAAAACAGAGACTAAAATATAAAATTGCGATAGCCTGTATTTCGAAAGCTGTAATAAATAATTCAATTTGGCAAACGGCTACGTAATTAACACACCGAATATTACTTGGAATATGAATTGGAACCAAATCCGAAATTAATAAGACTATTAAAATTTTGGTCAATTTTAAAAAAGAGAGACAAAAATGTAAAATTCTGATAGCCTGTATATCGAAAACCATAAGAAATAATCCAATCTGGCAAAAGGCTACGTAATTAGCACGCCGAATATTACTTGGAATATGAATTGCAAAGAAATACCAAATTAATAATGCTCTTAAAATTTTGGTCAATTATAAAAAGCAGAGACTAAAATGTAAAATTCCGATAGAATGTATCTCTAAAACTATAAGAAATAATACAATTTGGTAAACGGATACGCAATTAGAATGAAGAATATTACTTGGAATGTGAATTGGAACGAAATCCTATATTAATAATACGCTTTAAAAATATTGGTCATTTATAAAAAACAGAGAGTAAAATGTAAAATTCCGATAGCCTGTATTTCGAAAACTATAAGAAATAATCCAATTGGCAAAGGGCTACGTAATTAGCACGCCTAATATTACTTGGAATATGAATTGCAAAGAAATACCAAATTAATAAGACTATTAAAATTTTGGTCAATTTTAAAAAACAGAGACTAAAATGTAAAATTTTGATAGCCTGTGCTTCGGAAACAATAAGAAATAATCCAATATGGCAAACGGCTACGTAATTAGCACGTCGAATATTACTTGGAATATGATTTGGAACGAAATCCGAAATTAATAAGACTCTTTTAAAATTTCGGTCAATTTTAAAAAACAGAGACTAAAATGTAAAATTCCGATTGCCTGTATTTCGGAAACTATAAGAAATAATCCAATTAGCAAATGGTTACGTAATTAGCACGCCGATTATTACTTGGAATATGAATTCGAACGAAATCCGAAGTTAATAAGACTCCTTTTAAATTTCGGTCAATTTTGTAAAACAGAGACTAAAATGTAAAATTCCGATTGCCTGTATTTCGGAAACTATAAGAAATAATCCAATTGGCAAAGGGCTAAGTAATTAGCAAGCCGAATATTACTTGGAATATGAGTTGGAACGAAATCCGATATTAATAATACTCTTTTAAAATTATTGCCTATTTTAAAAAACAAAGAGTAAAATGTAAAATTCCGATAGCCTGTATCTAGAAAACTATAAGAAATAATCCAATTTGGCAAACGGCTACGTAATTAGCACGCCAAATATTACTTGGAATGTGAATTGGAACGAAATCCGAAATTAATAAGACTCTTTTAAAATTTCGGTCAATTTTAAAAAACAAAGATTAAAATGGAAAATTCCGATAGCCTGTATCTCGAAAACTATAAGAAAAAATCCAATTTGGTAAACGGTTGCGGAAATAGCATGCCCAATATTACTTGGAATGTGAATTGGGGCGAAATCCGAAACTAATAAGACGATTATACAGTTTTGGCATATTTTAAAACCATAGACTAAAACGTAAAATTCCGATAGCCTGTGTTTCGGAAACTGTAAGAAATAATCCAATTGGCAAAGGGCTACATAATTAGCATTCCGAATATTACTTGGAATGTGAATTGAAAAGAAATCCGATATTAATAATACTATTTTAAAATTTTTGCCTATTTCAAAAAACAGAGACTAAAATTTAAAATTGCGATATCCTGTATCTCGAAAATTATAATAAATAATTCAATTAGGCAAACGGCTACGTAATTAGCACGCCGAGTATTACTTGGAATGGGAATTATAACGAAATCCAATATTAATAATACTCTTTTAAAATTTTTGCATATTTTAAAAAACAGAGACTAAAATGTAAAATTACGATAGCCTGTATCTCGAAAACTATAGAAATAATCCAATTTGGCAAACGGCTACGTAATTAGCACGCCGATTATTACTTGGAATATGAGTTGGATCGAAATCCGAAATTTATAAGACTCTTTTAAAATTTCGGCCAATTTCAAGAAGCAGAAACTATAAGAAATAATCCAATTGGCAAAGGGCTACGTAATTAGCGTTCCGAATATTACTTGGAATGTGAATTGGAACGAAATCCGAAATTAATAAGACTATTAAAATTTTGGTCAATTTTAAAAAACAGAGACTAAAATGTAAAATTTTGATAGCCTGTGCCTCGGAAACCATAAGAAATAATCCAATATGGCAAACGGCTACGTAATTAGCACGCCGAATATTACTTGGAATATGATTTGGAACGGAATCCGAAATTAATAAGACTCTTTTAAAATTTCGGTCAATTTTAAAAAACAGAGACTAAAATGCCTGTATTTCGGAAACTATAAGAAATAATACAATTGGCAAATGGCTACGTAATTAGCACGCCGATTATTACTTGGAATATGAATTCGAACGAAATCCGAAGTTAATAAGACTCCTTTTAAATTTCGGTCAATTTTGTAAAACAGAGACTAAAATGTAAAATTCCGATAGCCTGTATCTAGAAAACTATAAGAAATAAACCAATTTGGCAAACGGCTACGTAATTAGCACGCCAAATATTACTTGGAATATGAATTGGAACGAAATCCGAAATTAATAAGACTCTTAAAATTTCGGCCAATTTTAAAAAACAGACACTAAAATGTAAAATTCCGATTGCCTGTATTTCGGAAACTATAAGAAATAATCCAATTGGCAAATGGTTACGTAATTAGCACGCCGATTATTACTTGGAATATGAATTCGAACGAAATCCGAAGTTAATAAGACTCCTTTTAAATTTCGGTCAATTTTGTAAAACAGAGACTAAAATGTAAAATTCCGATTGCCTGTATTTCGGAAACTATAAGAAATAATCCAATTGGCAAAGGGCTAAGTAATTAGCAAGCCGAATATTACTTGGAATATGAGTTGGAACGAAATCCGATATTAATAATACTCTTTTAAAATTATTGCCTATTTTAAAAAACAAAGAGTAAAGTGTAAAATTCCGATAGCCTGTATCTAGAAAACTATAAGAAATAATCCAATTTGGCAAACGGCTACGTAATTAGCACGCCAAATATTACTTGGAATGTGAATTGGAACGAAATCCGAAATTAATAAGACTCTTTTAAAATTTCGGTCAATTTTAAAAAACAAAGATTAAAATGGAAAATTCCGATAGCCTGTATCTCGAAAACTATAAGAAAAAATCCAATTTGGTAAACGGTTGCGGAAATAGCATGCCCAATATTACTTGGAATGTGAATTGGGGCGAAATCCGAAACTAATAAGACGATTATACAGTTTTGGCATATTTTAAAACCATAGACTAAAACGTAAAATTCCGATAGCCTGTGTTTCGGAAACTGTAAGAAATAATCCAATTGGCAAAGGGCTACATAATTAGCATTCCGAATATTACTTGGAATGTGAATTGAAAAGAAATCCGATATTAATAATACTATTTTAAAATTTTTGCCTATTTCAAAAAACAGAGACTAAAATTTAAAATTGCGATATCCTGTATCTCGAAAATTATAATAAATAATTCAATTAGGCAAACGGCTACGTAATTAGCACGCCGAGTATTACTTGGAATGGGAATTATAACGAAATCCAATATTAATAATACTCTTTTAAAATTTTTGCATATTTTAAAAAACAGAGACTAAAATGTAAAATTACGATAGCCTGTATCTCGAAAACTATAGAAATAATCCAATTTGGCAAACGGCTACGTAATTAGCACGCCGATTATTACTTGGAATATGAGTTGGATCGAAATCCGAAATTTATAAGACTCTTTTAAAATTTCGGCCAATTTCAAGAAGCAGAAACTATAAGAAATAATCCAATTGGCAAAGGGCTACGTAATTAGCGTTCCGAATATTACTTGGAATGTGAATTGGAACGAAATCCGAAATTAATAAGACTATTAAAATTTTGGTCAATTTTAAAAAACAGAGACTAAAATGTAAAATTTTGATAGCCTGTGCCTCGGAAACCATAAGAAATAATCCAATATGGCAAACGGCTACGTAATTAGCACGCCGAATATTACTTGGAATATGATTTGGAACGGAATCCGAAATTAATAAGACTCTTTTAAAATTTCGGTCAATTTTAAAAAACAGAGACTAAAATGCCTGTATTTCGGAAACTATAAGAAATAATACAATTGGCAAATGGCTACGTAATTAGCACGCCGATTATTACTTGGAATATGAATTCGAACGAAATCCGAAGTTAATAAGACTCCTTTTAAATTTCGGTCAATTTTGTAAAACAGAGACTAAAATGTAAAATTCCGATAGCCTGTATCTAGAAAACTATAAGAAATAAATCAATTTGGCAAACGGCTACGTAATTAGCACGCCAAATATTACTTGGAATATGAATTGGAACGAAATCCGAAATTAATAAGACTCTTAAAATTTCGGCCAATTTTAAAAAACAGACACTAAAATGTAAAATTCCGATTGCCTGTATTTCGGATACTATAAGAAATAATCCAATTGGCAAATGGCTACGTAATTAGCACGCCGACTATTACTTGGAATATGAATTCGAACGAAATCCGAAATTAATAAGACTCTTTTTAAATTTCGGTCAATTTTATAAAGCAGAGACTAAAATGTAAAATTCCGATTGCCTGTATTTCGGAAACTATAAGAAATAATCCAATTGGCAAAGGGATAAGTAATTAGCACGCCGAATATAACTTGGAATATGAGTTGGAACGAAATCCGATATTAATAATACTCTTTTAAAATTTTTACCTATTTTAAAAAACAGAGACTAAAATATGAAATTGCGATAGCCTGTATCTCGAAAGCTATAATAAATAATTTAATTTGGCAAACCGCTACGTAATTAGCACGCCGAATATTACTTGGAATATGAATTGGAACGAAACCCGAAATTAATAAGATTATTAAAATTTTGGTCAATTTTAAAAAACAGAAAAAAAAATGTAAAATTCTGATAGCCTGTATCTCGAAAACTATAAGAAATAATCCAATTTAGCAAACGGCTACGTAATTAGCAGGCCGAATATTACTTGGAATCGGAATTGGAAAGAAATCTCAAATTAATAAGGCTCTTAAAATTTTGGTCAATTTTAAAAAGCAGAGGCCAAAATGTAAAATTCCGATAGCCTGTACCTCGGAAAATATAAGAAATAATCCAACTTGGCAAACGGCTACATAATTAGCACGCCGAATATTACTTGGAATGTGAATTTGAACGAAATCCGATATTAATAATACTATTTTAAACTTTTTGCCTATTTTAAAAAACAGAGACTAAAATATAAAATTGCGATAGCCTGTAACTCGAAAGCTATAATAAATAATTCAATTTGGCAAACGGCTACGTAATTAGCACGCCGAATATTACTTGGAATATGAATTCGAACCAAATCCGAAATTAATAAGACTATTAAAATTTTGGTCAATTTTAAAAAACAGAGACAAAAATGTAAATTTCTGATAGCCTGTATATCGAAAACCATAAGAAATAATGCAATTTGGCAAACGGCTACGTAATTAGCACGCCGAATATTACTTGGAATATGAATTGCAAAGAAATACCAAATTAATAAGACTTTTTTAAAATTCCGGTCAATTTTAAAAAACAGAGACTAAAATGTAAAATTCCGATTGCCTGTATTTCGGAAACTATAAGAAATAATCCAATTGGCAAATGGCTACGTAATTAGCACGCCGATTATTACTTGGAATATGAATTCGAACGAAATCCGAAGTTAATAAGACTCCTTTAAAATTTCGGTCAATTTTATAAAACAGAGACTAAAATGTAAAATTCCGATTGCCTGTATTTCGGAAACTATAAGAAATAATCCAATTGGCAAAGGGCTAAGTAATTAGCACGCCGAATATTACTTGGGATATGAGTTGGAACGAAATCCGATATTAATAATACTCTTTTAAAATTATTGCCTATATTAAAAAACAAAGAGTAAAATGTAAAATTCCGATAGCCTGTATCTAGAAAACTATAAGAAATAATCCAATTTGGCAAACGGCTACGTAATTAGCACGCCGAATATTACTTGGAATGTGAATTGTAACGAAATCCGACATTAATAATCCTATTTTAAAATTTTTACCTATTTTAAAAAACAGAGACTAAAATATGAAATTGCGATATCCTGTATCTCGAAAACTATAATAAATAATTCAATCTGGCAAACGGCTATGTAATTGGTATGCCGAATATTACTCGGAATGTGAATTGGAACGAAAGCCGGAATTAATAAGACTCTTAAAATTTTGGTCAATTTTAAAAAGCAGAGACTAAAATGTAAAATTCCGATAGCCTGTGCCTCGGAAACCATAAGAAATAATCCAATATGGCAAACGGCTACGTAATTAGCACGCCGAATATTACTTGGAATATGATTTGGAACGGAATCCGAAATTAATAAGACTCTTTTAAAATTTCGGTCAATTTTAAAAAACAGAGACTAAAATGCCTGTATTTCGGAAACTATAAGAAATAATACAATTGGCAAATGGCTACGTAATTAGCACGCCGATTATTACTTGGAATATGAATTCGAACGAAATCCGAAGTTAATAAGACTCCTTTTAAATTTCGGTCAATTTTGTAAAATAGAGACTAAAATGTAAAATTCCGATAGCCTGTATCTAGAAAACTATAAGAAATAAACCAATTTGGCAAACGGCTACGTAATTAGCACGCCAAATATTACTTGGAATATGAATTGGAACGAAATCCGAAATTAATAAGACTCTTAAAATTTCGGCCAATTTTAAAAAACAGAGACTAAAATGTAAAATTCCGATTGCCTGTATTTCGGATACTATAAGAAATAATCCAATTGGCAAATGGCTACGTAATTAGCACGCCGACTATTACTTGGAATATGAATTCGAACGAAATCCGAAATTAATAAGACTCTTTTTAAATTTCGGTCAATTTTATAAAGCAGAGACTAAAATGTAAAATTCCGATTGCCTGTATTTCGGAAACTATAAGAAATAATCCAATTGGCAAAGGGATAAGTAATTAGCACGCCGAATATAACTTGGAATATGAGTTGGAACGAAATCCGATATTAATAATACTCTTTTAAAATTTTTACCTATTTTAAAAAACAGTGACTAAAATATGAAATTGCGATAGCCTGTATCTCGAAAGCTATAATAAATAATTCAATTTGGCAAACCGCTACGTAATTAGCACGCCGAATATTACTTGGAATATGAATTGGAACGAAACCCGAAATTAATAAGATTATTAAAATTTTGGTCAATTTTAAAAAACAGAAAAAAAAATGTAAAATTCTGATAGCCTGTATCTCGAAAACTATAAGAAATAATCCAATTTAGCAAACGGCTACGTAATTAGCAGGCCGAATATTACTTGGAATCTGAATTGGAAAGAAATCTCAAATTAATAAGGCTCTTAAAATTTTGGTCAATTTTAAAAAGCAGAGGCCAAAATGTAAAATTCCGATAGCCTGTACCTCGGAAAATATAAGAAATAATCCAACTTGGCAAACGGCTACATAATTAGCACGCCGAATATTACTTGGAATGTGAATTTGAACGAAATCCGATATTAATAATACTATTTTAAACTTTTTGCCTATTTTAAAAAACAGAGACTAAAATATAAAATTGCGATAGCCTGTAACTCGAAAGCTATAATAAATAATTCAATTTGGCAAACGGCTACGTAATTAGCACGCCGAATATTACTTGGAATATGAATTCGAACCAAATCCGAAATTAATAAGACTATTAAAATTTTGGTCAATTTTAAAAAACAGAGACAAAAATGTAAATTTCTGATAGCCTGTATATCGAAAACCATAAGAAATAATGCAATTTGGCAAACGGCTACGTAATTAGCACGCCGAATATTACTTGGAATATGAATTGCAAAGAAATACCAAATTAATAAGACTTTTTTAAAATTTCGGTCAATTTTATAAAACAGAGACTAAAATGTAAAATTCCGATTACCTGTATTTCGGAAACTATAAGAAATAATCCAATTGGCAAAGGGCTAAGTAATTAGCACGCCGAATATTACTTGGGATATGAGTTGGAACGAAATCCGATATTAATAATACTCTTTTAAAATTATTGCCTATATTAAAAAACAAAGAGTAAAATGTAAAATTCCGATAGCCTGTATCTAGAAAACTATAAGAAATAATCCAATTTGGCAAACGGCTACGTAATTAGCACGCCGAATATTACTTGGAATGTGAATTGTAACGAAATCCGACATTAATAATCCTATTTTAAAATTTTTACCTATTTTAAAAAACAGAGACTAAAATATGAAATTGCGATATCCTGTATCTCGAAAACTATAATAAATAATTCAATCTGGCAAACGGCTATGTAATTGGTATGCCGAATATTACTCGGAATGTGAATTGGAACGAAATCCGGAATTAATAAGACTCTTAAAATTTTGGTCAATTTTAAAAAGCAGAGACTAAAATGTAAAATTCCGATAGCCTGTGCCTCGGAAACCATAAGAAATAATCCAATATGGCAAACGGCTACGTAATTAGCACGCCGAATATTACTTGGAATATGATTTGGAACGGAATCCGAAATTAATAAGACTCTTTTAAAATTTCGGTCAATTTTAAAAAACAGAGACTAAAATGCCTGTATTTCGGAAACTATAAGAAATAATACAATTGGCAAATGGCTACGTAATTAGCACGCCGATTATTACTTGGAATATGAATTCGAACGAAATCCGAAGTTAATAAGACTCCTTTTAAATTTCGGTCAATTTTGTAAAACAGAGACTAAAATGTAAAATTCCGATAGCCTGTATCTAGAAAACTATAAGAAATAAACCAATTTGGCAAACGGCTACGTAATTAGCACGCCAAATATTACTTGGAATATGAATTGGAACGAAATCCGAAATTAATAAGACTCTTAAAATTTCGGCCAATTTTAAAAAACAGAGACTAAAATGTAAAATTCCGATTGCCTGTATTTCGGATACTATAAGAAATAATCCAATTGGCAAATGGCTACGTAATTAGCACGCCGACTATTACTTGGAATATGAATTCGAACGAAATCCGAAATTAATAAGACTCTTTTTAAATTTCGGTCAATTTTATAAAGCAGAGACTAAAATGTAAAATTCCGATTGCCTGTATTTCGGAAACTATAAGAAATAATCCAATTGGCAAAGGGATAAGTAATTAGCACGCCGAATATAACTTGGAATATGAGTTGGAACGAAATCCGATATTAATAATACTCTTTTAAAATTTTTACCTATTTTAAAAAACAGTGACTAAAATATGAAATTGCGATAGCCTGTATCTCGAAAGCTATAATAAATAATTCAATTTGGCAAACCGCTACGTAATTAGCACGCCGAATATTACTTGGAATATGAATTGGAACGAAACCCGAAATTAATAAGATTATTAAAATTTTGGTCAATTTTAAAAAACAGAAAAAAAAATGTAAAATTCTGATAGCCTGTATCTCGAAAACTATAAGAAATAATCCAATTTAGCAAACGGCTACGTAATTAGCAGGCCGAATATTACTTGGAATCTGAATTGGAAAGAAATCTCAAATTAATAAGGCTCTTAAAATTTTGGTCAATTTTAAAAAGCAGAGGCCAAAATGTAAAATTCCGATAGCCTGTACCTCGGAAAATATAAGAAATAATCCAACTTGGCAAACGGCTACATAATTAGCACGCCGAATATTACTTGGAATGTGAATTTGAACGAAATCCGATATTAATAATACTATTTTAAACTTTTTGCCTATTTTAAAAAACAGAGACTAAAATATAAAATTGCGATAGCCTGTAACTCGAAAGCTATAATAAATAATTCAATTTGGCAAACGGCTACGTAATTAGCACGCCGAATATTACTTGGAATATGAATTCGAACCAAATCCGAAATTAATAAGACTATTAAAATTTTGGTCAATTTTAAAAAGCAGAGGCCAAAATGTAAAATTCCGATAGCCTGTACCTCGGAAAATATAAGAAATAATCCAACTTGGCAAACGGCTACATAATTAGCACGCCGAATATTACTTGGAATGTGAATTTGAACGAAATCCGATATTAATAATACTATTTTAGACTTTTTGCCTATTTTAAAAAACAGAGACTAAAATATAAAATTGCGATAGCCTGTATCTCGAAAACTATAAGAAATAATCCAATTTAGCAAATGGCTACGTAATTAGCACGCCTATTATTACTTGGAATATGAATTGGAACGAAATCCGAAATTAATAAGACTCTTAAAATTTTGGTCAATTTTAAAGAGCAGAGGCTAATATATAAAATTCCGATAGCCTGTACCTCGGAAAATATAAGAAATAATCCAATTTGGCAAACGGCTCCATAATTAGCACGTCTATTATTACTTGGAATATGAATTGGAACGAAATCCGAAATTAATAAGACTCATTTTAAATTTCGGTCAATTTTAAAAAACAGAGACAAAATGTAAAATTGCGATTGCCTGTATTTCGGAAACTATAAGAAATAATCCAATTGGCAAAGGGCTACGTAATTAGCATTCCGATTATTACTTGGAATGTGAATTGGAACGAAATCCGATATTAAAAATACTATTTTAAAATGTTTACCTATTTTAAAAAACAGAGACTAAAATGTAAAATTCCGATAGCCTGTATCTCGAAAACTATAGAAATTATTCAATTTGGCAAACGGCTTCGTAACTAGCGCGCCAAATATTACTTGGAATATGAGTTGGAACGAAATCCGAAATTAATAAGACTCTTTTAATATTTCGGTCAAATTTAACAAACAGAGACTAAAATGTAAAATTCCGATTGCCTGTATCTCGAAAACTATAATAAATAATTCAATTTGGCAAATGGCTACGTAATTAGCACACCGATTATTACTTGGAATATGAAGTGGAACGAAATCCGAAATTAATAAGACTCTTAAAATTTTGGTCAATTTTATAAAACAGAGACTAAAATGTAAAATTCCGATTGCCTGTATTTCGGAAACTATAAGAAATAATCCAATTGGCAAAGGGCTACGTAATTAGCATTCCGAATATTACTTGGAATGTGAATTGGAACGAAGTCCGATATTAAAAATACTATTTTAAAATATTTGCCTATTTTAAAAAACAGAGACTAAAATATAAAAAATTTTGATAGACTGTATCTCGAAAACTGTAAGTAATAATCCAATTTAGCAAACGAATAGGTAATTAGCACGCCGAATATTACCTGGAATATGAATTGGAACGAAATCCGAAATTAATAAGACTATTAAAATTTTGGTCAATTTTAAAAAGCAGAGTCTAAAATGTAAAATTCCGATAGCCTGTACTTCAGAAACCATAAGAAATAATCCAATTTGACAAACGGCTACGTAATTAGCACGCGGAATATTACTTGGAATATGAGTATTAACGAAAGCCGAAATTTATAAGACTCTTAAAATTTCGGTCAATTTTAAAAAACAGAGACTAAAATGTAAAATTCCAATTGCCTGTATCTCGAAAACTATAATGAATAATTCAATTTGCAAATGGCTACGTAATTAGCACGCGTTTTATTACTTGGAATATGAATTGGAACGAAATCCGAAATTATCAAGACTCTTTTTAAATTTCGGTCAATTTTAAAAAACAGAGACTAAAATGTAAAATTGCTATTGCCTGTATTTCGGAAACTATAAGAAATAATCCAATTGGCAAAGGGCTACGTAATTAGCATTACGAATATTACTTGGAATGTGAATTGGAACGAAATCCGATATTAATAATACTATTTTAAAATTTTTACCTATTTTAAAAAACAGAGACTAAAATATGAAATTGCGATAGCCTGTATCTCGAAAGCTATAATGAATAATTCAATTTGGCAAACGGCTACGTAATTAGCACGCCGTATATTACTTGGAATATGAATTGGAGTGAAATCCGAAATTAATAAGACTGTTAAAATTTTGGTCAATTTTAAAAAACAGAAAAAAAAAATGTAAAATTCTGATAGCCTTTTTCTCGCAAACTATAATAAATAATCCAATTTAGCAAACGGCTACGTAATCAGCACGCCGTATATTACTTGGAATATGAATTTTAAAGAAATCTCAAATTAATAAGACTCTTAAAATTTTGGTCAATTTTAAAATGCAGACACTAAAATGTAAAATTCCGATAGCCTGTACCTCGGAAACCATAAAAAATAATCCAATATGGCAAACGGCTACGTAATTAGCTTGCCGAATATTACTTGGGATGTGAATTGGAGCGAAATCCGATATTAATATTATTATTTCAAAATTATTGCCTATATTAAAAAACAGAGTCTAAAATATAAAATTACGATAGCCTGTATCTCGAAAACTATAATAAATAATTCGATCCGGCAAACGGCTACGTAATTATTATGCCGAATATTACTTGTAATATGAATTGGAACGAAATCCGATATTAATAATTCTATTTTAAAATTTTTGCCTATTTTAAAAAACAGAGACTAAAATATAAAATTGCTATAGCCTGTATATTGGTCAAGCAGAGACTAAAATGTAAAATTTCGATAGAATGTATCTCTAAAACTATAAGAAATAATACAATTTGGTAAACGGATACGTAATTAGAATGAAGAATATTACTTGGAATGGTAATTGGAACGAAATCCTATATTAATAATACGCTTTAAAAATATTGGTCATTTATAAAAAACAGAGAGTAAAATGTAAAATTCTGATAGCCTGTATTTCGGAAACTATAAGAAATAATCCAATTGGCAAAGGGCTACGTTATTAGCATTCCGAATATTACTTGGTATGTGAATTGAAAAGAAATCCGAAATTAATAATACTATTTTAAAATTTTTGCCTATTTTAATAAACAGAGACTAAAATGTAAAATTGCGATAGCCTGTATCCCGAAAACTATAGAAATAATCCAATTTGGCAAACGGCTACGTAATTAGCACGCCGATTATTACTTGGAATATGAGTTGGATCGAAATCCGAAATTAATAAGACTCTTTTAAAATTTCGGTCAATTTTAAGAAACAGAAACTATAAGAAATAATCCAATTGGCAAAGGGCTACGTAATTAGCATTCCGAATATTACTTGGAATGTGAATTGGAACGAAATCCGAAATTAATAAAATTATAAAAACTTTGGTCAATTTTAAAAAGCAGAGACTAAAATGTAAAATTCTGATAGCCTGTACCTCGGAAACCATAAGAAATAATCCAATATGGCGAACGGCTACGTACTTAGCACATCGAACATCACTTGAAATATGAATTGGAAAGAAATCAAAATTAATAAGACTTAAAATTTTGGTCAATTTTAAAAAACAGAGACTAAAATATAAAATTCCAATTGCCTGTATCTCGAAAACTACAATGAATAATTCAATTTGGCAAATGGCTACGTAATTAGCACGCCTATTATTACTTGGAATATGAATTGGAACGAAATCCGAAATTAATAAGACTCTTAAAATTTTGGTCAATTTTAAAGAGCAGAGGCTAAAATATAAAATTCCAATTGCCTGTATCTCGAAAACTACAATGAATAATTCAATTTGGCAAATGGCTACGTAATTAGCACGCCGAATATTACTGGAAATATGAATTGGAACGAAATCCGAAATTAATAAGACTATTAAAATTTTGGTCAATTTTAAAAAACAGAAAAACAAAATGTAAAATTCTGATAGCCTGTATCTCGAAAATAATAAAAAATAATCTAATTTAGCAAACGGCAACGTAATTAGCACGCCGAATATTACTTGGTATATGAATTGGAAAGAAATCTCAAATTAATAAGACTCTTAAAATTTTGGTCAATTTTAAAGAGCAGAGGCTAAAATGTAAAATTCCGATAGCCTGTACCTCGGAAAACATAAGAAATAATCCAATTTGACAAACGGCTACGTAATTAGCACGCCGAATATTACTTGGAATGTGAATTGGAACGAAATCCGATATTATTAATACTATTTTAAACTTTTTGCCTATTTTAAAAAACAGAGACTAAAATATAAAATTGCGATAGCCTGTATCTCGAAAGCTATAATAAATAATTCAATTTGGTAAACGGCTACGTAATTAGCACGCCGAATATTACTTGGAATATGAATTGGAACCAAATCCGAAATTAATAAGACTATTAAAGTTTTGGTCAATTTTAAAAAACAGAGACAAAAATGTAAAATTCTGATAGTCTGTATATCGAAAACCATAAGAAATAATCCAATTTGGCAAACTGCTACGTAATTAGCACGCCGAATATTACTTGGAATATGAATTGCAAAGAAATACCAAATTAATAAGACTCTTAAAATTTTGGTCAATTATAAAAAGCAGAGACTAAAATGTAAAATTCCGATAGAAAGTATCTCTAAAACTATAAGAAATAATACAATTTGGTAAACGGATACGTAATTAGAATGAAGAATATTACTTGGTATGTGAATTGGAACGAAATCCTATATTAATAATACGCTTTAAAAATATTGGTCATTTATAAAAAACAGAGAGTAAAATGTAAAATTCTGATAGCCTGTATTTCGGAAACTATAAGAAATAATCCAATTGGCAAAGGGCTACGTAATTAGCATTCCGAATATTACTTGGAATGTGAATTGAAAAGAAATCCGATGTTAATAATACTATTTTAAAGTTATTGCCTATTTTAAAAAACATAGACTAAAATATAAAATTGCGATATCCTGTATCTCGAAAACTATAATAAATAATTCAATTTGGCAAACGGCTACGTAATTAGCACACCGAATATTACTTGGAATATGAATTGTAACGAAATCCGAAATTAATAATACTCATGAAATTTTGATCAATTTTAAAAGGCAGAGGAAAAAAAATGTAAAATTCTGATAGCCTGTACCTCGGAAAATATAAGAAATAATAAAATTTGGCATACGACTACGTAATTAGTACGATGAATATTACTTGGAATATGAGTAGGAACGAAATCCGAAATTAATGACTCTTTTAAAATTTCGGTCAATTTTAAAAAACAGAGACTAAAATGTAAAATTCCGATTTCCTGTACTTCGAAAACTATAATAAATAATTCAATTTGGCAAATAGCTACGTAATTAGCACGCCTATTATAACTTGGAATATGAATTGGAACGAAATCCGAAATTAATAAGGCTCATTTTAAATTTCGGTCAATTTTAAAAGACAGAGACTAAAATGTAAAATTGCGATTGCTTGTATTTCGAAAACTATAAGAAATAATCCAATTGGCAAAGGGCTACGTTATTAGCATTCCGAATATTACTCGGAATGTGAATTGAAAAGAAATCCGATATTAATAATACTATTTTAAAATTTTTGCTATTTTAAAAAACAGGGACTAAAATATAAAATTGCGATATCCTGTATCTCGAAAACTATAATAAATAATTCAATTTGGCAAATAGCCACGTAATCAGCACGCCGAATATTACTTGGAATTGGAATTATAACGAAATCCAATATTAATAATACTCTTTTAAAATTTTTGCTATTTTAAAAAACAGGGACTAAAATATAAAATTGCGATATCCTGTATCTCGAAAGCTATAATAAATAATTCAATTTGGCAAACCGCTACGTAATTAGCACGCCGAATATTACTTGGAATATGAATTGGAACGAAATCCGAAATTAATAAGACTCATGAAATTTTGGTCAATTTTAAAAGGCAGAGAAAAGAATGTAAAATTCTGATAGCCTGTACCTCGGAAAATATAAGAAATAATAAAATTTGGCATACGACTACGTAATTAGTACGATGATTATTACTTGGAATATGAGTAGGAACGAAATCCGAAATTAATGGCTCTTTTAAAATTTCGGTCAATTTTAAAAAACAGAGACTAAAATGTAAAATTCCGATTTCCTGTACTTCGAAAACTATAATAAATAATTCAATTTGGCAAATGGCTACGTAATTAGCACGCCTATTATAACTTGGAATATGAATTGGAACGAAATCCGAAATTAATAAGACTCATTTTAAATTTCGGTCAATTTTAAAAGACAGAGACTAAAATGTAAAATTGCGATTGCTTGTATTTCGAAAACTATAAGAAATAATCCAATTGGCAAAGGGCTACGTTATTAGCATTCCGAATATTACTCGGAATGTGAATTGAAAATAAATCCGATATTAATAATACTATTTTAAAATTTTTGCTATTTTAAAATACAGGGACTAAAATATAAAATTGCGAAATCCTGTATCTCGAAAACTATAATAAATAATTCAATTTGGCAAACCGCTACGTTATTAGCACGCCGAATATTACTTGGAATGGGAATTATAACGAAATCCAATATTAATAATACTCTTTTAAAATTTTTGCTATTTTAAAAAACAGGGACTAAAATATAAAATTGCGATATCCTGTATCTCGAAAGCTATAATAAATAATTCAATTTGGCAAACCGCTACGTAATTAGCACGCCGAATATTACTTGGAATATGAATTGGAACGAAATCCGAAATTAATAAGACTCATGAAATTTTGGTCAATTTTAAAAGGCAGAAAAAAAAAATGTAAAATTCTGATAGCCTGTACCTCGGAAAATATAAGAAATAATAAAATTTGGCATACGACTACGTAATTAGTACGATGATTATTACTTGGAATATGAGTAGGAACGAAATCCGAAATTAATGACTCTTTTAAAATTTCGGTCAATTTTAAAAAACAGAGACTGAAATGTAAAATTCCGATTTCCTGTACTTCGAAAACTATAATAAATAATTCAATTTGGCAAATGGCTACGTAATTAGCACGCCTATTATTACTTGGAATATGAATTGGAACGAAATCCGAAATTAATAAGACTCATTTTAAATTTCGGTCAATTTTAAAAAACAGAGACTAAAATATAAAATTGCGATTGCTTGTATTTCGGAAATTATAAGAAATAATCCAATTGGCAAAGGGCTACGTTATTAGCATTCCGAATATTACTCGGAATGCGAATTGAAAAGCAATCCGATATTAATAATACTATTTTAAAATTTTTGCTATTTTAAAAAACAGGGACTAAAATATAAAATTACGATATCCTGTATCTCGAAAACTATAATAAATAATTCAATTTGGCAAATGACCACGTAATTAGCACGCCGAATATTACTTGGAATGGGAATTATAACGAAATCCAATATTAATAATACTCTTTTAAAATTTTTGCCTATTTTAAAAAACAGAGAATAAAATGTAAAATTGCGATAGCCTGTATCCCGAAAACTATAGAAATAATCCAATTTGGCAAACGGCTACGTAATTAGCACGCCGATTATTACTTGGAATATGAGTTGGATCGAAATTCGAAATTAATAAGACTCTTTTAAAATTTCGGTCAATTTTAAGAAACAGAAACTATAATAAATAATCCAATTGGCAAAGGGCTACGTAATTAGCGTTCCGAATATTACTTGGAATGTGAATTGGAACGAAATCCGAAATTAATAAGACTATTAAAATTTTGGTCAATTTTAAAAATCAGAGACTAAAATGTAAAATTCTGATAGCCTGTACCTCGGAAACCATAAGAAATAATCCAATATGGCAAACGGCTGCGTACTTAGCACACCGAACATCACTTGAAATATGAATTGGAAAGAAATCTCAAATTAATAAGACTTAAAATTTTGGTCAATTTTAAAAAACAGAGGCTAAAATGTAAAATTCCAATTACCTGTATCTCGAAAACTATAATGAATAATTCAATTTGGCAAATGGCTACGTAATTAGCACGCCTATTATTACTTGGAATATGAATTGGAACGAAATCCGTAATTAATGACTCTTTTAAAATTTCGGTCAATTTTAAAAAGCAGAGACTAAATGCAAAATTCCGATTTCCTGTACTTCGAAAACTATAATAAATAACTCAATTTGGCAATTGGCTACGTAATTAGCACGCCTATTATTACTTGGAATATGAATTGGAACGAAATCCGAAATTAATAAGACTCATTTTAAATTTCGGTCAATTTTAAAAAACAGAGACTAAAATATAAAATTGCGGTTGCTTGTATTTCGGAAATTATAAGAAATAATCCAATTGGCAAAGGGCTACGTTATTAGCATTCCGAATATTACTCGGAATGTGAATTGAAAAGAAATCCGATATTAATAATACTATTTTAAAATTTTTGCTATTTTAAAAAACAGGGACTAAAATATAAAATTGCGATATCCTGTATCTCGAAAACTGTAATAAATAATTCAATTTGGCAAACGGCTACGTAATTAGCACGCCGAATATTACTTGGAATATGAATTGTAACGAAATCCGAAATTAATAATACTCATGAAATTTTGGTCAATTTTAAAAGGCAGAGGAAAATAAATGTAAAATTCTGATAGCCTGTACCTCGGAAAATATAAGAAATAATAAAATTTGGCATACGACTACGTAATTAATACGATGAATATTACTTGGAATATGAGTAGGAACGAAATCCGAAATTAATGACTCTTTTAAAATTTCGGTCAATTTAAAAAAACAGAGACTAAAATGTAAAATTCCGATTTCCTGTACTTCGAAAACTATAATAAATAATTCAATTTGGCAAATGGCTACGTAATTAGCACGCCTATTATAACTTGGAATATGAATTGGAACGAAATCCGAAATTAATAAGACTCAATTTAAATTTCGGTCAATTTTAAAAGACAGAGATTAAAATGTAAAATTGCGATTGCTTGTATTTTGAAAACTATAAGAAATAATCCAATTGGCAAAGGGCATCGTAATTAGCATTCCGAATATTTCTTGGAATGTGAATTGGAACGAAATCCGATATTGATAACACTATTTTAAAATTTTACCTATTTTAAAAAACAGAGACTAAAATATAAAATTGCGATATCCTGTATCTCGAGAACTATAATAAATAATTCAATTTGGCAAACGGCTATGTAATTAGCACGCCGAATATTACTTGGAATATGAATTGTAACGAAATCCGAAATTAATAATACTCATGAAATTTTGGTCAATTTTAAAAGGCAGAGGAAAAAAAATGTAAAATTTTGATAGCCTGTACCTCGGAAAATATAAGAAATAATAAAATTTGGCATACGACTACGTAATTAGTACGATGATTATTACTTGGAATATGAGTAGGAACGAAATCCGAAATTAATGGCTCTTTTAAAATTTCGGTCAATTTTAAAAAACAGAGACTAAAATGTAAAATTCCGATTTCCTGTACTTCGAAAACTATAATAAATAATTCAATTTGGCAAATGGCTACGTAATTAGCACGCCTATTATAACTTGGAATATGAATTGGAACGAAATCCGAAATTAATAAGACTCATTTTAAATTTCGGTCAATTTTAAAAGACAGAGACTAAAATGTAAAATTGCGATTGCTTGTATTTCGAAAACTATAAGAAATAATCCAATTGGCAAAGGGCTACGTTATTAGCATTCCGAATATTACTCGGAATGTGAATTGAAAAGAAATCCGATATTAATAATACTATTTTAAAATTTTTGCTATTTTAAAATACAGGGACTAAAATATAAAATTGCGAAATCCTGTATCTCGAAAACTATAATAAATAATTCAATTTGGCAAACCGCTACGTTATTAGCACGCCGAATATTACTTGGAATGGGAATTATAACGAAATCCAATATTAATAATACTCTTTTAAAATTTTTGCTATTTTAAAAAACAGGGACTAAAATATAAAATTGCGATATCCTGTATCTCGAAAGCTATAATAAATAATTCAATTTGGCAAACCGCTACGTAATTAGCACGCCGAATATTACTTGGAATATGAATTGGAACGAAATCCGATATTAATAATACTATTTAATAATTTTTGCCTATTTTAAAAAACAGAGACTAAAATGTAAAATTGCGATTGCCTGTATTTCGGAAACTATAAGAAATAATCCAATTGGCAAAGGGCTACGTAATTAGCATTCCGATTATTACTTGGAATGTGAATTGGAACGAAATCCGAAATTAATAAGACTATTAAAATTTTGGTCAATTTTAAAAAACAGAGACTAATATGCAAAATTCCGATTGCCTGTATTTCGGAAACTATAAGAAATAATTCAATTGGCAAAGGGCTAAGTAATTAGCACGCCGACTATTACTTGAAATATTAGTTGGAACGGAATCCGATATTAATAATACTCTTTTAAAATTATTGCCTATTTTAAAAAACAAAGAGTAAAATGTAAAATTCCGATAACCTGTATCTAGAAAACTATAAGAAATAATCCAATTTGGCAAATGGCTACGTAATTAGCACGCCAAATATTACTTGGAATGTGAATTGGAACGAAATCCGAAATTAATAAGGCTCTTTTAAAATTTTGGTCAATTATAAAAAGCAGAGACTAAAATGTAAAATTCTGATAGCCTGTACCTCGGAAAATATAAGAAATAATCCAATTTGGCAAACGGCTACGTAATTAGCACGCCGAATAATACTTGGAATGTGAATTGGAACGAAATCCGATATTAATAATACTATTTAATAATTTTTGCCTATTTTAAAAAACAGAGACTAAAATGTAAAATTGCGATTGCCTGTATTTCGGAAACTATAAGAAATAATCCAATTGGCAAAGGGCTACGTAATTAGCATTCCGATTATTACTTGGAATGTGAATTGGAACGAAATCCGAAATTAATAAGACTATTAAAATTTTGGTCAATTTTAAAAAACAGAGACTAATATGCAAAATTCCGATTGCCTGTATTTCGGAAACTATAAGAAATAATTCAATTGGCAAAGGGCTAAGTAATTAGCACGCCGACTATTACTTGAAATATTAGTTGGAACGGAATCCGATATTAATAATACTCTTTTAAAATTATTGCCTATTTTAAAAAACAAAGAGTAAAATGTAAAATTCCGATAACCTGTATCTAGAAAACTATAAGAAATAATCCAATTTGGCAAATGGCTACGTAATTAGCACGCCAAATATTACTTGGAATGTGAATTGGAACGAAATCCGAAATTAATAAGGCTCTTTTAAAATTTCGGTCAATTTTAAAAAACAAAGATTAAAATGGAAAATTCCGATAGCCTGTATCTCGAAAACTATAAGAAAAAATCCAATTTGGTAAACGGTTTCGGAAATAGCATGCCCAATATTACTTGGAATGTGAATTGGGACGGAATCCGAAATTAATAAGACGATTATACAGTTTTGGCATATTTTAAAACCATAGACTAAAACGTAAAATTCCGATAGCCTGTATTTCGGAAACTGTAAGAAATAATCCAATTGGCAAAGGGCTACGTAATTAGCATTCCGAATATTACTTGGAATGTGAATTGAATCGAAATCCGATATTAATAATACTGTTTTAAAATTTTTGCCTATTTCAAAAAACAGAGACTAAAATATAAAATTGCGATATCCTGTATCTCGAAAACTATAATAAATAATTCAATTTGGCAAACGGCTACGTAATTAGTATGAAGAATATTACTCGGAATGTGAATAGGAACGAAATCCGGAATTAATAAGACTCTTAAAATTTTGGTCAATTTTAAAAAACAGATACTAAAATGTAAATTTCTGTTGGCCTGTATCTCGAAAACTATAAGAAATAATCCAATTTGGAAAACGGCTAAGTAATTAGCACGCCGAATATTACTTGGAATATGAGTTGGAACGAAATCCGAAATTAATAAGAATCTTAAAATTTTGGTCAATTATAAAAAGCAGAGACAAAAATGTTAAATTCCGATAGCCTGCATCACTAAAACTATAAGAAATAATCCAATATGGTAAACGGATACGTAATTAGCATGAAGAATATTACTTTGAATGTGAATAGGAACGAAATCTTATATTAATTAAACTCTTTTAAAATTTTGGTCAATTTTAAAATGCAGAGACTAATATGTAAAATTCCGATAGCCTGCATCTCGAAAACTATAAGAAATAATCCAATTTTGCAAACAGCTACCTAATTAGTACGCCGAATATTACTTGGAATATTAGTTGGAACGAAATCCGAAATTAATAAGACTCTTTTAAAATTTCGGTCAATTTTAAAAAGCAGAGACTAAAATGTAAAATTCCGATTGCCTGTACCTCGGAAAATATAAGAAATAATCCAAATTGGCAAACGGCTACGTAATTAGCACGCCGAATATTACTTGGAATATGAATTTAACGAAATCCGAAATTAATAAGACTCTTTTACAATTTCGGTCAATTTTAAAAAACAGAGACTAAAATGTAAAATTCCGATTGCCTGTATTTCGGAAACTATAAGAAATAATCCAATTGGCAAATTTCTACGTAATTAGCACGCCGATTATTACTTGGAATATGAATTCGAACGAAATCCGAAGTTAATAAGACTCCTTTTAAATTTCAGTCAATTTTATAAAACAGAGATTAAAATGTAAAATTCCGATTGCCTGTATTTCGGAAACTATAAGAAATAATCCAATTGGCAAATGGCTACGTAATTAGCACGCCGATTATTACTTGGAATATGAATTCGAACGAAATCCGAAGTTAATAAGACTCCTTTTAAATTTCGGTCAATTTTATAAAACAGAGACTAAAATGTAAAATTCCGATTGCCTGTATTTCGGAAACTATAAGAAATAATCCAATTGGCAAAGGGCTAAGTAATTATCAAGCCGAATATTACTTGGAATATGAGTTGGAACGAAATCCGATATTAATAATACTCTTTTAAAATTATTGCCTATTTTAAAAAACAAAGAGCAAAATGTAAAATTCCGATAGCCTGTATCTAGAAAACTATAAGAAATAATCCAATTTGGCAAACGGCTACGTAATTAACATGCCAAATATTACTTGGAATGTGAATTGGAACGAAATCCGAAATTAATAAACTCTTTTAAAATTTCGGTCAATTTTAAAAAACAAAGATTAAAATGGAAAATTCCGATAGCCTGTATCTCGAAAACTATAAGAAAAAATCCAATTTGGTAAACGGTTGCGGAAATAGCATGCCCTATATTACTTGGAATGTGAATTGGGACGAAATCCGAAACTAATAAGACGATTATACAGTTTTGGCATATTTTAAAACCATAGACTAAAACGTAAAATTCCGATAGCCTGTGTTTCGGAAACTGTAAGAAATAATCCAACTGGCAAAGGGCTACATAATTAGCATTCCGAATATTACTTGGAATGTAAATTGAATCGAAATCCGATATTAATAATACTATTTTAAAATTTTTGCCTATTTCAAAAAACAGAGACTAAAATATAAAATTGCGATAGCCTGTATCTCGAAAACTATAGAAATAATCCAATTTGGCAAACGGCTACGTAATTAGCACGCCGAATATTACTTGGAATGGGAATTATAACGAAATCCAATATTAATAATACTCTTTTAAAATTTTTGCCTATTTTAAAAAACAGAGACTAAAATGTAAAATTGCGATAGCCTGTATCTCGAAAACTATAGAAATAATCCAATTTGGCAAACGGCTACGTAATTAGCACGCCGATTATTACTTGGAATATGAATTGGAACGAAATCCGAAATTAATAAGTCTATTAAAATTTTGGTCAATTTAAAAAACAGAAAAAAAAAGTAAAATTCTGATAGCCTATATCTCGAAAACTATAAGAAATAATCCAATTTAGCAAACGGCTACGTAATTAGCACGCCGAATATTACTTGGAATATGAATTGGAAAGAAATCTCAAATTAATAAGACTCTTAAAATTTTGGTCAATTTTAAAAAACAGATGCTAAAATGTAAAATTCCGATAGCCTGTACCTCGTAAAATATAAGAAATAATCCAATTTGGCAAACGGCTTATTAGCAGTGCTAATTAGCACGCCGAATATTACTTGGAATGTGAATTGGAACGAAATCCGATATTAATAATACTATTTTAAACTTTTTACCTATTTTAAAAAACAGAGACTAAAATATAAAATTGCGATAGCCTGTATTTCGAAAGCTGTAATAAATAATTCAATTTGGCAAACGGCTACGTAATTAACACACCGAATATTACTTGGAATATGAATTGGAACCAAATCCGAAATTAATAAGACTATTAAAATTTTGGTCAATTTTAAAAAAGAGAGACAAAAATGTAAAATTCTGATAGCCTGTATATCGAAAACCATAAGAAATAATCCAATCTGGCAAAAGGCTACGTAATTAGCACGCCGAATATTACTTGGAATATGAATTGCAAAGAAATACCAAATTAATAATGCTCTTAAAATTTTGGTCAATTATAAAAAGCAGAGACTAAAATGTAAAATTCCGATAGAATGTATCTCTAAAACTATAAGAAATAATACAATTTGGTAAACGGATACGCAATTAGAATGAAGAATATTACTTGGAATGTGAATTGGAACGAAATCCTATATTAATAATACGCTTTAAAAATATTGGTCATTTATAAAAAACAGAGAGTAAAATGTAAAATTCCGATAGCCTGTATTTCGAAAACTATAAGAAATAATCCAATTGGCAAAGGGCTACGTAATTAGCACGCCTAATATTACTTGGAATATGAATTGCAAAGAAATACCAAATTAATAAGACTATTAAAATTTTGGTCAATTTTAAAAAACAGAGACTAAAATGTAAAATTTTGATAGCCTGTGCTTCGGAAACAATAAGAAATAATCCAATATGGCAAACGGCTACGTAATTAGCACGTCGAATATTACTTGGAATATGATTTGGAACGAAATCCGAAATTAATAAGACTCTTTTAAAATTTCGGTCAATTTTAAAAAACAGAGACTAAAATGTAAAATTCCGATTGCCTGTATTTCGGAAACTATAAGAAATAATCCAATTAGCAAATGGTTACGTAATTAGCACGCCGATTATTACTTGGAATATGAATTCGAACGAAATCCGAAGTTAATAAGACTCCTTTTAAATTTCGGTCAATTTTGTAAAACAGAGACTAAAATGTAAAATTCCGATTGCCTGTATTTCGGAAACTATAAGAAATAATCCAATTGGCAAAGGGCTAAGTAATTAGCAAGCCGAATATTACTTGGAATATGAGTTGGAACGAAATCCGATATTAATAATACTCTTTTAAAATTATTGCCTATTTTAAAAAACAAAGAGTAAAATGTAAAATTCCGATAGCCTGTATCTAGAAAACTATAAGAAATAATCCAATTTGGCAAACGGCTACGTAATTAGCACGCCAAATATTACTTGGAATGTGAATTGGAACGAAATCCGACATTAATAATCCTATTTTAAAATTTTTACCTATTTTAAAAAACAGAGACTAAAATATGAAATTGCGATATCCTGTATCTCGAAAACTATAATAAATAATTCAATATGGCAAACGGCTATGTAATTGGTATGCCGAATATTACTCGGAATGTGAATTGGAACGAAAGCCGGAATTAATAAGACTCTTAAAATTTTGGTCAATTTTAAAAAGCAGAGACTAAAATGTAAAATTCCGATAGCCTGTGCCTCGGAAACCATAAGAAATAATCCAATATGGCAAACGGCTACGTAATTAGCACGCCGAATATTACTTGGAATATGATTTGGAACGGAATCCGAAATTAATAAGACTCTTTTAAAATTTCGGTCAATTTTAAAAAACAGAGACTAAAATGCCTGTATTTCGGAAACTATAAGAAATAATACAATTGGCAAATGGCTACGTAATTAGCACGCCGATTATTACTTGGAATATGAATTCGAACGAAATCCGAAGTTAATAAGACTCCTTTTAAATTTCGGTCAATTTTGTAAAACAGAGACTAAAATGTAAAATTCCGATAGCCTGTATCTAGAAAACTATAAGAAATAAACCAATTTGGCAAACGGCTACGTAATTAGCACGCCAAATATTACTTGGAATATGAATTGGAACGAAATCCGAAATTAATAAGACTCTTAAAATTTCGGCCAATTTTAAAAAACAGAGACTAAAATGTAAAATTCCGATTGCCTGTATTTCGGATACTATAAGAAATAATCCAATTGGCAAATGGCTACGTAATTAGCACGCCGACTATTACTTGGAATATGAATTCGAACGAAATCCGAAATTAATAAGACTCTTTTTAAATTTCGGTCAATTTTATAAAGCAGAGACTAAAATGTAAAATTCCGATTGCCTGTATTTCGGAAACTATAAGAAATAATCCAATTGGCAAAGGGATAAGTTATTAGCACGCCGAATATAACTTGGAATATGAGTTGGAACGAAATCCGATATTAATAACACTATTTTAAAATTTTTACCTATTTTAAATAACAGAGACTAAAATATGAAATTGCGATAGCCTGTATCTCGAAAGCTATAATAAATAATTCAATTTGGCAAACCGCTACGTAATTAGCACGCCGAATATTACTTGGAATATGAATTGGAACGAAATCCGAAATTAATAAGACTATTAAAATTTTGGTCAATTTTAAAAAACAGAAAAAAAAGTAAAATTCTGATAGCCTGTATCTCGAAAACTATAAGAAATAATCCAATTTAGCAAACGGCTACGTAATTACCACGCCGAATATTGCTTGGAATGTGAATTGGAACGAAATCCGATATTATTAATACTATTTTAAACTTTTTGCCTATTTTAAAAAACAGAGACTAAAATATAAAATTGCGATAGCCTGTATCTCGAAAGTTATAATAAATAATTCAATTTGGCAAACGGCTACGTAATTAGCACGCCGAATATTACTTGGAATATGAATTGGAACCAAATCCGAAATTAATAAGACTATTAAAGTTTTGGTCAATTTTAAAAAACAGAGACAAAAATAAAAATTCTGATAGCCTGTATATCGAAAACCATAAGAAATAATCCAATTTGGCAAACGGCTACGTAATTAGCACGCCGAATATTACTTGCAATATGAATTGCAAAGAAATACCAAATTAATAAGACTCTTAAAATTTTGGTCAATTATAAAAAGCAGAGACTAAAATGTAAAATTCCGATAGAAAGTATCGCTAAAACTATAAGAAATAATACAATTTGGTAAACGGATACGTAATTAGAATGAAGAATATTACTTGGAATGTGAATTAGAACGAAATCCTATATTAATAATACGCTTTAAAAATATTGGTCATTTATAAAAAACAGAGAGTAAAATGTAAAATTCTGATAGCCTGTACCTCGGAAAATATAAGAAATAATAAAATTTGGCATACGACTACGTAATTAGTACGATGAATATTACTTGGAATATGAGTAGGAACGAAATCCGAAATTAATGACTCTTTTAAAATTTCGGTCAATTTTAAAAAACAGAGGCTAAAATGTAAAATTCCGATTTCCTCTACTTCGAAAACTATAATAAATAATTCAATTTGGCAAATGGCTACGTAATTAGCACGCCTATTATAACTTGGAATATGAATTGGAACGAAATCCGAAATTAATAAGACTCATTTTAAATTTCGGTCAATTTTAAAAGACAGAGACTAAAATGTAAAATTGCGATTGCTTGTATTTCGAAAACTATAAGAAATAATCCAATTGGCAAAGGGCTACGTAATTAGCATTCCGAATATTACTTGGAATGTGAATTGGAACGAAATCCGATATTAATAACACTATTTTAAAATTTTTACCTATTTTAAAAACAGAGACTAAAATATGAAATTGCGATAGCCTGTATCTCGAAAGCTATAATAAATAATTCAATTTGGCAAACCGCTACGTAATTAGCACGCCGATTATTACTTGGAATATGAATTGGAACGAAATCCGAAATTAATAAGACTCATTTTAAATTTCGGTCAATTTTAAAAAACAGAGACTAAAATGTAAAATTGCGATTGCTTGTATTTCGGAAATTATAAGAAATAATCCAATTGGCAAACGGCTACATAATTAGCATTCCGAATATTACTTGGAATGTGAATTGGAACGAAATCCGATATTAATAACACTATTTTAAAATTTTTACCTATTTTAAATAACAGAGACTAAAATATGAAATTGCGATAGCCTGTATCTCGAAAGCTATAATAAATAATTCAATTTGGAAAACCGCTACGTAATTAGCACGCCGAATATTACTTGGAATATGAATTGGAACGAAATCCGAAATTAATAAGACTATTAAAATTTTGGTCAATTTTAAAAAACAGAAAAAAAAGTAAAATTCTGATAGCCTGTATCTCGAAAACTATAAGAAATAATCCAATTTAGCAAACGGCTACGTAATTACCACGCCGAATATTGCTTGGAATGTGAATTGGAACGAAATCCGATATTATTAATACTATTTTAAACTTTTTGCCTATTTTAAAAAACAGAGACTAAAATATAAAATTGCGATAGCCTGTATCTCGAAAGTTATAATAAATAATTCAATTTGGCAAACGGCTACGTAATTAGCACGCCGAATATTACTTGGAATATGAATTGGAACCAAATCCGAAATTAATAAGACTATTAAAGTTTTGGTCAATTTTAAAAAACAGAGACAAAAATAAAAATTCTGATAGCCTGTATATCGAAAACCATAAGAAATAATCCAATTTGGCAAACGGCTACGTAATTAGCACGCCGAATATTACTTGCAATATGAATTGCAAAGAAATACCAAATTAATAAGACTCTTAAAATTTTGGTCAATTATAAAAAGCAGAGACTAAAATGTAAAATTCCGATAGAAAGTATCTCTAAAACTATAAGAAATAATACAATTTGGTAAACGGATACGTAATTAGAATGAACAATATTACTTGGAATGTGAATTAGAACGAAATCCTATATTAATAATACGCTTTAAAAATATTGGTCATTTATAAAAAACAGAGAGTAAAATGTAAAATTCTGATAGCCTGTACCTCGGAAAATATAAGAAATAATAAAATTTGGCATACGACTACGTAATTAGTACGATGAATATTACTTGGAATATGAGTAGGAACGAAATCCGAAATTAATGACTCTTTTAAAATTTCGGTCAATTTTAAAAAACAGAGGCTAAAATGTAAAATTCCGATTTCCTCTACTTCGAAAACTATAATAAATAATTCAATTTGGCAAATGGCTACGTAATTAGCACGCCTATTATAACTTGGAATATGAATTGGAACGAAATCCGAAATTAATAAGACTCATTTTAAATTTCGGTCAATTTTAAAAGACAGAGACTAAAATGTAAAATTGCGATTGCTTGTATTTCGAAAACTATAAGAAATAATCCAATTGGCAAAGGGCTACGTAATTAGCATTCCGAATATTACTTGGAATGTGAATTGGAACGAAATCCGATATTAATAACACTATTTTAAAATTTTTACCTATTTTAAAAAACAGAGACTAAAATATGAAATTGCGATAGCCTGTATCTCGAAAGCTATAATAAATAATTCAATTTGGCAAACCGCTACGTAATTAGCACGCCGAATATTACTTGGAATATGAATTGGAACGAAATCCGAAACTAATAAGACTATTAAAATTTTGGTCAATTTAAAAAAACGGAAAAAAAATTGTAAAATTCTGATAGCCTGTATCTCGAAAACTATAAGAAATAATCCAATTTAGCAAACGGCTACGTAATTACCACGCCGAATATTACTTGGAATATGAATTGGAAAAATATCTCAAATTAATAAGACTCTTAAAATTTTGGTCAATTTTAAAAAGCAGTGGCTAAAATGTAAAATTCCGATAGCCTGTACCTCGGAAAATATAAGAAATAATCCAATTTGGCAAACGGCTACGTAATTAGCACGCCGAATATTACTTGGAATGTGAATTGGAACGAAATTCGATATTATTAATACTATTTTAAACTTTTTGCCTATTTTAAAAAACAGAGACTAAAATATAAAATTGCGATAGCCTGTATCTCGAAAGCTATAATAAATAATTCAATTTGGCAAACGGCTACGTAATTATCACGCCGAATATTACTTGGAATATGAATTGGAACCAAATCCGAAATTAGTAAGACTATTAAAATTTTGGTCAATTTTAAAAAACAGAGACAAAAATGTAAAATTCTGATAGCCTGTATATCGAAAACCATAAGAATTAAGACAATTTGGCAAACGGCTACGTAATTAGCACGCCGAATATTACTTGGAATATGAATTGCAAAGAAATACCAAATTAATGAGACTCTTAAAATTTTGGTCAATTATAAAAAGCAGAGACTAAAATGTAAAATTCCGATAGAATGTATCTCTAAAACTATAAGAAATAATACACTTTGGTAAACGGATACGTAATTAGAATGAAGAATATTACTTGTAATGTGAATTGGAACGAAATCCTATATTAATAACACGCTTTAAAAATATTGGTCATTTATAAAAAACAGAGAGTAAAATGTAAAATTTTGATAGCCTGTATTTCGGAAACTATAAGAAATAATCCAATTGGCAAAGGGCTACGTAATTAGCATTCCGAATATTACTTGGAATGTGAATTGAAAAGAAATCCGATATTAATAATACTATTTTAAAATTTTTGCCTATTTTAAAAAACATAGACTAAAATATAAAATTGCGATATCCTGTATCTCGAAAACTATAATAAATAATTCAATTTGGCAAACGGCTACGTAATTAGCACGCCGAATATTACTTGGAATATGAATTGTAACGAAATCCGAAATTAATAAGACTCATTAAATTTTGGTCAATTTTAAAAGGCAGAGAAAAAAATGTAAAATTCTGATAGCCTGTACCTCGGAAAATATAAGATATAATAAAATTTGGCATACGACTACGTAATTGGTACGATGAATATTACTTGGAATATGAGTAGGAACGAAATCCGAAATTAATGACTCTTTTAAAATTTCGGTCAATTTTAAAAAACAGAGACTAAAATGTAAAATTCCGATTTCCTGTACTTCGAAAACTATAATAAATAATTCAATTTGGCAAATGGCTACGTAATTAGCACGCCTATTATTACTTGGAATACGAATTGGAACGAAATCCGAAATTAATAAGACTCATTTTAAATTTCGGCCAATTTTAAAAAACAGAGACTAAAATGTAAAATTGCGATTGGTTGTATTTCGGAAACTATAAGAAATAATCCAATTGGCAAAGGGCTACGTAATTAGCATTCCGAATATTACTTGGAATGTGAATTGAAAAGAAATCCGATATTAATAATACTATTTTAAAATTTTTGCTATTTTAAAAATCAGGGACTAAAATATAAAATTGCGATATCCTGTATCTCGAAAACTATAATAAATAATTCAATTTGGCAAACGGCTACGTAATTAGCACGCCGAATATTACTTGGAATGGGAATTATAACCAAATCCAATATTAATAATACTCTTTTAAAATTTTTGCCTATTTTAAAAAACAGAGACTAAAATGTAAAATTGCGATAGCCTGTATCCCGAAAACTATAGAAATAATCCAATTTGGCAAACGGCTACGTAATTAGCACGCCGATTATTACTTGGAATATGAGTTGGATCGAAATCCGAAATTAATAAGACTCTTTTAAAATTTCGATCAATTTTAAGAAACAGAAACTATAAGAAATAATCCAATTGGCAAAGGGCTACGTAATTAGCATTCCGAATATTACTTGGAATGTGAATTGGAACAAAATCCGAAATTAATAAGACTATTAAAATTTTGGTCAATTTAAAAAGCAGAGACTTAAATGTAAAATTCTGATAGCCTGTACCTCGGAAACCATAAGAAGTAATCCAATATGGCAAACGGCTACGTACTTAGCACACCGAACATTACTTGGAATATGAATTGGAAAAAAATCTCAAATTAATAAGACTTAAAATTTTGGTCAATTATAAAAAGCAGAGACTAAAATGTAAAATTCTGATAGCCTGTACCTCGGAAAATATAAGAAATAATCCAATTTGGCAAACGGCTACGTAATTAGCACGCCGAATAATACTTGGAATGTGAATTGGAACGAAATCCGATATTAATAATACTATTTAATAATTTTTGCCTATTTTAAAAAACAGAGACTAAAATGTAAAATTGCGATTGCCTGTATTTCGGAAACTATAAGAAATAATCCAATTGGCAAAGGGCTACGTAATTAGCATTCCGATTATTACTTGGAATGTGAATTGGAACGAAATCCGAAATTAATAAGACTATTAAAATTTTGGTCAATTTTAAAAAACAGAGACTAATATGCAAAATTCCGATTGCCTGTATTTCGGAAACTATAAGAAATAATTCAATTGGCAAAGGGCTAAGTAATTAGCACGCCGACTATTACTTGGAATATTAGTTGGAACGGAATCCGATATTAATAATACTCTTTTAAAATTATTGCCTATTTTAAAAAACAAAGAGTAAAATGTAAAATTCCGATAACCTGTATCTAGAAAACTATAAGAAATAATCCAATTTGGCAAATGGCTACGTAATTAGCACGCCAAATATTACTTGGAATGTGAATTGGAACGAAATCCGAAATTAATAAGACTCTTTTAAAATTTCGGTCAATTTTAAAAAACAAAGATTAAAATGGAAAATTCCGATAGCCTGTATCTCGAAAACTATAAGAAAAAATCCAATTTGGTAAACGGTTTCGGAAATAGCATGCCCAATATTACTTGGAATGTGAATTGGGACGGAATCCGAAATTAATAAGACGATTATACAGTTTTGGCATATTTTAAAACCATAGACTAAAACGTAAAATTCCGATAGCCTGTATTTCGGAAACTGTAAGAAATAATCCAATTGGCAAAGGGCTACGTAATTAGCATTCCGAATATTACTTGGAATGTGAATTGAATCGAAATCCGATATTAATAATACTGTTTTAAAATTTTTGCCTATTTCAAAAAACAGAGACTAAAATATAAAATTGCGATATCCTGTATCTCGAAAACTATAATAAATAATTCAATTTGGCAAACGGCTACGTAATTAGTATGAAGAATATTACTCGGAATGTGAATAGGAACGAAATCCGGAATTAATAAGACTCTTAAAATTTTGGTCAATTTTAAAAAACAGATACTAAAATGTAAATTTCTGTTGGCCTGTATCTCGAAAACTATAAGAAATAATCCAATTTGGAAAACGGCTAAGTAATTAGCACGCCGAATATTACTTGGAATATGAGTTGGAACGAAATCCGAAATTAATAAGAATCTTAAAATTTTGGTCAATTATAAAAAGCAGAGACAAAAGTGTTAAATTCCAATAGCCTGCATCACTAAAACTATAAGAAATAATCCAATATGGTAAACGGATACGTAATTAGCATGAAGAATATTACTTTGAATGTGAATAGGAACGAAATCTTATATTAATTAAACTCTTTTAAAATTTTGGTCAATTTTAAAATGCAGAGACTAATATGTAAAATTCCGATAGCCTGCATCTCGAAAACTATAAGAAATAATCCAATTTTGCAAACAGCTACCTAATTAGTACGCCGAATATTACTTGGAATATTAGTTGGAACGAAATCCGAAATTAATAAGACTCTTTTAAAATTTCGGTCAATTTTAAAAAGCAGAGACTAAAATGTAAAATTCCGATTGCCTGTACCTCGGAAAATATAAGAAATAATCCAAATTGGCAAACGGCTACGTAATTAGCACGCCGAATATTACTTGGAATATGAATTTAACGAAATCCGAAATTAATAAGACTCTTTTACAATTTCGGTCAATTTTAAAAAACAGAGACTAAAATGTAAAATTCCGATTGCCTGTATTTCGGAAACTATAAGAAATAATCCAATTGGCAAATTTCTACGTAATTAGCACGCCGATTATTACTTGGAATATGAATTCGAACGAAATCCGAAGTTAATAAGACTCCTTTTAAATTTCAGTCAATTTTATAAAACAGAGATTAAAATGTAAAATTCCGATTGCCTGTATTTCGGAAACTATAAGAAATAATCCAATTGGCAAATGGCTACGTAATTAGCACGCCGATTATTACTTGGAATATGAATTCGAACGAAATCCGAAGTTAATAAGACTCCTTTTAAATTTCGGTCAATTTTATAAAACAGAGACTAAAATGTAAAATTCCGATTGCCTGTATTTCGGAAACTATAAGAAATAATCCAATTGGCAAAGGGCTAAGTAATTATCAAGCCGAATATTACTTGGAATATGAGTTGGAACGAAATCCGATATTAATAATACTCTTTTAAAATTATTGCCTATTTTAAAAAACAAAGAGCAAAATGTAAAATTCCGATAGCCTGTATCTAGAAAACTATAAGAAATAATCCAATTTGGCAAACGGCTACGTAATTAACATGCCAAATATTACTTGGAATGTGAATTGGAACGAAATCCGAAATTAATAAACTCTTTTAAAATTTCGGTCAATTTTAAAAAACAAAGATTAAAATGGAAAATTCCGATAGCCTGTATCTCGAAAACTATAAGAAAAAATCCAATTTGGTAAACGGTTGCGGAAATAGCATGCCCTATATTACTTGGAATGTGAATTGGGACGAAATCCGAAACTAATAAGACGATTATACAGTTTTGGCATATTTTAAAACCATAGACTAAAACGTAAAATTCCGATAGCCTGTGTTTCGGAAACTTTAAGAAATAATCCAACTGGCAAAGGGCTACATAATTAGCATTCCGAATATTACTTGGAATGTAAATTGAATCGAAATCCGATATTAATAATACTATTTTAAAATTTTTGCCTATTTCAAAAAACAGAGACTAAAATATAAAATTGCGATAGCCTGTATCTCGAAAACTATAGAAATAATCCAATTTGGCAAACGGCTACGTAATTAGCACGCCGAATATTACTTGGAATGGGAATTATAACGAAATCCAATATTAATAATACTCTTTTAAAATTTTTGCCTATTTTAAAAAACAGAGACTAAAATGTAAAATTGCGATAGCCTGTATCTCGAAAACTATAGAAATAATCCAATTTGGCAAACGGCTACGTAATTAGCACGCCGATTATTACTTGGAATATGAATTGGAACGAAATCCGAAATTAATAAGTCTATTAAAATTTTGGTCAATTTAAAAAACAGAAAAAAAAAGTAAAATTCTGATAGCCTATATCTCGAAAACTATAAGAAATAATCCAATTTAGCAAACGGCTACGTAATTAGCACGCCGAATATTACTTGGAATATGAATTGGAAAGAAATCTCAAATTAATAAGACTCTTAAAATTTTGGTCAATTTTAAAAAACAGATGCTAAAATGTAAAATTCCGATAGCCTGTACCTCGTAAAATATAAGAAATAATCCAATTTGGCAAACGGCTTATTAGCAGTGCTAATTAGCACGCCGAATATTACTTGGAATGTGAATTGGAACGAAATCCGATATTAATAATACTATTTTAAACTTTTTACCTATTTTAAAAAACAGAGACTAAAATATAAAATTGCGATAGCCTGTATTTCGAAAGCTGTAATAAATAATTCAATTTGGCAAACGGCTACGTAATTAACACACCGAATATTACTTGGAATATGAATTGGAACCAAATCCGAAATTAATAAGACTATTAAAATTTTGGTCAATTTTAAAAAAGAGAGACAAAAATGTAAAATTCTGATAGCCTGTATATCGAAAACCATAAGAAATAATCCAATCTGGCAAAAGGCTACGTAATTAGCACGCCGAATATTACTTGGAATATGAATTGCAAAGAAATACCAAATTAATAATGCTCTTAAAATTTTGGTCAATTATAAAAAGCAGAGACTAAAATGTAAAATTCCGATAGAATGTATCTCTAAAACTATAAGAAATAATACAATTTGGTAAACGGATACGCAATTAGAATGAAGAATATTACTTGGAATGTGAATTGGAACGAAATCCTATATTAATAATACGCTTTAAAAATATTGGTCATTTATAAAAAACAGAGAGTAAAATGTAAAATTCCGATAGCCTGTATTTCGAAAACTATAAGAAATAATCCAATTGGCAAAGGGCTACGTAATTAGCACGCCTAATATTACTTGGAATATGAATTGCAAAGAAATACCAAATTAATAAGACTATTAAAATTTTGGTCAATTTTAAAAAACAGAGACTAAAATGTAAAATTTTGATAGCCTGTGCTTCGGAAACAATAAGAAATAATCCAATATGGCAAACGGCTACGTAATTAGCACGTCGAATATTACTTGGAATATGATTTGGAACGAAATCCGAAATTAATAAGACTCTTTTAAAATTTCGGTCAATTTTAAAAAACAGAGACTAAAATGTAAAATTCCGATTGCCTGTATTTCGGAAACTATAAGAAATAATCCAATTAGCAAATGGTTACGTAATTAGCACGCCGATTATTACTTGGAATATGAATTCGAACGAAATCCGAAGTTAATAAGACTCCTTTTAAATTTCGGTCAATTTTGTAAAACAGAGACTAAAATGTAAAATTCCGATTGCCTGTATTTCGGAAACTATAAGAAATAATCCAATTGGCAAAGGGCTAAGTAATTAGCAAGCCGAATATTACTTGGAATATGAGTTGGAACGAAATCCGATATTAATAATACTCTTTTAAAATTATTGCCTATTTTAAAAAACAAAGAGTAAAATGTAAAATTCCGATAGCCTGTATCTAGAAAACTATAAGAAATAATCCAATTTGGCAAACGGCTACGTAATTAGCACGCCAAATATTACTTGGAATGTGAATTGGAACGAAATCCGACATTAATAATCCTATTTTAAAATTTTTACCTATTTTAAAAAACAGAGACTAAAATATGAAATTGCGATATCCTGTATCTCGAAAACTATAATAAATAATTCAATATGGCAAACGGCTATGTAATTGGTATGCCGAATATTACTCGGAATGTGAATTGGAACGAAAGCCGGAATTAATAAGACTCTTAAAATTTTGGTCAATTTTAAAAAGCAGAGACTAAAATGTAAAATTCCGATAGCCTGTGCCTCGGAAACCATAAGAAATAATCCAATATGGCAAACGGCTACGTAATTAGCACGCCGAATATTACTTGGAATATGATTTGGAACGGAATCCGAAATTAATAAGACTCTTTTAAAATTTCGGTCAATTTTAAAAAACAGAGACTAAAATGCCTGTATTTCGGAAACTATAAGAAATAATACAATTGGCAAATGGCTACGTAATTAGCACGCCGATTATTACTTGGAATATGAATTCGAACGAAATCCGAAGTTAATAAGACTCCTTTTAAATTTCGGTCAATTTTGTAAAACAGAGACTAAAATGTAAAATTCCGATAGCCTGTATCTAGAAAACTATAAGAAATAAACCAATTTGGCAAACGGCTACGTAATTAGCACGCCAAATATTACTTGGAATATGAATTGGAACGAAATCCGAAATTAATAAGACTCTTAAAATTTCGGCCAATTTTAAAAAACAGAGACTAAAATGTAAAATTCCGATTGCCTGTATTTCGGATACTATAAGAAATAATCCAATTGGCAAATGGCTACGTAATTAGCACGCCGACTATTACTTGGAATATGAATTCGAACGAAATCCGAAATTAATAAGACTCTTTTTAAATTTCGGTCAATTTTATAAAGCAGAGACTAAAATGTAAAATTCCGATTGCCTGTATTTCGGAAACTATAAGAAATAATCCAATTGGCAAAGGGATAAGTTATTAGCACGCCGAATATAACTTGGAATATGAGTTGGAACGAAATCCGATATTAATAATACTCTTTTAAAATTTTTACCTATTTTAAAAAACAGTGACTAAAATATGAAATTGCGATAGCCTGTATCTCGAAAGCTATAATAAATAATTCAATTTGGCAAACCGCTACGTAATTAGCACGCCGAATATTACTTGGAATATGAATTGGAACGAAACCCGAAATTAATAAGATTATTAAAATTTTGGTCAATTTTAAAAAACAGAAAAAAAAATGTAAAATTCTGATAGCCTGTATCTCGAAAACTATAAGAAATAATCCAATTTAGCAAACGGCTACGTAATTAGCAGGCCGAATATTACTTGGAATCTGAATTGGAAAGAAATCTCAAATTAATAAGGCTCTTAAAATTTTGGTCAATTTTAAAAAGCAGAGGCCAAAATGTAAAATTCCGATAGCCTGTACCTCGGAAAATATAAGAAATAATCCAACTTGGCAAACGGCTACATAATTAGCACGCCGAATATTACTTGGAATGTGAATTTGAACGAAATCCGATATTAATAATACTATTTTAAACTTTTTGCCTATTTTAAAAAACAGAGACTAAAATATAAAATTGCGATAGCCTGTAACTCGAAAGCTATAATAAATAATTCAATTTGGCAAACGGCTACGTAATTAGCACGCCGAATATTACTTGGAATATGAATTCGAACCAAATCCGAAATTAATAAGACTATTAAAATTTTGGTCAATTTTAAAAAACAGAGACAAAAATGTAAATTTCTGATAGCCTGTATATCGAAAACCATAAGAAATAATGCAATTTGGCAAACGGCTACGTAATTAGCACGCCGAATATTACTTGGAATATGAATTGCAAAGAAATACCAAATTAATAAGACTTTTTTAAAATTTCGGTCAATTTTATAAAACAGAGACTAAAATGTAAAATTCCGATTGCCTGTATTTCGGAAACTATAAGAAATAATCCAATTGGCAAAGGGCTAAGTAATTAGCACGCCGAATATTACTTGGGATATGAGTTGGAACGAAATCCGATATTAATAATACTCTTTTAAAATTATTGCCTATATTAAAAAACAAAGAGTAAAATGTAAAATTCCGATAGCCTGTATCTAGAAAACTATAAGAAATAATCCAATTTGGCAAACGGCTACGTAATTAGCACGCCGAATATTACTTGGAATGTGAATTGTAACGAAATCCGACATTAATAATCCTATTTTAAAATTTTTACCTATTTTAAAAAACAGAGACTAAAATATGAAATTGCGATATCCTGTATCTCGAAAACTATAATAAATAATTCAATCTGGCAAACGGCTATGTAATTGGTATGCCGAATATTACTCGGAATGTGAATTGGAACGAAATCCGGAATTAATAAGACTCTTAAAATTTTGGTCAATTTTAAAAAGCAGAGACTAAAATGTAAAATTCCGATAGCCTGTGCCTCGGAAACCATAAGAAATAATCCAATATGGCAAACGGCTACGTAATTAGCACGCCGAATATTACTTGGAATATGATTTGGAACGGAATCCGAAATTAATAAGACTCTTTTAAAATTTCGGTCAATTTTAAAAAACAGAGACTAAAATGCCTGTATTTCGGAAACTATAAGAAATAATACAATTGGCAAATGGCTACGTAATTAGCACGCCGATTATTACTTGGAATATGAATTCGAACGAAATCCGAAGTTAATAAGACTCCTTTTAAATTTCGGTCAATTTTGTAAAACAGAGACTAAAATGTAAAATTCCGATAGCCTGTATCTAGAAAACTATAAGAAATAAACCAATTTGGCAAACGGCTACGTAATTAGCACGCCAAATATTACTTGGAATATGAATTGGAACGAAATCCGAAATTAATAAGACTCTTAAAATTTCGGCCAATTTTAAAAAACAGAGACTAAAATGTAAAATTCCGATTGCCTGTATTTCGGATACTATAAGAAATAATCCAATTGGCAAATGGCTACGTAATTAGCACGCCGACTATTACTTGGAATATGAATTCGAACGAAATCCGAAATTAATAAGACTCTTTTTAAATTTCGGTCAATTTTATAAAGCAGAGACTAAAATGTAAAATTCCGATTGCCTGTATTTCGGAAACTATAAGAAATAATCCAATTGGCAAAGGGATAAGTAATTAGCACGCCGAATATAACTTGGAATATGAGTTGGAACGAAATCCGATATTAATAATACTCTTTTAAAATTTTTACCTATTTTAAAAAACAGTGACTAAAATATGAAATTGCGATAGCCTGTATCTCGAAAGCTATAATAAATAATTCAATTTGGCAAACCGCTACGTAATTAGCACGCCGAATATTACTTGGAATATGAATTGGAACGAGACCCGAAATTAATAAGATTATTAAAATTTTGGTCAATTTTAAAAAACAGGAAAAAAAATGTAAAATTCTGATAGCCTGTATCTCGAAAACTATAAGAAATAATCCAATTTAGCAAACGGCTACGTAATTAGCAGGCCGAATATTACTTGGAATCTGAATTGGAAAGAAATCTCAAATTAATAAGGCTCTTAAAATTTTGGTCAATTTTAAAAAGCAGAGGCCAAAATGTAAAATTCCGATAGCCTGTACCTCGGAAAATATAAGAAATAATCCAACTTGGCAAACGGCTACATAATTAGCACGCCGAATATTACTTGGAATGTGAATTTGAACGAAATCCGATATTAATAATACTATTTTAAACTTTTTGCCTATTTTAAAAAACAGAGACTAAAATATAAAATTGCGATAGCCTGTAACTCGAAAGCTATAATAAATAATTCAATTTGGCAAACGGCTACGTAATTAGCACGCCGAATATTACTTGGAATATGAATTCGAACCAAATCCGAAATTAATAAGACTATTAAAATTTTGGTCAATTTTAAAAAGCAGAGGCCAAAATGTAAAATTCCGATAGCCTGTACCTCGGAAAATATAAGAAATAATCCAACTTGGCAAACGGCTACATAATTAGCACGCCGAATATTACTTGGAATGTGAATTTGAACGGCTACGTAATTAGCACGCCGAATATTACTTGGAATATGAATTGCAAAGAAATACCAAATTAATAAGACTTTTTTAAAATTTCGGTCAATTTTATAAAACAGAGACTAAAATGTAAAATTCCGATTGCCTGTATTTCGGAAACTATAAGAAATAATCCAATTGGCAAAGGGCTAAGTAATTAGCACGCCGAATATTACTTGGGATATGAGTTGGAACGAAATCCGATATTAATAATACTCTTTTAAAATTATTGCCTATATTAAAAAACAAAGAGTAAAATGTAAAATTCCGATAGCCTGTATCTAGAAAACTATAAGAAATAATCCAATTTGGCAAACGGCTACGTAATTAGCACGCCGAATATTACTTGGAATGTGAATTGTAACGAAATCCGACATTAATAATCCTATTTTAAAATTTTTACCTATTTTAAAAAACAGAGACTAAAATATGAAATTGCGATATCCTGTATCTCGAAAACTATAATAAATAATTCAATCTGGCAAACGGCTATGTAATTGGTATGCCGAATATTACTCGGAATGTGAATTGGAACGAAATCCGGAATTAATAAGACTCTTAAAATTTTGGTCAATTTTAAAAAGCAGAGACTAAAGTGTAAAATTCCGATAGCCTGTGCCTCGGAAACCATAAGAAATAATCCAATATGGCAAACGGCTACGTAATTAGCACGCCGAATATTACTTGGAATATGATTTGGAACGGAATCCGAAATTAATAAGACTCTTTTAAAATTTCGGTCAATTTTAAAAAACAGAGACTAAAATGCCTGTATTTCGGAAACTATAAGAAATAATACAATTGGCAAATGGCTACGTAATTAGCACGCCGATTATTACTTGGAATATGAATTCGAACGAAATCCGAAGTTAATAAGACTCCTTTTAAATTTCGGTCAATTTTGTAAAACAGAGACTAAAATGTAAAATTCCGATAGCCTGTATCTAGAAAACTATAAGAAATAAACCAATTTGGCAAACGGCTACGTAATTAGCACGCCAAATATTACTTGGAATATGAATTGGAACGAAATCCGAAATTAATAAGACTCTTAAAATTTCGGCCAATTTTAAAAAACAGAGACTAAAATGTAAAATTCCGATTGCCTGTATTTCGGATACTATAAGAAATAATCCAATTGGCAAATGGCTACGTAATTAGCACGCCGACTATTACTTGGAATATGAATTCGAACGAAATCCGAAATTAATAAGACTCTTTTTAAATTTCGGTCAATTTTATAAAGCAGAGACTAAAATGTAAAATTCCGATTGCCTGTATTTCGGAAACTATAAGAAATAATCCAATTGGCAAAGGGATAAGTAATTAGCACGCCGAATATAACTTGGAATATGAGTTGGAACGAAATCCGATATTAATAATACTCTTTTAAAATTTTTACCTATTTTAAAAAACAGTGACTAAAATATGAAATTGCGATAGCCTGTATCTCGAAAGCTATAATAAATAATTCAATTTGGCAAACCGCTACGTAATTAGCACGCCGAATATTACTTGGAATATGAATTGGAACGAAACCCGAAATTAATAAGATTATTAAAATTTTGGTCAATTTTAAAAAACAGGAAAAAAAATGTAAAATTCTGATAGCCTGTATCTCGAAAACTATAAGAAATAATCCAATTTAGCAAACGGCTACGTAATTAGCAGGCCGAATATTACTTGGAATCTGAATTGGAAAGAAATCTCAAATTAATAAGGCTCTTAAAATTTTGGTCAATTTTAAAAAGCAGAGGCCAAAATGTAAAATTCCGATAGCCTGTACCTCGGAAAATATAAGAAATAATCCAACTTGGCAAACGGCTACATAATTAGCACGCCGAATATTACTTGGAATGTGAATTTGAACGAAATCCGATATTAATAATACTATTTTAAACTTTTTGCCTATTTTAAAAAACAGAGACTAAAATATAAAATTGCGATAGCCTGTAACTCGAAAGCTATAATAAATAATTCAATTTGGCAAACGGCTACGTAATTAGCACGCCGAATATTACTTGGAATATGAATTCGAACCAAATCCGAAATTAATAAGACTATTAAAATTTTGGTCAATTTTAAAAAGCAGAGGCCAAAATGTAAAATTCCGATAGCCTGTACCTCGGAAAATATAAGAAATAATCCAACTTGGCAAACGGCTACATAATTAGCACGCCGAATATTACTTGGAATGTGAATTTGAACGAAATCCGATATTAATAATACTATTTTAAACTTTTTGCCTATTTTAAAAAACAGAGACTAAAATATAAAATTGCGATAGCCTGTATCTCGAAAACTATAAGAAATAATCCAATTTAGCAAATGGCTACGTAATTAGCACGCCTATTATTACTTGGAATATGAATTGGAACGAAATCCGAAATTAATAAGACTCTTAAAATTTTGGTCAATTTTAAAGAGCAGAGGCTAATATATAAAATTCCGATAGCCTGTACCTCGGAAAATATAAGAAATAATCCAATTTGGCAAACGGCTCCATAATTAGCACGTCTATTATTACTTGGAATATGAATTGGAACGAAATCCGAAATTAATAAGACTCATTTTAAATTTCGGTCAATTTTAAAAAACAGAGACAAAATGTAAAATTGCGATTGCCTGTATTTCGGAAACTATAAGAAATAATCCAATTGGCAAAGGGCTACGTAATTAGCATTCCGATTATTACTTGGAATGTGAATTGGAACGAAATCCGATATTAAAAATACTATTTTAAAATGTTTACCTATTTTAAAAAACAGAGACTAAAATGTAAAATTCCGATAGCCTGTATCTCGAAAACTATAGAAATTATTCAATTTGGCAAACGGCTTCGTAACTAGCGCGCCAAATATTACTTGGAATATGAGTTGGAACGAAATCCGAAATTAATAAGACTCTTTTAATATTTCGGTCAAATTTAACAAACAGAGACTAAAATGTAAAATTCCGATTGCCTGTATCTCGAAAACTATAATAAATAATTCAATTTGGCAAATGGCTACGTAATTAGCACACCGATTATTACTTGGAATATGAAGTGGAACGAAATCCGAAATTAATAAGACTCTTAAAATTTTGGTCAATTTTATAAAACAGAGACTAAAATGTAAAATTCCGATTGCCTGTATTTCGGAAACTATAAGAAATAATCCAATTGGCAAAGGGCTACGTAATTAGCATTCCGAATATTACTTGGAATGTGAATTGGAACGAAGTCCGATATTAAAAATACTATTTTAAAATATTTGCCTATTTTAAAAAACAGAGACTAAAATATAAAAAATTTTGATAGACTGTATCTCGAAAACTGTAAGTAATAATCCAATTTAGCAAACGAATAGGTAATTAGCACGCCGAATATTACCTGGAATATGAATTGGAACGAAATCCGAAATTAATAAGACTATTAAAATTTTGGTCAATTTTAAAAAGCAGAGTCTAAAATGTAAAATTCCGATAGCCTGTACTTCAGAAACCATAAGAAATAATCCAATTTGACAAACGGCTACGTAATTAGCACGCGGAATATTACTTGGAATATGAGTATTAACGAAAGCCGAAATTTATAAGACTCTTAAAATTTCGGTCAATTTTAAAAAACAGAGACTAAAATGTAAAATTCCAATTGCCTGTATCTCGAAAACTATAATGAATAATTCAATTTGCAAATGGCTACGTAATTAGCACGCGTTTTATTACTTGGAATATGAATTGGAACGAAATCCGAAATTATCAAGACTCTTTTTAAATTTCGGTCAATTTTAAAAAACAGAGACTAAAATGTAAAATTGCTATTGCCTGTATTTCGGAAACTATAAGAAATAATCCAATTGGCAAAGGGCGACGTAATTAGCATTACGAATATTACTTGGAATGTGAATTGGAACGAAATCCGATATTAATAATACTATTTTAAAATTTTTACCTATTTTAAAAAACAGAGACTAAAATATGAAATTGCGATAGCCTGTATCTCGAAAGCTATAATAAATAATTCAATTTGGCAAACGGCTACGTAATTAGCACGCCGTATATTACTTGGAATATGAATTGGAGTGAAATCCGAAATTAATAAGACTGTTAAAATTTTGGTCAATTTTAAAAAACAGAAAAAAAAAATGTAAAATTCTGATAGCCTTTTTCTCGCAAACTATAATAAATAATCCAATTTAGCAAACGGCTACGTAATTACCACGCCGAATATTGCTTGGAATGTGAATTGGAACGAAATCCGATATTATTAATACTATTTTAAACTTTTTGCCTATTTTAAAAAACAGAGACTAAAATATGAAATTGCGATAGCCTGTATCTCGAAAGCTATAATAAATAATTCAATTTGGCAAACCGCTACGTAATTAGCACGCCGAATATTACTTGGAATATGAATTGGAACGAAATCCGAAATTAATAAGACTATTAAAATTTTGGTCAATTTTAAAAAACAGAAAAAAAAGTAAAATTCTGATAGCCTGTATCTCGAAAACTATAAGAAATAATCCAATTTAGCAAACGGCTACGTAATTACCACGCCGAATATTGCTTGGAATGTGAATTGGAACGAAATCCGATATTATTAATACTATTTTAAACTTTTTGCCTATTTTAAAAAACAGAGACTAAAATATAAAATTGCGATAGCCTGTATCTCGAAAGTTATAATAAATAATTCAATTTGGCAAACGGCTACGTAATTAGCACGCCGAATATTACTTGGAATATGAATTGGAACCAAATCCGAAATTAATAAGACTATTAAAGTTTTGGTCAATTTTAAAAAACAGAGACAAAAATAAAAATTCTGATAGCCTGTATATCGAAAACCATAAGAAATAATCCAATTTGGCAAACGGCTACGTAATTAGCACGCCGAATATTACTTGCAATATGAATTGCAAAGAAATACCAAATTAATAAGACTCTTAAAATTTTGGTCAATTATAAAAAGCAGAGACTAAAATGTAAAATTCCGATAGAAAGTATCTCTAAAACTATAAGAAATAATACAATTTGGTAAACGGATACGTAATTAGAATGAACAATATTACTTGGAATGTGAATTAGAACGAAATCCTATATTAATAATACGCTTTAAAAATATTGGTCATTTATAAAAAACAGAGAGTAAAATGTAAAATTCTGATAGCCTGTACCTCGGAAAATATAAGAAATAATAAAATTTGGCATACGACTACGTAATTAGTACGATGAATATTACTTGGAATATGAGTAGGAACGAAATCCGAAATTAATGACTCTTTTAAAATTTCGGTCAATTTTAAAAAACAGAGGCTAAAATGTAAAATTCCGATTTCCTCTACTTCGAAAACTATAATAAATAATTCAATTTGGCAAATGGCTACGTAATTAGCACGCCTATTATAACTTGGAATATGAATTGGAACGAAATCCGAAATTAATAAGACTCATTTTAAATTTCGGTCAATTTTAAAAGACAGAGACTAAAATGTAAAATTGCGATTGCTTGTATTTCGAAAACTATAAGAAATAATCCAATTGGCAAAGGGCTACGTAATTAGCATTCCGAATATTACTTGGAATGTGAATTGGAACGAAATCCGATATTAATAACACTATTTTAAAATTTTTACCTATTTTAAAAAACAGAGACTAAAATATGAAATTGCGATAGCCTGTATCTCGAAAGCTATAATAAATAATTCAATTTGGCAAACCGCTACGTAATTAGCACGCCGAATATTACTTGGAATATGAATTGGAACGAAATCCGAAATTAATAAGACTATTAAAATTTTGGTCAATTTAAAAAAACGGAAAAAAAATTGTAAAATTCTGATAGCCTGTATCTCGAAAACTATAAGAAATAATCCAATTTAGCAAACGGCTACGTAATTACCACGCCGAATATTACTTGGAATATGAATTGGAAAAATATCTCAAATTAATAAGACTCTTAAAATTTTGGTCAATTTTAAAAAGCAGTGGCTAAAATGTAAAATTCCGATAGCCTGTACCTCGGAAAATATAAGAAATAATCCAATTTGGCAAACGGCTACGTAATTAGCACGCCGAATATTACTTGGAATGTGAATTGGAACGAAATTCGATATTATTAATACTATTTTAAACTTTTTGCCTATTTTAAAAAACAGAGACTAAAATATAAAATTGCGATAGCCTGTATCTCGAAAGCTATAATAAATAATTCAATTTGGCAAACGGCTACGTAATTATCACGCCGAATATTACTTGGAATATGAATTGGAACCAAATCCGAAATTAGTAAGACTATTAAAATTTTGGTCAATTTTAAAAAACAGAGACAAAAATGTAAAATTCTGATAGCCTGTATATCGAAAACCATAAGAATTAAGACAATTTGGCAAACGGCTACGTAATTAGCACGCCGAATATTACTTGGAATATGAATTGCAAAGAAATACCAAATTAATGAGACTCTTAAAATTTTGGTCAATTATAAAAAGCAGAGACTAAAATGTAAAATTCCGATAGAATGTATCTCTAAAACTATAAGAAATAATACACTTTGGTAAACGGATACGTAATTAGAATGAAGAATATTACTTGTAATGTGAATTGGAACGAAATCCTATATTAATAACACGCTTTAAAAATATTGGTCATTTATAAAAAACAGAGAGTAAAATGTAAAATTTTGATAGCCTGTATTTCGGAAACTATAAGAAATAATCCAATTGGCAAAGGGCTACGTAATTAGCATTCCGAATATTACTTGGAATGTGAATTGAAAAGAAATCCGATATTAATAATACTATTTTAAAATTTTTGCCTATTTTAAAAAACATAGACTAAAATATAAAATTGCGATATCCTGTATCTCGAAAACTATAATAAATAATTCAATTTGGCAAACGGCTACGTAATTAGCACGCCGAATATTACTTGGAATATGAATTGTAACGAAATCCGAAATTAATAAGACTCATTAAATTTTGGTCAATTTTAAAAGGCAGAGAAAAAAATGTAAAATTCTGATAGCCTGTACCTCGGAAAATATAAGATATAATAAAATTTGGCATACGACTACGTAATTGGTACGATGAATATTACTTGGAATATGAGTAGGAACGAAATCCGAAATTAATGACTCTTTTAAAATTTCGGTCAATTTTAAAAAACAGAGACTAAAATGTAAAATTCCGATTTCCTGTACTTCGAAAACTATAATAAATAATTCAATTTGGCAAATGGCTACGTAATTAGCACGCCTATTATTACTTGGAATACGAATTGGAACGAAATCCGAAATTAATAAGACTCATTTTAAATTTCGGCCAATTTTAAAAAACAGAGACTAAAATGTAAAATTGCGATTGGTTGTATTTCGGAACCTATAAGAAATAATCCAATTGGCAAAGGGCTACGTAATTAGCATTCCGAATATTACTTGGAATGTGAATTGAAAAGAAATCCGATATTAATAATACTATTTTAAAATTTTTGCTATTTTAAAAATCAGGGACTAAAATATAAAATTGCGATATCCTGTATCTCGAAAACTATAATAAATAATTCAATTTGGCAAACGGCTACGTAATTAGCACGCCGAATATTACTTGGAATGGGAATTATAACCAAATCCAATATTAATAATACTCTTTTAAAATTTTTGCCTATTTTAAAAAACAGAGACTAAAATGTAAAATTGCGATAGCCTGTATCCCGAAAACTATAGAAATAATCCAATTTGGCAAACGGCTACGTAATTAGCACGCCGATTATTACTTGGAATATGAGTTGGATCGAAATCCGAAATTAATAAGACTCTTTTAAAATTTCGATCAATTTTAAGAAACAGAAACTATAAGAAATAATCCAATTGGCAAAGGGCTACGTAATTAGCATTCCGAATATTACTTGGAATGTGAATTGGAACAAAATCCGAAATTAATAAGACTATTAAAATTTTGGTCAATTTAAAAAGCAGAGACTTAAATGTAAAATTCTGATAGCCTGTACCTCGGAAACCATAAGAAGTAATCCAATATGGCAAACGGCTACGTACTTAGCACACCGAACATTACTTGGAATATGAATTGGAAAAAAATCTCAAATTAATAAGACTTAAAATTTTGGTCAATTATAAAAAGCAGAGACTAAAATGTAAAATTCTGATAGCCTGTACCTCGGAAAATATAAGAAATAATCCAATTTGGCAAACGGCTACGTAATTAGCACGCCGAATAATACTTGGAATGTGAATTGGAACGAAATCCGATATTAATAATACTATTTAATAATTTTTGCCTATTTTAAAAAACAGAGACTAAAATGTAAAATTGCGATTGCCTGTATTTCGGAAACTATAAGAAATAATCCAATTGGCAAAGGGCTACGTAATTAGCATTCCGATTATTACTTGGAATGTGAATTGGAACGAAATCCGAAATTAATAAGACTATTAAAATTTTGGTCAATTTTAAAAAACAGAGACTAATATGCAAAATTCCGATTGCCTGTATTTCGGAAACTATAAGAAATAATTCAATTGGCAAAGGGCTAAGTAATTAGCACGCCGACTATTACTTGGAATATTAGTTGGAACGGAATCCGATATTAATAATACTCTTTTAAAATTATTGCCTATTTTAAAAAACAAAGAGTAAAATGTAAAATTCCGATAACCTGTATCTAGAAAACTATAAGAAATAATCCAATTTGGCAAATGGCTACGTAATTAGCACGCCAAATATTACTTGGAATGTGAATTGGAACGAAATCCGAAATTAATAAGACTCTTTTAAAATTTCGGTCAATTTTAAAAAACAAAGATTAAAATGGAAAATTCCGATAGCCTGTATCTCGAAAACTATAAGAAAAAATCCAATTTGGTAAACGGTTTCGGAAATAGCATGCCCAATATTACTTGGAATGTGAATTGGGACGGAATCCGAAATTAATAAGACGATTATACAGTTTTGGCATATTTTAAAACCATAGACTAAAACGTAAAATTCCGATAGCCTGTATTTCGGAAACTGTAAGAAATAATCCAATTGGCAAAGGGCTACGTAATTAGCATTCCGAATATTACTTGGAATGTGAATTGAATCGAAATCCGATATTAATAATACTGTTTTAAAATTTTTGCCTATTTCAAAAAACAGAGACTAAAATATAAAATTGCGATATCCTGTATCTCGAAAACTATAATAAATAATTCAATTTGGCAAACGGCTACGTAATTAGTATGAAGAATATTACTCGGAATGTGAATAGGAACGAAATCCGGAATTAATAAGACTCTTAAAATTTTGGTCAATTTTAAAAAACAGATACTAAAATGTAAATTTCTGTTGGCCTGTATCTCGAAAACTATAAGAAATAATCCAATTTGGAAAACGGCTAAGTAATTAGCACGCCGAATATTACTTGGAATATGAGTTGGAACGAAATCCGAAATTAATAAGAATCTTAAAATTTTGGTCAATTATAAAAAGCAGAGACTAAAATGTTAAATTCCGATAGCCTGCATCACTAAAACTATAAGAAATAATCCAATATGGTAAACGGATACGTAATTAGCATGAAGAATATTACTTTGAATCTGAATAGGAACGAAATCTTATATTAATTAAACTCTTTTAAAATTTTGGTCAATTTTAAAATGCAGAGACTAATATGTAAAATTCCGATAGCCTGCATCTCGAAAACTATAAGAAATAATCCAATTTTGCAAACAGCTACCTAATTAGTACGCCGAATATTACTTGGAATATTAGTTGGAACGAAATCCGAAATTAATAAGACTCTTTTAAAATTTCGGTCAATTTTAAAAAGCAGAGACTAAAATGTAAAATTCCGATTGCCTGTACCTCGGAAAATATAAGAAATAATCCAAATTGGCAAACGGCTACGTAATTAGCACGCCGAATATTACTTGGAATATGAATTTAACGAAATCCGAAATTAATAAGACTCTTTTACAATTTCGGTCAATTTTAAAAAACAGAGACTAAAATGTAAAATTCCGATTGCCTGTATTTCGGAAACTATAAGAAATAATCCAATTGGCAAATTTCTACGTAATTAGCACGCCGATTATTACTTGGAATATGAATTCGAACGAAATCCGAAGTTAATAAGACTCCTTTTAAATTTCAGTCAATTTTATAAAACAGAGATTAAAATGTAAAATTCCGATTGCCTGTATTTCGGAAACTATAAGAAATAATCCAATTGGCAAATGGCTACGTAATTAGCACGCCGATTATTACTTGGAATATGAATTCGAACGAAATCCGAAGTTAATAAGACTCCTTTTAAATTTCGGTCAATTTTATAAAACAGAGACTAAAATGTAAAATTCCGATTGCCTGTATTTCGGAAACTATAAGAAATAATCCAATTGGCAAAGGGCTAAGTAATTATCAAGCCGAATATTACTTGGAATATGAGTTGGAACGAAATCCGATATTAATAATACTCTTTTAAAATTATTGCCTATTTTAAAAAACAAAGAGCAAAATGTAAAATTCCGATAGCCTGTATCTAGAAAACTATAAGAAATAATCCAATTTGGCAAACGGCTACGTAATTAACATGCCAAATATTACTTGGAATGTGAATTGGAACGAAATCCGAAATTAATAAACTCTTTTAAAATTTCGGTCAATTTTAAAAAACAAAGATTAAAATGGAAAATTCCGATAGCCTGTATCTCGAAAACTATAAGAAAAAATCCAATTTGGTAAACGGTTGCGGAAATAGCATGCCCTATATTACTTGGAATGTGAATTGGGACGAAATCCGAAACTAATAAGACGATTATACAGTTTTGGCATATTTTAAAACCATAGACTAAAACGTAAAATTCCGATAGCCTGTGTTTCGGAAACTGTAAGAAATAATCCAACTGGCAAAGGGCTACATAATTAGCATTCCGAATATTACTTGGAATGTAAATTGAATCGAAATCCGATATTAATAATACTATTTTAAAATTTTTGCCTATTTCAAAAAACAGAGACTAAAATATAAAATTGCGATAGCCTGTATCTCGAAAACTATAGAAATAATCCAATTTGGCAAACAGCTACGTAATTAGCACGCCGAATATTACTTGGAATGGGAATTATAACGAAATCCAATATTAATAATACTCTTTTAAAATTTTTGCCTATTTTAAAAAACAGAGACTAAAATGTAAAATTGCGATAGCCTGTATCTCGAAAACTATAGAAATAATCCAATTTGGCAAACGGCTACGTAATTAGCACGCCGATTATTACTTGGAATATGAATTGGAACGAAATCCGAAATTAATAAGTCTATTAAAATTTTGGTCAATTTAAAAAACAGAAAAAAAAGTAAAATTCTGATAGCCTATATCTCGAAAACTATAAGAAATAATCCAATTTAGCAAACGGCTACGTAATTAGCACGCCGAATATTACTTGGAATATGAATTGGAAAGAAATCTCAAATTAATAAGACTCTTAAAATTTTGGTCAATTTTAAAAAACAGATGCTAAAATGTAAAATTCCGATAGCCTGTACCTCGTAAAATATAAGAAATAATCCAATTTGGCAAACGGCTTATTAGCAGTGCTAATTAGCACGCCGAATATTACTTGGAATGTGAATTGGAACGAAATCCGATATTAATAATACTATTTTAAACTTTTTACCTATTTTAAAAAACAGAGACTAAAATATAAAATTGCGATAGCCTGTATTTCGAAAGCTGTAATAAATAATTCAATTTGGCAAACGGCTACGTAATTAACACACCGAATATTACTTGGAATATGAATTGGAACCAAATCCGAAATTAATAAGACTATTAAAATTTTGGTCAATTTTAAAAAAGAGAGACAAAAATGTAAAATTCTGATAGCCTGTATATCGAAAACCATAAGAAATAATCCAATCTGGCAAAAGGCTACGTAATTAGCACGCCGAATATTACTTGGAATATGAATTGCAAAGAAATACCAAATTAATAATGCTCTTAAAATTTTGGTCAATTATAAAAAGCAGAGACTAAAATGTAAAATTCCGATAGAATGTATCTCTAAAACTATAAGAAATAATACAATTTGGTAAACGGATACGCAATTAGAATGAAGAATATTACTTGGAATGTGAATTGGAACGAAATCCTATATTAATAATACGCTTTAAAAATATTGGTCATTTATAAAAAACAGAGAGTAAAATGTAAAATTCCGATAGCCTGTATTTCGAAAACTATAAGAAATAATCCAATTGGCAAAGGGCTACGTAATTAGCACGCCTAATATTACTTGGAATATGAATTGCAAAGAAATACCAAATTAATAAGACTATTAAAATTTTGGTCAATTTTAAAAAACAGAGACTAAAATGTAAAATTTTGATAGCCTGTGCTTCGGAAACAATAAGAAATAATCCAATATGGCAAACGGCTACGTAATTAGCACGTCGAATATTACTTGGAATATGATTTGGAACGAAATCCGAAATTAATAAGACTCTTTTAAAATTTCGGTCAATTTTAAAAAACAGAGACTAAAATGTAAAATTCCGATTGCCTGTATTTCGGAAACTATAAGAAATAATCCAATTAGCAAATGGTTACGTAATTAGCACGCCGATTATTACTTGGAATATGAATTCGAACGAAATCCGAAGTTAATAAGACTCCTTTTAAATTTCGGTCAATTTTGTAAAACAGAGACTAAAATGTAAAATTCCGATTGCCTGTATTTCGGAAACTATAAGAAATAATCCAATTGGCAAAGGGCTAAGTAATTAGCAAGCCGAATATTACTTGGAATATGAGTTGGAACGAAATCCGATATTAATAATACTCTTTTAAAATTATTGCCTATTTTAAAAAACAAAGAGTAAAATGTAAAATTCCGATAGCCTGTATCTAGAAAACTATAAGAAATAATCCAATTTGGCAAACGGCTACGTAATTAGCACGCCAAATATTACTTGGAATGTGAATTGGAACGAAATCCGAAATTAATAAGACTCTTTTAAAATTTCGGTCAATTTTAAAAAACAAAGATTAAAATGGAAAATTCCGATAGCCTGTATCTCGAAAACTATAAGAAAAAATCCAATTTGGTAAACGGTTGCGGAAATAGCATGCCCAATATTACTTGGAATGTGAATTGGGGCGAAATCCGAAACTAATAAGACGATTATACAGTTTTGGCATATTTTAAAACCATAGACTAAAACGTAAAATTCCGATAGCCTGTGTTTCGGAAACTGTAAGAAATAATCCAATTGGCAAAGGGCTACATAATTAGCATTCCGAATATTACTTGGAATGTGAATTGAAAAGAAATCCGATATTAATAATACTATTTTAAAATTTTTGCCTATTTCAAAAAACAGAGACTAAAATTTAAAATTGCGATATCCTGTATCTCGAAAATTATAATAAATAATTCAATTAGGCAAACGGCTACGTAATTAGCACGCCGAGTATTACTTGGAATGGGAATTATAACGAAATCCAATATTAATAATACTCTTTTAAAATTTTTGCATATTTTAAAAAACAGAGACTAAAATGTAAAATTACGATAGCCTGTATCTCGAAAACTATAGAAATAATCCAATTTGGCAAACGGCTACGTAATTAGCACGCCGATTATTACTTGGAATATGAGTTGGATCGAAATCCGAAATTTATAAGACTCTTTTAAAATTTCGGCCAATTTCAAGAAGCAGAAACTATAAGAAATAATCCAATTGGCAAAGGGCTACGTAATTAGCGTTCCGAATATTACTTGGAATGTGAATTGGAACGAAATCCGAAATTAATAAGACTATTAAAATTTTGGTCAATTTTAAAAAACAGAGACTAAAATGTAAAATTTTGATAGCCTGTGCCTCGGAAACCATAAGAAATAATCCAATATGGCAAACGGCTACGTAATTAGCACGCCGAATATTACTTGGAATATGATTTGGAACGGAATCCGAAATTAATAAGACTCTTTTAAAATTTCGGTCAATTTTAAAAAACAGAGACTAAAATGCCTGTATTTCGGAAACTATAAGAAATAATACAATTGGCAAATGGCTACGTAATTAGCACGCCGATTATTACTTGGAATATGAATTCGAACGAAATCCGAAGTTAATAAGACTCCTTTTAAATTTCGGTCAATTTTGTAAAACAGAGACTAAAATGTAAAATTCCGATAGCCTGTATCTAGAAAACTATAAGAAATAAACCAATTTGGCAAACGGCTACGTAATTAGCACGCCAAATATTACTTGGAATATGAATTGGAACGAAATCCGAAATTAATAAGACTCTTAAAATTTCGGCCAATTTTAAAAAACAGACACTAAAATGTAAAATTCCGATTGCCTGTATTTCGGAAACTATAAGAAATAATCCAATTGGCAAATGGTTACGTAATTAGCACGCCGATTATTACTTGGAATATGAATTCGAACGAAATCCGAAGTTAATAAGACTCCTTTTAAATTTCGGTCAATTTTGTAAAACAGAGACTAAAATGTAAAATTCCGATTGCCTGTATTTCGGAAACTATAAGAAATAATCCAATTGGCAAAGGGCTAAGTAATTAGCAAGCCGAATATTACTTGGAATATGAGTTGGAACGAAATCCGATATTAATAATACTCTTTTAAAATTATTGCCTATTTTAAAAAACAAAGAGTAAAATGTAAAATTCCGATAGCCTGTATCTAGAAAACTATAAGAAATAATCCAATTTGGCAAACGGCTACGTAATTAGCACGCCAAATATTACTTGGAATGTGAATTGGAACGAAATCCGAAATTAATAAGACTCTTTTAAAATTTCGGTCAATTTTAAAAAACAAAGATTAAAATGGAAAATTCCGATAGCCTGTATCTCGAAAACTATAAGAAAAAATCCAATTTGGTAAACGGTTGCGGAAATAGCATGCCCAATATTACTTGGAATGTGAATTGGGGCGAAATCCGAAACTAATAAGACGATTATACAGTTTTGGCATATTTTAAAACCATAGACTAAAACGTAAAATTCCGATAGCCTGTGTTTCGGAAACTGTAAGAAATAATCCAATTGGCAAAGGGCTACATAATTAGCATTCCGAATATTACTTGGAATGTGAATTGAAAAGAAATCCGATATTAATAATACTATTTTAAAATTTTTGCCTATTTCAAAAAACAGAGACTAAAATTTAAAATTGCGATATCCTGTATCTCGAAAATTATAATAAATAATTCAATTAGGCAAACGGCTACGTAATTAGCACGCCGAGTATTACTTGGAATGGGAATTATAACGAAATCCAATATTAATAATACTCTTTTAAAATTTTTGCATATTTTAAAAAACAGAGACTAAAATGTAAAATTACGATAGCCTGTATCTCGAAAACTATAGAAATAATCCAATTTGGCAAACGGCTACGTAATTAGCACGCCGATTATTACTTGGAATATGAGTTGGATCGAAATCCGAAATTTATAAGACTCTTTTAAAATTTCGGCCAATTTCAAGAAGCAGAAACTATAAGAAATAATCCAATTGGCAAAGGGCTACGTAATTAGCGTTCCGAATATTACTTGGAATGTGAATTGGAACGAAATCCGAAATTAATAAGACTATTAAAATTTTGGTCAATTTTAAAAAACAGAGACTAAAATGTAAAATTTTGATAGCCTGTGCCTCGGAAACCATAAGAAATAATCCAATATGGCAAACGGCTACGTAATTAGCACGCCGAATATTACTTGGAATATGATTTGGAACGGAATCCGAAATTAATAAGACTCTTTTAAAATTTCGGTCAATTTTAAAAAACAGAGACTAAAATGCCTGTATTTCGGAAACTATAAGAAATAATACAATTGGCAAATGGCTACGTAATTAGCACGCCGATTATTACTTGGAATATGAATTCGAACGAAATCCGAAGTTAATAAGACTCCTTTTAAATTTCGGTCAATTTTGTAAAACAGAGACTAAAATGTAAAATTCCGATAGCCTGTATCTAGAAAACTATAAGAAATAAATCAATTTGGCAAACGGCTACGTAATTAGCACGCCAAATATTACTTGGAATATGAATTGGAACGAAATCCGAAATTAATAAGACTCTTAAAATTTCGGCCAATTTTAAAAAACAGACACTAAAATGTAAAATTCCGATTGCCTGTATTTCGGATACTATAAGAAATAATCCAATTGGCAAATGGCTACGTAATTAGCACGCCGACTATTACTTGGAATATGAATTCGAACGAAATCCGAAATTAATAAGACTCTTTTTAAATTTCGGTCAATTTTATAAAGCAGAGACTAAAATGTAAAATTCCGATTGCCTGTATTTCGGAAACTATAAGAAATAATCCAATTGGCAAAGGGATAAGTAATTAGCACGCCGAATATAACTTGGAATATGAGTTGGAACGAAATCCGATATTAATAATACTCTTTTAAAATTTTTACCTATTTTAAAAAACAGAGACTAAAATATGAAATTGCGATAGCCTGTATCTCGAAAGCTATAATAAATAATTTAATTTGGCAAACCGCTACGTAATTAGCACGCCGAATATTACTTGGAATATGAATTGGAACGAAACCCGAAATTAATAAGATTATTAAAATTTTGGTCAATTTTAAAAAACAGAAAAAAAAATGTAAAATTCTGATAGCCTGTATCTCGAAAACTATAAGAAATAATCCAATTTAGCAAACGGCTACGTAATTAGCAGGCCGAATATTACTTGGAATCGGAATTGGAAAGAAATCTCAAATTAATAAGGCTCTTAAAATTTTGGTCAATTTTAAAAAGCAGAGGCCAAAATGTAAAATTCCGATAGCCTGTACCTCGGAAAATATAAGAAATAATCCAACTTGGCAAACGGCTACATAATTAGCACGCCGAATATTACTTGGAATGTGAATTTGAACGAAATCCGATATTAATAATACTATTTTAAACTTTTTGCCTATTTTAAAAAACAGAGACTAAAATATAAAATTGCGATAGCCTGTAACTCGAAAGCTATAATAAATAATTCAATTTGGCAAACGGCTACGTAATTAGCACGCCGAATATTACTTGGAATATGAATTCGAACCAAATCCGAAATTAATAAGACTATTAAAATTTTGGTCAATTTTAAAAAACAGAGACAAAAATGTAAATTTCTGATAGCCTGTATATCGAAAACCATAAGAAATAATGCAATTTGGCAAACGGCTACGTAATTAGCACGCCGAATATTACTTGGAATATGAATTGCAAAGAAATACCAAATTAATAAGACTTTTTTAAAATTCCGGTCAATTTTAAAAAACAGAGACTAAAATGTAAAATTCCGATTGCCTGTATTTCGGAAACTATAAGAAATAATCCAATTGGCAAATGGCTACGTAATTAGCACGCCGATTATTACTTGGAATATGAATTCGAACGAAATCCGAAGTTAATAAGACTCCTTTAAAATTTCGGTCAATTTTATAAAACAGAGACTAAAATGTAAAATTCCGATTGCCTGTATTTCGGAAACTATAAGAAATAATCCAATTGGCAAAGGGCTAAGTAATTAGCACGCCGAATATTACTTGGGATATGAGTTGGAACGAAATCCGATATTAATAATACTCTTTTAAAATTATTGCCTATATTAAAAAACAAAGAGTAAAATGTAAAATTCCGATAGCCTGTATCTAGAAAACTATAAGAAATAATCCAATTTGGCAAACGGCTACGTAATTAGCACGCCGAATATTACTTGGAATGTGAATTGTAACGAAATCCGACATTAATAATCCTATTTTAAAATTTTTACCTATTTTAAAAAACAGAGACTAAAATATGAAATTGCGATATCCTGTATCTCGAAAACTATAATAAATAATTCAATCTGGCAAACGGCTATGTAATTGGTATGCCGAATATTACTCGGAATGTGAATTGGAACGAAAGCCGGAATTAATAAGACTCTTAAAATTTTGGTCAATTTTAAAAAGCAGAGACTAAAATGTAAAATTCCGATAGCCTGTGCCTCGGAAACCATAAGAAATAATCCAATATGGCAAACGGCTACGTAATTAGCACGCCGAATATTACTTGGAATATGATTTGGAACGGAATCCGAAATTAATAAGACTCTTTTAAAATTTCGGTCAATTTTAAAAAACAGAGACTAAAATGCCTGTATTTCGGAAACTATAAGAAATAATACAATTGGCAAATGGCTACGTAATTAGCACGCCGATTATTACTTGGAATATGAATTCGAACGAAATCCGAAGTTAATAAGACTCCTTTTAAATTTCGGTCAATTTTGTAAAATAGAGACTAAAATGTAAAATTCCGATAGCCTGTATCTAGAAAACTATAAGAAATAAACCAATTTGGCAAACGGCTACGTAATTAGCACGCCAAATATTACTTGGAATATGAATTGGAACGAAATCCGAAATTAATAAGACTCTTAAAATTTCGGCCAATTTTAAAAAACAGAGACTAAAATGTAAAATTCCGATTGCCTGTATTTCGGATACTATAAGAAATAATCCAATTGGCAAATGGCTACGTAATTAGCACGCCGACTATTACTTGGAATATGAATTCGAACGAAATCCGAAATTAATAAGACTCTTTTTAAATTTCGGTCAATTTTATAAAGCAGAGACTAAAATGTAAAATTCCGATTGCCTGTATTTCGGAAACTATAAGAAATAATCCAATTGGCAAAGGGATAAGTAATTAGCACGCCGAATATAACTTGGAATATGAGTTGGAACGAAATCCGATATTAATAATACTCTTTTAAATTTTTTACCTATTTTAAAAAACAGTGACTAAAATATGAAATTGCGATAGCCTGTATCTCGAAAGCTATAATAAATAATTCAATTTGGCAAACCGCTACGTAATTAGCACGCCGAATATTACTTGGAATATGAATTGGAACGAAACCCGAAATTAATAAGATTATTAAAATTTTGGTCAATTTTAAAAAACAGAAAAAAAAATGTAAAATTCTGATAGCCTGTATCTCGAAAACTATAAGAAATAATCCAATTTAGCAAACGGCTACGTAATTAGCAGGCCGAATATTACTTGGAATCTGAATTGGAAAGAAATCTCAAATTAATAAGGCTCTTAAAATTTTGGTCAATTTTAAAAAGCAGAGGCCAAAATGTAAAATTCCGATAGCCTGTACCTCGGAAAATATAAGAAATAATCCAACTTGGCAAACGGCTACATAATTAGCACGCCGAATATTACTTGGAATGTGAATTTGAACGAAATCCGATATTAATAATACTATTTTAAACTTTTTGCCTATTTTAAAAAACAGAGACTAAAATATAAAATTGCGATAGCCTGTAACTCGAAAGCTATAATAAATAATTCAATTTGGCAAACGGCTACGTAATTAGCACGCCGAATATTACTTGGAATATGAATTCGAACCAAATCCGAAATTAATAAGACTATTAAAATTTTGGTCAATTTTAAAAAACAGAGACAAAAATGTAAATTTCTGATAGCCTGTATATCGAAAACCATAAGAAATAATGCAATTTGGCAAACGGCTACGTAATTAGCACGCCGAATATTACTTGGAATATGAATTGCAAAGAAATACCAAATTAATAAGACTTTTTTAAAATTTCGGTCAATTTTATAAAACAGAGACTAAAATGTAAAATTCCGATTACCTGTATTTCGGAAACTATAAGAAATAATCCAATTGGCAAAGGGCTAAGTAATTAGCACGCCGAATATTACTTGGGATATGAGTTGGAACGAAATCCGATATTAATAATACTCTTTTAAAATTATTGCCTATATTAAAAAACAAAGAGTAAAATGTAAAATTCCGATAGCCTGTATCTAGAAAACTATAAGAAATAATCCAATTTGGCAAACGGCTACGTAATTAGCACGCCGAATATTACTTGGAATGTGAATTGTAACGAAATCCGACATTAATAATCCTATTTTAAAATTTTTACCTATTTTAAAAAACAGAGACTAAAATATGAAATTGCGATATCCTGTATCTCGAAAACTATAATAAATAATTCAATCTGGCAAACGGCTATGTAATTGGTATGCCGAATATTACTCGGAATGTGAATTGGAACGAAATCCGGAATTAATAAGACTCTTAAAATTTTGGTCAATTTTAAAAAGCAGAGACTAAAATGTAAAATTCCGATAGCCTGTGCCTCGGAAACCATAAGAAATAATCCAATATGGCAAACGGCTACGTAATTAGCACGCCGAATATTACTTGGAATATGATTTGGAACGGAATCCGAAATTAATAAGACTCTTTTAAAATTTCGGTCAATTTTAAAAAACAGAGACTAAAATGCCTGTATTTCGGAAACTATAAGAAATAATACAATTGGCAAATGGCTACGTAATTAGCACGCCGATTATTACTTGGAATATGAATTCGAACGAAATCCGAAGTTAATAAGACTCCTTTTAAATTTCGGTCAATTTTGTAAAACAGAGACTAAAATGTAAAATTCCGATAGCCTGTATCTAGAAAACTATAAGAAATAAACCAATTTGGCAAACGGCTACGTAATTAGCACGCCAAATATTACTTGGAATATGAATTGGAACGAAATCCGAAATTAATAAGACTCTTAAAATTTCGGCCAATTTTAAAAAACAGAGACTAAAATGTAAAATTCCGATTGCCTGTATTTCGGATACTATAAGAAATAATCCAATTGGCAAATGGCTACGTAATTAGCACGCCGACTATTACTTGGAATATGAATTCGAACGAAATCCGAAATTAATAAGACTCTTTTTAAATTTCGGTCAATTTTATAAAGCAGAGACTAAAATGTAAAATTCCGATTGCCTGTATTTCGGAAACTATAAGAAATAATCCAATTGGCAAAGGGATAAGTAATTAGCACGCCGAATATAACTTGGAATATGAGTTGGAACGAAATCCGATATTAATAATACTCTTTTAAAATTTTTACCTATTTTAAAAAACAGTGACTAAAATATGAAATTGCGATAGCCTGTATCTCGAAAGCTATAATAAATAATTCAATTTGGCAAACCGCTACGTAATTAGCACGCCGAATATTACTTGGAATATGAATTGGAACGAAACCCGAAATTAATAAGATTATTAAAATTTTGGTCAATTTTAAAAAACAGAAAAAAAAATGTAAAATTCTGATAGCCTGTATCTCGAAAACTATAAGAAATAATCCAATTTAGCAAACGGCTACGTAATTAGCAGGCCGAATATTACTTGGAATCTGAATTGGAAAGAAATCTCAAATTAATAAGGCTCTTAAAATTTTGGTCAATTTTAAAAAGCAGAGGCCAAAATGTAAAATTCCGATAGCCTGTACCTCGGAAAATATAAGAAATAATCCAACTTGGCAAACGGCTACATAATTAGCACGCCGAATATTACTTGGAATGTGAATTTGAACGAAATCCGATATTAATAATACTATTTTAAACTTTTTGCCTATTTTAAAAAACAGAGACTAAAATATAAAATTGCGATAGCCTGTAACTCGAAAGCTATAATAAATAATTCAATTTGGCAAACGGCTACGTAATTAGCACGCCGAATATTACTTGGAATATGAATTCGAACCAAATCCGAAATTAATAAGACTATTAAAATTTTGGTCAATTTTAAAAAGCAGAGGCCAAAATGTAAAATTCCGATAGCCTGTACCTCGGAAAATATAAGAAATAATCCAACTTGGCAAACGGCTACATAATTAGCACGCCGAATATTACTTGGAATGTGAATTTGAACGAAATCCGATATTAATAATACTATTTTAGACTTTTTGCCTATTTTAAAAAACAGAGACTAAAATATAAAATTGCGATAGCCTGTATCTCGAAAACTATAAGAAATAATCCAATTTAGCAAATGGCTACGTAATTAGCACGCCTATTATTACTTGGAATATGAATTGGAACGAAATCCGAAATTAATAAGACTCTTAAAATTTTGGTCAATTTTAAAGAGCAGAGGCTAATATATAAAATTCCGATAGCCTGTACCTCGGAAAATATAAGAAATAATCCAATTTGGCAAACGGCTCCATAATTAGCACGTCTATTATTACTTGGAATATGAATTGGAACGAAATCCGAAATTAATAAGACTCATTTTAAATTTCGGTCAATTTTAAAAAACAGAGACAAAATGTAAAATTGCGATTGCCTGTATTTCGGAAACTATAAGAAATAATCCAATTGGCAAAGGGCTACGTAATTAGCATTCCGATTATTACTTGGAATGTGAATTGGAACGAAATCCGATATTAAAAATACTATTTTAAAATGTTTACCTATTTTAAAAAACAGAGACTAAAATGTAAAATTCCGATAGCCTGTATCTCGAAAACTATAGAAATTATTCAATTTGGCAAACGGCTTCGTAACTAGCGCGCCAAATATTACTTGGAATATGAGTTGGAACGAAATCCGAAATTAATAAGACTCTTTTAATATTTCGGTCAAATTTAACAAACAGAGACTAAAATGTAAAATTCCGATTGCCTGTATCTCGAAAACTATAATAAATAATTCAATTTGGCAAATGGCTACGTAATTAGCACACCGATTATTACTTGGAATATGAAGTGGAACGAAATCCGAAATTAATAAGACTCTTAAAATTTTGGTCAATTTTATAAAACAGAGACTAAAATGTAAAATTCCGATTGCCTGTATTTCGGAAACTATAAGAAATAATCCAATTGGCAAAGGGCTACGTAATTAGCATTCCGAATATTACTTGGAATGTGAATTGGAACGAAGTCCGATATTAAAAATACTATTTTAAAATATTTGCCTATTTTAAAAAACAGAGACTAAAATATAAAAAATTTTGATAGACTGTATCTCGAAAACTGTAAGTAATAATCCAATTTAGCAAACGAATAGGTAATTAGCACGCCGAATATTACCTGGAATATGAATTGGAACGAAATCCGAAATTAATAAGACTATTAAAATTTTGGTCAATTTTAAAAAGCAGAGTCTAAAATGTAAAATTCCGATAGCCTGTACTTCAGAAACCATAAGAAATAATCCAATTTGACAAACGGCTACGTAATTAGCACGCGGAATATTACTTGGAATATGAGTATTAACGAAAGCCGAAATTTATAAGACTCTTAAAATTTCGGTCAATTTTAAAAAACAGAGACTAAAATGTAAAATTCCAATTGCCTGTATCTCGAAAACTATAATGAATAATTCAATTTGCAAATGGCTACGTAATTAGCACGCGTTTTATTACTTGGAATATGAATTGGAACGAAATCCGAAATTATCAAGACTCTTTTTAAATTTCGGTCAATTTTAAAAAACAGAGACTAAAATGTAAAATTGCTATTGCCTGTATTTCGGAAACTATAAGAAATAATCCAATTGGCAAAGGGCTACGTAATTAGCATTACGAATATTACTTGGAATGTGAATTGGAACGAAATCCGATATTAATAATACTATTTTAAAATTTTTACCTATTTTAAAAAACAGAGACTAAAATATGAAATTGCGATAGCCTGTATCTCGAAAGCTATAATGAATAATTCAATTTGGCAAACGGCTACGTAATTAGCACGCCGTATATTACTTGGAATATGAATTGGAGTGAAATCCGAAATTAATAAGACTGTTAAAATTTTGGTCAATTTTAAAAAACAGAAAAAAAAAATGTAAAATTCTGATAGCCTTTTTCTCGCAAACTATAATAAATAATCCAATTTAGCAAACGGCTACGTAATCAGCACGCCGTATATTACTTGGAATATGAATTTTAAAGAAATCTCAAATTAATAAGACTCTTAAAATTTTGGTCAATTTTAAAATGCAGACACTAAAATGTAAAATTCCGATAGCCTGTACCTCGGAAACCATAAAAAATAATCCAATATGGCAAACGGCTACGTAATTAGCTTGCCGAATATTACTTGGGATGTGAATTGGAGCGAAATCCGATATTAATATTATTATTTCAAAATTATTGCCTATATTAAAAAACAGAGTCTAAAATATAAAATTACGATAGCCTGTATCTCGAAAACTATAATAAATAATTCGATCCGGCAAACGGCTACGTAATTATTATGCCGAATATTACTTGTAATATGAATTGGAACGAAATCCGATATTAATAATTCTATTTTAAAATTTTTGCCTATTTTAAAAAACAGAGACTAAAATATAAAATTGCTATAGCCTGTATATTGGTCAAGCAGAGACTAAAATGTAAAATTTCGATAGAATGTATCTCTAAAACTATAAGAAATAATACAATTTGGTAAACGGATACGTAATTAGAATGAAGAATATTACTTGGAATGGTAATTGGAACGAAATCCTATATTAATAATACGCTTTAAAAATATTGGTCATTTATAAAAAACAGAGAGTAAAATGTAAAATTCTGATAGCCTGTATTTCGGAAACTATAAGAAATAATCCAATTGGCAAAGGGCTACGTTATTAGCATTCCGAATATTACTTGGTATGTGAATTGAAAAGAAATCCGAAATTAATAATACTATTTTAAAATTTTTGCCTATTTTAATAAACAGAGACTAAAATGTAAAATTGCGATAGCCTGTATCCCGAAAACTATAGAAATAATCCAATTTGGCAAACGGCTACGTAATTAGCACGCCGATTATTACTTGGAATATGAGTTGGATCGAAATCCGAAATTAATAAGACTCTTTTAAAATTTCGGTCAATTTTAAGAAACAGAAACTATAAGAAATAATCCAATTGGCAAAGGGCTACGTAATTAGCATTCCGAATATTACTTGGAATGTGAATTGGAACGAAATCCGAAATTAATAAAATTATAAAAACTTTGGTCAATTTTAAAAAGCAGAGACTAAAATGTAAAATTCTGATAGCCTGTACCTCGGAAACCATAAGAAATAATCCAATATGGCGAACGGCTACGTACTTAGCACATCGAACATCACTTGAAATATGAATTGGAAAGAAATCAAAATTAATAAGACTTAAAATTTTGGTCAATTTTAAAAAACAGAGACTAAAATATAAAATTCCAATTGCCTGTATCTCGAAAACTACAATGAATAATTCAATTTGGCAAATGGCTACGTAATTAGCACGCCTATTATTACTTGGAATATGAATTGGAACGAAATCCGAAATTAATAAGACTCTTAAAATTTTGGTCAATTTTAAAGAGCAGAGGCTAAAATATAAAATTCCAATTGCCTGTATCTCGAAAACTACAATGAATAATTCAATTTGGCAAATGGCTACGTAATTAGCACGCCGAATATTACTGGAAATATGAATTGGAACGAAATCCGAAATTAATAAGACTATTAAAATTTTGGTCAATTTTAAAAAACAGAAAAACAAAATGTAAAATTCTGATAGCCTGTATCTCGAAAATAATAAAAAATAATCTAATTTAGCAAACGGCAACGTAATTAGCACGCCGAATATTACTTGGTATATGAATTGGAAAGAAATCTCAAATTAATAAGACTCTTAAAATTTTGGTCAATTTTAAAGAGCAGAGGCTAAAATGTAAAATTCCGATAGCCTGTACCTCGGAAAACATAAGAAATAATCCAATTTGACAAACGGCTACGTAATTAGCACGCCGAATATTACTTGGAATGTGAATTGGAACGAAATCCGATATTATTAATACTATTTTAAACTTTTTGCCTATTTTAAAAAACAGAGACTAAAATATAAAATTGCGATAGCCTGTATCTCGAAAGCTATAATAAATAATTCAATTTGGTAAACGGCTACGTAATTAGCACGCCGAATATTACTTGGAATATGAATTGGAACCAAATCCGAAATTAATAAGACTATTAAAGTTTTGGTCAATTTTAAAAAACAGAGACAAAAATGTAAAATTCTGATAGTCTGTATATCGAAAACCATAAGAAATAATCCAATTTGGCAAACTGCTACGTAATTAGCACGCCGAATATTACTTGGAATATGAATTGCAAAGAAATACCAAATTAATAAGACTCTTAAAATTTTGGTCAATTATAAAAAGCAGAGACTAAAATGTAAAATTCCGATAGAAAGTATCTCTAAAACTATAAGAAATAATACAATTTGGTAAACGGATACGTAATTAGAATGAAGAATATTACTTGGTATGTGAATTGGAACGAAATCCTATATTAATAATACGCTTTAAAAATATTGGTCATTTATAAAAAACAGAGAGTAAAATGTAAAATTCTGATAGCCTGTATTTCGGAAACTATAAGATATAATCCAATTGGCAAAGGGCTACGTAATTAGCATTCCGAATATTACTTGGAATGTGAATTGAAAAGAAATCCGATGTTAATAATACTATTTTAAAGTTATTGCCTATTTTAAAAAACATAGACTAAAATATAAAATTGCGATATCCTGTATCTCGAAAACTATAATAAATAATTCAATTTGGCAAACGGCTACGTAATTAGCACACCGAATATTACTTGGAATATGAATTGTAACGAAATCCGAAATTAATAATACTCATGAAATTTTGATCAATTTTAAAAGGCAGAGGAAAAAAAATGTAAAATTCTGATAGCCTGTACCTCGGAAAATATAAGAAATAATAAAATTTGGCATACGACTACGTAATTAGTACGATGAATATTACTTGGAATATGAGTAGGAACGAAATCCGAAATTAATGACTCTTTTAAAATTTCGGTCAATTTTAAAAAACAGAGACTAAAATGTAAAATTCCGATTTCCTGTACTTCGAAAACTATAATAAATAATTCAATTTGGCAAATAGCTACGTAATTAGCACGCCTATTATAACTTGGAATATGAATTGGAACGAAATCCGAAATTAATAAGGCTCATTTTAAATTTCGGTCAATTTTAAAAGACAGAGACTAAAATGTAAAATTGCGATTGCTTGTATTTCGAAAACTATAAGAAATAATCCAATTGGCAAAGGGCTACGTTATTAGCATTCCGAATATTACTCGGAATGTGAATTGAAAAGAAATCCGATATTAATAATACTATTTTAAAATTTTTGCTATTTTAAAAAACAGGGACTAAAATATAAAATTGCGATATCCTGTATCTCGAAAACTATAATAAATAATTCAATTTGGCAAATAGCCACGTAATCAGCACGCCGAATATTACTTGGAATTGGAATTATAACGAAATCCAATATTAATAATACTCTTTTAAAATTTTTGCTATTTTAAAAAACAGGGACTAAAATATAAAATTGCGATATCCTGTATCTCGAAAGCTATAATAAATAATTCAATTTGGCAAACCGCTACGTAATTAGCACGCCGAATATTACTTGGAATATGAATTGGAACGAAATCCGAAATTAATAAGACTCATGAAATTTTGGTCAATTTTAAAAGGCAGAGAAAAGAATGTAAAATTCTGATAGCCTGTACCTCGGAAAATATAAGAAATAATAAAATTTGGCATACGACTACGTAATTAGTACGATGATTATTACTTGGAATATGAGTAGGAACGAAATCCGAAATTAATGGCTCTTTTAAAATTTCGGTCAATTTTAAAAAACAGAGACTAAAATGTAAAATTCCGATTTCCTGTACTTCGAAAACTATAATAAATAATTCAATTTGGCAAATGGCTACGTAATTAGCACGCCTATTATAACTTGGAATATGAATTGGAACGAAATCCGAAATTAATAAGACTCATTTTAAATTTCGGTCAATTTTAAAAGACAGAGACTAAAATGTAAAATTGCGATTGCTTGTATTTCGAAAACTATAAGAAATAATCCAATTGGCAAAGGGCTACGTTATTAGCATTCCGAATATTACTCGGAATGTGAATTGAAAATAAATCCGATATTAATAATACTATTTTAAAATTTTTGCTATTTTAAAATACAGGGACTAAAATATAAAATTGCGAAATCCTGTATCTCGAAAACTATAATAAATAATTCAATTTGGCAAACCGCTACGTTATTAGCACGCCGAATATTACTTGGAATGGGAATTATAACGAAATCCAATATTAATAATACTCTTTTAAAATTTTTGCTATTTTAAAAAACAGGGACTAAAATATAAAATTGCGATATCCTGTATCTCGAAAGCTATAATAAATAATTCAATTTGGCAAACCGCTACGTAATTAGCACGCCGAATATTACTTGGAATATGAATTGGAACGAAATCCGAAATTAATAAGACTCATGAAATTTTGGTCAATTTTAAAAGGCAGAAAAAAAAAATGTAAAATTCTGATAGCCTGTACCTCGGAAAATATAAGAAATAATAAAATTTGGCATACGACTACGTAATTAGTACGATGATTATTACTTGGAATATGAGTAGGAACGAAATCCGAAATTAATGACTCTTTTAAAATTTCGGTCAATTTTAAAAAACAGAGACTGAAATGTAAAATTCCGATTTCCTGTACTTCGAAAACTATAATAAATAATTCAATTTGGCAAATGGCTACGTAATTAGCACGCCTATTATTACTTGGAATATGAATTGGAACGAAATCCGAAATTAATAAGACTCATTTTAAATTTCGGTCAATTTTAAAAAACAGAGACTAAAATATAAAATTGCGATTGCTTGTATTTCGGAAATTATAAGAAATAATCCAATTGGCAAAGGGCTACGTTATTAGCATTCCGAATATTACTCGGAATGCGAATTGAAAAGCAATCCGATATTAATAATACTATTTTAAAATTTTTGCTATTTTAAAAAACAGGGACTAAAATATAAAATTACGATATCCTGTATCTCGAAAACTATAATAAATAATTCAATTTGGCAAATGACCACGTAATTAGCACGCCGAATATTACTTGGAATGGGAATTATAACGAAATCCAATATTAATAATACTCTTTTAAAATTTTTGCCTATTTTAAAAAACAGAGAATAAAATGTAAAATTGCGATAGCCTGTATCCCGAAAACTATAGAAATAATCCAATTTGGCAAACGGCTACGTAATTAGCACGCCGATTATTACTTGGAATATGAGTTGGATCGAAATTCGAAATTAATAAGACTCTTTTAAAATTTCGGTCAATTTTAAGAAACAGAAACTATAATAAATAATCCAATTGGCAAAGGGCTACGTAATTAGCATTCCGAATATTACTTGGAATGTGAATTGGAACGAAATCCGAAATTAATAAGACTATTAAAATTTTGGTCAATTTTAAAAATCAGAGACTAAAATGTAAAATTCCGATTTCCTGTACTTCGAAAACTATAATAAATAATTCAATTTGGCAAATGGCTACGTAATTAGCACGCCTATTATAACTTGGAATATGAATTGGAACGAAATCCGAAATTAATAAGACTCAATTTAAATTTCGGTCAATTTTAAAAGACAGAGATTAAAATGTAAAATTGCGATTGCTTGTATTTTGAAAACTATAAGAAATAATCCAATTGGCAAAGGGCATCGTAATTAGCATTCCGAATATTTCTTGGAATGTGAATTGGAACGAAATCCGATATTGATAACACTATTTTAAAATTTTACCTATTTTAAAAAACAGAGACTAAAATATAAAATTGCGATATCCTGTATCTCGAGAACTATAATAAATAATTCAATTTGGCAAACGGCTATGTAATTAGCACGCCGAATATTACTTGGAATATGAATTGTAACGAAATCCGAAATTAATAATACTCATGAAATTTTGGTCAATTTTAAAAGGCAGAGGAAAAAAAATGTAAAATTTTGATAGCCTGTACCTCGGAAAATATAAGAAATAATAAAATTTGGCATACGACTACGTAATTAGTACGATGATTATTACTTGGAATATGAGTAGGAACGAAATCCGAAATTAATGGCTCTTTTAAAATTTCGGTCAATTTTAAAAAACAGAGACTAAAATGTAAAATTCCGATTTCCTGTACTTCGAAAACTATAATAAATAATTCAATTTGGCAAATGGCTACGTAATTAGCACGCCTATTATAACTTGGAATATGAATTGGAACGAAATCCGAAATTAATAAGACTCATTTTAAATTTCGGTCAATTTTAAAAGACAGAGACTAAAATGTAAAATTGCGATTGCTTGTATTTCGAAAACTATAAGAAATAATCCAATTGGCAAAGGGCTACGTTATTAGCATTCCGAATATTACTCGGAATGTGAATTGAAAAGAAATCCGATATTAATAATACTATTTTAAAATTTTTGCTATTTTAAAATACAGGGACTAAAATATAAAATTGCGAAATCCTGTATCTCGAAAACTATAATAAATAATTCAATTTGGCAAACCGCTACGTTATTAGCACGCCGAATATTACTTGGAATGGGAATTATAACGAAATCCAATATTAATAATACTCTTTTAAAATTTTTGCTATTTTAAAAAACAGGGACTAAAATATAAAATTGCGATATCCTGTATCTCGAAAGCTATAATAAATAATTCAATTTGGCAAACCGCTACGTAATTAGCACGCCGAATATTACTTGGAATATGAATTGGAACGAAATCCGAAATTAATAAGACTCATGAAATTTTGGTCAATTTTAAAAGGCAGAAAAAAAAATGTAAAATTCTGATAGCCTGTACCTCGGAAAATATAAGAAATAATAAAATTTGGCATACGACTACGTAATTAGTACGATGATTATTACTTGGAATATGAGTAGGAACGAAATCCGAAATTAATGACTCTTTTAAAATTTCGGTCAATTTTAAAAAACAGAGACTGAAATGTAAAATTCCGATTTCCTGTACTTCGAAAACTATAATAAATAATTCAATTTGGCAAATGGCTACGTAATTAGCACGCCTATTATTACTTGGAATATGAATTGGAACGAAATCCGAAATTAATAAGACTCATGAAATTTTGGTCAATTTTAAAAGGCAGAGGAAAATAAATGTAAAATTCTGATAGCCTGTACCTCGGAAAATATAAGAAATAATAAAATTTGGCATACGACTACGTAATTAATACGATGAATATTACTTGGAATATGAGTAGGAACGAAATCCGAAATTAATGACTCTTTTAAAATTTCGGTCAATTTAAAAAAACAGAGACTAAAATGTAAAATTCCGATTTCCTGTACTTCGAAAACTATAATAAATAATTCAATTTGGCAAATGGCTACGTAATTAGCACGCCTATTATAACTTGGAATATGAATTGGAACGAAATCCGAAATTAATAAGACTCATTTTAAATTTCGGTCAATTTTAAAAGACAGAGATTAAAATGTAAAATTGCGATTGCTTGTATTTCGAAAACTATAAGAAATAATCCAATTGGCAAAGGGCTACGTAATTAGCATTCCGAATATTTCTTGGAATGTGAATTGGAACGAAATCCGATATTGATAACACTATTTTAAAATTTTTACCTATTTTAAAAAACAGAGACTAAAATATAAAATTGCGATATCCTGTATCTCGAGAACTATAATAAATAATTCAATTTGGCAAACGGCTATGTAATTAGCACGCCGAATATTACTTGGAATATGAATTGTAACGAAATCCGAAATTAATAATACTCATGAAATTTTGGTCAATTTTAAAAGGCAGAGGAAAAAAAATGTAAAATTTTGATAGCCTGTACCTCGGAAAATATAAGAAATAATAAAATTTGGCATACGACTACGTAATTAGTACGATGATTATTACTTGGAATATGAGTAGGAACGAAATCCGAAATTAATGGCTCTTTTAAAATTTCGGTCAATTTTAAAAAACAGAGACTAAAATGTAAAATTCCGATTTCCTGTACTTCGAAAACTATAATAAATAATTCAATTTGGCAAATGGCTACGTAATTAGCACGCCTATTATAACTTGGAATATGAATTGGAACGAAATCCGAAATTAATAAGACTCATTTTAAATTTCGGTCAATTTTAAAAGACAGAGACTAAAATGTAAAATTGCGATTGCTTGTATTTCGAAAACTATAAGAAATAATCCAATTGGCAAAGGGCTACGTTATTAGCATTCCGAATATTACTCGGAATGTGAATTGAAAAGAAATCCGATATTAATAATACTATTTTAAAATTTTTGCTATTTTAAAATACAGGGACTAAAATATAAAATTGCGAAATCCTGTATCTCGAAAACTATAATAAATAATTCAATTTGGCAAACCGCTACGTTATTAGCACGCCGAATATTACTTGGAATGGGAATTATAACGAAATCCAATATTAATAATACTCTTTTAAAATTTTTGCTATTTTAAAAAACAGGGACTAAAATATAAAATTGCGATATCCTGTATCTCGAAAGCTATAATAAATAATTCAATTTGGCAAACCGCTACGTAATTAGCACGCCGAATATTACTTGGAATATGAATTGGAACGAAATCCGAAATTAATAAGACTCATGAAATTTTGGTCAATTTTAAAAGGCAGAAAAAAAAATGTAAAATTCTGATAGCCTGTACCTCGGAAAATATAAGAAATAATAAAATTTGGCATACGACTACGTAATTAGTACGATGATTATTACTTGGAATATGAGTAGGAACGAAATCCGAAATTAATGACTCTTTTAAAATTTCGGTCAATTTTAAAAAACAGAGACTGAAATGTAAAATTCCGATTTCCTGTACTTCGAAAACTATAATAAATAATTCAATTTGGCAAATGGCTACGTAATTAGCACGCCTATTATTACTTGGAATATGAATTGGAACGAAATCCGAAATTAATAAGACTCATTTTAAATTTCGGTCAATTTTAAAAAACAGAGACTAAAATATAAAATTGCGATTGCTTGTATTTCGGAAATTATAAGAAATAATCCAATTGGCAAAGGGCTACGTTATTAGCATTCCGAATATTACTCGGAATGCGAATTGAAAAGCAATCCGATATTAATAATACTATTTTAAAATTTTTGCTATTTTAAAAAACAGGGACTAAAATATAAAATTACGATATCCTGTATCTCGAAAACTATAATAAATAATTCAATTTGGCAAATGACCACGTAATTAGCACGCCGAATATTACTTGGAATGGGAATTATAACGAAATCCAATATTAATAATACTCTTTTAAAATTTTTGCCTATTTTAAAAAACAGAGAATAAAATGTAAAATTGCGATAGCCTGTATCCCGAAAACTATAGAAATAATCCAATTTGGCAAACGGCTACGTAATTAGCACGCCGATTATTACTTGGAATATGAGTTGGATCGAAATTCGAAATTAATAAGACTCTTTTAAAATTTCGGTCAATTTTAAGAAACAGAAACTATAATAAATAATCCAATTGGCAAAGGGCTACGTAATTAGCATTCCGAATATTACTTGGAATGTGAATTGGAACGAAATCCGAAATTAATAAGACTATTAAAATTTTGGTCAATTTTAAAAATCAGAGACTAAAATGTAAAATTCTGATAGCCTGTACCTCGGAAACCATAAGAAATAATCCAATATGGCAAACGGCTACGTACTTAGCACACCGAACATCACTTGAAATATGAATTGGAAAGAAATCTCAAATTAATAAGACTTAAAATTTTGGTCAATTTTAAAAAACAGAGGCTAAAATGTAAAATTCCAATTACCTGTATCTCGAAAACTATAATGAATAATTCAATTTGGCAAATGGCTACGTAATTAGCACGCCTATTATTACTTGGAATATGAATTGGAACGAAATCCGTAATTAATGACTCTTTTAAAATTTCGGTCAATTTTAAAAAGCAGAGACTAAATGCAAAATTCCGATTTCCTGTACTTCGAAAACTATAATAAATAACTCAATTTGGCAATTGGCTACGTAATTAGCACGCCTATTATTACTTAGAATATGAATTGGAACGAAATCCGAAATTAATAAGACTCATTTTAAATTTCGGTCAATTTTAAAAAACAGAGACTAAAATATAAAATTGCGGTTGCTTGTATTTCGGAAATTATAAGAAATAATCCAATTGGCAAAGGGCTACGTTATTAGCATTCCGAATATTACTCGGAATGTGAATTGAAAAGAAATCCGATATTAATAATACTATTTTAAAATTTTTGCTATTTTAAAAAACAGGGACTAAAATATAAAATTGCGATATCCTGTATCTCGAAAACTATAATAAATAATTCAATTTGGCAAACGGCTACGTAATTAGCACGCCGAATATTACTTGGAATATGAATTGTAACGAAATCCGAAATTAATAATACTCATGAAATTTTGGTCAATTTTAAAAGGCAGAGGAAAATAAATGTAAAATTCTGATAGCCTGTACCTCGGAAAATATAAGAAATAATAAAATTTGGCATACGACTACGTAATTAGTACGATGAATATTACTTGGAATATGAGTAGGAACGAAATCCGAAATTAATGACTTTTAAAATTTCGGTCAATTTAAAAAAACAGAGACTAAAATGTAAAATTCCGATTTCCTGTACTTCGAAAACTATAATAAATAATTCAATTTGGCAAATGGCTACGTAATTAGCACGCCTATTAAAACTTGGAATATGAATTGGAACGAAATCCGAAATTAATAAGACTCATTTTAAATTTCGGTCAATTTTAAAAGACAGAGACTAAAATGTAAAATTGCCATTGCTTATATTTCGAAAACTATAAGAAATAATCCAATTGGCAAAGGGCTACGTAATTAGCATTCCGAATATTTCTTGAAATGTGAATTGGAACGAAATCCGATATTAATAACACTATTTTAAAATTTTTACCTATTTTAAAAAACAGAGACTAAAATATGAAATTGCGATAGCCTGTATCTCGAAAGCTATAATAAATAATTTAATTTGGCAAACCGCTACGTAATTAGCACGCCGAATATTACTTGGAATATGAATTGGAACGAAATCCGAAATTAATAAGACTATTAAAATTTTGGTCAATTTTAAAAAACAGAAAAAAAATTGTAAAATTCTGATAGCCTGTATCTCGAAAACAATAAGAAATAATCCAATTTAGCAAACGGCTACGTAATTAGCACGCCGAATATTACTTGGTATATGAAGTGGAAAGAAATCTCAAATTAATAAGACTGTTAAAATTTTGGTCAATTTTAAAGAGCAAAGGCTAAAATGTAAAATTCCGATAGCCTGTACCTCGGAAAATATAAGAAATAATCCAATTTGGCAAACGGCTACGTAATTAGCACGCCTATTATTACTTGGAATACGAATTGGAACGAAATCCGAAATTAATAAGACTCATTTTAAATTTCGGTCAATTTTAAAAAACAGAGACTAAAATGTAAAATTGCGATTGCTTGTATTTCGGAAATTATAAGAAATAATCCAATTTGGCAAACGGCTACATAATTAGCACGCCTATTATTACTTGGAATATGAGTTGGAACGAAATCCGAAATTAATAAGGCTCTTAAAATTTTGGTCAATTTTAAAGAGCAGAGGTTAAATGTAAAATTCCGATAGCCCGTACCTCGGAAAATATAAGAAATAATCCAATTTGACAAAAGTCTACGTAATTTGCACGCCTATTATTACTTGGAATATGAATTGGAACGAAATCCGAAATTAATAAGGCTCATTTTAAATTTCAGTCATTTTTAAAAAACAGAGACTAAAATGTAAAATTGCGATTGCTTGTATTTCGGAAATTATAAGAAATAATCCAATTTGGCAAACGGCTACGTAATTAGCACGCCGAATATTACTTGGAATGTGAATTGGAACGAAATCCGATATTATTAATACTATTTTAAACTTTTTGTCTATTTTAAAAAACAGAGACTAAAATATAAAATTGCGATAGCCTGTATCTCGAAAGCTATAATAAATAATTCAATTTGGCAAACGGCTACGTAATTAGCACGCCGAATATTACTTGGAATATGAATTGGAACCAAATCCGAAATTAATAAGACTATTAAAGTTTTGGTCAATTTTAAAAACAGAGACAAAAATGTAAAATTCTGATAGCCTGTACCTCGGAAACTATAAGAAATAATCCAATATGGCAAACGGCTACGTACTTAGCACACCGAACATCACTTGAAATATGAATTGGAAAGAAATCTCAAATTAATAAGACTTAAAATTTTCGTCAATTTTAAAAAACGGAGGCTAAAATGTAAAATTCCAATTGCCTGTATCTCGAAAACTATAATGAATAATTCAATTTGGCAAATGGCTACGTAATTAGCACGCCTATTATTACTTGGAATATGAATTGGAACGAAATCCGTAATTAATCAGACTCTTAAAATTTTAGTCAATTTTAAAGAGCAGAGGCTAAAATGTAAAATTCCGATTTCCTGTACTTCGAAAACTATAATAAATAATTCAATTTGGCAAATGGCTACGTAATTAGCACGCCTATTATTACTTGGAATATGAATTGGAACGAAATCCGAAATTAATGACTCTTTTAAAATTTCGGTCATTTTTAAAAAACAGAGACTAAAATGTAAAATTCCGATTTCCTGTACTTCGAAAACTATAATAAATAATTCAATTTGGCAAATGGCTACGTAATTAGCACGCCTATTATTACTTGGAATATGAATTGGAACGAAATCCGAAATTAATAAGACTCATTTTAAATTTCGGTCAATTTTAAAAAACAGAGACTAAAATGTAAAATTGCGATTGCTTGTATTTCGGAAACTATAAGAAATAATCCAATTGGCAAAGGGCTACGTAATTAGCATTCCGAATATTACTTGGAATGTGAATTGGAACGAAATCCGATATTAATAACACTATTTTAAAATGTTTACTTATTTTAAAAAATAGAGACTATAATATGAAATTGCGATAGCCTGTATCTCGAAAGCTATAATAAATAATTCAATTTGGCAAACGGCTACGTAATCAGCACGCCGAATATTACTTGGAATATGAATTGGAAAGATATCTTAAATTAATAAGACTCTTAAAATTTTGGTCAATTTTAAAAAGCAGAGGCTAAAATGTAAAATTCCGATAGCCTGTACCTCGGAAAATATAAGAAATAATCCAATTTGGCAAACGGCTACGTAATTAGCACGCCGAATATTACATGGAATGTAAATTGGAACGAAATCCGATATTATTAATACTATTTTAAATTTTTGCCTATTTTAAAAAACAGAGACTAAAATATAAAATTGCGATAGCCTGTATCTCGAAAGCTATAATATATCACTCAATTTGGCAAACGGCTACGTAATTAGCACGCCTATTATTACTTGGAATATGAATTGGAACGAAATCCGAAATTGATAAGACTGTTAAAATTTTGGTAAATTTTAAAGAGCAGAGGCTAAAATGTAAAATTCCGATAGCCTGTACCTCGGAAAATATAAGAAATAATCCAATTTGGCAAACGGCCACATAATTAGCACGCCTATTATTACTTGGAATATGAATTGGAACGAAATCCGTAATTAATAAGACTCATTTTAAATTTTGGTCAATTTTAGAAAACAGAGACTAATATGTAAAATTGCGATTGCTTGTATTTCGGAAACTATAAGGAATAATCCAATTGGCAAAGGGCTACGTAATTAGCATTCCGAATATTACTTGGAATGTGAATTGGAACGGAATCCGATATTAATAATACTATTTTAAAATTTTTACCTATTTTAAAAACAGAGACCAAAATATGAAATTGCGATAGCCTGTATCTCGAAAGCCATAATAAATAATTCAATTTGGCAAACCGCTACGTAATTAACACGCCGAATATTACTTGGAATATGAATTGGAAAGAAATCTCAAATTAATAAGACTTAAAATTTTGGTCAATTTTAAAAAACAGAGACAAAATGTAAAATTGCGATTGCCTGTATTTCGGAAACTATAAGAAATAATCCAATTGGCAAAGGGCTACGTAATTAGCATTCCGATTATTACTTGGAATGTGAATTGGAACGAAATCCGATATTAATAATACTATTTTAAAATTTTTGCCTATTTTAAAAAACAGAGACTAAAATATAAAATTGCGATAGCCTGTATGTCGAAAACTATAAGAAGTAATTCAATTTGGGAAACGGCTACGCAATTAGCACGCCGATTATTACTTGGAATATGGGATGGTACGAAATCCGATATTAATAAGACTCTTTTAAAATTTCGGTCAATTTTTGAAAAACAGAGACAAAATGTAAAATTGCGATTGCCTGTATTTCGGAAACTATAAGAAATAAACCAATTGGCAAAGGGCTACGTAATTAGCATGCCGAATACCACTTGGAATATGAATTGTAACGAAACCTGAAATTAATAAGACTCTTTTAAAATTTTGGTCAATTATAAAAAGCAGAGACTAAAATGTAAAATTCTAATAGCCTGTGCCTCGGAAAATATAAGAAATAGTCCAATTTGTTAAACGGCTACGTAATTAGCACGCCGAATATTACTTGGAGTGTGAATTGGAACGAAATCCGATATTAATAATACTATTTTATAATTTTTGCCTATTTTAAAGAACAGAGACTAAAATGTAAAATTGCGATAGCCTGTATCTCGAAAACTATAGAAATAATCCAATTTGGCAAACGGCTACGCAATTAGCACGCCGATTATTACTTGGAATATGGGATGGTACGAAATCCGATATTAATAAGACTCTTTTAAAATTTCGGTCAATTTTTGAAAAACAGAGACAAAATGTAAAATTGCGATTGCCTGTATTTCGGAAACTATAAGAAATAAACCAATTGGCAAAGGGCTACGTAATTAGCATTCCGATTATTACTTGGAATGTGAATTGGAACGAAATCCGAAATTAATAAGACTATTAAAATATTGGTCAATTTTGAAAAACAGAGACCAAAATGTAAAATTCCGATTGCCTCTATTTCGGAAACTATAAGAAATAATTCAATTGGCAAAGGGCAAAGTAATTAGCACGCCGAATATTACTTGGAATATTAGTTGGAACGAAATCCGATATTAATAATACTCTTTTAAAATTATTGCCTATTTTAAAAAACAAAGAGTAAATTGTAAAATTACGATAGCCTGTATCTAGAAAACTATAAGAAATAATCCAATTTGGCAAACGGCTACGTAATTAGCACGCCAAATATTACTTGGAATGTGAATTGGAACGAAATCCGAAATTAATAAGACTCTTTTAAAATTTCGGTCAATTTTAAAAAGCAAAGATTAAAATGGAAAATTCCGATAGCCTGTACCTCGGAAAATATAAGAAATAATCCTATTTGGCAAACGGCTACATAATTAGCACGCCTATTATTACTTGGAATATGAATTGGAACGAAATCCGAAATTAATAAGACTCATTTTAAATTTCGGTCAATTTTAAAAAACAGAGACAAAATGTAAAATTGCGATTGCCTGTATTTCGGAAACTATAAGAAATAATCCAATTGGCAAAGGGCTACGTAATTAGCATTCCGATTATTACTTGGAATGTGAATTGGAACGGAATCCGATATTAATAATACTATTTTAAAATGTTTACCTATTTTAAAAAACAGAGACTAAAATGTAAAATTCCGATAGCCTGTATCTCGAAAATTATAGAAATTATTCAATTTGGCAAACGGCTACGCAATTAGCGCGCCAAATATTACTTGGAATATGAGTTGGAACGAAATCCGAAATTAATAATACTCTTTTAATATTTCGGTCAAATTTAACAAACAGAGACTAAAATGTAAAATTCCGATTGCCTGTATCTCGAAAACTATAATAAATAATTCAATTTGGCAAATGGCTACGTAATTAGCACACCGATTATTACTTGGAATATGAAGTGGAACGAAATCCGAAATTAATAAAACTCTTATAATTTTGGTCAATTTTATAAAACAGAGACTAAAATGTAAAATTCCGATTGCCTGTATTTCGGAAACTATAAGAAATAATCCAATTGGCAAAGGGCTACGTAATTAGCATTCCGAATATTACTTGGAATGTGAATTGGAACGAAGTCCGATATTAAAAATACTATTTTAAAATTTTTGCCTATTTTAAAAAACAGAGACTAAAATATAAAAAAATTTGATAGACTGTATCTCGAAAACTGTAAGTAATAATCCAATTTAGCAAACGGATAGGTAATTAGCACGCCGAATATTACCTGGAATATGAATTGGAACGAAATCCGAAATTAATAAGTCTATTAAAATTTTGGTCAATTTTAAAAAGCAGAGACTAAAATGTAAAATTCCGATAGCCTGTATCTCTAAAACTATAAGATATAATCCAATTTAGTAAACGTATAAGTAATTAGCACGAAGAATATTAATTTGAATGTGAATAGGAACGAAATCCTATATTAATAATACTCTTTTAAAATATTGCTCAATTATAAAAAACAGAGAGTAAAATGTAAAATTCCGATAGCCTGTATTTCGGAAACTATAAGAAATAATCCAATTGGTAAAGGGCTACGTAACTGGCATTCCGAATATTACTTGGAATGTGAATTGGAACGAAATCCGATATTAATATTACTATTTTAAAATTTTTGCCTATTTTAAAAAACAGAGACTAATATATAAAATTGCGATAGATTGTTTCTCGAAAGCTATAATAAATAATTCAATTTGACAAACGGCTACGTAATTAGCACGCGGATTATTACTTGGAATATGAATTGGAACGAAATCCGAAATTAATAAGACTCATTTTAAATTTCGGTCAATTTTAAAAAACAGAGACTAATATGTAAAATTGCGATTGCTTGTATTTCGGAAACTATAATAAATAATCCAATTGGCAAAAATTTAAAATTTCGGTCAGTTTTAAAAAACAGAGACTAAAATGTAAAATTCCAATTGCCTGTATCTCGAAAACTATAATGAACAATTCAATTTGGCAAATGGCTACGTAATTAGCACGCCGAATATTACTTGGAATATGAATTGGAAAGTAATCTCAAATTAATAAGATTCTTAAAATTTTGGTCAATTTTAAAGAGCAGAGGCTAAAATGTAAAATTCCGATAGCCTGTACCTCGGAAAATATAAGAAATAATCCAATTTGGCAAACGGCTACGTAATTAGCACGCCAATTATTATTTGGAATATGAATTGGAACGAAATCCGAAAGTAATAAGACTATTAAAATTTTGGTCAATTTTAAAAACAGAAAAAAAAGTAAAAATCTGATAGCCTGTATCTCGAAAACTATAAGAAATAATCCAATTTAGCAAACGGCTACGTAATTAGCACGCCGAATATTACTTGGAATATGAATTGGAATGTAATCTCAAATTAATAAGATTCTTAAAATTTTGGTCAATTTTAAAGAGCAGAGGCTAAAATGTAAAATTCCGATAGCGTGTACCTCGGAAAATATAAGAAATAATCCAATATGGCAAACGGCTACGTAATTAGCACGCCTATTATTACTTGGAATATGAATTGGAACGAAATCCGAATTTAATAAGACTCATTTTAAATTTCGGTCAATTTTAAAAAACAGAGACTAATATATAAAATTGCGATTGCTTGTATTTCGGAAACTATAAGAAATAATCCAATTGGCAAAGTGCTACGTAATTAGCACGCCGAATATTACTTGGAATATGAATTGGAAAGTAATCTCAAATTAATAAGATTCTTAAAATTTTGGTCAATTTTAAAGAGCAGAGGCTAAAATGTAAAATTCCGATAGCCTGTACCTCGGAAAATATAAGAAATAATCCGAAATGGCAAACGGCTACGTAATTAGCACGCCTATTATTACTTGGAATATGAATTGGAACGAAATCCGAAATTAATAAGACTCATTTTAAATTTCGGTCAATTTTAAAAAACAGAGACTAATATATAAAATTGCGATTGCTTGTATTTCGGAAACTATAAGAAATAATCCAATTGGCAAAGGGCTACGTAATTAGCATTCCAAATATTACTTGGAATGTGAATTAAAAAGAAATCCGATATTAATAATACCATTTTAAAATTTTTGCCTATTTTGAGAAACAGAGACTAAAATATAAAATTGCGATATCCTGTATCTCGAAAACTATAATAAATAATTCAATTTGGCAAACGGCTACGTAATTAGCACGCAGAATATTACTTGGAATATGAATTGTAACGAAATCCGAAATTAATAAGGCTCATGAAATTTTGGTCAATTTTAAAAGGCAGAGAAAAAAATGTAAAATTCTGATAGCCTGTACCTCGGGAAATATAAGAAATAATCCAATTTGGCATACGACTACGTAATTAGTACGATGAATATTACTTGGAATATGAGTAGGAACGAAATCCGAAATTAATGACTCTTTTAAAATTTCGGTCAATTTTAAAAAAACAGAGACTAAAATGTAAAACTCCGATTTCCTGTACTTCGAAATCTATAATAAATACTTCAATTTGGCAAGCCGCTACGTAATTAGCACGCCTAATATTACTTGCAATATGAAATGGAACCAAATCCGAAATTAATAAGACTATTAAAATTTTGGTCAATTTTAAAAAACAGAGACAAAAATGTAAAATTCTGATAGCCTGTTTATCGAAAACCATAAGAAATAATCCAATTTGGCAAACGGCTACGTAATTAGCACGCCGAATATTACTTGGTATATGAATTGCAAAGAAATACCAAATTAATAAGGCTCTTAAAATTTTTGTCAATTATAAAAAGCAGAGAATAAAATGTAAAATTCCGATAGAATGTATCTCTAAAACTATAAGAAATAATACAATTTGGTAAACGGATACATAATTAGCATGAAGAATATTAATTTGAATGTGAATAGGAACGTAATCCTATATTAATAATACTCTTTTAAAATATTGCTCATTTATAAAAAACAGAGAGTAAAATGTAAAATTCCGATAGCCTGTATTTCGGAATCTATAAGAAATAATCCAATTGGTAAAGGGCTACGTAATTAGCATTCCGAATATTACTTGGAATGTGAATTGGAACGAAATCCGATATTAATATTACTATTTTAAAATTTTTGCCTATTTTAAAAAACAGAGACTAAAATATAAAATTGCGATTGATTGTATCTCGAAAACTATAATAAATAATTCAATTTGACAAACGGCTACGTAATTAGCACGCGGATTATTACTTGGAATATGAGTAGGAACGAAATCCGAAATTTATAAGGCTCTTTTAAAATTTCGGTCAATTTTAAAAAACAGAGACTAAAATGTAAAATTCCAATTGCCTGTATCTCGAAAACTATAATGAATAATTCAATTTGGCAAATGGCTACGTAATTAGCACGACTATTATTACTTGGAATATGAATTGGAACGAAATCCGAAATTAATAAGACTCTTAAAATTTTGGTCAATTTTAAAGAGCAGAGGCTAATATATAAAATTCCGATAGCCTGTACCTAGGAAAATATAATAAATAATCCAATTTGGCAAACGGCTCCATAAATAGCACGCCTATTATTACTTGGAATATGAATTGGAACGAAATCCGAAATTAATAAGACTCATTTTAAATTTCGGTCAATTTTAAAAAACAGAGACTAATATGTAAAATTGCGATTGCTTGTATTTCGGAAACTATAATAAATAATCCAATTGGCAAAGGGCTACGTAATGAGCATTCCGAATATTATTTGCAACGTGAATTGGAACGGAATCCGATATTAATAATACTATTTTAAAATTTTTACCTATTTTAAAAACAGAGACCAAAATATGAAATTGCGAAAGCCTGTATCTCGAAAGCTATAATAAATAATTCAATTTGGCAAACCGCTACGTAATTAGCACGCCGAATATTACTGGGAATATGAATTGGAACGAAATCTGATATTAATAATTCTATTTTAAAATTTTTGCCTATTTTAAAAAACAGAGACTAAAATATAAAATTGCGATAGCCTGTATGTCGAAAACTATAAGAAATAATTCAATTTGGAAAACGGCTACGTAATTAGCACACCGAATATTGCTTGGAATGTGAATTATAACGAAATCCTATATTAATAATACTCTTTTAAAATATTGTTCATTTATAAAAAACAGAGAGTAAAATGTAAAATTCCAATTGCCTGTATCTCGAAAACTATAATGAATAATTCAATTTGGCAAATGGCTACGTAATTAGCACGCCTATTATTACTTGGAATATGAATTGGAACGAAATCCAAAATTAATAAGACTCTTAAAATTTTGGTCAATTTTAAAGAGCAGAGGCTAATATATAAAATTCCGATAGCCTGTACCTCGGAAAATATAAGAAATAATCCAATTTGGCAAACGGCTACATAATTAGCACGCCTATTATTACTTGGAATATGAGTTGGAACGAAATCCGAAATTAATAAGACTTAAAATTTTGGTCAATTTTAAAGAGCAGAGGCTAAAATGTAAAATTCCGATAGCCTGTACCTCGGAAAATATAAGAAATAATCCAATTTGGCAAACGGCTACAAAATTAGCAAGCCTATTATTACTTGGAATATGAATTGGAACGAAATCCGAAATTAATAAGACTCATTTTAAATTTCGGTCAATTTTAAAAAACAAAGACTAATATGTAAAATTGCGATTGCTTGTATTTCGGAAACTATAAGAAATAATCCAATTAGCAAAGGGCTACGTAATTAGCATACCGAATATTACTTGGAATGTGAATTGGAACGGAATCCGATATTAATAATACTATTTTAAAATTTTTACCTATTTAAAAAAACATAGACTAAAATATAAAATTGCGATATCCTGTATCTCGAAAACTATAATAAATAATTCAATTTGGCAAACGGCTACGTAATTAGCACGCCGAATATTACTTGGAATATGAATTGTAACGAAATCCGAAATTAATAATACTCATGGAATTTTGGTCAATTTTAAAAGGCAGAGGAAAAAAAATTTAAAATTCTGATAGCCTGTACCTCGGAAAATATAAGAAATAATTGCGCTAAAATTGCGATAGCCTGTATGTCGAAAACTATAAGAAATAATTCAATTTGGAAAACGGCTACGTAATTAGCACGCCGAATATTGCTTGGAATGTGAATTATAACGAAATCCTATATTAATAATACTCTTTTAAAATATTGTTCATTTATAAAAAAACAGAGAGTAAAATGTAAAATTCCAATTGCCTGTATCTCGAAAACTATAATGAATAATTCAATTTGGCAAAGGCTACGTAATTAGCACGCCTATTATTACTTGGAATATGAATTGGAACGAAATCCAAAATTAATAAGACTCTTAAAATTTTGGTCAATTTTAAAGAGCAGAGGCTAAAATGTAAAATTCCGATAGCCTGTACCTCGGAAAATATAAGAAATAATCCAATTTGGCAAACGGCTACAAAATTAGCAAGCCTATTATTACTTGGAATATGAATTGGAACGAAATCCGAAATTAATAAGACTCATTTTAAATTTCGGTCAATTTTAAAAAACAGAGACTAATATGTAAAATTGCGATTGCTTGTATTTCGGAAACTATAAGAAATAATCCAATTAGCAAAGGGCTACGTAATTAGCATACCGAATATTACTTGGAATGTGAATTGGAACGGAATCCGATATTAATAATACTATTTTAAAATTTTTACCTATTTTAAAAAACATAGACTAAAATATAAAATTGCGATATCCTGTATCTCGAAAACTATAATAAATAATTCAATTTGGCAAACGGCTACGTAATTAGCACGCCGAATATTACTTGGAATATGAATTGTAACGAAATCCGAAATTAATAATACTCATGGAATTTTGGTCAATTTTAAAAGGCAGAGGAAAAAAAAATTAAAATTCTGATAGCCTGTACCTCGGAAAATATAAGAAATAATTGCGCTAAAATTGCGATAGCCTGTATGTCGAAAACTATAAGAAATAATTCAATTTGGAAAACGGCTATGTAATTAGCACGCCGAATATTGCTTGGAATGTGAATTATAACGAAATCCTATATTAATAATACTCTTTTAAAATATTGTTCATTTATAAAAAACAGAGAGTAAAATGTAAAATTTCAATTGCCTGTATCTCGAAAACTATAATGAATAATTCAATTTGGCAAATGGCTACGTAATTAGCACGCCTATTATTACTTGGAATATGAATTGGAACGAAATCCAAAATTAATAAGACTCGTTTAAAATTTCGGTCAATTTTAAAAAGCAAAGATTAAAATGGAAAATTCCGATAGCCTGTACCTCGGAAAATATAAGAAATAATCCTATTTGGCAAACGGCTACATAATTAGCACGCCTATTATTACTTGGAATATGAATTGGAACGAAATCCGAAATTAATAAGACTCATTTTAAATTTCGGTCAATTTTAAAAAACAGAGACAAAATGTAAAATTGCGATTGCCTGTATTTCGGAAACTATAAGAAATAATCCAATTGGCAAAGGGCTACGTAATTAGCATTCCGATTATTACTTGGAATGTGAATTGGAACGGAATCCGATATTAATAATACTATTTTAAAATGTTTACCTATTTTAAAAAACAGAGACTAAAATGTAAAATTCCGATAGCCTGTATCTCGAAAATTATAGAAATTATTCAATTTGGCAAACGGCTACGCAATTAGCGCGCCAAATATTACTTGGAATATGAGTTGGAACGAAATCCGAAATTAATAATACTCTTTTAATATTTCGGTCAAATTTAACAAACAGAGACTAAAATGTAAAATTCCGATTGCCTGTATCTCGAAAACTATAATAAATAATTCAATTTGGCAAATGGCTACGTAATTAGCACACCGATTATTACTTGGAATATGAAGTGGAACGAAATCCGAAATTAATAAAACTCTTATAATTTTGGTCAATTTTATAAAACAGAGACTAAAATGTAAAATTCCGATTGCCTGTATTTCGGAAACTATAAGAAATAATCCAATTGGCAAAGGGCTACGTAATTAGCATTCCGAATATTACTTGGAATGTGAATTGGAACGAAGTCCGATATTAAAAATACTATTTTAAAATTTTTGCCTATTTTAAAAAACAGAGACTAAAATATAAAAAAATTTGATAGACTGTATCTCGAAAACTGTAAGTAATAATCCAATTTAGCAAACGGATAGGTAATTAGCACGCCGAATATTACCTGGAATATGAATTGGAACGAAATCCGAAATTAATAAGTCTATTAAAATTTTGGTCAATTTTAAAAAGCAGAGACTAAAATGTAAAATTCCGATAGCCTGTATCTCTAAAACTATAAGATATAATCCAATTTAGTAAACGTATAAGTAATTAGCACGAAGAATATTAATTTGAATGTGAATAGGAACGAAATCCTATATTAATAATACTCTTTTAAAATATTGCTCAATTATAAAAAACAGAGAGTAAAATGTAAAATTCCGATAGCCTGTATTTCGGAAACTATAAGAAATAATCCAATTGGTAAAGGGCTACGTAACTGGCATTCCGAATATTACTTGGAATGTGAATTGGAACGAAATCCGATATTAATATTACTATTTTAAAATTTTTGCCTATTTTAAAAAACAGAGACTAATATATAAAATTGCGATAGATTGTTTCTCGAAAGCTATAATAAATAATTCAATTTGACAAACGGCTACGTAATTAGCACGCGGATTATTACTTGGAATATGAGTAGGAACGAAATCCGAAATTTATAAGACTCTTTTAAAATTTCGGTCAGTTTTAAAAAACAGAGACTAAAATGTAAAATTCCAATTGCCTGTATCTCGAAAACTATAATGAACAATTCAATTTGGCAAATGGCTACGTAATTAGCACGCCGAATATTACTTGGAATATGAATTGGAAAGTAATCTCAAATTAATAAGATTCTTAAAATTTTGGTCAATTTTAAAGAGCAGAGGCTAAAATGTAAAATTCCGATAGCCTGTACCTCGGAAAATATAAGAAATAATCCAATTTGGCAAACGGCTACGTAATTAGCACGCCAATTATTATTTGGAATATGAATTGGAACGAAATCCGAAAGTAATAAGACTATTAAAATTTTGGTCAATTTTAAAAACAGAAAAAAAAGTAAAAATCTGATAGCCTGTATCTCGAAAACTATAAGAAATAATCCAATTTAGCAAACGGCTACGTAATTAGCACGCCGAATATTACTTGGAATATGAATTGGAATGTAATCTCAAATTAATAAGATTCTTAAAATTTTGGTCAATTTTAAAGAGCAGAGGCTAAAATGTAAAATTCCGATAGCGTGTACCTCGGAAAATATAAGAAATAATCCAATATGGCAAACGGCTACGTAATTAGCACGCCTATTATTACTTGGAATATGAATTGGAACGAAATCCGAATTTAATAAGACTCATTTTAAATTTCGGTCAATTTTAAAAAACAGAGACTAATATATAAAATTGCGATTGCTTGTATTTCGGAAACTATAAGAAATAATCCAATTGGCAAAGTGCTACGTAATTAGCACGCCGAATATTACTTGGAATATGAATTGGAAAGTAATCTCAAATTAATAAGATTCTTAAAATTTTGGTCAATTTTAAAGAGCAGAGGCTAAAATGTAAAATTCCGATAGCCTGTACCTCGGAAAATATAAGAAATAATCCAAAATGGCAAACGGCTACGTAATTAGCACGCCTATTATTACTTGGAATATGAATTGGAACGAAATCCGAAATTAATAAGACTCATTTTAAATTTCGGTCAATTTTAAAAAACAGAGACTAATATATAAAATTGCGATTGCTTGTATTTCGGAAACTATAAGAAATAATCCAATTGGCAAAGGGCTACGTAATTAGCATTCCAAATATTACTTGGAATGTGAATTAAAAAGAAATCCGATATTAATAATACCATTTTAAAATTTTTGCCTATTTTGAGAAACAGAGACTAAAATATAAAATTGCGATATCCTGTATCTCGAAAACTATAATAAATAATTCAATTTGGCAAACGGCTACGTAATTAGCACGCAGAATATTACTTGGAATATGAATTGTAACGAAATCCGAAATTAATAAGGCTCATGAAATTTTGGTCAATTTTAAAAGGCAGAGAAAAAAATGTTAAATTCTGATAGCCTGTACCTCGGGAAATATAAGAAATAATCCAATTTGGCATACGACTACGTAATTAGTACGATGAATATTACTTGGAATATGAGTAGGAACGAAATCCGAAATTAATGACTCTTTTAAAATTTCGGTCAATTTTAAAAAAACAGAGACTAAAATGTAAAACTCCGATTTCCTGTACTTCGAAATCTATAATAAATACTTCAATTTGGCAAGCCGCTACGTAATTAGCACGCCTAATATTACTTGCAATATGAAATGGAACCAAATCCGAAATTAATAAGACTATTAAAATTTTGGTCAATTTTAAAAAACAGAGACAAAAATGTAAAATTCTGATAGCCTGTTTATCGAAAACCATAAGAAATAATCCAATTTGGCAAACGGCAACGTAATTAGCACGCCGAATATTACTTGGTATATGAATTGCAAAGAAATACCAAATTAATAAGGCTCTTAAAATTTTTGTCAATTATAAAAAGCAGAGAATAAAATGTAAAATTCCGATAGAATGTATCTCTAAAACTATAAGAAATAATACAATTTGGTAAACGGATACATAATTAGCATGAAGAATATTAATTTGAATGTGAATAGGAACGTAATCCTATATTAATAATACTCTTTTAAAATATTGCTCATTTATAAAAAACAGAGAGTAAAATGTAAAATTCCGATAGCCTGTATTTCGGAATCTATAAGAAATAATCCAATTGGTAAAGGGCTACGTAATTAGCATTCCGAATATTACTTGGAATGTGAATTGGAACGAAATCCGATATTAATATTACTATTTTAAAATTTTTGCCTATTTTAAAAAACAGAGACTAAAATATAAAATTGCGATAGATTGTATCTCGAAAACTATAATAAATAATTCAATTTGACAAACGGCTACGTAATTAGCACGCGGATTATTACTTGGAATATGAGTAGGAACGAAATCCGAAATTTATAAGGCTCTTTTAAAATTTCGGTCAATTTTAAAAAACAGAGACTAAAATGTAAAATTCCAATTGCCTGTATCTCGAAAACTATAATGAATAATTCAATTTGGCAAATGGCTACGTAATTAGCACGACTATTATTACTTGGAATATGAATTGGAACGAAATCCGAAATTAATAAGACTCTTAAAATTTTGGTCAATTTTAAAGAGCAGAGGCTAATATATAAAATTCCGATAGCCTGTACCTAGGAAAATATAATAAATAATCCAATTTGGCAAACGGCTCCATAAATAGCACGCCTATTATTACTTGGAATATGAATTGGAACGAAATCCGAAATTAATAAGACTCATTTTAAATTTCGGTCAATTTTAAAAAACAGAGACTAATATGTAAAATTGCGATTGCTTGTATTTCGGAAACTATAATAAATAATCCAATTGGCAAAGGGCTACGTAATTAGCATTCCGAATATTATTTGCAACGTGAATTGGAACGGAATCCGATATTAATAATACTATTTTAAAATTTTTACCTATTTTAAAAACAGAGACCAAAATATGAAATTGCGAAAGCCTGTATCTCGAAAGCTATAATAAATAATTCAATTTGGCAAACCGCTACGTAATTAGCACGCCGAATATTACTGGGAATATGAATTGGAACGAAATCTGATATTAATAATTCTATTTTAAAATTTTTGCCTATTTTAAAAAACAGAGACTAAAATATAAAATTGCGATAGCCTGTATGTCGAAAACTATAAGAAATAATTCAATTTGGAAAACGGCTACGTAATTAGCACACCGAATATTGCTTGGAATGTGAATTATAACGAAATCCTATATTAATAATACTCTTTTAAAATATTGTTCATTTATAAAAAACAGAGAGTAAAATGTAAAATTCCAATTGCCTGTATCTCGAAAACTATAATGAATAATTCAATTTGGCAAATGGCTACGTAATTAGCACGCCTATTATTACTTGGAATATGAATTGGAACGAAATCCAAAATTAATAAGACTCTTAAAATTTTGGTCAATTTTAAAGAGCAGAGGCTAATATATAAAATTCCGATAGCCTGTACCTCGGAAAATATAAGAAATAATCCAATTTGGCAAACGGCTACATAATTAGCACGCCTATTATTACTTGGAATATGAGTTGGAACGAAATCCGAAATTAATAAGACTTAAAATTTTGGTCAATTTTAAAGAGCAGAGGCTAAAATGTAAAATTCCGATAGCCTGTACCTCGGAAAATATAAGAAATAATCCAATTTGGCAAACGGCTACAAAATTAGCAAGCCTATTATTACTTGGAATATGAATTGGAACGAAATCCGAAATTAATAAGACTCATTTTAAATTTCGGTCAATTTTAAAAAACAAAGACTAATATGTAAAATTGCGATTGCTTGTATTTCGGAAACTATAAGAAATAATCCAATTAGCAAAGGGCTACGTAATTAGCATACCGAATATTACTTGGAATGTGAATTGGAACGGAATCCGATATTAATAATACTATTTTAAAATTTTTACCTATTTAAAAAAACATAGACTAAAATATAAAATTGCGATATCCTGTATCTCGAAAACTATAATAAATAATTCAATTTGGCAAACGGCTACGTAATTAGCACGCCGAATATTACTTGGAATATGAATTGTAACGAAATCCGAAATTAATAATACTCATGGAATTTTGGTCAATTTTAAAAGGCAGAGGAAAAAAAATTTAAAATTCTGATAGCCTGTACCTCGGAAAATATAAGAAATAATTGCGCTAAAATTGCGATAGCCTGTATGTCGAAAACTATAAGAAATAATTCAATTTGGAAAACGGCTACGTAATTAGCACGCCGAATATTGCTTGGAATGTGAATTATAACGAAATCCTATATTAATAATACTCTTTTAAAATATTGTTCATTTATAAAAAAACAGAGAGTAAAATGTAAAATTCCAATTGCCTGTATCTCGAAAACTATAATGAATAATTCAATTTGGCAAAGGCTACGTAATTAGCACGCCTATTATTACTTGGAATATGAATTGGAACGAAATCCAAAATTAATAAGACTCTTAAAATTTTGGTCAATTTTAAAGAGCAGAGGCTAAAATGTAAAATTCCGATAGCCTGTACCTCGGAAAATATAAGAAATAATCCAATTTGGCAAACGGCTACAAAATTAGCAAGCCTATTATTACTTGGAATATGAATTGGAACGAAATCCGAAATTAATAAGACTCATTTTAAATTTCGGTCAATTTTAAAAAACAGAGACTAATATGTAAAATTGCGATTGCTTGTATTTCGGAAACTATAAGAAATAATCCAATTAGCAAAGGGCTACGTAATTAGCATACCGAATATTACTTGGAATGTGAATTGGAACGGAATCCGATATTAATAATACTATTTTAAAATTTTTACCTATTTTAAAAAACATAGACTAAAATATAAAATTGCGATATCCTGTATCTCGAAAACTATAATAAATAATTCAATTTGGCAAACGGCTACGTAATTAGCACGCCGAATATTACTTGGAATATGAATTGTAACGAAATCCGAAATTAATAATACTCATGGAATTTTGGTCAATTTTAAAAGGCAGAGGAAAAAAAAATTAAAATTCTGATAGCCTGTACCTCGGAAAATATAAGAAATAATTGCGCTAAAATTGCGATAGCCTGTATGTCGAAAACTATAAGAAATAATTCAATTTGGAAAACGGCTATGTAATTAGCACGCCGAATATTGCTTGGAATGTGAATTATAACGAAATCCTATATTAATAATACTCTTTTAAAATATTGTTCATTTATAAAAAACAGAGAGTAAAATGTAAAATTTCAATTGCCTGTATCTCGAAAACTATAATGAATAATTCAATTTGGCAAATGGCTACGTAATTAGCACGCCTATTATTACTTGGAATATGAATTGGAACGAAATCCAAAATTAATAAGACTCTTAAAATTTTGGTCAATTTTAAAGAGCAGAGGCTAATATATAAAATTCCGATAGCCTGTACCTCGGAAAATATAAGAAATAATCCAATTTGGCAAACGGCTACATAATTAGCACGCCTATTATTACTTGGAATATGAATTGGAACGAAATCCGAAATTAATAAGACTCATTTTAAATTTCGGTCAATTTTAAAAAACAGAGACTAATATGTAAAATTGCGATTGCTTGTATTTCGGAAACTATAAGAAATAATCCAATTAGCAAAGGGCTACGTAATTAGCATACCGAATATTACTTGGAATGTGAATTGGAACGGAATCCGATATTAATAATACTATTTTAAAATTTTTACCTATTTTAAAAAACATAGACTAAAATATAAAATTGCGATATCCTGTATCTCGAAAACTATAATAAATAATTCAATTTGGCAAACGGCTACGTAATTAGCACGCCGAATATTACTTGGAATATGAATTGTAACGAAATCCGAAATTAATAATACTCATGGAATTTTGGTCAATTTTAAAAGGCAGAGGAAAAAAAATTTAAAATTCTGATAGCCTGTACCTCGGAAAATATAAGAAATAATTGCGCTAAAATTGCGATAGCCTGTATGTCGAAAACTATAAGAAATAATTCAATTTGGAAAACGGCTACGTAATTAGCACGCCGAATATTGCTTGGAATGTGAATTATAACGAAATCCTATATTAATAATACTCTTTTAAAATATTGTTCATTTATAAAAAACAGAGAGTAAAATGTAAAATTTTAATTGCCTGTATCTCGAAAACTATAATGAATAATTCAATTTGGCAAATGGCTACGTAATTAGCACGCCTATTATTACTTGGAATATGAATTGGAACGAAATCCAAAATTAATAAGACTCTTAAAATTTTGGTCAATTTTAAAGAGCAGAGGCTAATATATAAAATTCCGATAGCCTGTACCTCGGAAAATATAAGAAATAATCTAATTTGGCAAACGGCTACATAATTAGCACGCCTATTATTACTTGGAATATGAGTTGGAACGAAATCCGAAATTAATAAGACTCTTAAAATTTTGGTCAATTTTAAAGAGCAGAGGCTGAAATGTAAAATTCCGATAGCCTGTACTTCAGAAACCATAAGAAATAATCCAATTTGACAAACGGCTACGTAATTAGCATACCGAATATTACTTGGAATGTGAATTGGAACGGAATCCGATATTAATAATACTATTTTAAAATTTTTACCTATTTTAAAAAACATAGACTAAAATATAAAATTGCGATATCCTGTATCTCGAAAACTATAATAAATAATTCAATTTGGCAAACGGCTACGTGATTAGCACGCCGAATATTACTTGGAATATGAATTGTAACGAAATCCGAAATTAATAATACTCATGGAATTTTGGTCAATTTTAAAAGGCAGAGGAAAAAAAATTTAAAATTCTGATAACCTGTACCTCGGAAAATATAAGAAATAATAAAATTTGGCATACGACTACGTAATTAGTACGATGAATATTACTTGGAATATGAGTAGGAACGAAATCCGAAATTAATGACTCTTTTAAAATTTCGGTCAATTTTAAAAAACAGAGACTAAAATGTAAAATTCCGATTTCCTGTACTTCGAAAACTATAATAAATAATTCAATTTGGCAAACGGCTACGTAATTAGCACGCCGAATATTACTTGGAATATGAATTGTAACGAAATCCGAAATTAATAATACTCATGGAATTTTGGTCAATTTTTAAAGGCAGAGGAAAAAAAATTTAAAATTCTGATAGCCTGTACCTCGGAAAATATAAGAAATAATAAAATTTGGCATACGACTACGTAATTAGTACGATGAATATTACTTGGAATATGAGTAGGAACGAAATCCGAAATTAATGACTCTTTTAAAATTTCGGTCAATTTTAAAAAACAGAGACTAAAATGTAAAATTCCGATTTCCTGTACTTCGAAAACTATAATAAATAATTCAATTTGGCAAATGGCTACATAATTAGCACGCCTATTATAACTTGGAATATGAATTGGAACGAAATCCGAAATTAGTAAAACTCATTTTAAATTTCGGTCAATTTTAAAAGACAGAGACTAAAATGTAAAATTGCGATTGCTTGTATTTCGAAAACTATAAGAAATAATCCAATTGGCAAAGGGCTACGTAATTAGCATTCCGAATATTTCTTACAATGTGAATTGGAACGAAATCCGATATTAATAACACTATTTTAAAATTTTTACCTATTTTAAAAAACAGAGACTAAAATATGAAATTGCGATAGCCTGTATCTCGAAAACTATAGAAATAATCCAATTTGGCAAACGGCTACGTAATTAGCACACCGAATATTACTTGGAATGTGAATTGGAACGAAATCCGATATTATTAATACTATTTTAAACTTTTTGCCTATTTTAAAAAACAGAGACTAAAATATAAAATTGCGATAGCCTGTATCTCGAAAGCTATAATAAATAATTCAATTTGGCAAACCGCTACGTAATTAGCACGCCGAATATTACTTGGAGTATGAATTGGAACGAAATCCGAAATTAATAAGACTATTAAAATTTTGGTCAATTTTAAAAAACAGAAAATAAAATTGTAAAATTCTGATAGCCTGTATCTCGAAAACAATAAGAAATAATCCAATTTAGCAAACGGCTACGTAATTAGCACGCCGAATATTACTTGGTATATGAAGTGGAAAGAAATCTCAAATTAATAAGACTTAAAATTTTGGTCAATTTTAAAAAACAGAGGCTAAAATGTAAAATTCCAATTGCCTGTATCCCGAAAACTATAATGAATAATTCAATTTGGCAAATGGCTACGTAATTAGCACGCCTATTATTACTTGGAATATGAATTGGAACGAAATCCGAAATTAATAAGACTATTAAAATTTTGGTAAATTTTAAAAAACAGAAAAAAATTTGTAAAATTCTGATAGCCTGTATCTCGAAAACAATAAGAAATAATCCAACTTAGCAAACGGCTACGTAATTAGCACGCCGAATATTACTTGGTATATGAAGTGGAAAGAAATCTCAAATTAATAAGACTGTTAAAATTTTGGTCAATTTTAAAGAGCAGAGGCTAAAATGTAAAATTCCGATAGCCTGTACCTCGGAAAATATAAGAAATAATCCAATTTGGCAAACGGCTACGTAATTAGCACGCCTATTATTACTTGGAATACGAATTGGAACGAAATCCGAAATTAATAAAACTCATTTTAAATTTCGGTCAATTTTAAAAAACAGAGACTAAAATGTAAAATTGCGATTGCTTGTATTTCGGAAATTATAAGAAATAATCCAATTTGGCAAACGGCTACATAATTAGCACGCCTATTATTACTTGGAATATGAGTTGGAACGAAATCCGAAATTAATAAGACTCTTAAAATTTTGGTCAATTTTAAAGAGCAGAGGCTAAAATGTAAAATTCCGATAGCCTGTACCTCGGAAAATATAAGAAATAATCCAATTTGACAAACGGCTCCATAATTAGCAACCCTATTATTACTTGGAATATGAATTGGAACGAAATCCAATATTAATAACACTATTTTAAAATTTTTACCTATTTTAAAAAACAGAGACTAAAATATGAAATTGCGATAGCCTGTATCTCGAAAGCTATAATAAATAATTCAATTTGGCAAACGGCTACGTAATTAGCACGCCGAATATTACTTGGAATATGAATTGGAACCAAATCCGAAATTAATAAGACTATTAAAGTTTTGGTCAAATTTAAAAAACAGAGACAAAAATGTAAAATTCTGATAGTCTGTATATCGAAAACCATAAGAAATAATCCAATTTGGCAAACGGCTACGTAATTAGCACGCCGAATATTACTTGGAATATGAATTGCAAAGAAATAAGAAATTAGTAAGACTCTTAAAATTTTGGTCAATTATAAAAAGCAGAGACTAAAATGTAAAATTCCGATAGAATGTATCTCTAAAACTATAAGAAATAATACAATTTGGTAAACGGATACGTAATTAGAATAAAGAATATTACTTGGAATGTGAATTGGAACGAAATCCTATATTAATAATACGCTTTAAAAGATTGGTCATTTATAAAAAACAGAGAGTAAAATGTAAAATTCTGATAGCCTGTATTTCGGAAACTATAAGAAATAATCCAATTGGCAAAGGGCTACGTAATTAGCATTCCGAATATTACTTGGAATGTGAATTGAATAGAAATCCGAAATTAATAATACTATTTTAAAATTTTTGCCTATTTTAAAAAACATAGACTAAAATATAAAATTGCGATATCCTGTATCTCGAAAACTATAATAAATAATTCAATTTGGCAAACGGCTACGTAATTAGCACGCCCAATATTACTTGGAATATGAATTGTAACGAAAACCGAAATTAATAAGGCTCATGAAATTTTGGTCAATTTTAAAAGGCAGAGAAAAAAATGTAAAATTCTGATAGCCTGTACCTCGGAAAATATAAGAAATAATAAAATTTGGCATACGACTACGTAATTAGTACGATGATTATTACTTGGAATATGAGTAGGAACGAAATCCGAAATTAAAGACTCTTTTAAAATTTCGGCCAATTTTAAAAAACAGAGACTAAAATGTAAAATTCCGATTTCCTGTGCTTCGAAAACTATAATAAATAATTCAATTTGGCAAATGGCTACGTAATTAGCACGCCTATTATTACTTGGAATATGAATTGGAACGAAATCCGAAATTAATAAGACTCATTTTAAATTTCGGTCAATTTTAAAAAACAGAGACTAAAATATAAAATTGCGATTGCTTGTATTTCGGAAATTATAAGAAATAATCCAATTGGCAAAGGGCTACGTTATTAGCATTCCGAATATTACTCGGAATGTGAATTGAAAAGAAATCCTATATTAATAATACTATTTTAAAATTTTTGCTATTTTAAAAAACAGGGACTAAAATATAAAATTGCGATATCTTGTATCTCGAAAACTATAATAAATAATTCAATTTGGCAAATGGCCACGTAATTAGCACGCCGAATATTACTTGGAATGGGAATAATAACGAAATCCAATATTAATAATACTCTTTTAAAATTTTTGCCTATTTTAAAAAACAGAGACTAAAATGTAAAATTGCGATAGCCTGTATCCCGAAAACTATAGAAATAATCCAATTTGGCAAACGGCTACGTAATTAGCACGCCGATTATTACTTGGAATATGAGTTGGTTCGAAATTCGAAATTAATAAGACTCTTTTAAAATTTCGGTCAATTTTAAGAAACAGAAACTATAATAAATAATCCAATTGGCAAAGGGCTACGTAATTAGCATTCCGAATATTACTTGGAATGTGAATTGGAACGAAATCCGAAATTAATAAAACTATTAAAATTTTGGTCAATTTTAAAAAGCAGAGACTAAAATGTAAAATTCTGATAGCCTGTACCTCGGAAACCATAAGAAATAATCCAATATGGCAAACGGCTACGTACTTAGCACACCGAACATCACTTGAAATATGAATTGGAAAGAAATCTCAAATTAATAAGACTTAAAATTTTGGTCAATTTTAAAAAACAGAGGCTAAAATGTAAAATTCCAATTGCCTGTATCTCGAAAACTATAATGAATAATTCAATTTGGCAAAAGGCTACGTAATTAGCACGGCTATTATTACTTATAATATGAATTGGAACGAAATCCGTAATTAATCAGACTCTTAAAATTTTGGTCAATTTTAAAGAGCAGAGGCTAAAATGTAAAATTCCGATAGCCTGTACCATGGAAAATATAAGAAATAATCCAATTTGGCAAACGGTTACATAATTAGCACGCCTATTATTACTTGGAATATGAATTGGAACGAAATCCGAAATTAATAAGTCTCATTTTAAATTTCGGTCAATTTTAAAAAACAGAGACTAATATGTAAAATTGCGATTGCTTGTATTTCGGAAACTATAAGAAATAATCCAATTGGCAATGGGCTACGTAATTAGCATTCCGAATATTACTTGGAATGTGAATTGGAACGGAATCCGATATTAATAATACTATTTTAAAATTTTTACCTATTTTAAAAACAGTGACCAAAATATGAAATTGCGATAGCCTGTATCTCGAAAGCTATAATAAATAATTCAATTTGGCAAACCGCTACGTAATTAGCACGCCGAATATTACTGGAAATATGAATTGGAACGAAATCCGAAATTAATAAGTCTATTAAAATTTTGGTCAATTTTAAAAAACAGAAAAACAAAATGTAAAATTCTGATAGCCTGTATCTCGAAAACAATAAAAAATAATCTAATTTAGCAAACGGCTACGTAATTAGCACGCCGAATATTACTTGGTATATCAATTGGAAAGAAATCCCAAATTAATAAGACTCTTAAAATTTTGTTCAATTTTAAAGAGCAGAGGCTAAAATGTAAAATTCCGATAGCCTGTACCACGGAAAATATAAGAAATAATCCAATTTGTGAAACGGCTACGTAATTAGCACGCCTATTATTACTTGGAATAAGAATTGGAACGAAATCCGAAATTAATAAGACTCATTTTAAATTTCGGTCAATTTTAAAAAACAGAGACGAAAATGTAAAATTGCGATTGCTTGTATTTCGAAAACTATAAGAAATAATCCGATTGGCAAAGGGCTACGTAATTAGCATTCCGAATATTACTTGGAATGTGAATTGGAACGAAATCCAATATTAATAACACTATTTTAAAATTTTTACCTATTTTAAAAAACAGAGACTAAAATATGAATTTGCGATAGCCTGTATCTCGAAAGCTATAATAAATAATTCAATTTGACAAACCGCTACGTAATTAGCACGCCGAATATTACTTGGTATATGAATTGGAACGAAATCCGAAATTAATAAGGCTATTAAAATTTTGGTCAATTTTAAAAAACAGAAAAAAAAATGTAAAATTCTGATAGCCTGTATCTCGAAAACTATAAGAAATAATCCAATTTAGCAAACGGCTACGTAATTACCACGCCGAATATTACTTGATATATCAATTGGAAAGAAATCTCAAATTAATAAGACTCTTAAAATTTTGGTCAATTTTAAAGAGCAGAGGCTAAAATGTAAAATTCCGATAGCCTGTACCACGGAAAATATAAGAAATAATCCAATTTGGCAAACGGCTACGTAATTAGCACGCCTATTATTACTTGGAATATGAATTGGAACGAAATCCGAAATTAATAAGACTCATTTTAAATTTCGGTCAATTTTAAAAAACAGAGACTAAAATGTAAAATTGCGATTGCTTGTATTTCGAAAACTATAAGAAATAATCCGATTGGCAAAGGGCTACGTAATTAGCATTCCGAATATTACTTGGAATGTGAATTGGAACGAAATCCAATATTAATAACACTATTTTAAAATTTTTACCTATTTTAAAAAACAGAGACTAAAATATGAAATTGCGATAGCCTGTATCTCGAAAGCTATAATAATTAATTCAATTTGGCAAACGGCTACGTAATTAGCACGCCGAATATTATTTGGAATATGAATTGGAACCAAATCCGAAATTAATAAGACTATTAAAGTTTTGGTCAATTTTAAAAAACAGAGACAAAAATGTAAAATTCTGATAGTCTGTATATCGAAAACCATAAGAAATAATCCAATTTGGCAAACGGCTACGTAATTAGCACGCCGAATATTACTTGGAATATGAATTGCAAAGAAATACCAAATTAATAAGACTCTTAAAATTTTGGTCAATTATAAAAAGCAGAGACTAAAATGTAAAATTCCGATAGAAAGTATCTCTAAAACTATAAGAAATAATACAATTTGGTAAACGGATACGTAATTAGAATGAAGAATATTACTTGGTATGTGAATTGGAACGAAATCCTATATTAATAATACGCTTTAAAAATATTGGTCATTTATAAAAAACAGAGAGTAAAATGTAAAATTCTGATAGCCTGTATTTCGGAAACTATAAGAAATAATCCAATTGGCAAAGGGCTACGTAATTAGCATTCCGAATATTACTTGGAATGTGAATTGAAAAGAAATCCGATATTAATAATACTATTTTAAAATTTTTGCCTATTTTAAAAATCATAGACTAAAATATAAAATTGGGATATCCTGTATCTCGAAAACTATAATAAATAATTCAATTTGGCAAACGGCTACGTAATTAGCACTCCGAATATTACTTGGAATATGAATTGTAACGAAATCCGAAATTAATAGTACTCATGGAATATTAATAATACTATTTTAAAATTTTTACCTATTTTAAAAACAGAGACCAAAATATAAAATTGCGATATCCTGTATCTCGAAAACTATAATAAATAATTCAATTTGGCAAATGGCCACGTAATTAGCACGCCGAATATTACTTGAAATGGGAATTATAACGAAATCCAATATTAATAATACTCTTTTAAACTTTTTGCCTATTTTAAAAAACAGAGACTAAAATGTAAAATTGCGACAGCCTGTATCCCGAAAACTATAGAAATAATCCAATTTGGCAAACGGCTACGTAATTAGCACGCCGATTGTTGCTTGGAATATGAGTTGGATCGAAATTCGAAATTAATAAGACTCTTTTAAAATTTCGGTCAATTTTAAGAAACAGAAACTATAATAAATAATCCAATTGGCAAAGGGCTACGTAATTAACATTCCAAATATTACTTGGAATGTGAATTGGAACGAAATCCGAAATTAATAAGACTATTAAAATTTTGGTCAATTTTAAAAAGCAGAGACTAAAATGTAAAATTCTGATAGCCTACACCTCGGAAACCATAAGAAAAAATCCAATATGGCAAACGGCTACGTACTTAGCACACCGAACATCACTTGAAATATGAATTGGAAAGAAATCTCAAATTAATAAGACTTAAAATTTTGGTCAATTTTAAAAAACAGAGGCTAAAATGTAAAATTCCAATTGCCTGTATCTCGAAAACTATAATGAATAATTCAATTTGGCAAATGGCTACGTAATTAGCACGCCTATTATTACTTGGAATATGAATTGGAACGAAATCCGTAATTAATCAGACTCTTAAAATTTTGGTCAATTTTAAAGAGCAGAGGCTAAAATGTAAAATTCCGATTTCCTGTACTTCGAAAACTATAATAAATAATTCAATTTGGCAAATGGCTACGTTATTAGCACGCCTATTATTACTTGGAATATGAATTGGAAGGAAATCCGAAATTATTGACTCTTTTAAAATTTCGATCAATTTTAAAAAACAGAGACTAAAATGTAAAATTCCGATTTCCTGTACTTCGAAAACTATAATAAATAATTCAATTTGGCAAATGGCTACGTAATTAGCACGCCTATTATTACTTGGAATATGAATTGGAACGAAATCCGAAATTAATAAGACTCATTTTAAATTTCGGTCAATTTTAAAAAACAGAGACTAAAATATAAAATTGCGGTTGCTTGTATTTCGGAAATTATAAGAAATAATCCAATTGGCAAAGGGCTACGTTATTAGCATTCCGAATATTACTCGGAATGTGAATTGTAAAGAAATCCGATATTAAAAATACTATTTTAAAATTTTTGCTATTTTAAAAAACAGGGACTAAAATATAAAATTGCGATATCCTGTATCTCGAAAACTATAATAAATAATTCAATTTGGCAAACGGCTACGTAATTAGCACGCCGAATATTACTTGGAATATGCATTGTAACGAAATCCGAAATTAATAATACTCATGAAATTTTGGTCAATTTTAAAAGGCAGAGGAAAAAAATGTAAAATTCTGATAGCCTGTACCTCGGAAAATATAAGAAATAATAAAATTTGGCATACGACTACGTAATTAGTACGATGAATATTACTTGGAATATGAGTAGGAACGAAATCCGAAATTAATGACTCTTTTAAAATTTCGGTCAATTTTAAAAAACAGAGACTAAAATGTAAAATTCCGATTTCCTGTACTTCGAAAACTATAATAAATAATTCAATTTGGCAAATGGCTACGTAATTAGCACGCCTATTATAACTTGGGATATGAATTGGAACGAAATCCGAAATTAATAAGACTCATTTTAAATTTCGGTCAATTTTAAAAAACAGAGACTAATATGTAAAATTGCGATTGCTTGTATTTCGGAAACTATAAGAAATAATCCAATTAGCAAAGGGCTACGTAATTAGCATACCGAATATTACTTGGAATGTGAATTGGAAAGGAATCCGATATTAATAATACTATTTTAAAATTTTTACCTATTTTAAAAAACATAGACTAAAATATAAAATTGCGATATCCTGTATCTCGAAAACTATAATAAATAATTCAATTTGGCAAACGGCTACGTAATTAGCACGCCGAATATTACTTGGAATATGAATTGTAACGAAATCCGAAATTAATAATACTCATGGAATTTTGGTCAATTTTAAAAGGCAGAGGAAAAAAAATTTAAAATTCTGATAGCCTGTATCTCGGAAAATATAAGAAATAATAAAATTTGGCATACGACTACGTAATTAGTACGATGAATATTACTTGGGATATGAGTAGGAACGAAATCCGAAATTAATGACTCTTTTAAAATTTCGGTCAATTTTAAAAAACAGAGACTAAAATGTAAAATTCCGATTTCCTGTACTTCGAAAACTATAATAAATAATTCAATTTGGCAAATGGCTACGTAATTAGCACGCCTATTATAACTTGGAATATGAATTGGAACGAAATCCGAAATTAGTAAGACTCATTTTAAATTTCGGTCAATTTTAAAAGACAGAGACTAAAATATAAAATTGCGATTGCTTGTATTTCGAAAACTATAAGAAATAATCCAATTGGCAAAGGGCTACGTAATTAGCATTCCGAATATTTCTTGGAATGTGAATTGGAACGAAATCCGATATTAATAACACTATTTTAAAATTTTTACCTATTTTAAAATACAGAGACTAAAATATGAAATTACGATAGCCTGTATCTCGAAAGCTATAATAAATAATTCAATTTGGCAAACCGCTACGTAATTAGCACGCCGAATATTACTTGGAGTATGAATTGGAACGAAATCCGAAATTAATAAGACTATTAAAATTTTGGTCAATTTTAAAAAACAGAAAAAAAATTGTAAAATTCTGATAGCCTGTATCTCGAAAACAATAAGAAATAATCCAATTTAGCAAACGGCTACGTAATTAGCACGCCGAATATTACTTGGTATATGAAGTGGAAAGAAATCTCAAATTAATAAGACTTAAAATTTTGGTCAATTTTAAAAAACAGAGGCTAAAATGTAAAATTCCAATTTCCTGTATCTCGAAAACTATAATGAATAATTCAGTTTGGCAAATGGCTACGTATTTAGCACGCCTATTATTACTTGGAATATGAATTGGAACGAAATCCGAAATTAATAAGACTATTAAAATTTTGGTAAATTTTAAAAAACAGAAAAAAAATTGTAAAATTCTGATAGCCTGTATCTCGAAAACAATAAGAAATAATCCAATTTAGCAAACGGCTACGTAATTAGCACGCCGAATATTACTTGGTATATGAAGTGGAAAGAAATCTCAAATTAATAAGACTGTTAAAATTTTGGTCAATTTTAAAGAGCAGAGGCTAAAATGTAAAATTCCGATAGCCTGTACCTCGGAAAATATAAGAAATAATCCAATTTGGCAAACGGCTACGTAATTAGCACGCCTATTATTACTTGGAATACGAATTGGAACGAAATCCGAAATTAATAAAACTCATTTTAAATTTCGGTCAATTTTAAAAAACAGAGACTAAAATGTAAAATTGCGATTGCTTGTATTTCGGAAATTATAAGAAATAATCCAATTTGGCAAACGGCTACATAATTAGCACGCCTATTATTACTTGGAATATGAGTTGGAACGAAATCCGAAATTAATAAGACTCTTAAAATTTTGGTCAATTTTAAAAAACAGAAAAACAAAATGTAAAATTCTGATAGCCTGTATCTCGAAAACAATAAGAAATAATCCAATTTAGCAAACGGCTACGCAATTAGCACGCCGAATATTACTTGGTATATGAAGTGGAAAGAAATCTCAAATTAATAAGACTGTTAAAATTTTGGTCAATTTTAAAGAGCAGAGGCTAAAATGTAAAATTCCGATAGCCTGTACCTAGGAAAATATAAGAAATAATCCAATTTGGTAAACGGCTACGTAATTAGCACGCCTATTATTACTTGGAATATGAGTTGGAACGAAATCCGAAATTAATAAGACTCTTAAAATTTTGGTCAATTTTAAAGAGCAGAGGCTAAAATGTAAAATTCCGATAGCCTGTACCTCGGAAAATATAAGAAATAATCCAATTTGGCAAACGGCTACGTAATTTGCACGCCTATTATTACTTGGAATATGAATTGGAACGAATTCCGAAATTAATAAGACTCATTTTAAATTTCGGTCAATTTTAAAAAACAGAGACTAAAATGTAAAATTGCGATTGCTTGTATTTCGGAAATTATAAAAAATAATCCAATTTGGCAAACGGCTACGTAATTAGCACGCCGAATATTACTTGGAATGTGAGTTGGAACGAAATCCGAAATTAATAAGACTCTTAAAATTTTGGTCAATTTTAAAGAGCAGAGGCTAAAATGTAAAATTCCGATAGCCTGTACCTCGGAAAATATAAGAAATAATTCAATTTGGCAAACGGCTACGTAATTTGCACGCCTATGATTACTTGGAATATGAATTGGAACGAAATCCGAAATTAATAAGACTCATTTTAAATTTCGGTCAATTTTAAAAAACAGAGACTAAAATGTAAAATTGCGATTGCTTGTATTTCGGAAATTATAAAAAATAATCCAATTTGGCAAACGGCTACGTAATTAGCACGCCGAATATTACTTGGAATGTGAATTGGAACGAAATCCGATATTATTAATACTATTTTAAACTTTTTGCCTATTTAAAAAACAGAGACTAAAATATAAAATTGCGATAGCCTGTATCTCGAAAGCTATAATAAATAATTCAATTTGGCAAACGGCTACGTAATTAGCACGCCGAATATTACTTGGAATATGAATTGTAACGAAATCCGAAATTAATAAGACTCATGAAATTTTGGTCAATTTTAAAAGGCAGAGAAAAAAATGTAAAATTCTTATAGCCTGTACCTCGTAAAATATAAGAAATAATAAAATTTGACATACGACTACGTAATTAGTACGATGATTATTACTTGGAATATGAGTAGGAACGAAATCCGAAATTAATGACTCTTTTAAAATTTCGGTCAATTTTAAAAAACAGAGACTAAAATGTAAAATTCCGATTTCCTGTATTTCGAAAACTATAATAAATAATTCAATTTGGCAAATGGCTACGTAATTAGCACGCCTATTATTACTTGGAATATGAATTGGAACGAAATCCGAAATTAATAAGACTCATTTTAAATTTCGGTCAATTTTAAGAAACAGAGACTAAAATATAAAATTGCGATTGCTTGTATTTCGGAAATTATAAGAAATAATCCAATTGGCAAAGGGCTACGTTATTAGCATTCCGAATATTACTCGGAATGTGAATTGAAAAGAAATCCGATATTAATAATACTATTTTAAAATTTTTGCTATTTTAAAAAACAGGGACTAAAATATAAAATTGCGATATCCTGTATCTCGAAAACTATAATAAATAATTCAATTTGGCAAACGGCCACGTAATTAGCACGCCGAATATTACTTGGAATGGGAATTATAACGATATCCAATATTAATAATACTCTTTTAAAATTTTTGCCTATTTTAAAAAACAGAGACTAAAATGTAAAATTGCGATAGCCTGTATCCCGAAAACTATAGAAATAATCCAATTTGGCAAACGGTTACGTAATTAGCACGCCGATTATTACTTGGAATATGAGTTGGATCGAAATCCGAAATTAATAAGACTCTTTTAAAATTTCGGTCAATTTTAAGAAACAGAAACTATAAGAAATAATCCAATTGGCAAAGGGCTACGTAATTAGCATTCCGAATATTACTTGGAATGTGAATTGGAACGAAATCCGAAATTAATAAGACTATTAAAATTTTGGTCAATTTTAAAAAGCAGAGACTAAAATGTAATATTCTGATAGCCTGTACCTCGGAAACCATAAGAAATAATCCAATATGGCAAACTTAGCACATCGAACATCACTTGAAATATGAATTGGAAAAAAATCTCAAATTAATAAGACTTAAAATTTTGGTCAATTTTAAAAAACAGAGGCTAAAATGTAAAATTCCAATTGCCTGTATCTCGAAAACTATAATGAATAATTCAATTTGGCAAATGGCTACGTAATTAGCACGCCTATTATTACTTGGAATATGAATTGGTACGAAATCCGAAATTAATAAGACTCATTTTAAATTTCGGTCAATTTTAAAAAACAGAGACTAAAATGTAAAATTGCGATTGCTTGTATTTCGAAAACTATAAGAAATAATCCAATTGGCAAAGGGCTACGTAATTATCAAACCGAATATTTCTTGGAATGTGAATTGGAACGAAATCCGATATTAATAACACTATTTTAAAATTTTTACCTATTTTAAAAAACAGAGACTAAAACATGAAATTGCGATAGCCTGTATCTCGAAAGCTATAATAAATAATTCAATTTGGCAAACCGCTACGTAATTAGCACGCCGAATATTACTTGGAATATGAATTGGAACGAAATCCGAAATTAATAAGACTATTAAAATTTTGGTCAATTTTAAAAAACAGAAAAAAATTGTAAAATTATGATAGCCTGTATCTCGAAAACAATAAGAAATAATCCAATTTAGCAAACGGCTACGTAATTAGCACGCCGAATATTACTTGGTATATGAAGTGGAAAGAAATCTCAAATTAATAAGACTGTTAAAATTTTGGTCAATTTTAAAGAGCAGAGGCTAAAATGTAAAATTCCGATAGCCTGTACCTCGGAAAATATAAGAAATAATCCAATTTGGCAAACGGCTACGTAATTAGCACGCCTATTATTACTTGGAATACGAATTGGAACGAAATCCGAAATTAAAAAGACTGATTTTAAATTTCGGTCAATTTTAAAAAACAGAGACTAAAATGTAAAATTGCGATTGCTTGTATTTCGGAAATTATAAGAAATAATCCAATTTGGCAAACGGCTTCATAATTAGCACGCCTATTATTACTTGGAATATGAGTTGGAACGAAATCCGAAATTAATAAGACTCTTAAAATTTTGGTCAATTTTAAAAGCAGAGGCTAAAATGTAAAATTCCGATAGCCTGTACCTCGGAAAATATAAGAAATAATCCAATTTGACAAACGTCTACGTAATTTGCACGCCTATTATTACTTGGAATATGAATTGGAACGAAATCCGAAATTAATAAGACTCATTTAAAATTTCGGTCAATTTTAAAAAACAGAGACTAAAATGTAAAATTGCGATTGCTTGTATTTCGGAAATTATAAGAAATAATCCAATTTGGCAAACGGCTAGGTAATTAGCACGCCGAATATTACTTGGAATGTGAATTGGAACAAAATCCGATATTATTAATACTATTTTAAACTTTTTGCCTATTTTAAAAAACAGAGACTAAAATATAAAATTGCGATAGCCTGTATCTCGAGAGCTATAATAAATAATTCAATTTGGCAAACGGCTACGTAATTAGCACGCCGAATATTACTTGGAATATGAATTGGAACCAAATCCGAAATTAATAAGACTATTAAAGTTTTGGTCAATTTTAAAAAACAGAGACAAAAATAAAAATTCTGATAGCCTGTATATCGAAAACCATAAGGAATAATCCAATTTGGCAAACGGCTACGTAACTAGCACGCCGAATATTACTTGGAATATGAATTGCAAAGAAATAAGAAATTAATAAGACTCTTAAAATTTTGGTCAATTATAAAAAGCAGAGACTAAAAAGTAAAATTCCGATAGAATGTATCTCTAAAACTATAAGAAATAATACAATTTGGTAAACGGATACGTAATTAGAATGAAGAATATTACTTGGAATGTGAATTGGAACGAAATCCTATATTAATAATACGCTTTAAAAAGATTTTTTCATTTATAAAAAACAGAGAGTAAAATGTAAAATTCTGATAGCCTGTATTTCGGAAACTATAAGAAATAATCCAATTGGCAAAGGGCTACGTAATTAGCACTCCGAATATTACTTGGAATGTGAATTGAAAAGAAATCCGAAATTAATAATACTATTTTAAAATTTTTGCCTATTTTAAAAAACATAGACTAAAATATAAAATTGCGATATCCTGTATCTCGAAAACTATAATAAATAATTCAATTTGGCAAACGGCTACGTAATTAGCACGCCGAATATTACTTGGAATATGAATTGTAACGAAAACCGAAATTAATAAGACTCATGAAATTTTGGTCAATTTTAAAAGGCAGAGAAAAAAATGTAAAATTCTGATAGCCTGTACCTCGGAAAATATAAGAAATAATAAAATTTGGCATACGACTACGTAATTAATACGATGATTATTACTTGGAATATGAGTAGGGACGAAATCCGAAATTAATGACTGTTTTAAAATTTCGGTCAATTTTAAAAAACAGAGACTAAAATGTAAAATTCCGATTTCCTGTACTTCGAAAACTATAATAAATAATTCAATTTGGCAAATGGCTACGTAATTAGCACGCCCATTATTACTTGGAATATGAATTGGAACGAAATCCGAAATTAATAAGACTCATTTTAAATTTCGGTCAATTTTAAAAAACAGCGACTAAACTAGAAAATTGCGATTGCTTGTATTTCAGAAATTATAAGAAATAATCCAATTGGCAAAGGGCTACGTTATAAGCATTCCGAATATTACTCGGAATGTGAATTGAAAAGAAATCCGATATTAATAATACTATTTTAAAATTTTTGCTATTTTAAAAAACAGGGACTAAAATATAAAATTGCGATATCCTGTATCTCGAAAACTATAATAAATAATTCAATTTGGCAAATGGCCACGTAATTAGCACGCCGAATATTACTTGGAATGGGTATTATAACGAAATCCAATATCAATAATACTCTTTTAAAATTTTTGCCTATTTTAAAAAACAGAGACTAAAATGTAAAATTGCGATAGCCTGTATCCCGAAAACTATAGAAATAATCCAATTTGGCAAACGGCTACGTAATTAGCACGCCGATTATTACTTGGAATATGAATTGGAACGAAATCCGAAATTAATAAGACTCATTTTAAATTTCGGTCAATTTTAAAAAACAGAGACTAAAATATAAAATTGCGATTGCTTGTATTTCGGAAATTATAAGAAATAATCCAATTGGCAAAGGGCTACGTTATTAGCGTTCCGAATATTACTCGGAATGTGAATTGAAAAGAAATCCGATATTAATAATACTATATTAAAATTTTTACCTATTTTAAAAACAGAGACCAAAATATAAAATTGCGATATCCTGTATCTCGAAAACTATAATAAATAATTCAATTTGGCAAATGGCCACGTAATTAGCACGCCGAATATTACTTGGAATGGGAATTATAACGAAATCCAATATTAATAATACTCTTTTAAAATGTTTGCCTATTTTAAAAAACAGAGACTAAAATGTAAAATTGCGATAGCCTGTATCCCGAAAACTATAGAAATAATCCAATTTGGCAAACGGCTACGTAATTAGCACGCCGATTGTTACTTGGAATATGAGTTGGATCGAAATTCGAAATTAATAAGACTCTTTTAAAATTTCGGTCAATTTTAAGAAACAGAAACTATAATAAATAATCCAATTGGCAAAGGGCTACGTAATTAGCATTCCGAATATTACTTGGAATGTGAATTGGAACGAAATCCGAAATTAATAAGACTATTAAAATTTTGGTCAATTTTAAAAACAGAGACTAAAATGTAAAATTCTGATAGCCTGTACCTCGGAAACCATAAGAAATAATCCAATATGGCAAACGGCTACGTACTTAGCACACCGAACATCACTTGAAATATGAATTGGAAAGAAATCTCAAATTAATAAGACTTAAAATTTTGGTCAATTTTAAAAAACAGAGGCTAAAATGTAAAATTCCAATTGCCTGTATCTCGAAAACTATAATGAATAATTCAATTTGGCAAATGGCTACGTAATTAGCACTCCTATTATTACTTGGAATATGAATTGGAACGAAATCCGTAATTAATCAGACTCTTAAAATTTTGGTCAATTTTAAAGAGCAGAGGCTAAAATGTAAAATTCCGATTTCCTGTACTTCGAAAACTATAATAAATAATTCAATTTGGCAAATGGCTACGTAATTAGCACGCCTATTATTACTTGGAATACGAATTGGAACGAAATCCGAAATTAATAAGACTCATTTTAAATTTCGGTCAATTTTAAAAAACAGAGGCTAAAATGTAAAATTCCGATAGCCTGTACCTCGGAAAATATAAGAAATAATCCAATTTGGCAAACGGCTACGTAATTTGCACGCCTATTATTACTTGGAATATGAATTGGAACGAATTCCGAAATTAATAAGACTCATTTTAAATTTCGGTCAATTTTAAAAAACAGAGACTAAAATGTAAAATTGCGATTGCTTGTATTTCGGAAATTATAAAAAATAATCCAATTTGGCAAACGGCTACGTAATTAGCACGCCGAATATTACTTGGAATGTGAGTTGGAACGAAATCCGAAATTAATAAGACTCTTAAAATTTTGGTCAATTTTTAAGAGCAGAGGCTAAAATGTAAAATTCCGATAGCCTGTACCTCGGAAAATATAAGAAATAATTCAATTTGGCAAACGGCTACGTAATTTGCACGCCTATGATTACTTGGAATATGAATTGGAACGAAATCCGAAATTAATAAGACTCATTTTAAATTTCGGTCAATTTTAAAAAACAGAGACTAAAATGTAAAATTGCGATTGCTTGTATTTCGGAAATTATAAAAAATAATCCAATTTGGCAAACGGCTACGTAATTAGCACGCCGAATATTACTTGGAATGTGAATTGGAACGAAATCCGATATTATTAATACTATTTTAAACTTTTTGCCTATTTAAAAAACAGAGACTAAAATATAAAATTGCGATAGCCTGTATCTCGAAAGCTATAATAAATAATTCAATTTGGCAAACGGCTACGTAATTAGCACGCCGAATATTACTTGGAATATGAATTGTAACGAAATCCGAAATTAATAAGACTCATGAAATTTTGGTCAATTTTAAAAGGCAGAGAAAAAAATGTAAAATTCTTATAGCCTGTACCTCGTAAAATATAAGAAATAATAAAATTTGACATACGACTACGTAATTAGTACGATGATTATTACTTGGAATATGAGTAGGAACGAAATCCGAAATTAATGACTCTTTTAAAATTTCGGTCAATTTTAAAAAACAGAGACTAAAATGTAAAATTCCGATTTCCTGTATTTCGAAAACTATAATAAATAATTCAATTTGGCAAATGGCTACGTAATTAGCACGCCTATTATTACTTGGAATATGAATTGGAACGAAATCCGAAATTAATAAGACTCATTTTAAATTTCGGTCAATTTTAAGAAACAGAGACTAAAATATAAAATTGCGATTGCTTGTATTTCGGAAATTATAAGAAATAATACAATTGGCAAAGGGCTACGTTATTAGCATTCCGAATATTACTCGGAATGTGAATTGAAAAGAAATCCGATATTAATAATACTATTTTAAAATTTTTGCTATTTTAAAAAACAGGGACTAAAATATAAAATTGCGATATCCTGTATCTCGAAAACTATAATAAATAATTCAATTTGGCAAACGGCCACGTAATTAGCACGCCGAATATTACTTGGAATGGGAATTATAACGATATCCAATATTAATAATACTCTTTTAAAATTTTTGCCTATTTTAAAAAACAGAGACTAAAATGTAAAATTGCGATAGCCTGTATCCCGAAAACTATAGAAATAATCCAATTTGGCAAACGGTTACGTAATTAGCACGCCGATTATTACTTGGAATATGAGTTGGATCGAAATCCGAAATTAATAAGACTCTTTTAAAATTTCGGTCAATTTTAAGAAACAGAAACTATAAGAAATAATCCAATTGGCAAAGGGCTACGTAATTAGCATTCCGAATATTACTTGGAATGTGAATTGGAACGAAATCCGAAATTAATAAGACTATTAAAATTTTGGTCAATTTTAAAAAGCAGAGACTAAAATGTAATATTCTGATAGCCTGTACCTCGGAAACCATAAGAAATAATCCAATATGGCAAACGGCTACGTACTTAGCACATCGAACATCACTTGAAATATGAATTGGAAAAAAATCTCAAATTAATAAGACTTAAAATTTTGGTCAATTTTAAAAAACAGAGGCTAAAATGTAAAATTCCAATTGCCTGTATCTCGAAAACTATAATGAATAATTCAATTTGGCAAATGGCTACGTAATTAGCACGCCTATTATTACTTGGAATATGAATTGGTACGAAATCCGAAATTAATAAGACTCATTTTAAATTTCGGTCAATTTTAAAAAACAGAGACTAAAATGTAAAATTGCGATTGCTTGTATTTCGAAAACTATAAGAAATAATCCAATTGGCAAAGGGCTACGTAATTATCAAACCGAATATTTCTTGGAATGTGAATTGGAACGAAATCCGATATTAATAACACTATTTTAAAATTTTTACCTATTTTAAAAAACAGAGACTAAAACATGAAATTGCGATAGCCTGTATCTCGAAAGCTATAATAAATAATTCAATTTGGCAAACCGCTACGTAATTAGCACGCCGAATATTACTTGGAATATGAATTGGAACGAAATCCGAAATTAATAAGACTATTAAAATTTTGGTCAATTTTAAAAAACAGAAAAAAAATTGTAAAATTATGATAGCCTGTATCTCAAAAACAATAAGAAATAATCCAATTTAGCAAACGGCTACGTAATTAGCACGCCGAATATTACTTGGTATATGAAGTGGAAAGAAATCTCAAATTAATAAGACTGTTAAAATTTTGGTCAATTTTAAAGAGCAGAGGCTAAAATGTAAAATTCCGATAGCCTGTACCTCGGAAAATATAAGAAATAATCCAATTTGGCAAACGGCTACGTAATTAGCACGCCTATTATTACTTGGAATACGAATTGGAACGAAATCCGAAATTAATAAGACTCATTTTAAATTTCGGTCAATTTTAAAAAACAGAGACTAAAATGTAAAATTGCGATTGCTTGTATTTCGGAAATTATAAGAAATAATCCAATTTGGCAAACGGCTTCATAATTAGCACGCCTATTATTACTTGGAATATGAGTTGGAACGAAATCCGAAATTAATAAGACTCTTAAAATTTTGGTCAATTTTAAAAGCAGAGGCTAAAATGTAAAATTCCGATAGCCTGTACCTCGGAAAATATAAGAAATAATCCAATTTGACAAACGTTTACGTAATTTGCACGCCTATTATTACTTGGAATATGAATTGGAACGAAATCCGAAATTAATAAGACTCATTTAAAATTTCGGTCAATTTTAAAAAACAGAGACTAAAATGTAAAATTGCGATTGCTTGTATTTCGGAAATTATAAGAAATAATCCAATTTGGCAAACGGCTAGGTAATTAGCACGCCGAATATTACTTGGAATGTGAATTGGAACAAAATCCGATATTATTAATACTATTTTAAACTTTTTGCCTATTTTAAAAAACAGAGACTAAAATATAAAATTGCGATAGCCTGTATCTCGAGAGCTATAATAAATAATTCAATTTGGCAAACGGCTACGTAATTAGCACGCCGAATATTACTTGGAATATGAATTGGAACCAAATCCGAAATTAATAAGACTATTAAAGTTTTGGTCAATTTTAAAAAACAGAGACAAAAATAAAAATTCTGATAGCCTGTATATCGAAAACCATAAGGAATAATCCAATTTGGCAAACGGCTACGTAACTAGCACGCCGAATATTACTTGGAATATGAATTGCAAAGAAATAAGAAATTAATAAGACTCTTAAAATTTTGGTCAATTATAAAAAGCAGAGACTAAAATGTAAAATTCCGATAGAATGTATCTCTAAAACTATAAGAAATAATACAATTTGGTAAACGGATACGTAATTAGAATGAAGAATATTACTTGGAATGTGAATTGGAACGAAATCCTATATTAATAATACGCTTTAAAAAGATTTTTTCATTTATAAAAAACAGAGAGTAAAATGTAAAATTCTGATAGCCTGTATTTCGGAAACTATAAGAAATAATCCAATTGGCAAAGGGCTACGTAATTAGCACTCCGAATATTACTTGGAATGTGAATTGAAAAGAAATCCGAAATTAATAATACTATTTTAAAATTTTTGCCTATTTTAAAAAACATAGACTAAAATATAAAATTGCGATATCCTGTATCTCGAAAACTATAATAAATAATTCAATTTGGCAAACGGCTACGTAATTAGCACGCCGAATATTACTTGGAATATGAATTGTAACGAAAACCGAAATTAATAAGACTCATGAAATTTTGGTCAATTTTAAAAGGCAGAGAAAAAAATGTAAAATTCTGATAGCCTGTACCTCGGAAAATATAAGAAATAATAAAATTTGGCATACGACTACGTAATTAATACGATGATTATTACTTGGAATATGAGTAGGGACGAAATCCGAAATTAATGACTGTTTTAAAATTTCGGTCAATTTTAAAAAACAGAGACTAAAATGTAAAATTCCGATTTCCTGTACTTCGAAAACTATAATAAATAATTCAATTTGGCAAATGGCTACGTAATTAGCACGCCCATTATTACTTGGAATATGAATTGGAACGAAATCCGAAATTAATAAGACTCATTTTAAATTTCGGTCAATTTTAAAAAACAGCGACTAAAATAGAAAATTGCGATTGCTTGTATTTCAGAAATTATAAGAAATAATCCAATTGGCAAAGGGCTACGTTATAAGCATTCCGAATATTACTCGGAATGTGAATTGAAAAGAAATCCGATATTAATAATACTATTTTAAAATTTTTGCTATTTTAAAAAACAGGGACTAAAATATAAAATTGCGATATCCTGTATCTCGAAAACTATAATAAATAATTCAATTTGGCAAATGGCCACGTAATTAGCACGCCGAATATTACTTGGAATGGGTATTATAACGAATTCCAATATCAATAATACTCTTTTAAAATTTTTGCCTATTTTAAAAAACAGAGACTAAAATGTAAAATTGCGATAGCCTGTATCCCGAAAACTATAGAAATAATCCAATTTGGCAAACGGCTACGTAATTAGCACGCCGATTATTACTTGGAATATGAATTGGAACGAAATCCGAAATTAATAAGACTCATTTTAAATTTCGGTCAATTTTAAAAAACAGAGACTAAAATATAAAATTGCGATTGCTTGTATTTCGGAAATTATAAGAAATAATCCAATTGGCAAAGGGCTACGTTATTAGCGTTCCGAATATTACTCGGAATGTGAATTGAAAAGAAATCCGATATTAATAATACTATATTAAAATTTTTACCTATTTTAAAAACAGAGACCAAAATATAAAATTGCGATATCCTGTATCTCGAAAACTATAATAAATAATTCAATTTGGCAAATGGCCACGTAATTAGCACGCCGAATATTACTTGGAATGGGAATTATAACGAAATCCAATATTAATAATACTCTTTTAAAATGTTTGCCTATTTTAAAAAACAGAGACTAAAATGTAAAATTGCGATAGCCTGTATCCCGAAAACTATAGAAATAATCCAATTTGGCAAACGGCTACGTAATTAGCACGCCGATTGTTACTTGGAATATGAGTTGGATCGAAATTCGAAATTAATAAGACTCTTTTAAAATTTCGGTCAATTTTAAGAAACAGAAACTATAATAAATAATCCAATTGGCAAAGGGCTACGTAATTAGCATTCCGAATATTACTTGGAATGTGAATTGGAACGAAATCCGAAATTAATAAGACTATTAAAATTTTGGTCAATTTTAAAAACAGAGACTAAAATGTAAAATTCTGATAGCCTGTACCTCGGAAACCATAAGAAATAATCCAATATGGCAAACGGCTACGTACTTAGCACACCGAACATCACTTGAAATATGAATTGGAAAGAAATCTCAAATTAATAAGACTTAAAATTTTGGTCAATTTTAAAAAACAGAGGCTAAAATATAAAATTCCAATTGCCTGTATCTCGAAAACTATAATGAATAATTCAATTTGGCCAATGGCTACGTAATTAGCACTCCTATTATTACTTGGAATATGAATTGGAACGAAATCCGTAATTAATCAGACTCTTAAAATTTTGGTCAATTTTAAAGAGCAGAGGCTAAAATGTAAAATTCCGATTTCCTGTACTTCGAAAACTATAATAAATAATTCAATTTGGCAAATGGCTACGTAATTAGCACGCCTATTATTACTTGGAATACGAATTGGAACGAAATCCGAAATTAATAAGACTCATTTTAAATTTCGGTCAATTTTAAAAAACAGAGACTAAAATGTAAAATTGCGATTGCTTGTATTTCGGAAATTATAAGAAATAATCCAATTTGGCAAACGGCTACATAATTAGCACGCCTATTATTACTTGGAATATGAGTTGGAACGAAATCCGAAATTAATAAGACTCTTAAAATTTTGGTCAATTTTAAAGAGCAGAGGCTAAAATGTAAAATTCCGATAGCCCGTACCTCGGAAAATATAAGAAATAATCGAATTTGACAAACGTCTACGTAATTTGCACGCCTATTATTACTTGGAATACGAATTGGAACGAAATCCGAAATTAATAAGACTCATTTTAAATTTCGGTCAATTTTAAAAAACAGAGACTAAAATGTAAAATTGCGATTGCTTGTATTTCGGAAATTATAAGAAATAATCCAATTTGGCAAACGGCTACGTAATTAGCACGCCGAATATTACTTGGAATGTGAATTGGAACGAAATCTGGTATTATTAATACTATTTTAAACTTTTTCTCTATTTTAAAAAACAGAGACTAAAATATAAAATTGCGATAGCCTGTATCTCGAAAGCTATAATAAATAATTCAATTTGGCAAACGGCTACGTAATTAGCACGCCGAATATTACTTGGAATATGAATTGGAACCAAATACGAAATTAATAAGACTGTTAAAGTTTTGGTCAATTTAAAAAAACAGAGACAAAAATGTAAAATTCTGATAGCCTGTACCTCGGAAACCATAAGAAATAATCCAATATGGCAAACGGCTACGTACTTAGCACACCGAACATCACTTGAAATATGAATTGGAAAGAAATCTCAAATTAATAAGACTTAAAATTTTGGTCAATTTTAAAGAGCAGAGGCTAAAATGTAAAATTCCGATTTCCTGTACTTCGAAAACTATAATAAATAATTCAATTTGGCAAATATCTACGTAATTAGCACGCCTATTATTACTTGGAATATGAATTGGAACGAAATCCGAAATTAATGACTCTTTTAAAATTTCGGTCAATTTTAAAAAACAGAGACTAAAATGTAAAATTCCGATTTCCTGTACTTCGAAAACTATAATAAATAATTCAATTTGGCAAATGGCTACGTAATTAGCACGCCTATTATTACTTGGAATATGAATTGGAACGATATCCGAAATTAATAAGACTCATTTTAAATTTCGGTCAATTCTAAAAAAAACAGAGACTAAAATATAAAATTGCGGTTGCTTGTATTTCGGAAATTATAAGAAATAATCCAATTGGCGAAGGGCTACGTTATTAGCATTCCGAATATTACTCGGAATGTGAATTGAAAAGAAATCCGATATTAATAATACTATTTTAAAATTTTTGCTATTTTAAAAAGCAGGGACTAAAATATAAAATTGCGATATCCTGTATCTCGAAAACTATAATAAATAATTCAATTTGGCAAACGGCTACGTAATTAGCACGCCGAATATTACTTGGAATATGAATTGTAACGAAATCCGAAATTAATAATTCTCATGAAATTTTGGTCAATTTTAAAAGGCAAAGGAAAAAAATGTAAAATTCTGATAGCCTGTTCCTCGGAAAATATAAGAAATAATAAAATTTGGCATACGACTACGTAATTAGTACGATGAATATTACTTGTAATATGAGTAGGAACGAAATCCGAAATTAATGACTCTTTTAAAATTTCGGTCAATTTTAAAAAACAGAGACTAAAATGTAAAATTCCGATTTCCTGTACTTCGAAAACTATAATAAATAATTCAATTTGGCAAATGGCTACGTAATTAGCACGCCTATTATAACTTGGAATATGAATTGGAACGAAATCCGAAATTAATAAGACTCATTTTAAATTTCGGTCGATTAAAAAAACAGAGACTAAAATATAAAATTGCGATTGCTTGTATTTCGGAAACTATAAGAAATAATCCAATTGGCAAAGGGCTACGTAATTAGCATTCCGAATATTTCTTGGAATGTGAATTGGAACGAAATCCGATATTAATAACACTATTTTAAAATTTTTACCTATTTTAAAAAACGGAGACTAAAATATGAAATTGCGATAGCCTGTATCTCGAAAGCTATAATAAATAATTCAATTTGGCAAACCGCTACGTAATTAGCACGCCGAATATTACTTGGAATATGAATTGGAACGAAACCCGAAATTAATAAGACTATTAAAATTTTGGTCAATTTTAAAAAACAGAAAAAAAATTGTAAAATTCTGATAGCCTGTATCTCGAAAACAATAAGATATAATGCAATTTAGCAAACGGCTACGTAATTAGCAAGCCGAATATTACTTGGTATATGAAGTGGAAAGAAATCTCAAATTAATAAGACTGTTAAAATTTTGGTCAGTTTTAAAGAGCAGAGGCTAAAATGTATAATTGCGATAGCCTGTACCTCGGAAAATATAAGAAATAATCCAATTTGGCAAACGGCTACGTAATTAGCACGCCTATTATTACTTGGAATACGAATTGGAACGAAATCCGAAATTAATAAGACTCATTTTAAATTTCGGTCAATTTTAAAAAACAGAGACTAAAATGTAAAATTGCGATTGCTTGTATTTCGGAAATTATAAGAAATAATCCAATTTGGCAAACGGCTACATAATTAGCACGCTTATTATTACTTGGAATATGAGTTGGAACGAAATCCGAAATTAATAAGACTTAAAATTTTGGTCAATTTTAAAGAGCAGAGGCTAAAATGTAAAATTCCGATAGCCTGTACCTCGGAAAATATAAGAAATAATCCAATTTGACAAACGTCTACGTAATTTGCAGGCCTATTATTACTTGGAATATGAATTGTAACGAAATCCGAAATTAATAAGACTCATTTTAAATTTCGGTCAATTTTAAAAAACAGAGACTAAAATGTAAAATAGCGATTTCTTTTATTTCGGAAATTATAAGAAATAATCCAATTTGGCAAACGGCTACGTAATTAGCACGCCGAATATTACTTGGAATGTGAATTGGAACGAAATCCGATATTATTAATACTATTTTAAACTGTTTGCCTATTTTAAAAAACAGAGACTAAAATATAAAATTGCGATAGCCTGTATCTCGAAAGCTATAATAAATAATTCAATTTGGCAAACGGCTACGTCAGTAGTACGCCGAATATTACTTGGAATATGAATTGGAACCAAATCCGAAATTAATAAGACTATTAAAGTTTTGGTCAATTTTAAAAAACAGAGACAAAAATGAAAATTCTGATAGCCTGTATATCGAAAACCATAAGAAATAATCCAATTTGGCAAACGGCTACGTAGTTAGCACGCCGAATATTACTTGGAATATGAATTGCAAAGGAATAAGAAATTAATAAGACTCTTAAAATTTTGGTCAATTATAAAAAGCAGAGACTAATATGTAAAATTCCGATAGAATGTATCTCTAAAACTATAAGAAATAATACAATTTGGTAAACGGATACGTAATTAGAATGAAGAATATTATTTGGAATGTGAATTGGAACGAAATCCTATATTAATAATACGCTTTAAAAAGATTGGTCATTTATAAAAAACAGAGAGTAAAATGTAAAATTCTGATAGCCTGTATTTCGGAAACTATAAGAAATAATCCAATTGGCAAAGGGCTACGTAATTAGCATTCCGAATATTACTTGGAATGTGAATTGAATAGAAATCCGAAATTAATAATACTATTTTAAAATTTTTGCCTATTTTAAAAAACATAGACTAAAATATAAAATTGCGATATCCTGTATCTCGAAAACTATAACAAATAATTCATTTTGGCAAACGGCTACGTAATTAGCACGCCGAATATTACTTGGAATATGAATTGTAACGAAAACCGAAATTAATAAGACTCATGAAATTTTGGTCAATTTTAAAAGGCAGAGAAAAAAATGTAAAATTCTGATAGCCTGTACCTCGGAAAATATAAGAAATAATAAAATTTGGCATACGACTACGTAATTAGTACGATGATTATTACTTGGAATATGAGTAGGAACGAAATCCGAAATTAATGACTTTTAAAATTTCGGTCAATTTTAAAAAACAGAGACTAAAATGTAAAATTCCGATTTCCTGTACTTCGAATAAATAATTCAATTTGGCAAATGGCTACGTAATTAGCACGCCTATTATTACTTGGAATATGAATTGGAACGAAATCCGAAATTAATAAGGCTCATTTTAAATTTCGGTCAATTTTAAAAAACAGAGACTAAAATATAAAATTGCGATTGCTTGTATTTCGGAAATTATAAGAAATAATCCAATTGGCAAAGGGCTACGTTATTAGCATTCCGAATATTACTCGGAATGTGAATTGAAAAGAAATCCGATATTAATAATACTATTTTAAAATTTTTGCTATTTTAAAAAACAGGGACTAAAATATAAAATTGCGATATCCTGTATCTCGAAAACTATAATAAATAATTCAATTTGGCAAATGGCCACGTAATTAGCACGCCGAATATTACTTGGAATGGGAATAATAACGAAATCCAATATTAATAATACTCTTTTAAAATTTTTGCCTATTTTAAAAAACAGAGACTAAAATGTAAAATTTCGATAGCCTGTATCCCGAAAACTATAGAAATAATCCAATTTGGCAAACGGCTACGTAATTAGCACGCCGATTATTACTTGGAATATGAGTTGGATCGAAATTCGAAATTAATAAGACTCTTTTAAAATTTCGGTCAATTTTAAGAAACAGAAACTATAATAAATAATCCAATTGGCAAAGGGCTACGTAATTAGCATTCCGAATATTACTTGGAATGTGAATTGGAACGAAATCCGAAATTAATAAGACTAGTAAAATTTTGGTCAATTTTAAAAAGCAGAGACTAAAATGTAAAATTCTGATAGCCTGTACCTCGGAAACCATAAGAAATAATCCAATATGGCAAACGGCTACATACTTAGCACACCGTACATCACTTGAAATATGAATTGGAAAGAAATCTCAAATTAATAAGACTTAAAATTTTGGTCAATTTTAAAAAACAGAGGCTAAAATGTAAAATTCCAATTGCCTGTATCTCGAAAACTATAATGAATAATTCAATTTGGCAAATGGCTACGTAATTAGCACGCCTATTATTACTTGGAATATGAATTGGAACGAAATCCGTAATTAATCAGACTCTTAAAATTTTGGTCAATTTTAAAGAGCAGAGGCTAAAATGTAAAATTCCGATAGCCTGTACCTCGGAAAATATAAGAAATAATCCGATTTGGCAAACGGCTACATAATTAGCACGCCTATTATTACTTGGAATATGAATTCAACGAAATCCGAAATTAATAAGACTCATTTTAAATTTCGGTCAATTTTAAAAAACAGAGACTAATATGTAAAATTGCGATTGCTTGTATTTCGGAAACTATAAGAAATAATCCAATTGGCAAAGGGCTACATAATTAGCATTCCTAATATTACTTGGAATGTGAATTGGAACGGAATCCGATATTAATAATACTATTTTAAAATTTTTACCTATTTTAAAAACAGAGACCAAAATATGAAATTGCGATAGCCTGTATCTCGAAAGCTATAATAAATAATTCAATTTGGCAAATGGCTACGTAATTAGCACGCCTATTATTACTTGGAATATGAATTGGAACGAAATCCGTAATTAATCAGACTCTTAAAATTTTGGTCAATTTTAAAGAGCAGAGGCTAAAATGTAAAATTCCGATTTCCTGTACTTCGAAAACTATAATAAATAATTCAATCTGGCAAATGGCTACGTAATTAGCACGCCTATTATTACTTGGAATATTTATTGGAACTAAATCCGAAATTAATGTCTCTTTTAAAATTTCGGTCAATTTTAAAAAACAGAGACTAAAATGTAAAATTCGAAATTAATAAGACTCATTTTAAATTTCTGTCAATTTTAAAAGACAGAGACTAAAATATAAAATTGCGATTGCTTGTATTTCGAAAACTATAAGAAATAATCCAATTAGCAAAGGGCTACGTAATTAGCATTCCGAATATTTCTTGGAATGTGAATTGGAACGAAATCCGATATTAATAACACTATTTTAAAATTTTTACCTATTTTAAAAAACAGAGACTAAAATATGAAATTGCGATAGCCTGTATCTCGAAAGCCATAATAAATAATTCAATTTGGCAAACCGCTACGTAATTAGCACGCCGAATATTACTTGGAATATGAATTGGAACGAAATCCGAAATTAATAAGACTATTAAAATTTTGGTCAATTTTAAAAAACAGAAAAAAAATTGTAAAATTCTGATAGCCTGTATCTCGAAAACAATAAGAAATAAGCCAATTCAGCAAACGGCTACGTAATTAGCACGCCGAATATTACTTGGTATATGAAGTGGAAAGAAATCTCAAATTAATAAGACTCATTTTAAATTTCGGTCAATTTTAAAAAACAGAGACTAAAATGTAAAATTGCGATTGCCTGTACCTCGGAAAATATAAGAAATAATCCAATTTGGCAAACGGCTACGTAATTAGCACGCCTATTATTACTTGGAATACGAATTGGAACGAAATCCGAAATTAATAAGACTCATTTTAAATTTCGGTCAATTTTAAAAAACAGAGACTAAAATGTAAAATTGCGATTGCTTGTATTTAGGAAATTATAAGAAATAATCCAATTTGGCAAACGGCTACATAATTAGCACGCCTATTATTACTTGGAATATGAGTTGGAACGAAATCCGAAATTAATAAGTCTCTTAAAATTTTGGTCAATTTTAAAGAGCAGAGGCTAAAATGTAAAATTCCGATAGCCCGTACCTCGGAAAATATAAGAAATAATCCAATTTGACAAACGTCTACGTAATTTGCACGCCTATTATTACTTGGAATATGAATTGGAACGAAATCCGAAATTAATAAGACTCATTTTAAATTTCGGTCAATTTTAAAAAACAGAGACTAAAATGTAAAATTGCGATTGCTTGTATTTCGGAAATTATAAGAAATAATCCAATTTGGCAAACGGCTACGTAATTAGCACGCCGAATATTACTTGGAATGTGAATTGGAACGAAATCCGATATTATTAATACTATTTTAAATTTTGCCTATTTTAAAAAACAGAGACTAAAATATAAAATTGCGATAGCCTGTATCTCGAAAGCTATAATAAATAATTCAATTTGGCAAACGGCTACGTAATTAGCACGCACGAATATTACTTGGAATATGAATTGCAACCAAATCCGAAATTAATAAGACTATTAAAGTTTTGGTCAATTTTAAAAAACAGAGACAAAAATAAAAATTCTGATAGCCTGTATATCGAAAACCATAAGAAATAATCCAATTTGGCAAACGGCTACGTAATTAGCACGCCGAATATTACTTGGAATATGAATTGCAAAGAAATAAGTAATTAATAAGACTCTTAAAATTTTGGTCAATTATAAAAAGCAGAGACTAAAATGTAAAATTCCGATAGAATGTATCTCTAAAACTATAAGAAATAATACAATTTGGTAAACGGATACGTAATTAGAATAAAGAATATTACTTGGAATGTGAATTGGAACGAAATCCTATATTAATAACACGCTTTAAAAGATTGGTCATTTATAAAAAACAGAGAGTAAAATGTAAAATTCTGATAGCCTGTATTTCGGAAACTATAAGAAATAATCCAATTGGCAAAGGGCTACGTAATTAGCATTCCGAATATTACTTGGAATGTGAATTGGAACGAAATCCTATATTAATAATACGCTTTAAAAAGATTGGTCATTTATAAAAAACAGAGACTAAAATATAAAATTGCGATAGCCTGTACCTCGGAAACCATAAGAAATAATCCAATATGGCAAACGGCTACGTACTTAGCACACCGAACATCACTTGAAATATGAATTGGAAAGAAATCTCAAATTAATAAGACTTAAAATTTTGGTCAATTTTAAAAAACAGAGGCTAAAATGTAAAATTGCGATAGCCTGTATCCCGAAAACTATAGAAATAATCCAATTTGGCAAACGGCTACGTAATTAGCACGCCGATTATTACTTGGAATATGAGTTGGATCGAAATTCGAAATTAATAAGACTCTTTTAAAATTTCGGTCAATTTTAAGAAAGAGAAACTATAAAAATAATCCAATTGGCAAAGGGCTACGTAATTAGCATTCCGAACATCACTTGAAATATGAATTGGAAAGAAATCTCAAATTAATAAGACTTAAAATTTTCGTCAATTTTAAAAAACAGAGGATAAAATGTAAAATTCCAATTGCCTGTATCTCGAAAACTATAATGAATAATTCAATTTGGCAAATGGCTACGTAATTAGCACGCCTATTATTACTTGGAATATGAATTGGAACGAAATCCGTAATTAATCAGACTCTTAAAATTTTGGTCAATTTTAAAGAGCAGAGGCTAAAATGTAAAATTCCGATTTCCTGTACTTCGAAAACTATAATAAATAATTCAATTTGGCAAATGGCTACGTAATTAGCACGCCTATTATTACTTGGAATATGAATTGGAACGAAATCCGAAATTAATGGCTCTTTTAAAATTTCGGTCAATTTTAAAAAACAGAGACTAAATGTAAAATTCCGATTTCCTGTACTTCGAAAACTATAATAAATAATTCAATTTGGCAAATGGCTACGTAATTAGCACGCCTATTATTACTTGGAATATGAATTGGAACGAAATCCGAAATTAATAAGGCTCATTTTAAATTTCGGTCAATTTTAAAAAACAGAGACTAAAATGTAAAATTGCGATTGCTTGTATTTCGGAAACTATAAGAAATAATCCAATTGGCAAAGGGCTACGTAATTAGCATTCCGAATATTACTTGGAATGTGAATTGGAACGAAATCCGATATTAATAACAATATTTTAAAATTTTTACCTATTTTAAAAAATAGAGACTATAATATGAAATTGCGATAGCCTGTATCTCGAAAGCTATAATAAATAATTCAATTTGGCAAACGGCTACGTAATCAGCACGCCGAATATTACTTGGAATATGAATTGGAAAGATATCTTAAATTAATAAGACTCTTAAAATTATGGTCAATTTTAAAAAGCAGAGGCTAAAATGTAAAATTCCGATAGCCTGTACCTCGGAAAATATAAGAAATAATCCAATTTGGCAAACGGCTACGTAATTAGCACGCCAAATATTACTTGGAATGTGAATTGGAACGAAACCCGAAATTAATAAGACTATTAAAATATTGGTCAATTTTGAAAAACAGAGACCAAAATGTAAAATTCCGATTGCCTCTATTTCGGAAACTATAAGAAATAATTCAATTGGCAAAGGGCTAAGTAACTAGCACGCCGAATATTACTTGGAATATTAGTTGGAACGAAATCTGATATTAATAATACTCTTTTAAAATTATTGCCTATTTTAAAAAACAAAGAGTAAATTGTAAAATTCCGATAGCCTGTATCTAGAAAACTATAAGAAATAATCCAATTTGGCAAACGGCTACGTAATTAGCACGCCAAATATTACTTGGAATGTGAATTGGAACGAAATCCGAAATTAATAAGACTCTTTTAAAATTTCGGACAATTTTAAAAAACAAAGATTAAAATGGAAAATTCCGATAGCCTGTACCTCGGAAAATATAAGAAATAATCCTATTTGGCAAACGGCTACATAATTAGCACGCTTATTATTACTTGGAATATGAATTGGAAGGAAATCCGAAATTAATAAGACTCATTTTAAATTTCGGTCAATTTTAAAAAACAGAGACAAAATGTAAAATTGCGATTGCCTGTATTTCGGAAACTATAAGAAATAATCCAATTGGCAAAGCTCTACGTAATTAACATTCCGATTATTACTTGGAATGTGAATTGGAACGAAATCCGATATTAATAATACTATTTTAAAATGTTTACCTATTTTAAAAAACAGAGACTAAAATGTAAAATTCCGATAGCCTGTATCTCGAAAACTATAGAAATTATTCAATTTGGCAAACGGCTACGCAATTAGCGCGCCAAATATTACTTGGAATATGAGTAGGAACGAAATCCGAAATTAATAAGACTCTTTTAATATTTCGGTCAAATTTAACAAACAGAGACTAAAATGTAAAATTCCGATTGCCTGTATCTCGAAAACTATAATAAATAATTCAATTTGGCAAATGGCTACGTAATTAGCACACCGATTATTACTTGGAATATGAAGTGGAACGAAATCCGAAATTAATAAGACTCTTAAAATTTTGGTCAATTTTATAAAACAGAGACTAAAATGTAAAATTCCGATTGCCTGTATTTCGGAAACTATAAGAAATAATCCAATTGGCAAAGGGCTACGTAATTAGCATTCCGAATATTACTTGGAATGTGAATTGGAACGAAGTCCGATATTAAAAATACTATTTTAAAATTTTTGCCTATTTTAAAAAACAGAGACTAAAATATAAAAAAATTTGATAGACTGTATCTCGAAAACTGTAAGTAATAATCCAAATTAGCAAACGGATAGGTAATTAGCACGCCGAATATTACCTGGAATATGAATTGCAACGAAATCCGAAATTAATAAGACTATTAAAATTTTGGTCAATTTTAAAAAGCAGAGACTAAAATGTAAAATTCCGATAGCCTGTACTTCGGAAACCATAAGAAATAATCCAATTTGACAAACGGCTACGTAATTAGCACGCGGAATATTACTTGGAATATGAGTATTAACGAAAGCCGAAATTTATAAGACTCTTAAAATTTCGGTCAATTTTAAAAAACAGAGACTAAAATGTAAAATTCCAATTGCCTGTATCTCGAAAACTATAATGAATAATTCAATTTGCAAATGGCTACGTAATTAACACGCGTTTTATTACTTGGAATATGAATTGGAACGAAATCCGAAATTAATAAGACTCTTTTTAAATTTCGGTCAATTTTAAAAAACAGAGACTAAAATGTAAAATTGCTATTGCCTGTATTTGGGAAACTATAAGAAATAATCCAATTGGCAAAGGGCTACGTAATTAGTATTACGAATATTACTTGGAATGTGAATTGGAACGAAATCCGATATTAATAATACTATTTTAAAATTTTTACCTATTTTAAAAAACAGAGACTAAAATATGAAATTGCGATAGCCTGTATCTCGAAAGCTATAATAAATAATTCAATTTGGCAAACGGCTACGTAATTAGCACGCCGAATATTACTTGGAATATGAATTGGAGTGAAATCCGAAATTAATAAGACTGTTAAAATTTTGGTCAATTTTAAAAAACAGAAAAAAAAAATGTAAAATTCTGATAGCCTTTATCTCGCAAACTATAAGAAATAATCCAATTTAGCAAACGGCTACGTAATCAGCACGCCGTATATTACTTGGAATATGAATTTTAAAGAAATCTGAAATTAATAAGACTCTTAAAATTTTGGTCAATTTTAAAATGCAGACACTAAAATGTAAAATTCCGATAGCCTGTACCTCGGAAACCATAAAAAATAATCCAATATGGCAAACGGCTACGTAATTAGCATGCCGAATATTACTTGGGATGTGAATTGGAGCGAAAGCCGATATTAATATTATTATTTCAAAATTATTGCCTATATTAAAAAACAGAGTCTAAAATATAAAATTACGATAGCCTGTATCTCGAAAACTATAATAAATAATTCGATCTGGCAAACGGCTACGTAATTATTATGCCGAATATTACTTGTAATATGAATTGGAACGAAATCCGATATTAATAATTCTATTTTAAAATTTTTGCCTATTTTAAAAAACAGAGACTAAAATATAAAATTGCGATAGCCTGTATGCCGAAAACTATAAGAAATAATCCAATTTGGAAAACGGCTACGTAATTAGCACGCCGAATATTGCTTGGAATGGGAATTATAACGAAATCCGATATTAATAATACTCTTTTAAAATTTTGATCAATTATAAAAGGCAGAGACTAAAATGTAAAATTCCGATAGCCTGTATCTCTAAAACTATAAGATATAGTCCAATTTAATAAACGTATAAGTAATTAGCACGAAGAATATTAATTTGAATGTGAATAGGAACGAAATCCTATATTAATAATACTCTTTTAAAATATTGCTCAATTATAAAAAACAGAGAGTAAAATGTAAAATTCCGATAGCCTGTATTTCGGAAACTATAAGAAATAATCAAATTTGGCAAACGGCTACGTAATTAGCACGCCGAATATTACTTGGAATATGAATTGCAAAGAAATAAGAAATTAATAAGACTCTTAAAATTTTGGTCAATTATAAAAAGCAGAGACTAAAATGTAAAATTCCGATAGAATGTATCTCTAAAACTATAAGAAATAATACAATTTGGTAAACGGATACGTAATTAGAATAAAGAATATTACTTGGAATGTGAATTGGAACGAAATCCTATATTAATAATACGCTTTAAAAAGATTGGTCATTTATAAAAAACAGAGAGTAAAATGTAAAATTCTGATAGCCTGTATTTCGGAAACTATAAGAAATAATCCAATTGGCAAAGGGCTACGTAATTAGCATTCCGAATATTACTTGGAATGTGAATTGAAAAGAAATCCGAAATTAATAATACTATTTTAAAATTTTTGCCTATTTTAAAAAACATAGACTAAAATATAAAATTGCGATATCCTGTATCTCGAAAACTATAATAAATAATTCAATTTGGCAAACGGCTACGTAATTAGCACGCCGAATATTACTTGGAATATGAATTGTAACGAAATCCGAAATTAATAAGACTCATGAAATTTTGGTCAATTTTAAAAGGCAGAGAAAAAAATGTAAAATTCTTATAGCCTGTACCTCGGAAAATATAAGAAATAATAAAATTTGGCATACGACTACGTAATTAGTACGATGATCATTACTTGGAATATGTGTAGGAACGAAATTCGAAATTAATGACTCTTTTAAAATTTCGGTCAATTTAAAAAAACAGAGACTAAAATGTAAAATTCCGATTTCCTGTACTTCGAAAACTATAATAAATAATTCAATTTGGCAAATGGCTACGTAATTAGCACGCCTATTATTACTTGGAATATGAATTGGAACGAAATCCGAAATTAATAAGACTCATTTTAAATTTCGGTCAATTTTAAAAAACAGAGACTAAAATATAAAATTGCGATTGCTTGTATTTCGAAAATTATAAGAAATAATCCAATTGGCAAAGGGCTACGTTATTAGCATTCCGAATATTACTCGGAATGTGAATTGAAAAGAAATCCGATATTAATAATACTATTTTAAAATTTTTGCTATTTTAAAAAACAGGGACTAAAATATAAAATTGCGATATCCTGTATCTCGAAAACTGTAATAAATAATTCAATTTGGCAAACGGCCACGTAATTAGCATGCCGAATATTACTTGGAATGGGAATTATAACGAAATCCAATATTAATAATACTCTTTTAAAATTTTTGCCTATTTTAAAAAACAGAGACTAAAATGTAAAATTGCGATAGCCTGTATCCCGAAAACTATAGAAATAATCCAATTTGGCAAACGGCTACGTAATTAGCACGCCGATTATTACTTGGAATATGAGTTGGATCGAAATCCGAACTTAATAAGACTCTTTTAAAATTTCGGTCAATTTTAAGAAACGGAAACTATAAGAAATAATCCAATTGGCAAAGGGCTACGTAATTAGCATTCCGAATATTACTTGGAATGTGAATTGGAACGAAATCCGAAATTAATAAGACTATTAAAATTTTGGTCAATTTTAAAAAGCAGAGACTAAAATGTAAAATTCTGATAGCCTGTATCTCGAAAACAATAAAAAATAATCTAATTTAGCAAACGGCTACGTAATTAGCACGCCGAATATTACTTGGTATATGAATTGGAAAGAAATCTCAAATTAATAAGACTCTTAAAATTTTGGTCAATTTTAAAGAGCAGAGGCTAAAATATAAAATTCCGATAGCCTGTACCTCGGAAAATATAAGAAATAATCCAATTTGGCAAACGGCTACGTAATTAGCACGCCGAATATTACTTGGAATGTGAATTGGAACGAAATCCGATATTATTAATACTATTTTAAACTTTTTGCCTATTTTAAAAAGCAGTGACTAAAATGTAAAATTCCGATAGAAAGTATCTCTAAAACTATAAGAAATAATACAATTTGGTAAACGGACACGTAATTAGAATGAAGAATATTACTTGGTATGTGAATTGGAACGAAATCCTATATTAATAATACGCTTTAAAAATATTGGTCATTTATAAAAAACAGAGAGTAAAATGTAAAATTTTGATAGCCTGTATTTCGGAAACTATAAGAAATAATCCAATTGGCAAAGGGCTACGTAATTAGCATTCCGAATATTACTTGGAATGTGAATTGAAGAGAAATACGATATTAATAATACTATTTTAAAATTTTTGCCTATTTTAAAAAACATAGACTAAAATATAAAATTGCGATATCCTGTATCTCGAAAACTATAATAAATAATTCAATTTGGCAAACGGCTACGTAATTAGCACGCCGAATATTACTTGGAATATGAATTGTAACGAAATCCGAAATTAATTATACTCATGAAATTTTGGTCAATTTTAAAAGGCAGAGGAAAAAAAATGTAAAATTCTGATAGCCTGTACCTCGGAAAATATAAGAAATAATAAAATTTGGCATACGACTACGTAATTAGTACGATGAATATTACTTGGAATATGAGTAGGAGCGAAATCCGAAATTAATTACTCTTTTAAAATTTCGGTCAATTTTAAAAAACAGAGACTAAAATGTAAAATTCCGATTTCCTGTACTTCGAAAACTATAATAAATAATTCAATTTGGCAAATGGCTACGTAATTAGCACGCCTATTATAACTTGGAATATGAATTGGAACGAAATCCGAAATTAATAAGACTCATTTTAAATTTCGGTCAATTTTAAAAGACAGAGACTAAAATGTAAAATTGCGATTGCTTGTATTTCGAAAACTATAAGAAATAATCCAATTGGCAAAGGGCTACGTAATTAGCATTCCGAATATTACTTGGAATGTGAATTGGAACGAAATCCGAAATTAATAAGACTATTAAAATTTTGGTCAATTTTAAAAAGCAGAGACTAAAATGTAAAATTCTGATAGCCTGTATCTCGAAAACAATAAAAAATAATCTAATTTAGCAAACGGCTACGTAATTAGCACGCCGAATATTACTTGGTATATGAAGTGGAAAGAAATCTCAAATTAATAAGACTGTTAAAATTTTGGTCAATTTTAAAGAGCAGAGGCTAAAATGTAAAATTCCGATAGCCTGTACCTCGGAAAATATAAGAAATAATCCAATTTGACAAACTTGTACGTAATTTGCACGCCTATTATTACTTGGAATATGAATTGGAACGAAATCCGAAATTAATAAGACTCATTTTAAATTTCGGTCAATTTTAAAAAACAGAGACTAAAATGTAAAATTGCGATTGCTTGTATTTCGGAAATTATAAGAAATAATCCAATTTGGCAAACGGCTACGTAATTAGCACGCCGAATATTACTTGGAATGTGAATTGGAACGAAATCCGATATTATTAATACTATTTTAAACTTTTTGCCTATTTTAAAAAACAGAGACTAAAATATAAAATTGCGATAGCCTGTATCTCGAAAGTTATAATAAATAATTCAATTTGGCAAACGGCTACGTAATTAGCACGCCGAATATTACTTGGAATATGAATTGGAACCAAATCCGAAATTAATAAGACTATTAAAGCTTTGGTCAATTTTAAAAAACAGAGACAAAAATAAAAATTCTGATAGCCTGTATATCGAAAACCATAAGAAATAATCCAATTTGGCAAACGGCTACGTAATTAGCACGACGAATATTACTTGGAATATGAATTGCAAAGAAATAAGAAATTAATAAGACTCTTAAAATTTTGGTCAATTATAAAAAGCAGAGACTAAAATGTAAAATTCCGATAGAATGTATCTGTAAAACTATAAGAAATAATACAATTTGATAAACGGATACGTAATTAGAATGAAGAATATTACTTGGAATGTGAATTGGAACGAAATCCTATATTAATAATACGCTTTAAAAAGATTGGTCATTTATAAAAAACAGAGAGTAAAATGTAAAATTCTGATAGCCTGTATTTCGGAAACTATAAGAAATAATCCAATTGGCAAAGGGCTACGTAATTAGCATTCCGAATATTACTTGGAATGTGAATTGAAAAGAAATCCGAAATTAATAATACTATTTTAAAATTTTTGCCTATTTTAAAAAACAGACTAAAATATAAAATTGCGATATCCTGTATCTCGAAAACTATAATAAATAATTCAATTTGGCAAACGGCTACGTAATTAGCACGCCGAATATTACTTGGAATATGAATTGTAAGGAAAACCGAAATTAATAAGACTCATGAAATTTTGGTCAATTTTAAAAGGCAGAGAAAAAAATGTAAAATTTTGATAGCCTGTACCTCGGAAAATATAAGAAATAATCCAATTTGGCAAACGGCTACGTAATTAGCACGCCTATTATTACTTGGAATATGAATTGGAACGAAATCCGATTTTAATAAGACTCATTTTAAATTTCGGTCAATTTTAAAAAACAGAGACTAAAATATAAAATTGCGATTGCTTGTATTTCGAAAACTATAAGAAATAATCCAATTGGCAAAGGGCTACGTAATTAGCATTCCGAATATTACTTGGAATGTGAATTGGAACGAAATCCGATATTATTAATACTATTTTAAACTTTTTGCCTATTTTAAAAAACAGAGACTAAAATATAAAATTGCGATAGCCTGTATCTCGAAAGTTATAATAAATAATTCAATTTGGCAAACGGCTACGTAATTAGCACGCCGAATATTACTTGGAATATGAATTGGAACCAAATCCGAAATTAATAAGACTATTAAAGTTTTGGTCAATTTTAAAAAACAGAGACAAAAATAAAAATTCTGATAGCCTGTATATCGAAAACCATAAGAAATAATCCAATTTGGCAAACGGCTACGTAATTAGCACGCCGAATATTACTTGGAATATGAATTGTAACGAAATCCGAAATTAATTATACTCATGAAATTTTGGTCAATTTTAAAAGGCAGAGGAAAAAAAATGTAAAATTCTGATAGCCTGTACCTCGGAAAATATAAGAAATAATAAAATTTGGCATACGACTACGTAATTAGTACGATGAATATTACTTGGAATATGAGTAGGAACGAAATCCGAAATTAATGACTCTTTTAAAATTTCGGTCAATTTTAAAAAACAGAGACTAAAATGTAAAATTCCGATTTCCTGTACTTCGAAAACTATAATAAATAATTCAATTTGGCAAATGGCTACGTAATTAGCACGCCTATTATAACTTGGAATATGAATTGGAACGAAATCCGAAATTAATAAGACTCATTTTAAATTTCGGTCAATTTTAAAAGACAGAGACTAAAATGTAAAATTGCGATTGCTTGTATTTCGAAAACTATAAGAAATAATCCAATTGGCAAAGGGCTACGTAATTAGCATTCCGAATATTTCTTGGAATGTGAATTGGAACGAAATCCGATATTAATAACACTATTTTAAAATTTTTACCTATTTTAAAAAACAGAGACTAAAATATGAAATTGCGATAGCCTGTATCTCGAAAGCTATAATAAATAATTCAATTTGGCAAACCGCTACGTAATTAGCACGCCGAATATTACTTGGAATATGAATTGGAACGAAATCCGAAATTAATAAGTCTATTAAAATTTTGGTCAATTTTAAAAAACAGAAAAAAAATTGTAAAATTCTGATAGCCTGTATCTCGAAAACAATAAGAAATAATCCAATTTAGCAAACGGCTACGTAATTAGCACGCCGAATATTACTTGGTATATGAAGTGGAAAGAAATCTCAAATTAATAAGACTGTTAAAATTTTGGTCAATTTTAAAGAGCAGAGGCTAAAATGTAAAATTCCGATAGCCTGTACCTCGGAAAATATATGAAATAATCCAATTTGGCAAACGGCTACGTAATTAGCACGCCTATTATTACTTGGAATACGAATTGGAACGAAATCCGAAATTAATAAGACTCATTTTAAATTTCGGTCAATTTTAAAAAACAGAGACTAAAATGTAAAATTGCGATTGCTTGTATTTCGGAAATTATAAGAAATAATCCAATTTGGCAAACGGCTACATAATTAGCACGCCTATTATTACTTGGAATATGAGTTGGAACGAAACCCGAAATTAATAAGACTCTTAAAATTTTGGTCCATTTTAAAGAGCAGAGGCTAAAATGTAAAATTCCGATAGCCTGTACCTCGGAAAATATAAGAAATAATCCAATTTGACAAACTTCTACGTAATTTGCACGCCTATTATTACTTGGAATATGAATTGGAACGAAATCCGAAATTAATAAGACTCATTTTAAATTTCGGTCAATTTTAAAAAACAGAGACTAAAATGTAAAATTGCGATTGCTTGTATTTCGGAAATTATAAGAAATAATCCAATTTGGCAAACGGCTACGTAATTAGCACGCCGAATATTACTTGGAATGTGAATTGGAACGAAATCCGATATTATTAATACTATTTTAAACTTTTTGCCTATTTTAAAAAACAGAGACTAAAATGTAAAATTGCGATTGCTTGTATTTCGGAAATTATAAGAAATAATTCAATTTGGCAAACGGCTACGTAATTAGCACGCCAAATATTACTTGGAATATGAATTGGAACCAAATCCGAAATTAATAAGACTATTAAAGTTTTGGTCAATTTTAAAAAACAGAGACAAAAATAAAAATTCTGATAGCCTGTATATCGAAAACCATAAGAAATAATCCAATTTGGCAAACGGCTACGTAATTAGCACGCCGAATATTACTTGGAATATGAATTGTAACGAAATCCGAAATTAATTATACTCATGAAATTTTGGTCAATTTTAAAAGGCAGAGGAAAAAAAATGTAAAATTCTGATAGCCTGTACCTCGGAAAATATAAGAAATAATAAAATTTGGCATACGACTACGTAATTAGTACGATGAATATTACTTGGAATATGAGTAGGAACGAAATCCGAAATTAATGACTCTTTTAAAATTTCGGTCAATTTTAAAAAACAGAGACTAAAATGTAAAATTCCGATTTCCTGTACTTCGAAAACTATAATAAATAATTCAATTTGGCAAATGGCTACGTAATAAGCACGCCTATTATAACTTGGAATATTAATTGGAACGAAATCCGAAATTAATAAGACTCATTTTAAATTTCGGTCAATTTTAAAAGACAGAGACTAAAATGTAAAATTGCGATTGCTTGTATTTCGAAAACTATAAGAAATAATCCAATTGGCAAAGGGCTACGTAATTAGCATTCTGAATATTTCTTGGAATGTGAATTGGAACGAAATCCGATATTAATAACACTATTTTAAAATTTTTACCTATTTTAAAAAACAGAGACTAAAATATGAAATTGCGATAGCCTGTATCTCGAAAGCTATAATAAATAATTCAATTTGGCAAACCGCTACGTAATTAGCACGCCGAATATTACTTGGAATATGAATTGGAACGAAATCCGAAATTAATAAGTCTATTAAAATTTTGGTCAATTTTAAAAAACAGAAAAAAAATTGTAAAATTCTGATAGCCTGTATCTCGAAAACAATAAGAAATAATCCAATTTAGCAAACGGCTACGTAATTAGCACGCCGAATATTACTTGTTATATGAAGTGGAAAGAAATCTCAAATTAATAAGACTGTTAAAATTTTGGTCAATTTTAAAGAGCAGAGGCTAAAATGTAAAATTCCGATAGCCTGTACCTCGGAAAATATATGAAATAATCCAATTTGGCAAACGGCTACGTAATTAGCACGCCAAATATTACTTGGAATATGAATTGGAACCAAATCCGAAATTAATAAGACTATTAAAGTTTTGGTCAATTTTAAAAAACAGAGACAAAAATAAAAATTCTGATAGCCTGTATATCGAAAACCATAAGAAATAATCCAATTTGGCAAACGGCTACGTAATTAGCACGCCGAATATTACTTGGAATATGAATTGTAACGAAATCCGAAATTAATTATACTCATGAAATTTTGGTCAATTTTAAAAGGCAGAGGAAAAAAAATGTAAAATTCTGATAGCCTGTACCTCGGAAAATATAAGAAATAATAAAATTTGGCATACGACTACGTAATTAGTACGATGAATATTACTTGGAATATGAGTAGGAACGAAATCCGAAATTAATGACTCTTTTAAAATTTCGGTCAATTTTAAAAAACAGAGACTAAAATGTAAAATTCCGATTTCCTGTACTTCGAAAACTATAATAAATAATTCAATTTGGCAAATGGCTACGTAATAAGCACGCCTATTATAACTTGGAATATTAATTGGAACGAAATCCGAAATTAATAAGACTCATTTTAAATTTCGGTCAATTTTAAAAGACAGAGACTAAAATGTAAAATTGCGATTGCTTGTATTTCGAAAACTATAAGAAATAATCCAATTGGCAAAGGGCTACGTAATTAGCATTCTGAATATTTCTTGGAATGTGAATTGGAACGAAATCCGATATTAATAACACTATTTTAAAATTTTTACCTATTTTAAAAAACAGAGACTAAAATATGAAATTGCGATAGCCTGTATCTCGAAAGCTATAATAAATAATTCAATTTGGCAAACCGCTACGTAATTAGCACGCCGAATATTACTTGGAATATGAATTGGAACGAAATCCGAAATTAATAAGTCTATTAAAATTTTGGTCAATTTTAAAAAACAGAAAAAAAATTGTAAAATTCTGATAGCCTGTATCTCGAAAACAATAAGAAATAATCCAATTTAGCAAACGGCTACGTAATTAGCACGCCGAATATTACTTGTTATATGAAGTGGAAAGAAATCTCAAATTAATAAGACTGTTAAAATTTTGGTCAATTTTAAAGAGCAGAGGCTAAAATGTAAAATTCCGATAGCCTGTACCTCGGAAAATATATGAAATAATCCAATTTGGCAAACGGCTACGTAATTAGCACGCCTATTATTACTTGGAATACGAATTGGAACGAAATCCGAAATTAATAAGACTCATTTTAAATTTCGGTCAATTTTAAAAAACAGAGACTAAAATGTAAAATTGCGATTGCTTGTATTTCGGAAATTATAAGAAATTATCCAATTTGGCAAACGGCTACATAATTAGCACGCCTATTATTACTTGGAATATGAGTTGGAACGAAATCCGAAATTAATAAGACTCTTAAAATTTTGGTCCATTTTAAAGAGCAGAGGCTAAAATGTAAAAATCCGATAGCCTGTACCTCGGAAAATATAAGAAATAATCCAATTTGACACACTTCTACGTAATTTGCACGCCTATTATTACTTGGAATATGAATTGGAACGAAATCCGAAATTAATAAGACTCATTTTAAATTTCGGTCAATTTTAAAAAACAGAGACTAAAATGTAAAATTGCGATTGCTTGTATTTCGGAAATTATAAGAAATAATCCAATTTGGCAAACGGCTACGTAATTAGCACGCCGAATATTACTTGGAATGTGAATTGGAACGAAATCCGATATTATTAATACTATTTTAAACTTTTTGCCTATTTTAAAAAACAGAGACTAAAATATAAAATTGCGATAGCCTGTATCTCGAAAGTTATAATAAATAATTCAATTTGGCAAACGGCTACGTAATTAGCACGCCGAATATTACTTGGAATATGAATTGGAACCAAATCCGAAATTAATAAGACTATTAAAGTTTTGGTCAATTTTAAAAAACAGAGACAAAAATAAAAATTCTGATAGCCTGTATATCGAAAACCATAAGAAATAATCCAATTTGGCAAACGGCTACGTAATTAGCACGATGAATATTACTTGGAATATGAATTGCAAAGAAATAAGAAATTAATAAGACTCTTAAAATTTTGGTCAATTATAAAAAGCAGAGACTAAAATGTAAAATTCCGATAGAATGTATCTCTAAAACTATAAGAAATAATACAATTTGATAAACGGATACGTAATTAGAATGAAGAATATTACTTGGAATGTGAATTGGAACGAAATCCTATATTAATAATACGCTTTAAAAAGATTGGTCATTTATAAAAAACAGAGAGTAAAATGTAAAATTCTGATAGCCTGTATTTCGGAAACTATAAGAAATAATCCAATTGGCAAAGGGCTACGTAATTAGCACGCCTATTATTACTTGGAATATGAATTGGAACGAAATCCGAAATTAATAAGGCTCATTTTAAATTTCGGTCAATTTTAAAAAACAGAGACTAAAATGTAAAATTGCGATTGCTTGTATTTCGGAAACTATAAGAAATAATCCAATTGGCAAAGGGCTACGTAATTAGCACGCCGAACATCACTTGAAATATGAATTGGAAAGAAATCTCAAATTAATAAGACTTAAAATTTTGGTCAATTTTAAAAAACAGAGGCTAAAATGTAAAATTGCGATAGCCTGTATCCCGAAAACTATAGAAATAATCCAATTTGGCAAACGGCTACGTAATTAGCACGCCGATTATTACTTGGAATATGAGTTGGATCGAAATTCGAAATTAATAAGATTCTTTTAAAATTTCGGTCAATTTTAAGAAACAGAAACTATAATAAATAATCCAATTGGCAAAGGGCTACGTAATTAGCATTCCGAACATCACTTGAAATATGAATTGGAAAGAAATCTCAAATTAATAAGACTTAAAATTTTCGTCAATTTTAAAAAACAGAGGATAAAATGTAAAATTCCAATTGCCTGTATCTCGAAAACTATAATGAATAATTCAATTTGGCAAATGGCTACGTAATTAGCACGCCTATTATTACTTGGAATATGAATTGGAACGAAATCCGAAATTAATGGCTCTTTTAAAATTTCGTTCAATTTTAAAAAACAGAGACTAAATGTAAAATTCCGATTTCCTGTACTTCGAAAACTATAATAAATAATTCAATTTGGCAAATGGCTACGTAATTAGCACGCCTATTATTACTTGGAATATGAATTGGAACGAAATCCGAAATTAATAAGGCTCATTTTAAATTTCGGTCAATTTTAAAAAACAGAGACTAAAATGTAAAATTGCGATTGCTTGTATTTCGGAAACTATAAGAAATAATCCAATTGGCAAAGGGCTACGTAATTAGCATTCCGAATATTACTTGGAATGTGAATTGGAACGAAATCCGATATTAATAACAATATTTTAAAATTTTTACCTATTTTAAAAAATAGAGACTATAATATGAAATTGCGATAGCCTGTATCTCGAAAGCTATAATAAATAATTCAATTTGGCAAACGGCCACGTAATCAGCACGCCGAATATTACTTGGAATATGAATTGGAAAGATATCTTAAATTAATAAGACTCTTAAAATTTTGGTCAATTTTAAAAAGCAGAGGCTAAAATGTAAAATTCCGATAGCCTGTACCTCGGAAAATATAAGAAATAATCCAATTTGGCAAACGGCTACGTAATTAGCACGCCAAATATTACTTGGAATGTGAATTGGAACGAAACCCGAAATTAATAAGACTATTAAAATATTGGTCAATTTTGAAAAACAGAGACCAAAATGTAAAATTCCGATTGCCTCTATTTCGGAAACTATAAGAAATAATTCAATTGGCAAAGGGCTAAGTAATTAGCACGCCGAATATTACTTGGAATATTAGTTGGAACGAAATCTGATATTAATAATACTCTTTTAAAATTATTGCCTATTTTAAAAAACAAAGAGTAAATTGTAAAATTCCGATAGCCTGTATCTAGAAAACTATAAGAAATAATCCAATTTGGCAAACGGCTACGTAATTAGCACGCCAAATATTACTTGGAATGTGAATTGGAACGAAATCCGAAATTAATAAGACTCTTTTAAAATTTCGGACAATTTTAAAAAACAAAGATTAAAATGGAAAATTCCGATAGCCTGTACCTCGGAAAATATAAGAAATAATCCTATTTGGCAAACGGCTACATAATTAGCACGCTTATTATTACTTGGAATATGAATTGGAAGGAAATCCGAAATTAATAAGACTCATTTTAAATTTCGGTCAATTTTAAAAAACAGAGACAAAATGTAAAATTGCGATTGCCTGTATTTCGGAAACTATAAGAAATAATCCAATTGGCAAAGCTCTACGTAATTAACATTCCGATTATTACTTGGAATGTGAATTGGAACGAAATCCGATATTAATAATACTATTTTAAAATGTTTACCTATTTTAAAAAACAGAGACTAAAATGTAAAATTCCGATAGCCTGTATCTCGAAAACTATAGAAATTATTCAATTTGGCAAACGGCTACGCAATTAACGCGCCAAATATTACTTGGAATATGAGTTGGAACGAAATCCGAAATTAATAAGACTCTTTTAATATTTCGGTCAAATTTAACAAACAGAGACTAAAATGTAAAATTCCGATTGCCTGTATCTCGAAAACTATAATAAATAATTCAATTTGGCAAATGGCTACGTAATTAGCACACCGATTATTACTTGGAATATGAAGTGGAACGAAATCCGAAATTAATAAGACTCTTAAAATTTTGGTCAATTTTATAAAACAGAGACTAAAATGTAAAATTCCGATTGCCTGTATTTCGGAAACTATAAGAAATAATCCAATTGGCAAAGGGCTACGTAATTAGCATTCCGAATATTACTTGGAATGTGAATTGGAACGAAGTCCGATATTAAAAATACTATTTTAAAATTTTTGCCTATTTTAAAAAACAGAGACTAAAATATAAAAAAATTTGATAGACTGTATCTCGAAAACTGTAAGTAATAATCCAAATTAGCAAACGGATAGGTAATTAGCACGCCGAATATTACCTGGAATATGAATTGCAACGAAATCCGAAATTAATAAGACTATTAAAATTTTGGTCAATTTTAAAAAGCAGAGACTAAAATGTAAAATTCCGATAGCCTGTACTTCGGAAACCATAAGAAATAATCCAATTTGACAAACGGCTACGTAATTAGCACGCGGAATATTACTTGGAATATGAGTATTAACGAAAGCCGAAATTTATAAGACTCTTAAAATTTCGGTCAATTTTAAAAAACAGAGACTAAAATGTAAAATTCCAATTGCCTGTATCTCGAAAACTATAATGAATAATTCAATTTGCAAATGGCTACGTAATTAACACGCGTTTTATTACTTGGAATATGAATTGGAACGAAATCCGAAATTAATAAGACTCTTTTTAAATTTCGGTCAATTTTAAAAAACAGAGACTAAAATGTAAAATTGCTATTGCCTGTATTTGGGAAACTATAAGAAATAATCCAATTGGCAAAGGGCTACGTAATTAGTATTACGAATATTACTTGGAATGTGAATTGGAACGAAATCCGATATTAATAATACTATTTCAAAATTATTGCCTATATTAAAAAACAGAGTCTAAAATATAAAATTACGATAGCCTGTATCTCGAAAACTATAATAAATAATTCGATCTGGCAAACGGCTACGTAATTATTATGCCGAATATTACTTGTAATATGAATTGGAACGAAATCCGATATTAATAATTCTATTTTAAAATTTTTGCCTATTTTAAAAAACAGAGACTAAAATATAAAATTGCGATAGCCTGTATGTCGAAAACTATAAGAAATAATCCAATTTGGAAAACGGCTACGTAATTAGCACGCCGAATATTGCTTGGAATGGGAATTATAACGAAATCCGATATTAATAATACTCTTTTAAAATTTTGATCAATTATAAAAGGCAGAGACTAAAATGTAAAATTCCGATAGCCTGTATCTCTAAAACTATAAGATATAGTCCAATTTAGTAAACGTATAAGTAATTAGCACGAAGAATATTAATTTGAATGTGAATAGGAACGAAATCCTATATTAATAATACTCTTTTAAAATATTGCTCAATTATAAAAAACAGAGAGTAAAATGTAAAATTCCGATAGCCTGTATTTCGGAAACTATAAGAAATAATCCAATTGGTAGAGGTCTACGTAATTGGCATTCCGAATATTACTTGGAATGTGAATTGGAACGAAATCCGATATTAATATTACTATTTTAAAATTTTTGCCTATTTTAAAAAACAGAGACTAATATATAAAATTGCGATAGATTGTTTCTCGAAAGCTATAATAAATAATTCAATTTGACAAACGGCTACGTAATTAGCACGCGGATTATTACTTGGAATATGAGTAGGAACGAAATCCGAAATTTATAAGACTCTTTTAAAATTTCGGTCAGTTTTAAAAAACAGAGACTAAAATGTAAAATTCCAATTGCCTGTATCTCGAAAACTATAATGAACAATTCAATTTGGCAAATGGCTACGTAATTAGCACGCCGAATATTACTTGGAATATGAATTGGAAAGAAATCTCAAATTATTAAGACTCTTAAAATTTTGGTAAACTTTAAAGAGCAGAGGCTAAAATGTAAAATTCCGATAGCCTGTACCTCGGAAAATATAAGAAATAGTCCAATTTGGCAAATGGATAGGTAATTAGCACGCCTATTATTATTTGGAATATGAATTGGAACGAAATCCGAAAGTAATAAGACTATTAAAATTTTGGTCAATTTTAAAAAACAGAAAAAAAAGTAAAAATCTGATAGCCTGTATCTCGAAAACTATAAGAAATAATCCAATTTAGCAAAGGGCTACGTAATTTGCACGCCGAATATTACTTGGAATATGAATTGGAAAGTAATCTCAAATTAATAAGATTCTTAAAATTTTGGTCAATTTTAAAGAGCAGAGGCTAAAATGTAAAATTCCGATAGCCTGTACCTCGGAAAATATAAGAAATAATCCAATATGGCAAATGGCTACGTAATTAGCACGCCTATTATTACTTGGAATATGAATTGGAACGAAATCCGAAATTAATAAGACTCATTTTAAATTTCGGTCAATTTTAAAAAACAGAGACTAATATATAAAATTGCGATTGCTTGTATTTCGGAAACTATAAGAAATAATCCAATTGGCAAAGTGCTACGTAATTAGCATTCCGAATATTACTTGGAATGTGAATTGGAACGAAATCCTATATTAATAACACTTTTAAAATTTTTACCTATTTTAAAAAACAGAGAGTAAAATGTAAAATTCCGATAGCCTGTATTTCGGAAACTATAAGAAATAATCCAATTGGCAAAGGGCTACGTAATTAGCATTCCAAATATTACTAGGAATGTTAATTGAAAAGAAATCCGATATTAATAATACTATTTTAAAATTTTTGCCTATTTTAAGAAACAGAGACTAAAATATAAAATTGCGATATCCTGTATCTCGAAAACTATAATAAATAATTCAATTTGGCAAACGGCTACGTAATTAGCACGCAGAATATTACTTGGAATATGAATTGTAACGAAATCCGAAATTAATAAGGCTCATGAAATTTTGGTCAATTTTAAAAGGCAGAGAAAAAAATGTAAAATTCTGATAGCCTGTACCTCAGGAAATATAAGAAATAATCCAATTTGGCATACGACTACGTAATTAGTACGATGAATATTACTTGGAATATGAGTAGGAACGAAATCCGAAATTAATGATTCTTTTAAAATTTCGGTCAATTTAAAAAAAACAGAGACTAAAATGTAAAATTCCGATTTCCTGTACTTCGAAATCTATAATTAATACTTCAATTTGGCAAGCCGCTACGTAATTAGCACGTCTAATATTACTTGCAATATGAATTGGAACCAAATCCGAAATTAATAAGACTATTAAAATTTTGGTCAATTTTAAAAAACAGAGATAAAAATGTAAAATTCTGATAGCCTGTTTATCGAAAACCATAAGAAATAATCCAATTTGGCAAACGGATACGTAATTAGCACGCCGAATATTACTTGGTATATGAATTGCAAAGAAATACCAAATTAATAAGGCTCTTAAAATTTTTGTCAATTATAAAAAGCAGACTAAAATGTAAAATTCCGATAGAATGTATCTCTAAAACTATAAGAAATAATACAATTTGGTAAACGGATACGTAATTAGCATGAAGAATATTAATTTGAATGTGAATAGGAACGAAATCCTATATTAATAATACTCTTTTAAAATATTGCTCATTTATAAAAAACAGAGAGTAAAATGTAAAATTCCGATAGCCTGTATTTCGGAATCTATAAGAAATAATCCAATTGGTAAAGGGCTACGTAATTAGCATTCCGAATATTACTTGGAATGTGAATTGGAACGAAATCCGATATTAATATTACTATTTTAAAATTTTTGCCTATTTTAAAAAACAGAGACTAAAATATAAAATTGCGATAGATTGTATCTCGAAAACTGTAATAAATAATTCAATTTGACAAACGGCTACGTAATTAGCACGCGGATTATTACTTGGAATATGAGTAGGAACGAAATCCGAAATTTATAAGGCTCTTTTAAAATTTCGGTCAATTTTAAAAAACAGAGACTAAAATGTAAAATTCCAATTGCCTGTATCTCGAAAACTATAATGAATAATTCAATTTGGCAAATGGCTACGTAATTAGCACGCCTATTATTACTTGGAATATGAATTGGAACGAAATCCGAAATTAATAAGACTCTTAAAATTTTGGTCAATTTTAAAGAGCAGAGGCTAATATATAAAATTCCGATAGCCTGTACCTCGGAAAATATAAGAAATAATCCAATTTGGCAAACGGCTCCATAATTAGCACGCCTATTATTACTTGGAATATGAATTGGAACGAAATCCGAAATTAATAAGACTCATTTTAAATTTCGGTCAATTTTAAAAAACAGAGACTAATATGTAAAATTGCGATTGCTTGTATTTCGGAAACTATAATAAATAATCCAATTGGCAAAGGGCCACTTAATTAGCATTCCGAATATTATTTGCAATGTGAATTGGAACGGAATCCGATATTAATAATACTATTTTAAAATTTTTACCTATTTTAAAAACAGAGACCAAAATATGAAATTGCGAAAGCCTGTATCTCGAAAGCTATAATAAATAATTCAATTTGGCAAACCGCTACGTAATTAGCACGCCGAATATTACTGGGAATATGAATTGGAACGAAATCTGATATTAATAATTCTATTTTAAAATTTTTGCCTATTTTAAAAAACAGAGACTAAAATATAAAATTGCGATAGCCTGTATGTCGAAAACTATAAGAAATAATCCAATTTGGAAAACGGCTACGTAATTAGCACGCCGAATATTGCTTGGAATGTGAATTATAACGAAATCCTATATTAATAATACTCTTTTAAAATATTGCTCATTTATAAAAAACAGAGAGTAAAATGTAAAATTCCAATTGCCTGTATCTCGAAAACTATAATGAATAATTCAATTTGGCAAATGGCTACGTAATTAGCATTCCGAATATTATTTGCAATGTGAATTGGAACGGAATCCGATATTAATAATACTATTTTAAAATTTTTACCTATTTTAAAAACAGAGACCAAAATATGAAATTGCGAAAGCCTGTATCTCGAAAGCTATAATAAATAATTCAATTTGGCAAACCGCTACGTAATTAGCACGCCGAATATTACTGGGAATATGAATTGGAACGAAATCTGATATTAATAATTCTATTTTAAAATTTTTGCCTATTTTAAAAAACAGAGACTAAAATATAAAATTTCGATAGAATGTATCTCTAAAACTATAAGAAATAATACAATTTGGTAAACGGATACGTAATTAGAATGAAGAATATTACTTGGAATGTGAATTGGAACGAAATCCTATATTAATAATAAACTTTAAAAATATTGGTCATTTATAAAAAACAGAGAGTAAAATGTAAAATTCCGATTTCCTGTACTTCGAAAACTATAATAAATAATTCAATTTGGCAAATGGCTACGTAATTAGCACGCCTATTATTACTTGGAATATGAGTTGGAACGAAATCCGAAATTAATAAGACTCTTAAAATTTTGGTCAATTTTAAAGATCAGAGGCTAAAATGTAAAATTCCGATAGCCTGTACCTCGGAAAATATAAGAAATAATCCAATTTGGCAAACGGCTACATAATTAGCACGCCTATTATTACTTGGAATATGAGTTGGAACGAAATCCGAAATTAATAAGACTCTTAAAATTTTGGTCAATTTTAAAGAGCAGAGGCTAAAATGTAAAATTCCGATAGCCTGTACCTCGGAAAATATAAGAAATAATCCAATTTGGCAAACGGCTACGTAATTTGCACGCCTATTATTACTTGGAATATGAATTGGAACGAAATCCGAAATTAATAAGACTCATTTTAAATTTCGGTCAATTTTAAAAAACAGAGACTAAAATGTAAAATTGCGATTGCTTGTATTTCGGAAATTATAAAAAATAATCCAATTTGGCAAACGGCTACGTAATTAGCACGCCGAATATTACTTGGAATGTGAATTGGAACGAAATCCAATATTATTAATACTATTTTAAACTTTTTGCCTATTTTAAGAAACAGAGACTAAAATATAAAATTCTGATAGCCTGTATATCGAAAACCATAAGAAATAATCCAATTTGGCAAACGGCCACGTAATTAGCACGCCGAATATTACTTGGAATATGAATTGCAAAGAAATAAGAAATTAATAAGACTCTTAAAATTTTGGTCAATTATAAAAAGCAGAGACTAAAATGTAAAATTTCGATAGAATGTATCTCTAAAACTATAAGAAATAATACAATTTGGTAAACGGATACGTAATTAGAATGAAGAATATTACTTGGAATGTGAATTGGAACGAAATCCTATATTAATAATACCCTTTAAAAATATTGGTCATTTATAAAAAACAGAGAGTAAAATGTAAAATTCTGATAGCCTGTATTTCGGAAACTATAAGAAATAATCCAATTGGCAAAGGGCTACGTAATTAGCATTCCGAATATTACTTGGAATGTGAATTGAAAAGAAATCCGAAATTAATAATACTATTTTAAAATTTTTGCCTATTTTAAAAAACATAGACTAAAATATAAAATTGCGATATCCTGTATCTCGAAAACTATAATAAATAATTCAATTTGGCAAACGGCTACGTAATTAGCACGCCGAATATTACTTGGAATATGAATTGGAACGAAATCCGAAATTAATAAGACTCATGAAATTTTGGTCAATTTTAAAAGGCAGAGAAAAAAATGTAAAATTCTTATAGCCTGTACCTCGGAAAATATAAGAAATAATAAAATTTGGCATACGACTACGTAATTAGTACGATGATCATTACTTGGAATATGTGTAGGAACGAAATTCGAAATTAATGACTCTTTTAAAATTTCGGTCAATTTAAAAAAACAGAGACTAAAATGTAAAATTCCGATTTCCTGTACTTCGAAAACTATAATAAATAATTCAATTTGGCAAATGGCTACGTAATTAGCACGCCTATTATTACTTGGAATATGAATTGGAACGAAATCCGAAATTAATAAGACTCATTTTAAATTTCGGTCAATTTTAAAAAACAGAGACTAAAATATAAAATTGCGATTGCTTGTGTTTCGAAAATTATAAGAAATAATCCAATTGGCAAAGGGCTACGTTATTAGCATTCCGAATATTACTCGGAATGTGAATTGAAAAGAAATCCGATATTAATAATACTATTTTAAAATTTTTGCTATTTTAAAAAACAGGGACTAAAATATAAAATTGCGATATCCTGTATCTCGAAAACTGTAATAAATAATTCAATTTGGCAAACGGCCACGTAATTAGCATGCCGAATATTACTTGGAATGGGAATTATAACGAAATCCAATATTAATAATACTCTTTTAAAATTTTTGCCTATTTTAAAAAACAGAGACTAAAATGTAAAATTGCGATAGCCTGTATCCCGAAAACTATAGAAATAATCCAATTTGGCAAACGGCTACGTAATTAGCACGCCGATTATTACTTGGAATATGAGTTGGATCGAAATCCGAAATTAATAAGACTCTTTCAAAATTTCGGTCAATTTTAAGAAACGGAAACTATAAGAAATAATCCAATTGGCAAAGGGCTACGTAATTAGCATTCCGAATATTACTTGGAATGTGAATTGGAACGAAATCCGAAATTAATAAGACTATTAAAATTTTGGTCAATTTTAAAAAGCAGAGACTAAAATGTAAAATTCTGATAGCCTGTATCTCGAAAACAATAAAAAATAATCTAATTTAGCAAACGGCTACGTAATTAGCACGCCGAATATTACTTGGTATATGAATTGGAAAGAAATCTCAAATTAATAAGACTCTTAAAATTTTGGTCAATTTTAAAGAGCAGAGGCTAAAATGTAAAATTCCGATAGCCTGTACCTCGGAAAATATAAGAAATAATCCAATTTGGCAAACGGCTACGTAATTAGCACGCCGAATATTACTTGGAATGTGAATTGGAACGAAATCCGATATTATTAATACTATTTTAAACTTTTTGCCTATTTTAAAAAGCAGTGACTAAAATGTAAAATTCCGATAGAAAGTATCTCTAAAACTATAAGAAATAATACAATTTGGTAAACGGACACGTAATTAGAATGAAGAATATTACTTGGTATGTGAATTGGAACGAAATCCTATATTAATAATACGCTTTAAAAATATTGGTCATTTATAAAAAACAGAGAGTAAAATGTAAAATTTTGATAGCCTGTATTTCGGAAACTATAAGAAATAATCCAATTGGCAAAGGGCTACGTAATTAGCATTCCGAATATTACTTGGAATGTGAATTGAAGAGAAATCCGATATTAATAATACTATTTTAAAATTTTTGCCTATTTTAAAAAACATAGACTAAAATATAAAATTGCGATATCCTGTATCTCGAAAACTATAATAAATAATTCAATTTGGCAAACGGCTACGTAATTAGCACGCCGAATATTACTTGGAATATGAATTGTAACGAAATCCGAAATTAATTATACTCATGAAATTTTGGTCAATTTTAAAAGGCAGAGGAAAAAAAATGTAAAATTCTGATAGCCTGTACCTCGGAAAATATAAGAAATAATAAAATTTGGCATACGACTACGTAATTAGTACGATGAATATTACTTGGAATATGAGTAGGAACGAAATCCGAAATTAATGACTCTTTTAAAATTTCGGTCAATTTTAAAAAACAGAGACTAAAATGTAAAATTCCGATTTCCTGTACTTCGAAAACTATAATAAATAATTCAATTTGGCAAATGGCTACGTAATTAGCACGCCTATTATAACTTGGAATATGAATTGGAACGAAATCCGAAATTAATAAGACTCATTTTAAATTTCGGTCAATTTTAAAAGACAGAGACTAAAATGTAAAATTGCGATTGCTTGTATTTCGAAAACTATAAGAAATAATCCAATTGGCAAAGGGCTACGTAATTAGCATTCCGAATATTACTTGGAATGTGAATTGGAACGAAATCCGAAATTAATAAGACTATTAAAATGTTGGTCAGTTTTAAAAAGCAGAGACTAAAATGTAAAATTCTGATAGCCTGTATCTCGAAAACAATAAAAAATAATCTAATTTAGCAAACGGCTACGTAATTAGCACGCCGAATATTACTTGGTATATGAAGTGGAAAGAAATCTCAAATTAATAAGACTGTTAAAATTTTGGTCAATTTTAAAGAGCAGAGGCTAAAATGTAAAATTCCGATAGCCTGTACCTCGGAAAATATATGAAATAATCCAATTTGGCAAACGGCTACGTAATTAGCACGCCTATTATTACTTGGAATATGAATTGGAACGAAATCCGAAATTAATAAGACTCATTTTAAATTTCGGTCAATTTTAAAAAACAGAGACTAATATGTAAAATTGCGATTGCTTGTATTTCGGAAACTATAATAAATAATCCAATTTGGCAAACCGCTACATAATTAGCACGCCTATTATTACTTGGAATATGAGTTGGAACGAAATCCGAAATTAATAAGACTCTTAAAATTTTGGTCCATTTTAAAGAGCAGAGGCTAAAATGTAAAATTCCGATAGCCTGTACCTCGGAAAATATAAGAAATAATCCAATTTGACAAACTTCTACGTAATTTGCACGCCTATTATTACTTGGAATATGAATTGGAACGAAATCCGAAATTAATAAGACTCATTTTAAATTTCGGTCAATTTTAAAAAACAGAGACTAAAATGTAAAATTGCGATTGCTTGTATTTCGGAAATTATAAGAAATAATCCAATTTGGCAAACGGCTACGTAATTAGCACGCCGAATATTACTTGGAATGTGAATTGGAACGAAATCCGATATTATTAATACTATTTTAAACTTTTTGCCTATTTTAAAAAACAGAGACTAAAATATAAAATTGCGATAGCCTGTATCTCGAAAGTTATAATAAATAATTCAATTTGGCAAACGGCTACGTAATTAGCACGCCGAATATTACTTGGAATATGAATTGGAACCAAATCCGAAATTAATAAGACTATTAAAGCTTTGGTCAATTTTAAAAAACAGAGACAAAAATAAAAATTCTGATAGCCTGTATATCGAAAACCATAAGAAATAATCCAATTTGGCAAACGGCTACGTAATTAGCACGACGAATATTACTTGGAATATGAATTGCAAAGAAATAAGAAATTAATAAGACTCTTAAAATTTTGGTCAATTATAAAAAGCAGAGACTAAAATGTAAAATTCCGATAGAATGTATCTCTAAAACTATAAGAAATAATACAATTTGGTAAACGGATACGTAATTAGAATGAAGAATATTACTTGGAATGTGAATTGGAACGAAATCCTATATTAATAATACCCTTTAAAAATATTGGTCATTTATAAAAAACAGAGAGTAAAATGTAAAATTCTGATAGCCTGTATTTCGGAAACTATAAGAAATAATCCAATTGGCAAAGGGCTACGTAATTAGCATTCCGAATATTACTTGGAATGTGAATTGAAAAGAAATCCGAAATTAATAATACTATTTTAAAATTTTTGCCTATTTTAAAAAACATAGACTAAAATATAAAATTGCGATATCCTGTATCTCGAAAACTATAATAAATAATTCAATTTGGCAAACGGCTACGTAATTAGCACGCCGAATATTACTTGGAATATGAATTGGAACGAAATCCGAAATTAATAAGACTCATGAAATTTTGGTCAATTTTAAAAGGCAGAGAAAAAAATGTAAAATTCTTATAGCCTGTACCTCGGAAAATATAAGAAATAATAAAATTTGGCATACGACTACGTAATTAGTACGATGATCATTACTTGGAATATGTGTAGGAACGAAATTCGAAATTAATGACTCTTTTAAAATTTCGGTCAATTTAAAAAAACAGAGACTAAAATGTAAAATTCCGATTTCCTGTACTTCGAAAACTATAATAAATAATTCAATTTGGCAAATGGCTACGTAATTAGCACGCCTATTATTACTTGGAATATGAATTGGAACGAAATCCGAAATTAATAAGACTCATTTTAAATTTCGGTCAATTTTAAAAAACAGAGACTAAAATATAAAATTGCGATTGCTTGTGTTTCGAAAATTATAAGAAATAATCCAATTGGCAAAGGGCTACGTTATTAGCATTCCGAATATTACTCGGAATGTGAATTGAAAAGAAATCCGATATTAATAATACTATTTTAAAATTTTTGCTATTTTAAAAAACAGGGACTAAAATATAAAATTGCGATATCCTGTATCTCGAAAACTGTAATAAATAATTCAATTTGGCAAACGGCCACGTAATTAGCATGCCGAATATTACTTGGAATGGGAATTATAACGAAATCCAATATTAATAATACTCTTTTAAAATTTTTGCCTATTTTAAAAAACAGAGACTAAAATGTAAAATTGCGATAGCCTGTATCCCGAAAACTATAGAAATAATCCAATTTGGCAAACGGCTACGTAATTAGCACGCCGATTATTACTTGGAATATGAGTTGGATCGAAATCCGAAATTAATAAGACTCTTTCAAAATTTCGGTCAATTTTAAGAAACGGAAACTATAAGAAATAATCCAATTGGCAAAGGGCTACGTAATTAGCATTCCGAATATTACTTGGAATGTGAATTGGAACGAAATCCGAAATTAATAAGACTATTAAAATTTTGGTCAATTTTAAAAAGCAGAGACTAAAATGTAAAATTCTGATAGCCTGTATCTCGAAAACAATAAAAAATAATCTAATTTAGCAAACGGCTACGTAATTAGCACGCCGAATATTACTTGGTATATGAATTGGAAAGAAATCTCAAATTAATAAGACTCTTAAAATTTTGGTCAATTTTAAAGAGCAGAGGCTAAAATGTAAAATTCCGATAGCCTGTACCTCGGAAAATATAAGAAATAATCCAATTTGGCAAACGGCTACGTAATTAGCACGCCGAATATTACTTGGAATGTGAATTGGAACGAAATCCGATATTATTAATACTATTTTAAACTTTTTGCCTATTTTAAAAAGCAGTGACTAAAATGTAAAATTCCGATAGAAAGTATCTCTAAAACTATAAGAAATAATACAATTTGGTAAACGGACACGTAATTAGAATGAAGAATATTACTTGGTATGTGAATTGGAACGAAATCCTATATTAATAATACGCTTTAAAAATATTGGTCATTTATAAAAAACAGAGAGTAAAATGTAAAATTTTGATAGCCTGTATTTCGGAAACTATAAGAAATAATCCAATTGGCAAAGGGCTACGTAATTAGCATTCCGAATATTACTTGGAATGTGAATTGAAGAGAAATCCGATATTAATAATACTATTTTAAAATTTTTGCCTATTTTAAAAAACATAGACTAAAATATAAAATTGCGATATCCTGTATCTCGAAAACTATAATAAATAATTCAATTTGGCAAACGGCTACGTAATTAGCACGCCGAATATTACTTGGAATATGAATTGTAACGAAATCCGAAATTAATTATACTCATGAAATTTTGGTCAATTTTAAAAGGCAGAGGAAAAAAAATGTAAAATTCTGATAGCCTGTACCTCGGAAAATATAAGAAATAATAAAATTTGGCATACGACTACGTAATTAGTACGATGAATATTACTTGGAATATGAGTAGGAACGAAATCCGAAATTAATGACTCTTTTAAAATTTCGGTCAATTTTAAAAAACAGAGACTAAAATGTAAAATTCCGATTTCCTGTACTTCGAAAACTATAATAAATAATTCAATTTGGCAAATGGCTACGTAATTAGCACGCCTATTATAACTTGGAATATGAATTGGAACGAAATCCGAAATTAATAAGACTCATTTTAAATTTCGGTCAATTTTAAAAGACAGAGACTAAAATGTAAAATTGCGATTGCTTGTATTTCGAAAACTATAAGAAATAATCCAATTGGCAAAGGGCTACGTAATTAGCATTCCGAATATTACTTGGAATGTGAATTGGAACGAAATCCGAAATTAATAAGACTATTAAAATGTTGGTCAGTTTTAAAAAGCAGAGACTAAAATGTAAAATTCTGATAGCCTGTATCTCGAAAACAATAAAAAATAATCTAATTTAGCAAACGGCTACGTAATTAGCACGCCGAATATTACTTGGTATATGAAGTGGAAAGAAATCTCAAATTAATAAGACTGTTAAAATTTTGGTCAATTTTAAAGAGCAGAGGCTAAAATGTAAAATTCCGATAGCCTGTACCTCGGAAAATATATGAAATAATCCAATTTGGCAAACGGCTACGTAATTAGCACGCCTATTATTACTTGGAATATGAATTGGAACGAAATCCGAAATTAATAAGACTCATTTTAAATTTCGGTCAATTTTAAAAAACAGAGACTAATATGTAAAATTGCGATTGCTTGTATTTCGGAAACTATAATAAATAATCCAATTTGGCAAACCGCTACATAATTAGCACGCCTATTATTACTTGGAATATGAGTTGGAACGAAATCCGAAATTAATAAGACTCTTAAAATTTTGGTCCATTTTAAAGAGCAGAGGCTAAAATGTAAAATTCCGATAGCCTGTACCTCGGAAAATATAAGAAATAATCCAATTTGACAAACTTCTACGTAATTTGCACGCCTATTATTACTTGGAATATGAATTGGAACGAAATCCGAAATTAATAAGACTCATTTTAAATTTCGGTCAATTTTAAAAAACAGAGACTAAAATGTAAAATTGCGATTGCTTGTATTTCGGAAATTATAAGAAATAATCCAATTTGGCAAACGGCTACGTAATTAGCACGCCGAATATTACTTGGAATGTGAATTGGAACGAAATCCGATATTATTAATACTATTTTAAACTTTTTGCCTATTTTAAAAAACAGAGACTAAAATATAAAATTGCGATAGCCTGTATCTCGAAAGTTATAATAAATAATTCAATTTGGCAAACGGCTACGTAATTAGCACGCCGAATATTACTTGGAATATGAATTGGAACCAAATCCGAAATTAATAAGACTATTAAAGCTTTGGTCAATTTTAAAAAACAGAGACAAAAATAAAAATTCTGATAGCCTGTATATCGAAAACCATAAGAAATAATCCAATTTGGCAAACGGCTACGTAATTAGCACGACGAATATTACTTGGAATATGAATTGCAAAGAAATAAGAAATTAATAAGACTCTTAAAATTTTGGTCAATTATAAAAAGCAGAGACTAAAATGTAAAATTCCGATAGAATGTATCTCTAAAACTATAAGAAATAATACAATTTGATAAACGGATACGTAATTAGAATGAAGAATATTACTTGGAATGTGAATTGGAACGAAATCCTATATTAATAATACGCTTTAAAAAGATTGGTCATTTATAAAAAACAGAGAGTAAAATGTAAAATTCTGATAGCCTGTATTTCGGAAACTATAAGAAATAATCCAATTGGCAAAGGGCTACGTAATTAGCATTCCGAATATTACTTGGAATGTGAATTGAAAAGAAATCCGAAATTAATAATACTATTTTAAAATTTTTGCCTATTTTAAAAAACATAGACTAAAATATAAAATTGCGATATCCTGTATCTCGAAAACTATAATAAATAATTCAATTTGGCAAACGGCTACGTAATTAGCACGCCGAATATTACTTGGAATATGAATTGTAAGGAAAACCGAAATTAATAAGACTCATGAAATTTTGGTCAATTTTAAAAGGCAGAGAAAAAAATGTAAAATTTTGATAGCCTGTACCTCGGAAAATATAAGAAATAATCCAATTTGGCAAACGGCTACGTAATTAGCACGCCTATTATTACTTGGAATATGAATTGGAACGAAATCCGATTTTAATAAGACTCATTTTAAATTTCGGTCAATTTTAAAAAACAGAGACTAAAATATAAAATTGCGATTGCTTGTATTTCGAAAACTATAAGAAATAATCCAATTGGCAAAGGGCTACGTAATTAGCATTCCGAATATTACTTGGAATGTGAATTGGAACGAAATCCGATATTATTAATACTATTTTAAACTTTTTGCCTATTTTAAAAAACAGAGACTAAAATATAAAATTGCGATAGCCTGTATCTCGAAAGTTATAATAAATAATTCAATTTGGCAAACGGCTACGTAATTAGCACGCCGAATATTACTTGGAATATGAATTGGAACCAAATCCGAAATTAATAAGACTATTAAAGTTTTGGTCAATTTTAAAAAACAGAGACAAAAATAAAAATTCTGATAGCCTGTATATCGAAAACCATAAGAAATAATCCAATTTGGCAAACGGCTACGTAATTAGCACGCCGAATATTACTTGGAATATGAATTGTAACGAAATCCGAAATTAATTATACTCATGAAATTTTGGTCAATTTTAAAAGGCAGAGACTAAAATATAAAATTGCGATTGCTTGTATTTCGAAAACTATAAGAAATAATCCAATTGGCAAAGGGCTACGTAATTAGCATTCCGAATATTACTTGGAATGTGAATTGGAACGAAATCCGATATTAATAACACTATTTTAAAATTTTTACCTATTTTAAATAACAGAGACTAAAATATGAAATTGCGATAGCCTGTATCTCGAAAGCTATAATAAATAATTCAATTTGGCAAACCGCTACGTAATTAGCACGCCGAATATTACTTGGAATATGAATTGGAACGAAATCCGAAATTAATAAGACTATTAAAATTTTGGTCAATTTTAAAAAACAGAAAAAAAAGTAAAATTCTGATAGCCTGTATCTCGAAAACTATAAGAAATAATCCAATTTAGCAAACGGCTACGTAATTACCACGCCGAATATTACTTGGAATGTGAATTGGAACGAAATCCGATATTATTAATACTATTTTAAACTTTTTGCCTATTTTAAAAAACAGAGACTAAAATATAAAATTGCGATAGCCTGTATCTCGAAAGTTATAATAAATAATTCAATTTGGCAAACGGCTACGTAATTAGCACGCCGAATATTACTTGGAATATGAATTGGAACCAAATCCGAAATTAATAAGACTATTAAAGTTTTGGTCAATTTTAAAAAACAGAGACAAAAATAAAAATTCTGATAGCCTGTATATCGAAAACCATAAGAAATAATCCAATTTGGCAAACGGCTACGTAATTAGCACGCCGAATATTACTTGGAATATGAATTGTAACGAAATCCGAAATTAATTATACTCATGAAATTTTGGTCAATTTTAAAAGGCAGAGGAAAAAAAATGTAAAATTCTGATAGCCTGTACCTCGGAAAATATAAGAAATAATAAAATTTGGCATACGACTACGTAATTAGTACGATGAATATTACTTGGAATATGAGTAGGAACGAAATCCGAAATTAATGACTCTTTTAAAATTTCGGTCAATTTTAAAAAACAGAGACTGAAATGTAAAATTCCGATTTCCTGTACTTCGAAAACTATAATAAATAATTCAATTTGGCAAATGGCTACGTAATTAGCACGCCTATTATAACTTGGAATATGAATTGGAACGAAATCCGAAATTAATAAGACTCATTTTAAATTTCGGTCAATTTTAAAAGACAGAGACTAAAATGTAAAATTGCGATTGCTTGTATTTCGAAAACTATAAGAAATAATCCAATTGGCAAAGGGCTACGTAATTAGCATTCCGAATATTTCTTGGAATGTGAATTGGAACGAAATCCGATATTAATAACACTATTTTAAAATTTTTACCTATTTTAAAAAACAGAGACTAAAATATGAAATTGCGATAGCCTGTATCTCGAAAGCTATAATAAATAATTCAATTTGGCAAACCGCTACGTAATTAGCACTCCGAATATTACTTGGAATATGAATTGGAACGAAATCCGAAATTAATAAGTCTATTAAAATTTTGGTCAATTTTAAAAAACAGAAAAAAAATTGTAAAATTCTGATAGCCTGTATCTCGAAAACAATAAGAAATAATCCAATTTAGCAAACGGCTACGTAATTAGCACGCCGAATATTACTTGGTATATGAAGTGGAAAGAAATCTCAAATTAATAAGACTGTTAAAATTTTGGTCAATTTTAAAGAGCAGAGGCTAAAATGTAAAATTCCGATAGCCTGTACCTCGGAAAATATATGAAATAATCCAATTTGGCAAACGGCTACGTAATTAGCACGCCTATTATTACTTGGAATACGAATTGGAACGAAATCCGAAATTAATAAGACTCATTTTAAATTTCGGTCAATGTTAAAAAACAGAGACTAAAATGTAAAATTGCGATTGCTTGTATTTCGGAAATTATAAGAAATAATCCAATTGGCAAACGGCTACATAATTAGCATTCCGAATATTACTTGGAATGTGAATTGGAACGAAATCCGATATTAATAACACTATTTTAAAATTTTTACCTATTTTAAATAACAGAGACTAAAATATGAAATTGCGATAGCCTGTATCTCGAAAGCTATAATAAATAATTCAATTTGGCAAACCGCTACGTAATTAGCACGCCGAATATTACTTGGAATATGAATTGGAACGAAATCCGAAATTAATAAGACTATTAAAATTTTGGTCAATTTTAAAAAACAGAAAAAAAAGTAAAATTCTGATAGCCTGTATCTCGAAAACTATAAGAAATAATCCAATTTAGCAAACGGCTACGTAATTACCACGCCGAATATTGCTTGGAATGTGAATTGGAACGAAATCCGATATTATTAATACTATTTTAAACTTTTTGCCTATTTTAAAAAACAGAGACTAAAATATAAAATTGCGATAGCCTGTATCTCGAAAGTTATAATAAATAATTCAATTTGGCAAACGGCTACGTAATTAGCACGCCGAATATTACTTGGAATATGAATTGGAACCAAATCCGAAATTAATAAGACTATTAAAGTTTTGGTCAATTTTAAAAAACAGAGACAAAAATAAAAATTCTGATAGCCTGTATATCGAAAACCATAAGAAATAATCCAATTTGGCAAACGGCTACGTAATTAGCACGCCGAATATTACTTGCAATATGAATTGCAAAGAAATACCAAATTAATAAGACTCTTAAAATTTTGGTCAATTATAAAAAGCAGAGACTAAAATGTAAAATTCCGATAGAATGTATCTCTAAAACTATAAGAAATAATACAATTTGATAAACGGATACGTAATTAGAATGAAGAATATTACTTGGAATGTGAATTGGAACGAAATCCTATATTAATAATACGCTTTAAAAAGATTGGTCATTTATAAAAAACAGAGAGTAAAATGTAAAATTCTGATAGCCTGTATTTCGGAAACTATAAGAAATAATCCAATTGGCAAAGGGCTACGTAATTAGCATTCCGAATATTACTTGGAATGTGAATTGAAAAGAAATCCGAAATTAATAATACTATTTTAAAATTTTTGCCTATTTTAAAAACATAGACTAAAATATAAAATTGCGATATCCTGTATCTCGAAAACTATAATAAATAATTCAATTTGGCAAACGGCTACGTAATTAGCACGCCGAATATTACTTGGAATATGAATTGTAAGGAAAACCGAAATTAATAAGACTCATGAAATTTTGGTCAATTTTAAAAGGCAGAGAAAAAAATGTAAAATTTTGATAGCCTGTACCTCGGAAAATATAAGAAATAATCCAATTTGGCAAACGGCTACGTAATTAGCACGCCTATTATTACTTGGAATATGAATTGGAACGAAATCCGATTTTAATAAGACTCATTTTAAATTTCGGTCAATTTTAAAAAACAGAGACTAAAATATAAAATTGCGATTGCTTGTATTTCGAAAACTATAAGAAATAATCCAATTGGCAAAGGGCTACGTAATTAGCATTCCGAATATTACTTGGAATGTGAATTGGAACGAAATCCGATATTATTAATACTATTTTAAACTTTTTGCCTATTTTAAAAAACAGAGACTAAAATATAAAATTGCGATAGCCTGTATCTCGAAAGTTATAATAAATAATTCAATTTGGCAAACGGCTACGTAATTAGCACGCCGAATATTACTTGGAATATGAATTGGAACCAAATCCGAAATTAATAAGACTATTAAAGTTTTGGTCAATTTTAAAAAACAGAGACAAAAATAAAAATTCTGATAGCCTGTATATCGAAAACCATAAGAAATAATCCAATTTGGCAAACGGCTACGTAATTAGCACGCCGAATATTACTTGGAATATGAATTGTAACGAAATCCGAAATTAATTATACTCATGAAATTTTGGTCAATTTTAAAAGGCAGAGACTAAAATATAAAATTGCGATTGCTTGTATTTCGAAAACTATAAGAAATAATCCAATTGGCAAAGGGCTACGTAATTAGCATTCCGAATATTACTTGGAATGTGAATTGGAACGAAATCCGATATTAATAACACTATTTTAAAATTTTTACCTATTTTAAATAACAGAGACTAAAATATGAAATTGCGATAGCCTGTATCTCGAAAGCTATAATAAATAATTCAATTTGGCAAACCGCTACGTAATTAGCACGCCGAATATTACTTGGAATATGAATTGGAACGAAATCCGAAATTAATAAGACTATTAAAATTTTGGTCAATTTTAAAAAACAGAAAAAAAAGTAAAATTCTGATAGCCTGTATCTCGAAAACTATAAGAAATAATCCAATTTAGCAAACGGCTACGTAATTACCACGCCGAATATTACTTGGAATGTGAATTGGAACGAAATCCGATATTATTAATACTATTTTAAACTTTTTGCCTATTTTAAAAAACAGAGACTAAAATATAAAATTGCGATAGCCTGTATCTCGAAAGTTATAATAAATAATTCAATTTGGCAAACGGCTACGTAATTAGCACGCCGAATATTACTTGGAATATGAATTGGAACCAAATCCGAAATTAATAAGACTATTAAAGTTTTGGTCAATTTTAAAAAACAGAGACAAAAATAAAAATTCTGATAGCCTGTATATCGAAAACCATAAGAAATAATCCAATTTGGCAAACGGCTACGTAATTAGCACGCCGAATATTACTTGGAATATGAATTGTAACGAAATCCGAAATTAATTATACTCATGAAATTTTGGTCAATTTTAAAAGGCAGAGGAAAAAAATGTAAAATTCTGATAGCCTGTACCTCGGAAAATATAAGAAATAATAAAATTTGGCATACGACTACGTAATTAGTACGATGAATATTACTTGGAATATGAGTAGGAACGAAATCCGAAATTAATGACTCTTTTAAAATTTCGGTCAATTTTAAAAAACAGAGACTGAAATGTAAAATTCCGATTTCCTGTACTTCGAAAACTATAATAAATAATTCAATTTGGCAAATGGCTACGTAATTAGCACGCCTATTATAACTTGGAATATGAATTGGAACGAAATCCGAAATTAATAAGACTCATTTTAAATTTCGGTCAATTTTAAAAGACAGAGACTAAAATGTAAAATTGCGATTGCTTGTATTTCGAAAACTATAAGAAATAATCCAATTGGCAAAGGGCTACGTAATTAGCATTCCGAATATTTCTTGGAATGTGAATTGGAACGAAATCCGATATTAATAACACTATTTTAAAATTTTTACCTATTTTAAAAAACAGAGACTAAAATATGAAATTGCGATAGCCTGTATCTCGAAAGCTATAATAAATAATTCAATTTGGCAAACCGCTACGTAATTAGCACTCCGAATATTACTTGGAATATGAATTGGAACGAAATCCGAAATTAATAAGTCTATTAAAATTTTGGTCAATTTTAAAAAACAGAAAAAAAATTGTAAAATTCTGATAGCCTGTATCTCGAAAACAATAAGAAATAATCCAATTTAGCAAACGGCTACGTAATTAGCACGCCGAATATTACTTGGTATATGAAGTGGAAAGAAATCTCAAATTAATAAGACTGTTAAAATTTTGGTCAATTTTAAAGAGCAGAGGCTAAAATGTAAAATTCCGATAGCCTGTACCTCGGAAAATATATGAAATAATCCAATTTGGCAAACGGCTACGTAATTAGCACGCCTATTATTACTTGGAATACGAATTGGAACGAAATCCGAAATTAATAAGACTCATTTTAAATTTCGGTCAATTTTAAAAAACAGAGACTAAAATGTAAAATTGCGATTGCTTGTATTTCGGAAATTATAAGAAATAATCCAATTGGCAAACGGCTACATAATTAGCATTCCGAATATTACTTGGAATGTGAATTGGAACGAAATCCGATATTAATAACACTATTTTAAAATTTTTACCTATTTTAAATAACAGAGACTAAAATATGAAATTGCGATAGCCTGTATCTCGAAAGCTATAATAAATAATTCAATTTGGCAAACCGCTACGTAATTAGCACGCCGAATATTACTTGGAATATGAATTGGAACGAAATCCGAAATTAATAAGACTATTAAAATTTTGGTCAATTTTAAAAAACAGAAAAAAAAGTAAAATTCTGATAGCCTGTATCTCGAAAACTATAAGAAATAATCCAATTTAGCAAACGGCTACGTAATTACCACGCCGAATATTGCTTGGAATGTGAATTGGAACGAAATCCGATATTATTAATACTATTTTAAACTTTTTGCCTATTTTAAAAAACAGAGACTAAAATATAAAATTGCGATAGCCTGTATCTCGAAAGTTATAATAAATAATTCAATTTGGCAAACGGCTACGTAATTAGCACGCCGAATATTACTTGGAATATGAATTGGAACCAAATCCGAAATTAATAAGACTATTAAAGTTTTGGTCAATTTTAAAAAACAGAGACAAAAATAAAAATTCTGATAGCCTGTATATCGAAAACCATAAGAAATAATCCAATTTGGCAAACGGCTACGTAATTAGCACGCCGAATATTACTTGCAATATGAATTGCAAAGAAATACCAAATTAATAAGACTCTTAAAATTTTGGTCAATTATAAAAAGCAGAGACTAAAATGTAAAATTCCGATAGAAAGTATCTCTAAAACTATAAGAAATAATACAATTTGGTAAACGGATACGTAATTAGAATGAAGAATATTACTTGGAATGTGAATTAGAACGAAATCCTATATTAATAATACGCTTTAAAAATATTGGTCATTTATAAAAAACAGAGAGTAAAATGTAAAATTCTGATAGCCTGTACCTCGGAAAATATAAGAAATAATAAAATTTGGCATACGACTACGTAATTAGTACGATGAATATTACTTGGAATATGAGTAGGAACGAAATCCGAAATTAATGACTCTTTTAAAATTTCGGTCAATTTTAAAAAACAGAGGCTAAAATGTAAAATTCCGATTTCCTCTACTTCGAAAACTATAATAAATAATTCAATTTGGCAAATGGCTACGTAATTAGCACGCCTATTATAACTTGGAATATGAATTGGAACGAAATCCGAAATTAATAAGACTCATTTTAAATTTCGGTCAATTTTAAAAGACAGAGACTAAAATGTAAAATTGCGATTGCTTGTATTTCGAAAACTATAAGAAATAATCCAATTGGCAAAGGGCTACGTAATTAGCATTCCGAATATTACTTGGAATGTGAATTGGAACGAAATCCGATATTAATAACACTATTTTAAAATTTTTACCTATTTTAAAAAACAGAGACTAAAATATGAAATTGCGATAGCCTGTATCTCGAAAGCTATAATAAATAATTCAATTTGGCAAACCGCTACGTAATTAGCACGCCGAATATTACTTGGAATATGAATTGGAACGAAATCCGAAATTAATAAGACTCATTTTAAATTTCGGTCAATTTTAAAAAACAGAGACTAAAATGTAAAATTGCGATTGCTTGTATTTCGGAAATTATAAGAAATAATCCAATTGGCAAACGGCTACATAATTAGCATTCCGAATATTACTTGGAATGTGAATTGGAACGAAATCCGATATTAATAACACTATTTTAAAATTTTTACCTATTTTAAATAACAGAGACTAAAATATGAAATTGCGATAGCCTGTATCTCGAAAGCTATAATAAATAATTCAATTTGGAAAACCGCTACGTAATTAGCACGCCGAATATTACTTGGAATATGAATTGGAACGAAATCCGAAATTAATAAGACTATTAAAATTTTGGTCAATTTTAAAAAACAGAAAAAAAAGTAAAATTCTGATAGCCTGTATCTCGAAAACTATAAGAAATAATCCAATTTAGCAAACGGCTACGTAATTACCACGCCGAATATTGCTTGGAATGTGAATTGGAACGAAATCCGATATTATTAATACTATTTTAAACTTTTTGCCTATTTTAAAAAACAGAGACTAAAATATAAAATTGCGATAGCCTGTATCTCGAAAGTTATAATAAATAATTCAATTTGGCAAACGGCTACGTAATTAGCACGCCGAATATTACTTGGAATATGAATTGGAACCAAATCCGAAATTAATAAGACTATTAAAGTTTTGGTCAATTTTAAAAAACAGAGACAAAAATAAAAATTCTGATAGCCTGTATATCGAAAACCATAAGAAATAATCCAATTTGGCAAACGGCTACGTAATTAGCACGCCGAATATTACTTGCAATATGAATTGCAAAGAAATACCAAATTAATAAGACTCTTAAAATTTTGGTCAATTATAAAAAGCAGAGACTAAAATGTAAAATTCCGATAGAAAGTATCTCTAAAACTATAAGAAATAATACAATTTGGTAAACGGATACGTAATTAGAATGAACAATATTACTTGGAATGTGAATTAGAACGAAATCCTATATTAATAATACGCTTTAAAAATATTGGTCATTTATAAAAAACAGAGAGTAAAATGTAAAATTCTGATAGCCTGTACTTCGGAAAATATAAGAAATAATAAAATTTGGCATACGACTACGTAATTAGTACGATGAATATTACTTGGAATATGAGTAGGAACGAAATCCGAAATTAATGACTCTTTTAAAATTTCGGTCAATTTTAAAAAACATAGGCTAAAATGTAAAATTCCGATTTCCTCTACTTCGAAAACTATAATAAATAATTCAATTTGGCAAATGGCTACGTAATTAGCACGCCTATTATAACTTGGAATATGAATTGGAACGAAATCCGAAATTAATAAGACTCATTTTAAATTTCGGTCAATTTTAAAAGACAGAGACTAAAATGTAAAATTGCGATTGCTTGTATTTCGAAAACTATAAGAAATAATCCAATTGGCAAAGGGCTACGTAATTAGCATTCCGAATATTACTTGGAATGTGAATTGGAACGAAATCCGATATTAATAACACTATTTTAAAATTTTTACCTATTTTAAAAAACAGAGACTAAAATATGAAATTGCGATAGCCTGTATCTCGAAAGCTATAATAAATAATTCAATTTGGCAAACCGCTACGTAATTAGCACGCCGAATATTACTTGGAATATGAATTGGAACGAAATCCGAAATTAATAAGACTATTAAAATTTTGGTCAATTTAAAAAAACGGAAAAAAAATTGTAAAATTCTGATAGCCTGTATCTCGAAAACTATAAGAAATAATCCAATTTAGCAAACGGCTACGTAATTACCACGCCGAATATTACTTGGAATATGAATTGGAAAAATATCTCAAATTAATAAGACTCTTAAAATTTTGGTCAATTTTAAAAAGCAGTGGCTAAAATGTAAAATTCCGATAGCCTGTACCTCGGAAAATATAAGAAATAATCCAATTTGGCAAACGGCTACGTAATTAGCACGCCGAATATTACTTGGAATGTGAATTGGAACGAAATTCGATATTATTAATACAATTTTAAACTTTTTGCCTATTTTAAAAAACAGAGACTAAAATATAAAATTGCGATAGCCTGTATCTCGAAAGCTATAATAAATAATTCAATTTGGCAAACGGCTACGTAATTATCACGCCGAATATTACTTGGAATATGAATTGGAACCAAATCCGAAATTAGTAAGACTATTAAAATTTTGGTCAATTTTAAAAAACAGAGACAAAAATGTAAAATTCTGATAGCCTGTATATCGAAAACCATAAGAATTAAGACAATTTGGCAAACGGCTACGTAATTAGCACGCCGAATATTACTTGGAATATGAATTGCAAAGAAATACCAAATTAATGAGACTCTTAAAATTTTGGTCAATTATAAAAAGCAGAGACTAAAATGTAAAATTCCGATAGAATGTATCTCTAAAACTATAAGAAATAATACACTTTGGTAAACGGATACGTAATTAGAATGAAGAATATTACTTGTAATGTAAATTAGAACGAAATCCTATATTAATAACACGCTTTAAAAATATTGGTCATTTATAAAAAACAGAGAGTAAAATGTAAAATTTTGATAGCCTGTATTTCGGAAACTATAAGAAATAATCCAATTGGCAAAGGGCTACGTAATTAGCATTCCGAATATTACTTGGAATGTGAATTGAAAAGAAATCCGATATTAATAATACTATTTTAAAATTTTTGCCTATTTTAAAAAACATAGACTAAAATATAAAATTGCGATATCCTGTATCTCGAAAACTATAATAAATAATTCAATTTGGCAAACGGCTACGTAATTAGCACGCCGAATATTACTTGGAATATGAATTGTAACGAAATCCGAAATTAATAAGACTCATTAAATTTTGGTCAATTTTAAAAGGCAGAGAAAAAAATGTAAAATTCTAATAGCCTGTACCTCGGAAAATATAAGATATAATAAAATTTGGCATACGACTACGTAATTGGTACGATGAATATTACTTGGAATATGAGTAGGAACGAAATCCGAAATTAATGACTTTTAAAATTTCGGTCAATTTTAAAAAACAGAGACTAAAATGTAAAATTCCGATTTCCTGTACTTCGAAAACTATAATAAATAATTCAATTTGGCAAATGGCTACGTAATTAGCACGCCTATTATTACTTGGAATACGAATTGGAACGAAATCCGAAATTAATAAGACTCATTTTAAATTTCGGTCAATTTTAAAAAACAGAGACTAAAATGTAAAATTGCGATTGCTTGTATTTCGGAAACTATAAGAAATAATCCAATTGGCAAAGGGCTACGTAATTAGCATTCCGAATATTACTTGGAATGTGAATTGAAAAGAAATCCGATATTAATAATACTATTTTAAAATTTTTGCTATTTTAAAAATCAGGGACTAAAATATAAAATTGCGATATCCTGTATCTCGAAAACTATAATAAATAATTCAATTTGGCAAACGGCTACGTAATTAGCACGCCGAATATTACTTGGAATGGGAATTATAACCAAATCCAATATTAATAATACTCTTTTAAAATTTTTGCCTATTTTAAAAAACAGAGACTAAAATGTAAAATTGCGATAGCCTGTATCCCGAAAACTATAGAAATAATCCAATTTGGCAAACGGCTACGTAATTAGCACGCCGATTATTACTTGGAATATGAGTTGGATCGAAATCCGAAATTAATAAGACTCTTTTAAAATTTCGATCAATTTTAAGAAACAGAAACTATAAGAAATAATCCAATTGGCAAAGGGCTACGTAATTAGCATTCCGAATATTACTTGGAATGTGAATTGGAACGAAATCCGAAATTAATAAGACTATTAAAATTTTGGTCAATTTAAAAAGCAGAGACTTAAATGTAAAATTCTGATAGCCTGTACCTCGGAAACCATAAGAAGTAATCCAATATGGCAAACGGCTACGTACTTAGCACACCGAACATTACTTGGAATATGAATTGGAAAAAATCTCAAATTAATAAGACTTAAAATTTTGGTCAATTATAAAAAGCAGAGACTAAAATGTAAAATTCTGATAGCCTGTACCTCGGAAAATATAAGAAATAATCCAATTTGGCAAACGGCTACGTAATTAGCACGCCGAATAATACTTGGAATGTGAATTGGAACGAAATCCGATATTAATAATACTATTTAATAATTTTTGCCTATTTTAAAAAACAGAGACTAAAATGTAAAATTGCGATTGCCTGTATTTCGGAAACTATAAGAAATAATCCAATTGGCAAAGGGCTACGTAATTAGCATTCCGATTATTACTTGGAATGTGAATTGGAACGAAATCCGAAATTAATAAGACTATTAAAATTTTGGTCAATTTTAAAAAACAGAGACTAATATGCAAAATTCCGATTGCCTGTATTTCGGAAACTATAAGAAATAATTCAATTGGCAAAGGGCTAAGTAATTAGCACGCCGACTATTACTTGGAATATTAGTTGGAACGGAATCCGATATTAATAATACTCTTTTAAAATTATTGCCTATTTTAAAAAACAAAGAGTAAAATGTAAAATTCCGATAACCTGTATCTAGAAAACTATAAGAAATAATCCAATTTGGCAAATGGCTACGTAATTAGCACGCCAAATATTACTTGGAATGTGAATTGGAACGAAATCCGAAATTAATAAGACTCTTTTAAAATTTCGGTCAATTTTAAAAAACAAAGATTAAAATGGAAAATTCCGATAGCCTGTATCTCGAAAACTATAAGAAAAAATCCAATTTGGTAAACGGTTTCGGAAATAGCATGCCCAATATTACTTGGAATGTGAATTGGGACGGAATCCGAAATTAATAAGACGATTATACAGTTTTGGCATATTTTAAAACCATAGACTAAAACGTAAAATTAAGATAGCCTGTATTTCGGAAACTGTAAGAAATAATCCAATTGGCAAAGGGCTACGTAATTAGCATTCCGAATATTACTTGGAATGTGAATTGAATCGAAATCCGATATTAATAATACTGTTTTAAAATTTTTGCCTATTTCAAAAAACAGAGACTAAAATATAAAATTGCGATATCCTGTATCTCGAAAACTATAATAAATAATTCAATTTGGCAAACGGCTACGTAATTAGTATGAAGAATATTACTCGGAATGTGAATTGGAACGAAATCCGGAATTAATAAGACTCTTAAAATTTTGGTCAATTTTAAAAAACAGATACTAAAATGTAAATTTCTGTTGGCCTGTATCTCGAAAACTATAAGAAATAATCCAATTTGGAAAACGGCTAAGTAATTAGCACGCCGAATATTACTTGGAATATGAGTTGGAACGAAATCCGAAATTAATAAGAATCTTAAAATTTTGGTCAATTATAAAAAGCAGAGACTAAAATGTTAAATTCCGATAGCCTGCATCACTAAAACTATAAGAAATAATCCAATATGGTAAACGGATACGTAATTAGCATGAATAATATTACTTTGAATGTGAATAGGAACGAAATCTTATATTAATTAAACTCTTTTAAAATTTTGGTCAATTTTAAAATGCAGAGACTAATATGTAAAATTCCGATAGCCTGCATCTCGAAAACTATAAGAAATAATCCAATTTTGCAAACAGCTACCTAATTAGTACGCCGAATATTACTTGGAATATTAGTTGGAACGAAATCCGAAATTAATAAGACTCTTTTAAAATTTCGGTCAATTTTAAAAAGCAGAGACTAAAATGTAAAATTCCGATTGCCTGTACCTCGGAAAATATAAGAAATAATCCAAATTGGCAAACGGCTACGTAATTAGCACGCCGAATATTACTTGGAATATGAATTTAACGAAATCCGAAATTAATAAGACTCTTTTACAATTTCGGTCAATTTTAAAAAACAGAGACTAAAATGTAAAATTCCGATTGCCTGTATTTCGGAAACTATAAGAAATAATCCAATTGGCAAATTTCTACGTAATTAGCACGCCGATTATTACTTGGAATATGAATTCGAACGAAATCCGAAGTTAATAAGACTCCTTTTAAATTTCAGTCAATTTTATAAAACAGAGATTAAAATGTAAAATTCCGATTGCCTGTATTTCGGAAACTATAAGAAATAATCCAATTGGCAAATGGCTACGTAATTAGCACGCCGATTATTACTTAGAATATGAATTCGAACGAAATCCGAAGTTAATAAGACTCCTTTTAAATTTCGGTCAATTTTATAAAACAGAGACTAAAATGTAAAATTCCGATTGCCTGTATTTCGGAAACTATAAGAAATAATCCAATTGGCAAAGGGCTAAGTAATTAGCAAGCCGAATATTACTTGGAATATGAGTTGGAACGAAATCCGATATTAATAATACTCTTTTAAAATTATTGCCTATTTTAAAAAACAAAGAGCAAAATGTAAAATTCCGATAGCCTGTATCTAGAAAACTATAAGAAATAATCCAATTTGGCAAACGGCTACGTAATTAACATGCCAAATATTACTTGGAATGTGAATTGGAACGAAATCCGAAATTAATAAACTCTTTTAAAATTTCGGTCAATTTTAAAAAACAAAGATTAAAATGGAAAATTCCGATAGCCTGTATCTCGAAAACTATAAGAAAAAATCCAATTTGGTAAACGGTTGCGGAAATAGCATGCCCTATATTACTTGGAATGTGAATTGGGACGAAATCCGAAACTAATAAGACGATTATACAGTTTTGGCATATTTTAAAACCATAGACTAAAACGTAAAATTCCGATAGCCTGTGTTTCGGAAACTGTAAGAAATAATCCAACTGGCAAAGGGCTACATAATTAGCATTCCGAATATTACTTGGAATGTAAATTGAATCGAAATCCGATATTAATAATACTATTTTAAAATTTTTGCCTATTTCAAAAAACAGAGACTAAAATATAAAATTGCGATAGCCTGTATCTCGAAAACTATAGAAATAATCCAATTTGGCAAACGGCTACGTAATTAGCACGCCGATTATTACTTGGAATATGAATTGGAACGAAATCCGAAATTAATAAGTCTATTAAAATTTTGGTCAATTTAAAAAACAGAAAAAAAAAGTAAAATTCTGATAGCCTATATCTCGAAAACTATAAGAAATAATCCAATTTAGCAAACGGCTACGTAATTAGCACGCCGAATATTACTTGGAATATGAATTGGAAAGAAATCTCAAATTAATAAGACTCTTAAAATTTTGGTCAATTTTAAAAAACAGATGCTAAAATGTAAAATTCCGATAGCCTGTACCTCGTAAAATATAAGAATTAATCCAATTTGGCAAACGGCTACGTAATTAGCACGCCGAATATTACTTGGAAGGTGAATTGGAACGAAATCCGATATTAATAATACTATTTTAAACGTTTTACCTATTTTAAAAAACAGAGACTAAAATATAAAATTGCGATAGCCTGTATTTCGAAAGCTGTAATAAATAATTCAATTTGGCAAACGGCTACGTAATTAACACACCGAATATTACTTGGAATATGAATTGGAACCAAATCCGAAATTAATAAGACTATTAAAATTTTGGTCAATTTTAAAAAAGAGAGACAAAAATGTAAAATTCTGATAGCCTGTATATCGAAAACCATAAGAAATAATCCAATCTGGCAAAAGGCTACGTAATTAGCACGCCGAATATTACTTGGAATATGAATTGCAAAGAAATACCAAATTAATAATGCTCTTAAAATTTTGGTCAATTATAAAAAGCAGAGACTAAAATGTAAAATTCCTATAGAATGTATCTCTAAAACTATAAGAAATAATACAATTTGGTAAACGGATACGCAATTAGAATGAAGAATATTACTTGGAATGTGAATTGGAACGAAATCCTATATTAATAATACGCTTTAAAAATATTGGTCATTTATAAAAAACAGAGAGTAAAATGTAAAATTCCGATAGCCTGTATTTCGAAAACTATAAGAAATAATCCAATTGGCAAAGGGCTACGTAATTAGCACGCCTAATATTACTTGGAATATGAATTGCAAAGAAATACCAAATTAATAAGACTATTAAAATTTTGGTCAATTTTAAAAAACAGAGACTAAAATGTAAAATTTTGATAGCCTGTGCTTCGGAAACAATAAGAAATAATCCAATATGGCAAACGGCTACGTAATTAGCACGTCGAATATTACTTGGAATATGATTTGGAACGAAATCCGAAATTAATAAGACTCTTTTAAAATTTCGGTCAATTTTAAAAAACAGAGACTAAAATGTAAAATTCCGATTGCCTGTATTTCGGAAACTATAAGAAATAATCCAATTAGCAAATGGTTACGTAATTAGCACGCCGATTATTACTTGGAATATGAATTCGAACGAAATCCGAAGTTAATAAGACTCCTTTTAAATTTCGGTCAATTTTGTAAAACAGAGACTAAAATGTAAAATTCCGATTGCCTGTATTTCGGAAACTATAAGAAATAATCCAATTGGCAAAGGGCTAAGTAATTAGCAAGCCGAATATTACTTGGAATATGAGTTGGAACGAAATCCGATATTAATAATACTCTTTTAAAATTATTGCCTATTTTAAAAAACAAAGAGTAAAATGTAAAATTCCGATAGCCTGTATCTAGAAAACTATAAGAAATAATCCAATTTCGCAAACGGCTACGTAATTAGCACGCCAAATATTACTTGGAATGTGAATTGGAACGAAATCCGAAATTAATAAGACTCTTTTAAAATTTCGGTCAATTTTAAAAAACAAAGATTAAAATGGAAAATTCCGATAGCCTGTATCTCGAAAACTATAAGAAAAAATCCAATTTGGTAAACGGTTGCGGAAATAGCATGCCCAATATTACTTGGAATGTGAATTGGGGCGAAATCCGAAACTAATAAGACGATTATACAGTTTTGGCATATTTTAAAACCATAGACTAAAACGTAAAATTCCGATAGCCTGTGTTTCGGAAACTGTAAGAAATAATCCAATTGGCAAAGGGCTACATAATTAGCATTCCGAATATTACTTGGAATGTGAATTGAAAAGAAATCCGATATTAATAATACTATTTTAAAATTTTTGCCTATTTCAAAAAACAGAGACTAAAATTTAAAATTGCGATATCCTGTATCTCGAAAATTATAATAAATAATTCAATTTGGCAAACGGCTACGTAATTAGCACGCCGAGTATTACTTGGAATGGGAATTATAACGAAATCCAATATTAATAATACTCTTTTAAAATTTTTGCATATTTTAAAAAACAGAGACTAAAATGTAAAATTACGATAGCCTGTATCTCGAAAACTATAGAAATAATCCAATTTGGCAAACGGATACGTAATTAGCACGCCGATTATTACTTGGAATATGAGTTGGATCGAAATCCGAAATTTATAAGACTCTTTTAAAATTTCGGCCAATTTCAAGAAGCAGAAACTATAAGAAATAATCCAATTGGCAAAGGGCTACGTAATTAGCGTTCCGAATATTACTTGGAATGTGAATTGGAACGAAATCCGAAATTAATAAGACTATTAAAATTTTGGTCAATTTTAAAAAACAGAGACTAAAATGTAAAATTTTGATAGCCTGTGCCTCGGAAACCATAAGAAATAATCCAATATGGCAAACGGCTACGTAATTAGCACGCCGAATATTACTTGGAATATGATTTGGAACGGAATCCGAAATTAATAAGACTCTTTTAAAATTTCGGTCAATTTTAAAAAACAGAGACTAAAATGCCTGTATTTCGGAAACTATAAGAAATAATACAATTGGCAAATGGCTACGTAATTAGCACGCCGATTATTACTTGGAATATGAATTCGAACGAAATCCGAAGTTAATAAGACTCCTTTTAAATTTCGGTCAATTTTGTAAAACAGAGACTAAAATGTAAAATTCCGATAGCCTGTATCTAGAAAACTATAAGAAATAAACCAATTTGGCAAACGGCTACGTAATTAGCACGCCAAATATTACTTGGAATATGAATTGGAACGAAATCCGAAATTAATAAGACTCTTAAAATTTCGGCCAATTTTAAAAAACAGAGACTAAAATGTAAAATTCCGATTGCCTGTATTTCGGATACTATAAGAAATAATCCAATTGGCAAATGGCTACGTAATTAGCACGCCGACTATTACTTGGAATATGAATTCGAACGAAATCCGAAATTAATAAGACTCTTTTTAAATTTCGGTCAATTTTATAAAGCAGAGACTAAAATGTAAAATTCCGATTGCCTGTATTTCGGAAACTATAAGAAATAATCCAATTGGCAAAGGGATAAGTAATTAGCACGCCGAATATAACTTGGAATATGAGTTGGAACGAAATCCGATATTAATAATACTCTTTTAAAATTTTTACCTATTTTAAAAAACAGAGACTAAAATATGAAATTGCGATAGCCTGTATCTCGAAAGCTATAATAAATAATTCAATTTGGCAAACCGCTACGTAATTAGCACGCCGAATATTACTTGGAATATGAATTGGAACGAAACCCGAAATTAATAAGATTATTAAAATTTTGGTCAATTTTAAAAAACAGAAAAAAAAATGTAAAATTCTGATAGCCTGTATCTCGAAAACTATAAGAAATAATCCAATTTAGCAAACGGCTACGTAATTAGCAGGCCGAATATTACTTGGAATCTGAATTGGAAAGAAATCTCAAATTAATAAGGCTCTTAAAATTTTGGTCAATTTTAAAAAGCAGAGGCCAAAATGTAAAATTCCGATAGCCTGTACCTCGGAAAATATAAGAAATAATCCAACTTGGCAAACGGCTACATAATTAGCACGCCGAATATTACTTGGAATGTGAATTTGAACGAAATCCGATATTAATAATACTATTTTAAACTTTTTGCCTATTTTAAAAAACAGAGACTAAAATATAAAATTGCGATAGCCTGTAACTCGAAAGCTATAATAAATAATTCAATTTGGCAAACGGCTACGTAATTAGCACGCCGAATATTACTTGGAATATGAATTCGAACCAAATCCGAAATTAATAAGACTATTAAAATTTTGGTCAATTTTAAAAAACAGAGACAAAAATGTAAATTTCTGATAGCCTGTATATCGAAAACCATAAGAAATAATGCAATTTGGCAAACGGCTACGTAATTAGCACGCCGAATATTACTTGGAATATGAATTGCAAAGAAATACCAAATTAATAAGACTTTTTTAAAATTTCGGTCAATTTTATAAAACAGAGACTAAAATGTAAAATTCCGATTGCCTGTATTTCGGAAACTATAAGAAATAATCCAATTGGCAAAGGGCTAAGTAATTAGCACGCCGAATATTACTTGGGATATGAGTTGGAACGAAATCCGATATTAATAATACTCTTTTAAAATTATTGCCTATATTAAAAAACAAAGAGTAAAATGTAAAATTCCGATAGCCTGTATCTAGAAAACTATAAGAAATAATCCAATTTGGCAAACGGCTACGTAATTAGCACGCCGAATATTACTTGGAATGTGAATTGTAACGAAATCCGACATTAATAATCCTATTTTAAAATTTTTACCTATTTTAAAAAACAGAGACTAAAATATGAAATTGCGATATCCTGTATCTCGAAAACTATAATAAATAATTCAATCTGGCAAACGGCTATGTAATTGGTATGCCGAATATTACTCGGAATGTGAATTGGAACGAAATCCGGAATTAATAAGACTCTTAAAATTTTGGTCAATTTTAAAAAGCAGAGACTAAAATGTAAAATTCCGATAGCCTGTGCCTCGGAAACCATAAGAAATAATCCAATATGGCAAACGGCTACGTAATTAGCACGCCGAATATTACTTGGAATATGATTTGGAACGGAATCCGAAATTAATAAGACTCTTTTAAAATTTCGGTCAGAAATTTCTAAAAAACAGAGACTAAAATGCCTGTATTTCGGAAACTATAAGAAATAATACAATTGGCAAATGGCTACGTAATTAGCACGCCGATTATTACTTGGAATATGAATTCGAACGAAATCCGAAGTTAATAAGACTCCTTTTAAATTTCGGTCAATTTTGTAAAACAGAGACTAAAATGTAAAATTCCGATAGCCTGTATCTAGAAAACTATAAGAAATAAACCAATTTGGCAAACGGCTACGTAATTAGCACGCCAAATATTACTTGGAATATGAATTGGAACGAAATCCGAAATTAATAAGACTCTTAAAATTTCGGCCAATTTTAAAAAACAGAGACTAAAATGTAAAATTCCGATTGCCTGTATTTCGGATACTATAAGAAATAATCCAATTGGCAAATGGCTACGTAATTAGCACGCCGACTATTACTTGGAATATGAATTCGAACGAAATCCGAAATTAATAAGACTCTTTTTAATTTCGGTCAATTTTATAAAGCAGAGACTAAAATGTAAAATTCCGATTGCCTGTATTTCGGAAACTATAAGAAATAATCCAATTGGCAAAGGGATAAGTAATTAGCACGCCGAATATAACTTGGAATATGAGTTGGAACGAAATCCGATATTAATAATACTCTTTTAAAATTTTTACCTATTTTAAAAAACAGAGACTAAAATATGAAATTGCGATAGCCTGTATCTCGAAAGCTATAATAAATAATTCAATTTGGCAAACCGCTACGTAATTAGCACGCCGAATATTACTTGGAATATGAATTGGAACGAAACCCGAAATTAATAAGATTATTAAAATTTTGGTCAATTTTAAAAAACAGAAAAAAAAATGTAAAATTCTGATAGCCTGTATCTCGAAAACTATAAGAAATAATCCAATTTAGCAAACGGCTACGTAATTAGCAGGCCGAATATTACTTGGAATCTGAATTGGAAAGAAATCTCAAATTAATAAGGCTCTTAAAATTTTGGTCAATTTTAAAAAGCAGAGGCCAAAATGTAAAATTCCGATAGCCTGTACCTCGGAAAATATAAGAAATAATCCAACTTGGCAAACGGCTACATAATTAGCACGCCGAATATTACTTGGAATGTGAATTTGAACGAAATCCGATATTAATAATACTATTTTAAACTTTTTGCCTATTTTAAAAAACAGAGACTAAAATATAAAATTGCGATAGCCTGTAACTCGAAAGCTATAATAAATAATTCAATTTGGCAAACGGCTACGTAATTAGCACGCCGAATATTACTTGGAATATGAATTCGAACCAAATCCGAAATTAATAAGACTATTAAAATTTTGGTCAATTTTAAAAAACAGAGACAAAAATGTAAATTTCTGATAGCCTGTATATCGAAAACCATAAGAAATAATGCAATTTGGCAAACGGCTACGTAATTAGCACGCCGAATATTACTTGGAATATGAATTGCAAAGAAATACCAAATTAATAAGACTTTTTTAAAATTTCGGTCAATTTTATAAAACAGAGACTAAAATGTAAAATTCCGATTGCCTGTATTTCGGAAACTATAAGAAATAATCCAATTGGCAAAGGGCTAAGTAATTAGCACGCCGAATATTACTTGGGATATGAGTTGGAACGAAATCCGATATTAATAATACTCTTTTAAAATTATTGCCTATATTAAAAAACAAAGAGTAAGATGTAAAATTCCGATAGCCTGTATCTAGAAAACTATAAGAAATTATCCAATTTGGCAAACGGCTACGTAATTAGCACGCCGAATATTACTTGGAATGTGAATTGTAACGAAATCCGACATTAATAATCCTATTTTAAAATTTTTACCTATTTTAAAAAACAGAGACTAAAATATGAAATTGCGATATCCTGTATCTCGAAAACTATAATAAATAATTCAATCTGGCAAACGGCTATGTAATTGGTATGCCGAATATTACTCGGAATGTGAATTGGAACGAAATCCGGAATTAATAAGACTCTTAAAATTTTGGTCAATTTTAAAAAGCAGAGACTAAAATGTAAAATTCCGATAGCCTGTGCCTCGGAAACCATAAGAAATAATCCAATATGGCAAACGGCTACGTAATTAGCACGCCGAATATTACTTGGAATATGATTTGGAACGGAATCCGAAATTAATAAGACTCTTTTAAAATTTCGGTCAATTTTAAAAAACAGAGACTAAAATGCCTGTATTTCGGAAACTATAAGAAATAATACAATTGGCAAATGGCTACGTAATTAGCACGCCGATTATTACTTGGAATATGAATTCGAACGAAATCCGAAGTTAATAAGACTCCTTTTAAATTTCGGTCAATTTTGTAAAACAGAGACTAAAATGTAAAATTCCGATAGCCTGTATCTAGAAAACTATAAGAAATAAACCAATTTGGCAAACGGCTACGTAATTAGCACGCCAAATATTACTTGGAATATGAATTGGAACGAAATCCGAAATTAATAAGACTCTTAAAATTTCGGCCAATTTTAAAAAACAGAGACTAAAATGTAAAATTCCGATTGCCTGTATTTCGGATACTATAAGAAATAATCCAATTGGCAAATGGCTACGTAATTAGCACGCCGACTATTACTTGGAATATGAATTCGAACGAAATCCGAAATTAATAAGACTCTTTTTAAATTTCGGTCAATTTTATAAAGCAGAGACTAAAATGTAAAATTCCGATTGCCTGTATTTCGGAAACTATAAGAAATAATCCAATTGGCAAAGGGATAAGTAATTAGCACGCCGAATATAACTTGGAATATGAGTTGGAACGAAATCCGATATTAATAATACTCTTTTAAAATTTTTACCTATTTTAAAAAACAGAGACTAAAATATGAAATTGCGATAGCCTGTATCTCGAAAGCTATGATAAATAATTCAATTTGGCAAACCGCTACGTAATTAGCACGCCGAATATTACTTGGAATATGAATTGGAACGAAACCCGAAATTAATAAGATTATTAAAATTTTGGTCAATTTTAAAAAACAGAAAAAAAATGTAAAATTCTGATAGCCTGTATCTCGAAAACTATAAGAAATAATCCAATTTAGCAAACGGCTACGTAATTAGCAGGCCGAATATTACTTGGAATCTGAATTGGAAAGAAATCTCAAATTAATAAGGCTCTTAAAATTTTGGTCAATTTTAAAAAGCAGAGGCCAAAATGTAAAATTCCGATAGCCTGTACCTCGGAAAATATAAGAAATAATCCAACTTGGCAAACGGCTACATAATTAGCACGCCGAATATTACTTGGAATGTGAATTTGAACGAAATCCGATATTAATAATACTATTTTAAACTTTTTGCCTATTTTAAAAAACAGAGACTAAAATATAAAATTGCGATAGCCTGTAACTCGAAAGCTATAATAAATAATTCAATTTGGCAAACGGCTACGTAATTAGCACGCCGAATATTACTTGGAATATGAATTCGAACCAAATCCGAAATTAATAAGACTATTAAAATTTTGGTCAATTTTAAAAAACAGAGACAAAAATGTAAATTTCTGATAGCCTGTATATCGAAAACCATAAGAAATAATGCAATTTGGCAAACGGCTACGTAATTAGCACGCCGAATATTACTTGGAATATGAATTGCAAAGAAATACCAAATTAATAAGACTTTTTTAAAATTCCGGTCAATTTTAAAAAACAGAGACTAAAATGTAAAATTCCGATTGCCTGTATTTCGGAAACTATAAGAAATAATCCAATTGGCAAATGGCTACGTAATTAGCACGCCGATTATTACTTGGAATATGAATTCGAACGAAATCCGAAGTTAATAAGACTCCTTTAAAATTTCGGTCAATTTTATAAAACAGAGACTAAAATGTAAAATTCCGATTGCCTGTATTTCGGAAACTATAAGAAATAATCCAATTGGCAAAGGGCTAAGTAATTAGCACGCCGAATATTACTTGGGATATGAGTTGGAACGAAATCCGATATTAATAATACTCTTTTAAAATTATTGCCTATTTTAAAAAACAAAGAGTAAAATGTAAAATTCCGATAGCCTGTATCTAGAAAACTATAAGAAATAATCCAATTTGGCAAACGGCTACGTAATTAGCACGCCGAATATTACTTGGAATGTGAATTGTAACGAAATCCGACATTAATAATCCTATTTTAAAATTTTTACCTATTTTAAAAAACAGAGACTAAAATATGAAATTGCGATATCCTGTATCTCGAAAACTATAATAAATAATTCAATCTGGCAAACGGCTATGTAATTGGTATGCCGAATATTACTCGGAATGTGAATTGGAACGAAATCCGGAATTAATAAGACTCTTAAAATTTTGGTCAATTTTAAAAAGCAGAGACTAAAATGTAAAATTCCGATAGCCTGTACCTCGGAAGCCATAAGAAGTAATCTAATTTGTCAAACGGCTACGTAATTAGCACGCGGAATATTACATGGAATATGAGTAGGAACGAAATCCGAAATTTATAAGACTCTTTTAAAATTTCGGTCAATTTAAAAAACAGACTAATATGTAAAATTCCAATTGCCTGTATCTCGAAAACTATAGAAATAATCCAATTTGGCAAACGGCTACGCAATTAGCAAGCCGAATATTACTTGGAATATGAGTTGGAACGAAATCCGAAATTAATAAGGCTCTTTTAAAATTTCGGTCAATTTTAAAAAACAGAGACTAAAATGTAAAATTCCGATTGCCTGTATCTCGAAAACTATAATGAATAATTCAATTTGGTAAATGGCTACGCAATTAGCACGCCGAATATTACTTGGAATATGAGTTGGAACGAAATCCGAAATTAATAAGACTCTTTTTAAAGTTCGGTCAATTTTAAAAAACAGAGATTAAAATGTAAAATTCCGATTGCCTGTATTTCGAAAACTATAAGAAATAATCCAATTGGCAAAAGTCTACGTAATTAGCACGCCGAATATTACTTGGAACATGAATTGGGACTATATCCGAAATTAATAAATGTCTTTTAATATTTTGGCCAGTTATAAAAAGTTAAGAGTAAAATGTATAATTCCGATAGCCTGTATCTCGAAAACTATAATAAATAATTCAATTTGGCAAACGGCTACGTAATAAGCATGCCGAATATTACTTGGAATGTGAAATGGAACGAAATCCTATATTAATATTACTCTTTTAAAGTTTTTGCCTATTTTAAAAAACTGAGACTAAAATGTAAAGTTCCGATAGCCTGTATCTCGAAAACTATAAGAAATAATCCAATTTGATGAACGGTTACGTAATTAGTATGACGAATATTACTTGGAATGTGAATTGGAACCAAATCCGATATTAATAATACTCTTGTAAAATTATTGCCTATTTTAAAAAACAAAGAGTAAAATGTAAAATTCCGATAGCCTGTATCTAGAAAACTATTAGAAAAAATCCAATTTGGCAAACGGCTACGTAATTAGCACGCCGAATATTAGTTGGAATGTGAACTTTTAAAATTTCGGTCAATTTTAAAAAACAAAGATTAAAATGGAAAATTCCGATAGATTGTATCTCGAAAACTATAAGAAATAATCCAATTTGGTAAACGGTTACGGAATTATCATGCCCAATATTACTTGGAATGTGAATTGGGACGGAATCCGAAATTAATAAGACGATTATACAGTTTTGGCATATTTTGAAGCCATAGATTAAAACGTAAAATTCCGATAGCCTGTGTTTCGGAAGCTATAAGAAATAATCCAATTGGCAAAGGGCTACGTAATTAGCATTCCGAATATTACTTGGAGTGTGAATTGAAACGGTATCAGATATTAATAATACTATTTTAAAATTTTTGCCTATTTCAAAAACAGAGACTAAAATATAAAATTGCGATAGCCTGTAACTCGAAAGCTATAATAAATAATTCAATTTGGCAAACGGCTACGTAATTAGCACGCCGAATATTACTTGGAATATGAATTCGAACCAAATCCGAAATTAATAAGACTATTAAAATTATGGTCAATTTTAAAAAACAGAGACAAAAATGTAAAATTCTGATAGCCTGTATATCGAAAACCATAAGAAATAATCCAATTTGGCAAACGGCTACGTAATTAGCACGCCGAATATTACTTGGAAAATGAATTGCAAAGAAATACCAAATTAATAAAACTTTTTTAAAATTCCGGTCAATTTTAAAAAACAGAGACTAAAATGTAAAATTCCGATTGCCTGTATTTCGGAAACTATAAGAAATAATCCAACTGGCAAATGGCTACGTAATTAGCACGCCGATTATTACTTGGAATATGAATTCGAACGAAATCCGAAGTTAATAAGACTCCTTTTAAATTTCGGTCAATTTTATAAAACAGAGACTAAAATGTAAAATTCCGATTGCCTGTATTTCGGAAACTATAAGAAATAATCCAATTGGCAAAGGGCTAAGTAATTAGCACGCCGAATATTACTTGGGATATGAGTTGGAACGAAATCCGATATTAATAATACTCTTTTAAAATTATTGCCTATTTTAAAAAACAAAGAGTAAAATGTAAAATTCCGATAGCCTGTATCTAGAAAACTATAAGAAATAATCCAATTTGGCAAACGGCTACGTAATTAGCACGCCGAATATTACTTGGAATGTGAATTGTAACGAAATCCGATATTAATAATCCTATTTTAAAATTTTTACCTATTTTAAAAAACAGAGACTAAAATATGAAATTGCGATATCCTGTATCTCGAAAACTATAATAAATAATTCAATCTGGCAAACGGCTATGTAATTGGTATGCCGAATATTACTCGGAATGTGAATTGGAACGAAATCCGGAATTAATAAGACTCTTAAAATTTTGGTCAATTTTAAAAAGCAGAGACTAAAATGTAAAATTCCGATAGCCTGTACCTCGGAAACCATAAGAAGTAATCTAATTTGGCAAACGGCTACGTAATTAGCACGCGGAATATTACTTGGAATATGAGTAGGAACGAAATCCGAAATTTATAAGACTCTTTTAAAATTTCGGTCAATTTTAAAAAACAGACTAATATGTAAAATTCCAATTGCCTGTATTTCGAAAACTATAAGAAATAATCCAATTTTCAAAAGTCTACGTAATTAGCACGCCGAATATTACTTGGAATATGAATTGGGACGATATAAGAAATTAATAAATGTCTTTTAATATTTTGGCCAGTTATAAAAAGTTAAGAGTAAAATGTATAATTCCGATAGCCTGTATCTCGAAAACTATAATAAATAATTCAATTTGGCAAACGGCTACGTAATAAGCATGCCGAATATTACTTGGAATGTGAAATGGAACGAAATCCTATATTAATATTACTCTTTTAAAATTTTTGCCTATTTTAAAAAACTGAGATTAAAATGTAAAGTTCCGATAGCCTGTATCTCGAAAACTATAAGAAATAATCCAATTTGATGAACGGTTACGTAATTAGTATGCCGAATATAACTTGGAATATGAGTTGGAACGCAATCCGATATTAATAATACTCTTTTAAAATTATTGCCTATTTTAAAAAACAAAGAGTAAAATGTAAAATTCCGATAGCCTGTATCTAGAATACTATAAGAAGTAATCCAATTTGGCAAACGGCTACGTAATTAGCACGCCGATTATTACTTGGAATATGAATTCGAACGAAATCCGAAGTTAATAAGACTCCTTTTAAATTTCGGTCAATTTTATAAAACAGAGACTAAAATGTAAAATTCCGATTGCCTGTATTTCGGAAACTATAAGAAATATTCCAATTGGCAAAGGGCTAAGTAATTAGTGCGCCGAATATTACTTTTAATATGAGTTGGAACGAAATCCGATATTAAAAATACCCTTTTAAAATTATTGCCTATTTTAAAAAACAAAGAGTAAAATGTAAAATTCCGATAGGCTGTATCTAGAAAACTATAAGAAATAATCCAATTTGGCAAACGGCTACGTAATTAGCACGCCAAATATTACTTGGAATGTGAATTGGAACGAAATCCGAATTTAATAAGACTCTTTTAAAATTTCGGTCAATTTTAAAAAACAAAGATTAAAATGGAAAATTCCGATAGCCTGTATCTCGAAAACTATAAGATAAAATCAAATTTGGTAAACGGTTGCGGAAATAGCACGCCCAATATTACTTGGAATGTGAATTGGGACGGAATCCGAAATTGATAAGACGATTATACAGTTTTGGCATATTTTAAAACCATAGACTAAAACGTAAAATTCCGATAGCCTGTGTTTCGGAAACTGTAAGAAATAGTCCAATTGGCAAAGGGCTGCGTAATTAGCATTCCGAATATTACTTGTAATGTGAATTGAATCGAAATCCTATATTAATAATACTATTTTAAAATTTTTGCATATTTCAAAAAACAGAGACTAAAATATAAAATTGCGATAGCCTGTATTTAGAAAACTATAAGAAATAATCCAATTTGGCAAAAGGCTACGTAATTAGCACGCCGAATATTACTTGGAATGTGAATTGGAACGAAATCCGATATTAATAACACTATTTTAAAAGTTTTACCTATTTTAGAAAACAGAGACCAAAATATAAAATTGCGATAGCCTGTATTTCGGAAACTATAAGAAATAATCCAATTGGGAAAGGGCTACATAATTAGCATTCCGAATATTACTTGGAATGTGAATTGAAAAGAAATCCGATAATAATATTACTATTTTAAAATTTTTGCCTATTTTAAAAAACAGAGACTAAAATATAAAATTGCGATAGATTGTATCTCGAAAACTATAATAAATAATTTAATTTGACAAACGGCTACGTAATTAGCACGCGGATTATTACTTGTAATATGAGTAGGAACGAAATACGAAATTTATAAGACTCTTAAAATTTCGGTCAATTTTAAAAAACAGAGACTAAAATGTAAAATTCCAATTGCCTGTATCTCGAAAACTATAATGAATAGTTCAATTTGACAAATGGCTACGTAATTAGCACGCCTATTATTACTTGGAATATGAATTGGAACGAAATCCGAAATTAATAAGACTATTAAAATTTAGGTCAATTTTAAAAAATAGAAAAAAAAGTAAAAATCTGATAGCCTGTATCTCGAAAACTATAAGAAATAATCCAATTTAGCAAACGGCTACGTAATTAGCACGCCGAATATTACTTGGAATATGAATTGGAAAGAAATCTCAAATTAATAAGACTCATTTTAAATTTCGGTCAATTTTAAAAAGCAGAGACCAAAATGTAAAATTGCGATTGCTTGTATTTCGGAAATTATAAGAAATAATCCAATTGGCAAAGGGCTACGTAATTAGCATTCCGAATATTACTTGGAATGTGAATTGGAACGAAATCCGATATTAATAATACTATTTTAAAATTTTTACCTATTTTAAAAAACAGAGACTAAAATATGAAATTGCGATAGCCTGTATCTCGAAAGTTATAATAAATAATTCAATTTGGCAAACCGCTACGTAATTAGCACGCCGAATATTACTTGGAATATGAATTGGAACGAAACCCGAAATTAATAAGATTATTAAAATTTTGGTCAATTTTAAAAAACAGAAAAAAATGTAAAATTCTGTTAGCCTGTATCTCGAAAACTATAAGAAATAATCCAATTTAGCAAACGGCTACGTAATTAGCAGGCCGAATATTACTTGGAATCTGAATTGGAAAGAAATCTCAAATTAATAAGGCTCTTAAAATTTTGGTCAATTTTAAAAAGCAGAGGCCAAAATGTAAAATTCCGATAGCCTGTACCTCGGAAAATATAAGAAATAATCCAACTTGGCAAACGGCTACATAATTAGCACGCCGAATATTACTTGGAATGTGAATTTGAACGAAATCCGATATTAATAATACTATTTTAAACTTTTTGCCTATTTTAAAAAAGAGAGACTAAAATATAAAATTGCGATAGCCTGTAACTCGAAAGCTATAATAAATAATTCAATTTGGCAAACGGCTACGTAATTAGCACGCCGAATATTACTTGGAATATGAATTCGAACCAAATCCGAAATTAATAAGACTATTAAAATTTTGGTCAATTTTAAAAAACAGAGACAAAAATGTAAAATTCTGATAGCCTGTATATCGAAAACCATAAGAAATAATCCAATTTGGCAAACGGCTACGTAATTAGCACGCCGAATATTACTTGGAATATGAATTGCAAAGAAATACCAAATTAATAAGACTTTTTTAAAATTCCGGTCAATTTTAAAAAACAGAGACTAAAATGTAAAATTCCGATTGCCTGTATTTCGGAAACTATAAGAAATAATCCAATTGGCAAATGGCTACGTAATTAGCACGCCGATTATTACTTGGAATATGAATTCGAACGAAATCCGAAGTTAATAAGACTCCTTTTAAATTTCGGTAAATTTTATAAAACAGAGACTAAAATGTAAAATTCCGATTGCCTGTATTTCGGAAACTATAAGAAATAATCCAATTGGCAAAGGGCTAAGTAATTAGCACGCCGAATATTACTTGGGATATGAGTTGGAACGAAATCCGATATTAATAATACTCTTTTAAAATTATTGCCTATTTTAAAAAACAAAGAGTAAAATGTAAAATTCCGATAGCCTGTATCTAGAAAACTATAAGAAATAATCCAATTTGGCAAACGGCTACGTAATTAGCACGCAGAATATTACTTGGAATGTGAATTGTAACGAAATCCGTCATTAATAATCCTATTTTAAAATTTTTACCTATTTTAAAAAACAGAGACTAAAATATGAAATTGCGATATCCTGTATCACGAAAACTATAATAAATAATTCAATCTAGCAAACGGCTATGTAATTGGTATGCCGAATATTACTCGGAATGTGAATTGGAACGAAATCCGGAATTAATAAGACTCTTAAAATTTTGGTCAATTTTAAAAAGCAGAGACTAAAATGTAAAATTCCGATAGCCTGTACCTCGGAAACCATAAGAAGTAATCTAATTTGGCAAACGGCTACGTAATTAGCACGCGGAATATTACTTGGAATATGAGTAGGAACGAAATCCGAAATTAATAAGACTCTTTTAAAATTTCGGTCAATTTTAAAAAACAGAGACTAAAATGCCTGTATTTCGGAAACTATAAGAAATAATACAATTGGCAAATGGCTACGTAATTAGCACGCCGATTATTACTTGGAATATGAATTCGAACGAAATCCGAAGTTAATAAGACTCCTTTTAAATTTCGGTCAATTTTGTAAAACAGAGACTAAAATGTAAAATTCCGATAGCCTGTATCTAGAAAACTATAAGAAATAAACCAATTTGGCAAACGGCTACGTAATTAGCACGCCAAATATTTCTTGGAATATGAATTGGAACGAAATCCGAAATTAATAAGACTCTTAAAATTTCGGCCAATTTTAAAAAACAGAGACTAAAATGTAAAATTCTGATTGCCTGTATTTCGGATACTATAAGAAATAATCCAATTGGCAAATGGCTACGTAATTAGCACGCCGACTATTACTTGGAATATGAATTCGAACGAAATCCGAAATTAATAAGACTCTTTTTAAATTTCGGTCAATTTTATAAAGCAGAGACTAAAATGTAAAATTCCGATTGCCTGTATTTCGGAAACTATAAGAAATAATCCAATTGGCAAAGGGATAAGTAATTAGCACGCCGAATATAACTTGGAATATGAGTTGGAACGAAATCCGATATTAATAATACTCTTTTAAAATTTTTACCTATTTTAAAAAACAGAGACTAAAATATGAAATTGCGATAGCCTGTATCTCGAAAGCTATAATAAATAATTCAATTTGGCAAACCGCTACGTAATTAGCACGCCGAATATTACTTGGAATATGAATTGGAACGAAACCCGAAATTAATAAGATTATTAAAATTTTGGTCAATTTTAAAAAACAGAAAAAAAAATGTAAAATTCTGATAGCCTGTATCTCGAAAACTATAAGAAATAATCCAATTTAGCAAACGGCTACGTAATTAGCAGGCCGAATATTACTTGGAATCTGAATTGGAAAGAAATCTCAAATTAATAAGGCTCTTAAAATTTTGGTCAATTTTAAAAAGCAGAGGCCAAAATGTAAAATTCCGATAGCCTGTACCTCGGAAAATATAAGAAATAATCCAACTTGGCAAACGGCTACACAATTAGCACGCCGAATATTACTTGGAATGTGAATTTGAACGAAATCCGATATTCATAATACTATTTTAAACTTTTTGCCTATTTTAAAAAACAGAGACTAAAATATAAAATTGCGATAGCCTGTAACTCGAAAGCTATAATAAATAATTCAATTTGGCAAACGGCTACGTAATTAGCACGCCGAATATTACTTGGAATATGAATTCGAACCAAATCCGAAATTAATAAGACTATTAAAATTTTGGTCAATTTTAAAAAACAGAGACAAAAATGTAAATTTCTGATAGCCTGTATATCGAAAACCATAAGAAATAATGCAATTTGGCAAACGGCTACGTAATTAGCACGCCGAATATTACTTGGAATATGAATTGCAAAGAAATACCAAATTAATAAGACTTTTTTAAAATTCCGGTCAATTTTAAAAAACAGAGACTAAAATGTAAAATTCCGATTGCCTGTATTTCGGAAACTATAAGAAATAATCCAATTGGCAAATGGCTACGTAATTAGCACGCCGATTATTACTTGGAATATGAATTCGAACGAAATCCGAAGTTAATAAGACTCCTTTAAAATTTCGGTCAATTTTATAAAACAGAGACTAAAATGTAAAATTCCGATAGCCTGTACCTCGGAAACCATAAGAAGTAATCTAATTTGGCAAACGGCTACGTAATTAGCACGCGGAATATTACTTGGAATATGAGTAGGAACGAAATCCGAAATTAATAAGACTCTTTTAAAATTTCGGTCAATTTTAAAAAACAGAGACTAAAATGCCTGTATTTCGGAAACTATAAGAAATAATACAATTGGCAAATGGCTACGTAATTAGCACGCCGATTATTACTTGGAATATGAATTCGAACGAAATCCGAAGTTAATAAGACTCCTTTTAAATTTCGGTCAATTTTGTAAAACAGAGACTAAAATGTAAAATTCCGATAGCCTGTATCTAGAAAACTATAAGAAATAAACCAATTTGGCAAACGGCTACGTAATTAGCACGCCAAATATTACTTGGAATATGAATTGGAACGAAATCCGAAATTAATAAGACTCTTAAAATTTCGGCCAATTTTAAAAAACAGAGACTAAAATGTAAAATTCTGATTGCCTGTATTTCGGATACTATAAGAAATAATCCAATTGGCAAATGGCTACGTAATTAGCACGCCGACTATTACTTGGAATATGAATTCGAACGAAATCCGAAATTAATAAGACTCTTTTTAAATTTCGGTCAATTTTATAAAGCAGAGACTAAAATGTAAAATTCCGATTGCCTGTATTTCGGAAACTATAAGAAATAATCCAATTGGCAAAGGGATAAGTAATTAGCACGCCGAATATAACTTGGAATATGAGTTGGAACGAAATCCGAAATTAATAATACTCTTAAAATTTTTACCTATTTTAAAAAACAGAGACTAAAATATGAAATTGCGATAGCCTGTATCTCGAAAGCTATAATAAATAATTCAATTTGGCAAACCGCTACGTAATTAGCACGCCGAATATTACTTGGAATATGAATTGGAACGAAACCCGAAATTAATAAGATTATTAAAATTTTGGTCAATTTTAAAAAACAGAAAAAAAAATGTAAAATTCTGATAGCCTGTATCTCGAAAGCTATAATAAATAATTCAATTTGGCAAACGGCTATGTAATTAGCACGCCGAATATTACTTGGAATATGAATTCGAACCAAATCCGAAATTAATAAGACTATTAAAATTTTGGTCAATTTTAAAAAACAGAGACAAAAATGTAAATTTCTGATAGCCTGTATATCGAAAACCATAAGAAATAATGCAATTTGGCAAACGGCTACGTAATTAGCACGCCGAATATTACTTGGAATATGAATTGCAAAGAAATACCAAATTAATAAGACTTTTTTAAAATTCCGGTCAATTTTAAAAAACAGAGACTAAAATGTAAAATTCCGATTGCCTGTATTTCGGAAACTATAAGAAATAATCCAATTGGCAAAGGGCTAAGTAATTAGCACGCCGAATATTACTTGGGATATGAGTTGGAACGAAATCCGATATTAATAATACTCTTTTAAAATTATTGCCTATTTTAAAAAACAAAGAGTAAAATGTAAAATTCCGAGAGCCTGTATCTAGAAAACTATAAGAAATAATCCAATTTGGCAAACGGCTACGTAATTAGCACGCCGAATATTACTTGGAATGTGAATTGTAACGAAATCCGACATTAATAATCCTATTTTAAAATTTTTACCTATTTTAAAAAACAGAGACTAAAATATGAAATTGCGATATCCTGTATCTCGAAAACTATAATAAATAATTCAATCTGGCAAACGGCTATGTAATTGGTATGCCGAATATTACTCGGAATGTGAATTGGAACGAAATCCGGAATTAATAAGACTCTTAAAATTTTGGTCAATTTTAAAAAGCAGAGACTAAAATGTAAAATTCCGATAGCCTGTACCTCGGAAGCCATAAGAAGTAATCTAATTTGTCAAACGGCTACGTAATTAGCACGCGGAATATTACATGGAATATGAGTAGGAACGAAATCCGAAATTTATAAGACTCTTTTAAAATTTCGGTCAATTTAAAAAACAGACTAATATGTAAAATTCCAATTGCCTGTATCTCGAAAACTATAGAAATAATCCAATTTGGCAAACGGCTACGCAATTAGCAAGCCGAATATTACTTGGAATATGAGTTGGAACGAAATCCGAAATTAATAAGGCTCTTTTAAAATTTCGGTCAATTTTAAAAAACAGAGACTAAAATGTAAAATTCCGATTGCCTGTATCTCGAAAACTATAATAAATAATTCAATTTGGTAAATGGCTACGCAATTAGCACGCCGAATATTACTTGGAATATGAGTTGGAACGAAATCCGAAATTAATAAGACTCTTTTTAAAGTTCGGTCAATTTTAAAAAACAGAGATTAAAATGTAAAATTCCGATTGCCTGTATTTCGAAAACTATAAGAAATAATCCAATTGGCAAAAGTCTACGTAATTAGCACGCCGAATATTACTTGGAACATGAATTGGGACTATATCCGAAATTAATAAATGTCTTTTAATATTTTGGCCAGTTATAAAAAGTTAAGAGTAAAATGTATAATTCCGATAGCCTGTATCTCGAAAACTATAATAAATAATTCAATTTGGCAAACGGCTACGTAATAAGCATGCCGAATATTACTTGGAATGTGAAATGGAACGAAATCCTATATTAATATTACTCTTTTAAAGTTTTTGCCTATTTTAAAAAACTGAGACTAAAATGTAAAGTTCCGATAGCCTGTATCTCGAAAACTATAAGAAATAATCCAATTTGATGAACGGTTACGTAATTAGTATGACGAATATTACTTGGAATGTGAATTGGAACCAAATCCGATATTAATAATACTCTTGTAAAATTATTGCCTATTTTAAAAAACAAAGAGTAAAATGTAAAATTCCGATAGCCTGTATCTAGAAAACTATAAGAAAAAATCCAATTTGGCAAACGGCTACGTAATTAGCACGCCGAATATTAGTTGGAATGTGAACTTTTAAAATTTCGGTCAATTTTAAAAAACAAAGATTAAAATGGAAAATTCCGATAGATTGTATCTCGAAAACTATAAGAAATAATCCAATTTGGTAAACGGTTACGGAATTATCATGCCCAATATTACTTGGAATGTGAATTGGGACGGAATCCGAAATTAATAAGACGATTATACAGTTTTGGCATATTTTGAAGCCATAGATTAAAACGTAAAATTCCGATAGCCTGTGTTTCGGAAGCTATAAGAAATAATCCAATTGGCAAAGGGCTACGTAATTAGCATTCCGAATATTACTTGGAGTGTGAATTGAAACGGTATCAGATATTAATAATACTATTTTAAAATTTTTGCCTATTTCAAAAACAGAGACTAAAATATAAAATTGCGATAGCCTGTAACTCGAAAGCTATAATAAATAATTCAATTTGGCAAACGGCTACGTAATTAGCACGCCGAATATTACTTGGAATATGAATTCGAACCAAATCCGAAATTAATAAGACTATTAAAATTTTGGTCAATTTTAAAAAACAGAGACAAAAATGTAAAATTCTGATAGCCTGTATATCGAAAACCATAAGAAATAATCCAATTTGGCAAACGGCTACGTAATTAGCACGCCGAATATTACTTGGAATATGAATTGCAAAGAAATACCAAATTAATAAAACTTTTTTAAAATTCCGGTCAATTTTAAAAAACAGAGACTAAAATGTAAAATTCCGATTGCCTGTATTTCGGAAACTATAAGAAATAATCCAACTGGCAAATGGCTACGTAATTAGCACGCCGATTATTACTAGGAATATGAATTCGAACGAAATCCGAAGTTAATAAGACTCCTTTTAAATTTCGGTCAATTTTATAAAACAGAGACTAAAATGTAAAATTCCGATTGCCTGTATTTCGGAAACTATAAGAAATAATCCAATTTTCAAAGGGCTAAGTAATTAGCACGCCGAATATTACTTGGGATATGAGTTGGAACGAAATCCGATATTAATAATACTCTTTTAAAATTATTGCCTATTTTAAAAAACAAAGAGTAAAATGTAAAATTCCGATAGCCTGTATCTAGAAAACTATAAGAAATAATCCAATTTGGCAAACGGCTACGTAATTAGCACGCCGAATATTACTTGGAATGTGAATTGTAACGAAATCCGATATTAATAATCCTATTTTAAAATTTTTACCTATTTTAAAAAACAGAGACTAAAATATGAAATTGCGATATCCTGTATCTCGAAAACTATAATAAATAATTCAATCTGGCAAACGGCTATGTAATTGGTATGCCGAATATTACTCGGAATGTGAATTGGAACGAAATCCGGAATTAATAAGACTCTTAAAATTTTGGTCAATTTTAAAAAGCAGAGACTAAAATGTAAAATTCCGATAGCCTGTACCTCGGAAACCATAAGAAGTAATCTAATTTGGCAAACGGCTACGTAATTACCACGCGGAATATTACTTGGAATATGAGTAGGAACGAAATCCGAAATTTATAAGACTCTTTTAAAATTTCGGTCAATTTTAAAAAACAGACTAATATGTAAAATTCCAATTGCCTGTATTTCGAAAACTATAAGAAATAATCCAATTTTCAAAAGTCTACGTAATTAGCACGCCGAATATTACTTGGAATATGAATTGGGACGATATAAGAAATTAATAAATGTCTTTTAATATTTTGGCCAGTTATAAAAAGTTAAGAGTAAAATGTATAATTCCGATAGCCTGTATCTCGAAAACTATAATAAATAATTCAATTTGGCAAACGGCTACGTAATAAGCATGCCGAATATTACTTGGAATGTGAAATGGAACGAAATCCTATATTAATATTACTCTTTTAAAATTTTTGCCTATTTTAAAAAACTGAGATTAAAATGTAAAGTTCCGATAGCCTGTATCTCGAAAACTATAAGAAATAATCCAATTTGATGAACGGTTACGTAATTAGTATGCCGAATATTACTTGGAATGTGAATTGGAACCAAATCCGATATTAATTATACTCTTGTAAAATTATTGCCTATTTTAAAAAACAAAGAGTAAAATGTAAAATTCCGATAGCCTGTATCTAGAAAACTATAAGAAATAAACCAATTTGGCAAACGGCTACGTAATTAGCACGCCAAATATTACTTGGAATGTGAATTGGAACGAAATCCGAATTTAATAAGACTCTTTTAAAATTTCGGTCAATTTTAAAAAACAAAGATTAAAATGGAAAATTCCGATAGCCTGTATCTCGAAAACTATAAGATAAAATCAAATTTGGTAAACGGTTGCGGAAATAGCACGCCCAATATTACTTGGAATGTGAATTGGGACGGAATCCGAAATTGATAAGACGATTATACAGTTTTGGCATATTTTAAAACCATAGACTAAAACGTAAAATTCCGATAGCCTGTGTTTCGGAAACTGTAAGAAATAGTCCAATTGGCAAAGGGCTGCGTAATTAGCATTCCGAATATTACTTGTAATGTGAATTGAATCGAAATCCTATATTAATAATACTATTTTAAAATTTTTGCATATTTCAAAAAACAGAGACTAAAATATAAAATTGCGATAGCCTGTATTTAGAAAACTATAAGAAATAATCCAATTTGGCAAAAGGCTACGTAATTAGCACGCCGAATATTACTTGGAATGTGAATTGGAACGAAATCCGATATTAATAACACTATTTTAAAAGTTTTACCTATTTTAGAAAACAGAGACCAAAATATAAAATTGCGATAGCCTGTATTTCGGAAACTATAAGAAATAATCCAATTGGGAAAGGGCTACATAATTAGCATTCCGAATATTACTTGGAATGTGAATTGAAAAGAAATCCGATAATAATATTACTATTTTAAAATTTTTGCCTATTTTAAAAAACAGAGACTAAAATATAAAATTGCGATAGATTGTATCTCGAAAACTATAATAAATAATTTAATTTGACAAACGGCTACGTAATTAGCACGCGGATTATTACTTGTAATATGAGTAGGAACGAAATACGAAATTTATAAGACTCTTAAAATTTCGGTCAATTTTAAAAAACAGAGACTAAAATGTAAAATTCCAATTGCCTGTATCTCGAAAACTATAATGAATAGTTCAATTTGACAAATGGCTACGTAATTAGCACGCCTATTATTACTTGGAATATGAATTGGAACGAAATCCGAAATTAATAAGACTATTAAAATTTAGGTCAATTTTAAAAAATAGAAAAAAAAGTAAAAATCTGATAGCCTGTATCTCGAAAACTATAAGAAATAATCCAATTTAGCAAACGGCTACGTAATTAGCACGCCGAATATTACTTGGAATATGAATTGGAAAGAAATCTCAAATTAATAAGACTCATTTTAAATTTCGGTCAATTTTAAAAAACAGAGACCAAAATGTAAAATTGCGATTGCTTGTATTTCGGAAATTATAAGAAATAATCCAATTGGCAAAGGGCTACGTAATTAGCATTCCGAATATTACTTGGAATGTGAATTGGAACGAAATCCGATATTAATAATACTATTTTAAAATTTTTACCTATTTTAAAAAACAGAGACTAAAATATGAAATTGCGATAGCCTGTATCTCGAAAGTTATAATAAATAATTCAATTTGGCAAACCGCTACGTAATTAGCACGCCGAATATTACTTGGAATATGAATTGGAACGAAACCCGAAATTAATAAGATTATTAAAATTTTGGTCAATTTTAAAAAACAGAAAAAAATGTAAAATTCTGATAGCCTGTATCTCGAAAACTATAAGAAATAATCCAATTTAGCAAACGGCTACGTAATTAGCAGGCCGAATATTACTTGGAATCTGAATTGGAAAGAAATCTCAAATTAATAAGGCTCTTAAAATTTTGGTCAATTTTAAAAAGCAGAGGCCAAAATGTAAAATTCCGATAGCCTGTACCTCGGAAAATATAAGAAATAATCCAACTTGGCAAACGGCTACATAATTAGCACGCCGAATATTACTTGGAATGTGAATTTGAACGAAATCCGATATTAATAATACTATTTTAAACTTTTTGCCTATTTTAAAAAAGAGAGACTAAAATATAAAATTGCGATAGCCTGTAACTCGAAAGTTATAATAAATAATTCAATTTGGCAAACGGCTACGTAATTAGCACGCCGAATATTACTTGGAATATGAATTCGAACCAAATCCGAAATTAATAAGACTATTAAAATTTTGGTCAGTTTTAAAAAACAGAGACAAAAATGTAAAATTCTGATAGCCTGTATATCGAAAACCATAAGAAATAATCCAATTTGGCAAACGGCTACGTAATTAGCACGCCGAATATTACTTGGAATATGAATTGCAAAGAAATACCAAATTAATAAGACTTTTTTAAAATTCCGGTCAATTTTAAAAAACAGAGACTAAAATGTAAAATTCCGATTGCCTGTATTTCGGAAACTATAAGAAATAATCCAATTGGCAAATGGCTACGTAATTAGCACGCCGATTATTACTTGGAATATGAATTCGAACGAAATCCGAAGTTAATAAGACTCCTTTTAAATTTCGGTAAATTTTATAAAACAGAGACTAAAATGTAAAATTCCGATTGCCTGTATTTCGGAAACTATAAGAAATAATCCAATTGGCAAAGGGCTAAGTAATTAGCACGCCGAATATTACTTGGGATATGAGTTGGAACGAAATCCGATATTAATAATACTCTTTTAAAATTATTGCCTATTTTAAAAAACAAAGAGTAAAATGTAAAATTCCGATAGCCTGTATCTAGAAAACTATAAGAAATAATCCAATTTGGCAAACGGCTACGTAATTAGCACGCAGAATATTACTTGGAATGTGAATTGTAACGAAATCCGTCATTAATAATCCTATTTTAAAATTTTTACCTATTTTAAAAAACAGAGACTAAAATATGAAATTGCGATATCCTGTATCACGAAAACTATAATAAATAATTCAATCTAGCAAACGGCTATGTAATTGGTATGCCGAATATTACTCGGAATGTGAATTGGAACGAAATCCGGAATTAATAAGACTCTTAAAATTTTGGTCAATTTTAAAAAGCAGAGACTAAAATGTAAAATTCCGATAGCCTGTACCTCGGAAACCATAAGAAGTAATCTAATTTGGCAAGCGGCTACGTAATTAGCACGCGGAATATTACTTGGAATATGAGTAGGAACGAAATCCGAAATTAATAAGACTCTTTTAAAATTTCGGTCAATTTTAAAAAACAGAGACTAAAATGTAAAATTCCGATTGCCTGTATCTCGAAAACTATAATAAATAATTCAATTTGGTAAATGGCTACGCAATTAGCACGCCGAATATTACTTGGAATATGAGTTGGAACGAAATCCGAAATTAATAAGACTCTTTTAAAATTTCGGTCAATTTTAAAAAACAGAGACTAAAATGTAAAATTCCGATTGCCTGTATCTCGAAAACTATAATAAATAATTCAATTTGGTAAATGGCTACGCAATTAGCACGCCGAATATTACTTGGAATATGAGTTGGAACGAAATCCGAAATTAATAAGACTCTTTTTAAAGTTCGGTCAATTTTAAAATACAGAGATTAAAATGTAAAATTCCGATTGCCTGTATTTCGAAAACTATAAGAAATAATCCAATTGGCAAAAGTCTACGTAATTAGCACGCCGAATATTACTTGGAATATGAATTGGGACGATATCCGAAATTAATAAATGTCTTTTAATATTTTGGCCAGTTATAAAATGTTAAGAGTAAAATGTATAATTCCGATAGCCTGTATCTCGAAAACTATAATAAATAATTCAATTTGGCAAACGGCTACGTAATAAGCATGCCGAATAATACTTGGATTGTGAAATGGAACGAAATCCTATATTAATATTACTCTTTTAAAGTTTTTGCCTATTTTAAAAAACTGAGATTAAAATGTAAAGTTCCGATAGCCTGTATCTCGAAAACTATAAGAAATAATCCAATTTGATGAACGGTTACGTAATTAGTATGCCGAATATTACTTGGAATGTGAATTGGGACCAAATCCGATATTAATAATACTCTTGTAAAATTATTGCCTATTTTAATAAACAAAGAGTAAAATGAAAAATTCCGATAGCCTGTATCTAGAAAACTATAAGAAAAAATCCAATTTGGCAAACGGCTACGTAATTAGCACGTCGAATATTAGTTGGAATGTGAACTTTTAAAATTTCGGTCAATTTTAAAAAACAAAGATTAAAATGGAAAATTCCGATAGCCTGTATATCGAAAACTATAAGAAATAATCCAATTTGGTAAACGGTTACGGAATTATCATGCCCAATATTACTTGGAATGTGAATTGGGACGGAATCCGAAATTAATAAGACGATTATACAGTTTTGGCATATTTTGAAGCCATAGATTAAAACGTAAAATTCCGATAGCCTGTGTTTCGGAAGCTATAAGAAATAATCCAATTGGCAAAGGGCTACGTAATTAGCATTCCGAATATTACTTGGAGTGTGAATTGAAACGGTATCCGATATTCATAATACTATTTTAAAATTTTTGCCTATTTCAAAAACAGAGACTAAAATATGAAATTGCGATAGCCTGTAACTCGAAAGCTATAATAAATAATTCAATTTGGCAAACGGCTACGTAATTAGCACGCCGAATATTATTTGGAATATGAATTCGAACCAAATCCGAAATTAATAAGACTATTAAAATTTTGGTCAATTTTAAAAAACAGAGACAAAAATGTAAAATTCTGATAGCCTGTATATCGAAAACCATAAGAAATAATCCAATTTGGCAAACGGCTACGTAATTAGCACGCCGAATATTACTTGGAATATGAATTGCAAAGAAATACCAAATCAATAAGACTTTTTTAAAATTCCGGTCAATTTTAAAAAACAGAGACTAAAATGTAAAATTCCGATTGCCTGTATTTCGGAAACTATAAGAAATAATCCAATTGGCAAATGGCTACGTAATTAGCACGCCGATTATTACTTGGAATATGAATTCGAACGAAATCCGAAGTTAATAAGACTCCTTTTAAATTTCGGTCAATTTTATAAAACAGAGACTAAAATGTAAAATTCCGATTGCCTGTATTTCGGAAACTATAAGAAATAATCCAATTGGCAAAGGGCTAAGTAATTAGCACGCCGAATATTACTTGGGATATGAGTTGGAACGAAATCCGATATTAATAATACTCTTTTAAAATTATTGCCAATTTTAAAAAACAAAGAGTAAAATGTAAAATTCCGATAGCCTGTGTCTAGAAAACTATAAGAAATAATCCAATTTGGCAAACGGCTACGTAATTAGCACGCCGAATATTACTTGGAATGTGAATTGTAACGAAATCCGATATTAATAATACTATTTTAAAATTTTTACCTATTTTAAAAAACAGAGACTAAACTATGAAATTGCGATATCCTGTATCTCGAAAACTATAATAAATAATTCAATCTGGCAAACGGCTATGTAAATGGTATGCCGAATATTACTCGGAATGTGAATTGGAACGAAATCCGGAATTAATTAGACTCTTAAAATTTTGGTCAATTTTAAAAAGCAGAGACTAAAATGTAAAATTCCGATAGCCTGTACCTCGGAAACCATAAGAAGTAATCTAATTTGGCAAACGGCTACGTAATTAGCACGCGGAATATTACTTGGAATATGAGTAGGAACGAAATCCGAAATTTATAAGACTCTTTTAAAATTTCGGTCAATTTTAAAAAACAGACTAATATGTAAAATTCCAATTGCCTGTATCTCGAAATCTATAGAAATAATCGAATTTGGCAAACGGCTACGCAATTAGCAAGCCGAATATTACTTGGAATATGAGTTGGAACGAAATCCGAAATTAATAAGACTCTTTTAAAATTTCGGTCAATTTTAAAAAACAGAGACTAAAATGTAAAATTCCGATTGCCTCTATCTCGAAAACTATAATAAATAATTCAATTTGGTAAATGGCTACGCAATTAGCACGCCGAATATTACTTGGAATATGAGTTGGAACGAAATCCGAAATTAATAAGACTCTTTTTAAAGTTCGATCAATTTTAAAAAACAGAGATTAAAATGTAAAATTCCGATTGCCTGTATTTCGAAAACTATAAGAAATAATCCAATTTTCAAAAGTCTACGTAATTAGCACGCCGAATATTACTTGGAATATGAATTGGGACGATATAAGAAATTAATAAATGTCTTTTAATATTTTGGCCATTTATAAAAAGTTAAGAGTAAAATGTATAATTCCGATAGCCTGTATCTCGAAAACTATAATAAATAATTCAATTTGGCAAACGGCTACGTAATAAGCATGCCGAATATTACTTGGAATGTGAAATAGAACGAAATCCTATATTAATATTACTCTTTTAAAGTTTTTGCCTATTTTAAAAAACTGAGATTAAAATGTAAAGTTTCGATAGCCTGTATCTCGAAAACTATAAGAATTAATCCAATTTGATGAACGGTTACGTAATTAGTATGCCGAATATTACTTGGAATGTGAATTGGAACCAAATCCGATATTAATTATACTCTTGTAAAATTATTGCCTATTTTAAAAAACAAAGAGTAAAATGTAAAATTCCGATAGCCTGTATCTAGAAAACTATAAGAAATAATCCAATTTGGTAAACGGTTACGGAATTATCATGCCCAATATTACTTGGAATGTGAATTGGGACGGAATCCGAAATTAATAAGACGATTATACAGTTTTGGCATATTTTGAAGCCATAGATTAAAACGTAAAATTCCGATAGCCTGTGTTTCGGAAGCTATAAGAAATAATCCAATTGGCAAAGGGCTACGTAATTAGCATTCCGAATATTACTTGGAGTGTGAATTGAAACGGTATCCGATATTAATAATACTATTTTAAATTTTTTGCCTATTTCAAAAACAGAGACTAAAATATAAAATTGCGATAGCCTGTATGTCGAAAACTATAAGAAATAATCCAATTTGGTAAACGGCCATGTAATTAGCACGCCGAATATTACTTGGAATATGAATTGGAACGAAATCCGAAATTAATAAGACTATTAAAATTTTGGTCAATTTTAAAAAACAGAAAAATGAATTTAAAATTCTGATAGCCTGAATCTCGAAAACTATAAGAAATAATCCAATTTAGCAAACGGCCACGCAATTAGCACGCCGAATATTACTTGGAATATGAGTTGGAACAAAATCCGAAATTAATAAGACTCTTTTAAAATTTCGCTCAATTTTAAAAAACAGAGACTAAAATGTAAAATTCCGATTGCCTGTATCTCGAAAACTATAATAAATAATTCAATTTGCCAAATGGCTACGCAATTAGCACGCCGAATATTAATTGGAATATGAGTTGGAACGAAATCCGAAATTAATAAGACTCTATGAAAATTTCGGTCAATTTTAAAAAACAGAGACTAAAATGTAAAATTCCGATTGCCTGTATTTCGGAAACTATAATAAATAATACAATTGGCAGAGGCTACGTAATTAGCACGCCGAATATTACTTGCAATATGAATTGGAACGAAATCCGAAATTAATAAGTGTCTTTTAAAATTTTGGCCAATTATAAAAATTTAAGACTAAAATGTATAATTCCGATAGCCTGTATCTCCAAAACTATAATAAATAATTCAATTTGGCAAACGGCTACGTAATTAGCATGCCGAATATTACTTGGAATATGAATTGGAACGAAATCTTATATTAATATTACTCTTTTAAAATTTTTGCCTATTTAAAAAAACTGAGATTAAAATGCAAAGTTCCGATAGCCTGTATCTCGAAAACTATAAGAAATAATTCAATTTGATAAACGGTTACGTAATTAGTATGCCGAATATTACTGGGAATGTGAATTGGAACGAAATCCGATATTAATAATACTCTTTTAAAATTATTGCCTATTTTAAAAAACAAAGAGCAAAATGTAAAATTCCTATAGCCTGTATCTAGAAAACTATAAGAAAAAATCCAATATGGCAAACGGCTACGAAATTAGCACGAGGAATATTACTTGGAATATGAGTAGGAACGAAATCCGAAATTTATAAGGCTCTTTTAAAATTTCGGTCAATTTTAAAAAACAGAGACTAAAATATAAAATTGCGATAGCCTGTATTTCGGAAACTATAAGGAATAATCCAATTTAGCAGACGGCTACGTAATTAGCACGCCGTATATTACATGGAATATGAATTGGAATGAAATCTCAAATTAAAAAGACTTAAAATTTTGGTCAATTTTAATATGCAGAGACTAAAATGTAAAATTCCGATAGCCTGTACCTCGGAAACCATAAAAATAATCCAATTTGGCAAACGGCTACGTAGTTAGCATGCCGAATATTACTTGGAATGTGAATTTGAGCGAAATCCGATATTAATATAACTATTTTAAAATTTTTGCCTATTTTAAGAAACAGAGACTAAAATGTAAAATTGCGATAGCCTGTCTCTCGAAAACTATAGAAATAATCCAATTTGGCAACCGGCTACCTAATTAGCACGCCGATTATTACTTGGAATATGAGTTCGATCGAAATCCGAAATTAATAAGACTATTAAAATTTTGGTTAATTTTAAAAAGCAGAGACTAAAATTTAAAATTCCGATAGCCTGTACCTCGGAAGCCATAAGAAATAATTTAATTTGCCAAACGGCTACGTAATTAGCACGCGGAATATTACTTGGAATATGAGTAGGAACGAAATCCGAAATTTATAAGACCCTTTTAAAATTTCGGTCAATTTTAAAAAACAGACTAAAATGTAAAATTCCAATTGCCTGTATCTCCAAAACTATGGAAATAATCCCATTTGGCAAGCGGCTACGCAATTAGCACGCCGAATATTACTTGGAATATGAGTTGGAACGAAATCCGAAATTAATAAGACTCTTAAAATTTCGGTCAATTTTAAAAAGAGAGACTAAAATGTAAAATTCCGATTGCCTGTATTTCGGAAACTATAAGAAATAATCCAATTGGCAAAAGGCTACGTAATTAGCACGCCGAATATTACTTGGAATATGAATTGGAGCGAAATCCGAAATTAATAAGACTATTAAAATTTTGGTCAATTTTAAAAAACAGAAAAAAGAATTTAAAATTCTGATAGCCTGTATCTCGAAAACTATAAGAAATAATCCAATTTAGCAAACGGCTACGCAATTAGCACGCCGAATATTAATTGGAATATGAGTTGGAACGAAATCCGAAATTAATAGGACTCTATGAAAATTTCGGTCAATTTTAAAAAACAGAGACTAAAATGTAAAATTCCGATTACCTGTATTTCGGAAACTATAATGAATAATCCAATTGGCAAAAGGCTACGTAATTAGCACGCCGAATAATACTTGCAATATGAATTGTAACGAAATCCGAAATTAATAAGTGTCTTTTAAAATTTTGGCCAACTATAAAAAGTTAAGACTAAAATGTATAATTCCGATAGCCTGTATCTCCAAAACTATAATAAATAATTCAATTTGGCAAACGGCTACGTAATTAGCATGCCGAGTATTACTTGGAATATGAATTGGAACGAAATCCTATATTAATATTACTCTTTTAAAATTTTTGCCTATTTAAAAAATCTGAGAATAAAATGCAAAGTTCCGATAGCCTGTATCTCGAAAACTATAAGAAATAATTCAATTTGATAAACGGTTACGTAATTAGTATGCCGAATATTACTTGGAATGTGAATTGGAACGAAATCCGATATTAATAATACTCTTTTAAAATTATTGCCTATTTTAAAAAACAAAGAGCAAAATGTAAAATTCCGATAGCCTGTATCTAGAAAATTATAAGAAAAAATCCAATATGGCAAACGGCTACGAAATTAGCATGCGGAATATTACTTGGAATATGAGTAGGAACGAAATTCGAAATTTATAAGACTCTTTTAAAATTTCGGTCAATTTTAAAAAACAGAGACTAAAATATAAAATTGTGATAGCCTCTATTACGGAAACTATAAGGAATAATCCAATTTAGCAGACGGCTACGTAATTAGCACGCCATATATTACATGGAATATGAATTGGAATGAAATCTCAAATTAAAAAGACTTAAAATTTTGGTCAATTTTAAAATGCAGAGACTAAAATGTAAAATTCCGATAGCCTGTACCTCGGAAACCATAAAAATAATCCAATTTGGCAAACGGCTACGTAATTAGCATGCCGAATATTTCTGGGAATGTGAATTTGAGCGAAATCCGAAATTAATAAGACTCTTAAAATTTTGGTCTATTATAAAAAGCAGACACTAAAATGTTAAATTCCGATAGCCTGCATCACTAAAACTATAAGAAATAATCCAATATGGTAAACGGATACGTAATTAGCATGAAGAATATTACTTTGTATGTGAATAGGAACGAAATCTTATATTAATAATACTCTTTTAAAATTTTGGTCAATTTTAAAATGCAGAGACTAAAATGTAAAATTCCGATAGCCTGTATCTCGGAAACTATAATAAATAATCCAATTGGCAAAAGGCTACGTAATTAGCACGCCGAATATTACTTGGAATATGAATTGGAACCAAATCCGAAATTAATAAGACTATTAAAATTTTGGTCAAATTTAAAATGCAGACACTAAAATGTAAAATTCCGATAGCCTGTACCTCGGAAACCATAAAAAATAATACAATATGGCAAACGGCTACGTAATTAGCATGCCGAATATTACTTGGAGTGTGAATTGAAACGGAATTCGATATTAATAATACTATTTTAAAATTTTTGCCTATTTCAAAAACAGAGACTAAAATATAAAATTGCGATAGCCAGTATGTCGAAAACTATAAGAAATAATCCAATTTGGCAAACGGCCATGTAATTAGCACGCCGAATATTACTTGGAATGTGAATTGGAACGAAATCCGAAATTAATAAGACTATTAAAATTTTGGTCAATTATAAAAAACAGAAAAAAAACTTAAATTCTGATAGCCTGTATCTCGAAAACTATAAGAAATAACCCAATTTAGCAAACGGCTACGTAATTAGCACGCCGAATATTACTTGGAATATGAATTGGAAAGTAATCTGAAATTAATAAGACTCTTAAAATTTTGGTCAATTTTAAAAAGCAGAGGCTAAAATGTAAAATTCCGATAGCCTGTACCTCGGAAAATATAAGAAATAATCCAATTTGGCAAACGGCTACGTAATTAGCATGCCGAATATTACTTGGAATGTAAATTGGAGCGAAATCCGATATTAATATAACTATTTAAAAATTTTTGCCTATTTTAAAAAACAGAGACTAAAATATAAAATTTCGATAGATTGTAACTCGAAAACTATAATAAATAATTTAATTTGACAAACGGCTACGTAATTAGCACGCCGAATATTACTTGGAATATGAATTGTAACGAAATCCGAAATTAATAAGACTCTTAAAATTTTGGTCTATTATAAAAAGCAGACACTAAAATGTTAAATTCCGATAGCCTGCATCACTAAAACTATAAGAAATAATCCAATATGGTAAACGGATACGTAATTAGCATGAAGAATATTACTTTGAATGTGAATAGGAACGAAATCATATATTAATAATATTTTTTAAAATATTACTCATTTATAAAAAACAAAAAGTAAAATGTAAAATTCCGATAGCCTCTATCACGAAAGCTATAAGAAATAATTCAATTTCGCAAACGGCTACGTAATTAGCAAGCCGAATATTACTTGGAATATGAGTTGGAACGAAATCCGAAATTAATAAGACTATTAAAATTTTGGTCAATTTCAAAAAGCAGAAAAAAATGTAAAATTCTGATAGCCTGTATCTCGAAAACTGTAAGAAATAATCCAATTTAGCAAACGGCTACGTAATTAGCACGCTGAATATTACTTGGAATGTGAATTGGAGCGAAATCCGATATTAATATAATTATTTTAAAATTTTTGCCTATTTTAAAAAACAGAGACTAAAATATAAAATTGCGATAGATTATATCTCGAAAACTATAATAAATAATTCAATTTGACAAACGGCTACGTAATTAGCACGCCGAATATTACTTGGAATATGAGTTGGAACGAAATCCGAAATTAATAAGACTATAAAAATTTTGGTCAATTTCAAAAAACAGAAAAAAAATGTAAAATTCTGATAGCCTGTATCTCGAAAACTGTAAGAAATAATCCAATTTAGCAAACGGCTACGTAATTAGCACGCTGAATATTACTTGGAATGTGAATTGGAGCGAAATCCGATATTAATATAATTATTTTAAAATTTTTGCCTATTTTAAAAAACAGAGACTAAAATATAAAATTGCGATAGATTGTATCTCGAAAACTATAATAAATAATTCAATTTGACAAACGGCTACGTAATTAGCACGCCGAATATTACTTGGAATATGAATTGTAAGGAATTCCGAAATTAATAAGACTCGTAAAATTTTGGTCAATTATAAAAAGCAGAGACTAATATGTTAAATTCCGATAGCCTGCATCACTAAAACTATAAGAAATAATCCAATATGGTAAACGGATACGTAATTAGCATGAATAATATTACTTTGAATGTGAATAGGAACGAAATCTTATGTTAATAATACTCTTTTAAAATTTTGGTCAATTTTAAAATGCAGAGAATATAGCCTGTATCTCGAAAGCTATAATAAATAATTAATTTTAGCAAACGGCTACGTAATTAGCACGCCGAATATTACTTGGAATATGAATTGGAGCGAAATCCGAAATTAATAAGACTATTAAAATTTTGGTCAATTTTAAAAAACAGAAAAAAAAATATAAAATTCTGATAGCCTGTATATCGAAAACCATAAGAAATAATCCAATATGGCAAACGGCTACGTACTTAGCACACCGAACATTACTTGGAATATGAATTGGAAAGAAATCTAAAATTAATAAGACTTAAAATTTTGGTCAATTGTAAAAAAGAGAGACAAAATGTAAAATCGCGATTGCCTGTATTTCGGAAACTATAGGAAATAATCCAATTGCAAAGGGCTACGTAATTAGCATTCCGATTATTACTTGGAATGTGAATTGGAGCGAAATCCGATATTAATATAATTATTTTAAAATTTTTGCCTATTTTAAAAAACAGAGACTAAAATATAAAATTGCGATAGATTGTATCTCGAAAACTATAATAAATAATTCAATTTGACAAACGGCTACGTAATTAGCACGCCGAATATTACTTGGAATATGAATTGTAACGAAACCCGAAATTAATAAGACTTTTAAAATTTTGGCCAATTTTAAAAAACAGAGACTAAAATGTGAAATTCCGACTTCCTGTACTTCGAAAACTATAATAAATAATTCAATTTGGCAAATGGCTACCTAATTAGCATGCCTATTATTACTTGGAATGTGAATTGGAACGAAATCCGATATTAATAATACTATTTTATAATTTTTGCCTATTTTAAAAAACAGAGACTAAAATATAAAATTCCGATAGCCTGCACCTCGGAAACCATAAGAAATAATCCAATTTGGCAAACGGCTACGTAATTAGCAGGCGGAATATTACTTGGAATATGAGTAGGAACGAAATCCGAAATTTATAAGACTCTTTTACAATCTCGGTCAATTTTAAAAAACAGACTAAAATGTAAAATTCCAATTGCCTGTATCTCGAAAACTATAATAAATAATTCAATTTGGCAAACGGCTACGTAATTAGCACGCCGAATATTACTTGGAATATGAATTGGAACCAAATCCGAAATTAATAAGACTATTAAAATTTTGGTCAAATTTAAAATGCAGACACTAAAATGTAAAATTCCGATAGCCTGTACCTCGGAAACCATCAAAAATAATACAATATGGCAAACGGCTACGTAATTAGCATGCCGAATATTACTTGGGATGTGAATTGGAGCGAAATCCGATATTAATAATATTATTTTAAAATTATTGCCTATATTAAAAAACAGAGTCTAAAATATAAAATTACGATAGCCTGTATCTCGAAAACTATAATAAATAATTCAATCTGGCAAACGGCTACCTAATTAGTATGCCGAATATTACTTGTAATATGAATTGGAACGAAATCCTATATTAATAATTTTATTTTAAAATTTTTGCCTATTTTAGAAAACAGAGACTAAAATATAAAATTGCGATAGCCTGTATGTCGAAAACTATAAGAAATAATCCAATTTGGAAAACGGCTACGTAATTAGCACGCCGAATATTGCTTGGAATGTGAATTATAACGAAATCCGATATTAATAATACTCTTTTAAAATTTTGGTCAATTATAACAGGCAGAGACTAAAATGTAAAATTCCGATAGCCTGTACCTCGGAAAATATAAGAAATAATCCAATTTGGCAAACCGCTACGTAATTAGCACGCCTATTATTACTTGGAATATGAATTGGAACGAAATCCGAAATTAATAAGACTCATTTTAAATTTCGGCCAATTTTAAAAAACAGAGACTAATATGTAAAATTTCGATTGCTTGTATTTCGGAAACTATAAGAAATAATCCAATTTTCAAAGGGCTACGTAATTAGCATTCCGAATATTACTTGGAATGTGAATTGGAACGAAATCCGATATTAATAACACTATTTTAAAATTTTTACCTATTTTAAAAAGCAGAGACTAAAATATGAAAGCTATAATAAATAATTCAATTTGGCAAAGCGCTACGTAATTAGCACGCCGAATATTACTTGGAATATGAATTGGAACGAAATCCGAAATTAATAAGACTATTAAAATTTTGGTCAATTTTAAAAAACAGAAAAAAAAATGTAAAATTCTGATAGCCTGTATCTCGAAAACTAAAATAATCCAATTTAGCAAACGGCTACGTAATTACCACGCCGAAAATTACTTGGAATATGAATTGGAAAGAAATCTCAAATTAATAAGAGTCTTAAAATTTTGGTCAATTATAAAAAGCAGAGAATAAAATGTAAAATTCCGATAGAATGTATATCTAAAACTATAAGAAATAATACAATTTGGTAAACGGATACGTAATTAGAATGAAGAATATTACTTGGAATGTGAATTGGAAAGAAATCCGATATTATTAATACTCTTTTAAACTTTTTGCCTATTTTAAAAAACAGAGACTAAAATATAAAATTGCGATAGCCTGTATCTCGAAAGCTATAATAAATAATTCAATTTGGCAAACGGCTACGTAATTAGCACGCCGAATATTACTTGGAATATGAATTGGAACCAAATCCGAAATTAATAAGACTATTAAAGTTTTGGTCAATTTTAAAAAGCAGAGGCTAAAATATAAAATTCCGATAGCCTGTACCTCGGAAAATATAAGAAATAATCCAATTTGGCAAACGGCTACTTAATTAGCACGCCGAATATTGCTTGGAATATGAGTAGGAACGAAATCCGAAATTTATAAGACTGTTTTAAAATTTCGGTCAATTTTAAAAAACAGAGACTAAAATATAAAATTGCGATAGCCTGTATTTCGGAAACTATAAGAAATAATCCAATTTAGCAGACGGCTACGTAATTAGCACGCCGTATATTACATGGAATATGAATTGCAATGAAATCTCAAATTAAAAAGACTCTTATAACTTTGGTCAATTTTAAAATGCAGGACTAAAATGTAAAATTCCGATAGCCTGTACCTCGGAAACCATAAAAAATAATCCAATTTGGCAAACGGCTACGTAGTTAGCATGCCGAATATTACTTTTAATGTGAATTTGAGCGAAATCCGATATTAAAATAACTATTTTTATATATTTGCCTATTTTAAAAAACAGAGACTAAAATGTAAAATTGCGTTAGCCTGTCTCTCGAAAACTATAGAAATAATCCAATTTGGCAACCGGCTACCTAATTAGCACGCCGATTATTACTTGGAATATGAGTTCGATTGAAATCCGAAATTAATAAGACTATTAAAATTTTGGTCAATTTTAAAAAGCAGAGACTAAAATTTAAAATTCCGATAGCTTGTACCTCGGAAGCCATAAGAAATAATTTAATTTGCCAAACGGCTACGTAATTAGCACGCGGAATATTACTTGGAATATGAGTAGGAACGAAATCCGAAATTTATAAGACTCTTTTAAAATTTCGGTCAATTTTAAAAAACAGACTAAAATGTAAAATTCCAATTGCCTGTATCTCCAAAACTATGGAAATAATCCAATTTGGCAAACGGCTACGCAATTAGCATGCCGAATATTACTTGGAATATGAGTTGGAACGAAATCCGAAATTAATAACTCTTAAAATTTCGGTCAATTTTAAAAAACAGAGACTAAAATGTAAAATTCCGATTGCCTGTATTTCGGAAACTATAAGAAATAATCCAATTGGCAAAAGGCTACGTAATTAGCACGTCGAATATTACTTGGAATATGAATTGGAGCGAAATCCGAAATTAATAAGACTATTAAAATTTTGGTCAATTTTAAAAAACAGAAAAAAGAATTTAAAATTCTGTTAGCCTGTATCTCGAAAACTATAAGAAATAATCCAATTTAGCAAACGGCCACGCAATTAGCACGCCGAATATTACCTGGAATATGAGTTGTAACGAAATCCGAAATTAAAAAGACTCTATGAAAATTTCGGTCAATTTTAAAATACAGAGACTAAAATGTAAAATTCCGATTGCCTGTATTTCGGAAACTATAATAAATAATCCAATTTGCAAAAGGCTACGTAATTAGCATGCCGAATATTACTTGGGATGTGAATTGGAGCGAAATCCGATATTAATAATATTATTTTAAAATTATTGCCTATATTAAAAAACAGAGTCTAAAATATAAAATTACGATAGCCTGTATCTCGAAAACTGTAAAAAGTAATTCAATCTGACAAACGGATATGTAATTAGTATGCCGAATATTACTCGGAATGTGAATTGGAACGAAATCCGGAATCAATAAGACTGTTAAAATTTAGGTCAATTTTAAAAAACAAAAAAAAATGTAAAATTCTGATAGCCTTTATCTCGAAAACTATAAGAAATAATCCAATTTAGCAAACGGCCACGCAATTAGCACGCCGAATATTACTTGGAATATGAGTTGGAACGAAATCCGAAATTAATAAGACTCTTTTAAAATTTCGCTCAATTTTAAAAAACAGAGACTAAAATGTAAAATTCCGATTGCCTGTATCTCGAAAACTATAATAAATAATTCAATTTGGCAAATGGCTACGCAATTAGCACGCCGAATATTAATTGGAATATGAGTTAGAACGAAATCCGAATTTAATAAGACTCTATGAAAATTTCAGTCAATTTTAAAATACAGAGACTAAAATGTAAAATTCCGATGGCCTGTATTTCGGAAACTATAATAAATAATCCAATTGGCAAAAGGCTACGTAATTAGCACTCCGAATATTACTTGCAATATGAATTGGAACGAAATCCGAAATTAATAAGTGTCTTTTAAAATTTTGGCCAATTATAAAAAGTTAAGACTAAAATGTATAATTCCGATAGCCTGTATCTCCAAAACTATAATAAATAATTCAATTTGGCAAACGGCTACGTAATTAGCACGCCGAATATTACTTGGAATATGAATTGGAGCGAAATCCGGAATCAATAAGACTGTTAAAATTTAGGTCAATTTTAAAAAACAAAAAAAAAATGTAAAATTCTGATAGCCTTTATCTCGAAAACTATAAGAAATAATCCAATTTAGCAAACGGCTACGTATTTATCACGCCGAATATTACTTGGAATATGAATTGGAAAGGAATCTCAAATTAATAAGACTCTTAAAATTTAGGTCAATTTTAAAAAAGCAGAGACTAAAATGTAAAATTCCGATAGCCTGTACCTCGGAAACCTTAAAAAATAATCCAATTTGGCAAACGGCTACGTAATTAGCACGCGGAATATTACTTGGAATATGAGTAGGAACGAAATCCGAAATTTATAAGACTCTTTTAAAATTTCGGTCAATTTTAAAAAACAGAGACTAAAATGTAAAATTCCAATTGCATGTATCTCGAAAACTATAATGAATAATTCAATTTGGCAAATGGCTACGTAATTTGCACGCCTTTTATTACATGGAATATGAATTGGAACGAAATCCGAAATTAATAAGACTCATTTTAAATTTCGGTCAATTTTAAAAAACAGAGACTAAAATGTGAAATTGCGATTGCTTGTATTTCGGAAACAATAAGAAATAATTCAATTGGCAAAGGGCTACGTAATTAGCATGCCGAATATTACTTGGGATGTGAATTGAAAAGAAATCCGATATTAATAATACTATTTTAAAATTTTTGCCTATTTTAAAAAACATAGACTAAAATATAAAATTGCGATATCCTGTATCTCGAAAACTATAATAAATAATTCAATATGGCAAACGGCTACGTAATTAGCACGCCGAATATTACTTGGAATATGAATTGAAACGAAATCCGAAATTAATAAGACTCATGAAATTTTGGTCAATTTTAAAAGGCAGAGAAAAAAATGTAAAATTCTGATAGCCTGTACCTCGGAAAATATAAGAAATAATAAAATTTGGCATACGACTACGTAATTTGTACGATGATTATTACTTGGAATATGAGTAGGAACGAAATCCGAAATTAATGACTCTTTTAAAATTTTGGTCAATTTTAAAAAACAGAGACTAAAATGTAAAATTCCGATTTCCTGTACTTCGAAAACTATAATAAATAATTCAATTTGGCAAATGGCTACGTAATTAGCACGCCTATTATTACTTGGAATATGAATTGGAACGAAATCCGAAATTAATAAGACTCATTTTAAATTTCGTTCAATTTTAAAAACAGAGACTAAAATGTAATATTGCGATTGCTTGTATTTCGGAAACTATAAGAAATAATCCAATTGGCAAAGGGCTACGTAATTAGCATTCCGAATATTACTTGGAATGTGAATTGAAAAGAAATCCGATATTAATAATACTATTTTAAAATTTTTGCCTATTTTAAAAAACATAGACTAAAATATAAAATTGCGATATCCTGTATCTCGAAAACAAAAATAAATAATTCAATTTGGCAAACGGCTACGTAATTAGCACGCCTATTATTACTTGGAATATGAATTGGAACGAAATCCGAAATTAATAAGACTCATTTTAAATATCGGTCAATTTTAAAAAACAGAGACTAAAATGTAAAATTGCGATTGCTTGTATTTCGTAAATTATAAGAAATAATCCAATTGGCAAAGGCCTACGTAATTAGCATTCCGAATATTACTTGGAATGTCAATTGAAAAGAAATCCGATATTAATAATACTCTTTTAAAATTTTTGCCTATTTTAAAAAACAGAGACTAAAATGTAAAATTGCGATAGCCTGTATACCGAAAACTATAGAAATAATCCAATTTGGCAAACGGCTACGTAATTAGCACGCCGATTATTACTTGGAATATGAGTTGGATCGAAATCCGAAATTAATAAGACTCTTTTAAAATTTCGGTCAATTTTAAGAAACAGAAACTATAAGAAATAATCCAATTGGCAAAGGGCTACGTAATTAGCATTCCGAATATTACTTGGAATGTGCATTGGAACGAAATCCGAAATTAATAAGACTATTAAAATGTTGGTCAATTTTAAAAAGCAGAGACTAAAATGTAAAATTCTGATAGCCTGTACCTCGGAAACCATAAGAGATAATCCAATATGGCAAACGGCTACGTACTTAGCACACCGAACATTACTTGGAATATGAATTGGAAAGAAATCTCGAATTAATAAGACTTAAAATTTTGGTCAATTTTAAAAAACAGAGACAAAATGTAACATTGCGATTGCCTATATTTCGGAAACTATAAGAAATAATCCAATTGGCAACGGGCTACTTAATTAGCATTCCGATTATTACTTGAAATGTGAATTGGAACGAAATCCGATATTAATAATACTATTTTAAAATGATTGCCTATTTTAAAAAACAGAGACTAAAATATAAAATTACGATAGGCTGTATGTCGAAAACTATAAGAAATAATCCAATTTGGAAAACGGCTAAGTAATTAGCACGCCGAATACCACTTGGAATATGAATTGTAAGGAAACCTGAAATTAATAAGACTCTTTTAAAATTTTGGTCAATTATAAAAAGCAGAGACTAAAATGTAAAATTCTAATAGCCTGTACCTCGGAAAATATAAGAAATAATCCAATTTGGCAAACGGCTACGTAATTAGCACGCCGAATATTAATTGGAATGTGAATATGAACGAAATCCGATATTAATAATACTATTTTATAATTTTTGCCTATTTTAAATAACAGAGACTAAAATGTAAAATTGCGATAGCCTGTATCTCGAAAACTATAGAAATAATCCAATTTGGCAAACGGCTACGCAATTAGCACGCCGATTATTACTTGGAATATGTGTTGGTTCGAAATTCGAAATTAATAAGACTCTTTTAAAATTTCGGTCAATTTTAAAAAACAGAGACAAAATGTAAAATTGCGATTGCCTGTATTTCGAAAACTATAAGAAATAATCCAATTGGCAAAGGGCTACGTAATTAGCATTCCGAATATTACTTGGAATGTGAATTGGGACGGAATCCGATATTAATAATACTATTTTAAAATTTTTACCTATTTTAAAAACAGAGACCAAAATATGAAATTGCGATAGCCTGTATCTCGAAAGCTATAATAAATAATTCAATTTGGCAAACCGCTACGTAATTAGCACGCCGAATATTACTGGGAATATGAATTGGAACGAAATACGAAATTAATAAAACTATTAAAATTTTGGTCAATTTTAAAAAACAGAAAAACAAAATGTAAAATTCTGATAGCCTGTATCTCGAAAACAATAAGAAATAATCTAATTTAGCAAACGGCTACGTAATTAGCACGCCGAATATTACTTGGTATATGAATTGGAAAGAAACCTCAAATTAATAAGACTCTTAAAATGTTGGTCAATTTTAAAGAGCAGAGGCTAAAATGTAAAATTCCGATAGCCTGTACCTCGGAAAATATAAGAAATAATCCAATTTGGCAAACGGCTACATAATTAGCACGCCTATTATTACTTGGAATATGAATTGGAACGAAATCCGAAATTAATAAGACTCATTTTAAATTTCGGTCAATTTTAAAAAACGGAGACTAAAATGTAAAATTGCGATTGCTTGTATCTCGAAAACTATAATAAATAATTCAATTTGGCAAACGGCTACGTAATTAGCACGCCGAATATTACTTGGAATTGGAATTATAACGAAATCCAATATTAAAAATGCTCTTAAAATTTTTGCCTATTTTAAAAAACAGAGACTAAAATGTAAAACTGCGATAGCCTGTATCCCGAAAACTATAGAAATAATCCAATTTGGCAAACGGCTACGTAATTAGCACGCCGATTATTACTTGGAATATGAGTTGGATCGAAATCCGAAATTAATAAGACTCTTTTAAAGTTTCGGTCAATTTTAAGAAACAGAAACTATAAGAAATAATCCAATTGGCAAAGGGATACGTAATTAGCATTCCGAATATAACTTGGAATGTGAATTGGAACGAAATCCGAAATTAATAAGACTATTAAAATTTTGGTCAATTTTAAAAAGCAGAGACTAAAATGTAATATTCTGATAGCCTGTACCTCGGAAACCATAAGAAATAATCCAATATGGCAAACGGCTACGTACTTAGCACACCGAACATTACTTGGAATATGAATTGCAAAGAAATCTCAAAGTAATAAGACTTAAAATTTTGGTCAATTTTAAAAAACAGAGACAAAATGTAAAATTGCGATTGCCTGTATTTCGAAAACTATAAGAAATAATCCAATTGGCAAAGGGCTACGTAATTAGCATTCCGATTATTACTTGGAATGTGAATTGGAACGTAATCCGATATAAATAATACTATTTTAAAATTTTTGCCTATTTTAAAAAACAGAGACTAAAATATAAAATTGCGATAGCCTGTATGTCGAAAACTATAAGAAATAATCCAATTTGGAAAACGGCTAAGTAATTAGCACGCCGAATACCACTTGGAATATGAATTGTAACGAAACCTGAAATTAATAAGACTCTTAAAATTTTGGTCAATTATAAAAAGCAGAGACTAAAATGTAAAATTCTGATAGCCTGTACCTCGGAAAATATAAGAAATAATCCAATTTGGCCAACGGCTACGTAATTAGCACGCCGAATATTACTTGGAATGTGAATTGGAACGAAATCCGATATTAATAATACTATTTTATAATTTTTGCCTATTTTAAAAAACAGAGACTAAAATGTAAAATTGCGATAGCCTGTATCTCGAAAACTATAGAAATATTCCAATTTGGCAAACGGCTACGCAATTAGCACGCCGATTATTACTTGGAATATGGGTTGGTTCGAAATCCGAAATTAATAAGACTCTTTTAAAATTTCGGTCAATTTAAAAAAACAGAGACAAAATGTAAAATTGTGATTGCCTGTATTTCGGAAACTATAAGAAATAATCCAATTGGCAAAGGGCTACGTAATTAGCATTCCGATTATTACTTGGAATGTGAATTGGGACGAAATCCGAAATTAATAAGACTCTTAAAATTTTGGTCAATTTTAAAGAGCAGAGGCTAAAATGTAAAATTCCGATTGCCTGTATTTGGGAAACTATAAGAAATAATTCAATTGGCAAAGGGCTAAGTAATTAGCACGCCGAATATTACTTGGAATATTAGTTGGAACGAAATCCGATATTAATAATAGTCTTAAAATTATTGCCTATTTTAAAAAACAAAGAGTAAAATGTAAAATTCCGATAGCCTGTATCTAGAAAACTATAAGAAATAATCCAATTTGGCAAACGGCTACGTAATTAGCACGCCAAATATTACTTGGAATGTGAATTGAAATGAAATCCGAAATTAATAAGACTCTTTTAAAATTTCGGTCAATTTTAAAAAACAAAGATTAAAATGGAAAATTCCGATAGCCTGTATCTCGAAAACTATAAGAAAAAATCTAATTTGTTAAACGGTTGCGGAAATAGCATTCCGAATATTATTTGGAATGTGAATTGGAACGGAATCTGATATTAATAATACTATTTTAAAATTTTTACCTATTTTAAAAACAGAGACCAAAATATGAAATTGCGATAGCCTGTATCTCGAAAGCTATAATAAATAATTCAATTTGGCAAACCGCTACGTAATTATCACGCCGAATATTACTAGGAATATGAATTGGAACGAAATCCGAAATTAATAAGACTATTAAAATTTTGGTCAATTTTAAAAAACAGAAAAACAAAATGTAAAATTCTGATAGCCTGTATCTCGAAAACAATAAGAAATAATACAATTTAGCAAACGGCTACGTAATTAGCACGCCGAATATTACTTGGTATATGAATTGGAAAGAAATCTCAAGTTAATAAGTCTCTTAAAATTTTGGTCAATTTTAAAGAGCAGAGGCTAAAATGCAAAATTCCGATTGCCTGTATTTCGGAAACTATAATAAATAATCCAATTTGGCAAACGGGTACGTAATTAGCACGCCAAATATTACTTGGAATGTGAATTGAAATGAAATCCGAAATTAATAAGACTCTTTTAAAATTTCGGTCAATTTTAAAAAACAGACTAAAATGTAAAATTCCAATTGCCTGTATCTCCAAAACTATGGAAATAATCCAATTTGGCAAACGGCTACGCAATTAGCATGCCGAATATTACTTGGAATATGAGTTGGAACGAAATCCGAAATTAATAACTCTTAAAATTTCGGTCAATTTTAAAAAACAGAGACTAAAATGTAAAATTCCGATTGCCTGTATTTCGGAAACTATAAGAAATAATCCAATTGGCAAAAGGCTACGTAATTAGCACGTCGAATATTACTTGGAATATGAATTGGAGCGAAATCCGAAATTAATAAGACTATTAAAATTTTGGTCAATTTTAAAAAACAGAAAAAAGAATTTAAAATTCTGTATCTCGAAAACTATAAGAAATAATCCAATTTAGCAAACGGCCACGCAATTAGCACGCCGAATATTACCTGGAATATGAGTTGTAACGAAATCCGAAATTAAAAAGACTCTATGAAAATTTCGGTCAATTTTAAAATACAGAGACTAAAATGTAAAATTCCGATTGCCTGTATTTCGGAAACTATAATAAATAATCCAATTTGCAAAAGGCTACGTAATTAGCATGCCGAATATTACTTGGGATGTGAATTGGAGCGAAATCCGATATTAATAATATTATTTTAAAATTATTGCCTATATTAAAAAACAGAGTCTAAAATATAAAATTACGATAGCCTGTATCTCGAAAACTGTAAAAAGTAATTCAATCTGACAAACGGATATGTAATTAGTATGCCGAATATTACTCGGAATGTGAATTGGAACGAAATCCGGAATCAATAAGACTGTTAAAATTTAGGTCAATTTTAAAAAACAAAAAAAAATGTAAAATTCTGATAGCCTTTATCTCGAAAACTATAAGAAATAATCCAATTTAGCAAACGGCCACGCAATTAGCACGCCGAATATTACTTGGAATATGAGTTGGAACGAAATCCGAAATTAATAAGACTCTTTTAAAATTTCGCTCAATTTTAAAAAACAGAGACTAAAATGTAAAATTCCGATTGCCTGTATCTCGAAAACTATAATAAATAATTCAATTTGGCAAATGGCTACGCAATTAGCACGCCGAATATTAATTGGAATATGAGTTAGAACGAAATCCGAATTTAATAAGACTCTATGAAAATTTCAGTCAATTTTAAAATACAGAGACTAAAATGTAAAATTCCGATGGCCTGTATTTCGGAAACTATAATAAATAATCCAATTGGCAAAAGGCTACGTAATTAGCACTCCGAATATTACTTGCAATATGAATTGGAACGAAATCCGAAATTAATAAGTGTCTTTTAAAATTTTGGCCAATTATAAAAAGTTAAGACTAAAATGTATAATTCCGATAGCCTGTATCTCCAAAACTATAATAAATAATTCAATTTGGCAAACGGCTACGTAATTAGCACGCCGAATATTACTTGGAATATGAATTGGAGCGAAATCCGGAATCAATAAGACTGTTAAAATTTAGGTCAATTTTAAAAAACAAAAAAAAATGTAAAATTCTGATAGCCTTTATCTCGAAAACTATAAGAAATAATCCAATTTAGCAAACGGCTACGTATTTATCACGCCGAATATTACTTGGAATATGAATTGGAAAGGAATCTCAAATTAATAAGACTCTTAAAATTTAGGTCAATTTTAAAAAAGCAGAGACTAAAATGTAAAATTCCGATAGCCTGTAACTCGGAAACCTTAAAAAATAATCCAATTTGGCAAACGGCTACGTAATTAGCACGCGGAATATTACTTGGAATATGAGTAGGAACGAAATCCGAAATTTATAAGACTCTTTTAAAATTTCGGTCAATTTTAAAAAACAGAGACTAAAATGTAAAATTCCAATTGCATGTATCTCGAAAACTATAATGAATAATTCAATTTGGCAAATGGCTACGTAATTTGCACGCCTTTTATTACATGGAATATGAATTGGAACGAAATCCGAAATTAATAAGACTCATTTTAAATTTCGGTCAATTTTAAAAAACAGAGACTAAAATGTGAAATTGCGATTGCTTGTATTTCGGAAACTATAAGAAATAATCCAATTGGCAAAGGGCTACGTAATTAGCATTCCGAATATTACTTGGAATGTGAATTGGAACGGAATCCGGTATTAATAATACTATTTTAAAATTTTTACCTATTTTAAAAACAGAGACCAATATATGAAATTGCGATAGCCTGTATCTCGAAAGCCATAATAAATAATTCAATTTATCAAACCGCTACGTAATTAGCACGCCGAATATTACTTGGAATATGAATTGGAACCAAATCCGAAATTAATAAGACTATTAAAATTTTGGTCAATTTTAAAAAACAGAAAAAAAAATGTAAAATTCTGATAGCCTGTATCTCGAAAACTAAAATAATCCAATTTAGCAAACGGCTACGTAATTACCACGCCGAAAATTACTTGGAATATGAATTGGAAAGAAATCTCAAATTAATAAGAGTCTTAAAATTTTGGTCAATTATAAAAAGCAGAGAATAAAATGTAAAATTCCGATAGAATGTATATCTAAAACTATAAGAAATAATACAATTTGGTAAACGGATACGTAATTAGAATGAAGAATATTACTTGGAATGTGAATTGGAAAGAAATCCGATATTATTAATACTCTTTTAAACTTTTTGCCTATTTTAAAAAACAGAGACTAAAATATAAAATTGCGATAGCCTGTATCTCGAAAGCTATAATAAATAATTCAATTTGGCAAACGGCTACGTAATTAGCACGCCGAATATTACTTGGAATATGAATTGGAACCAAATCCGAAATTAATAAGACTATTAAAGTTTTGGTCAATTTTAAAAAGCAGAGGCTAAAATATAAAATTCCGATAGCCTGTACCTCGGAAAATATAAGAAATAATCCAATTTGGCAAACGGCTACTTAATTAGCACGCCGAATATTGCTTGGAATATGAGTAGGAACGAAATCCGAAATTTATAAGACTGTTTTAAAATTTCGGTCAATTTTAAAAAACAGAGACTAAAATATAAAATTGCGATAGCCTGTATTTCGGAAACTATAAGAAATAATCCAATTTAGCAGACGGCTACGTAATTAGCACGCCGTATATTACATGGAATATGAATTGCAATGAAATCTCAAATTAAAAAGACTCTTATAACTTTGGTCAATTTTAAAATGCAGGACTAAAATGTAAAATTCCGATAGCCTGTACCTCGGAAACCATAAAAAATAATCCAATTTGGCAAACGGCTACGTAGTTAGCATGCCGAATATTACTTTTAATGTGAATTTGAGCGAAATCCGATATTAAAATAACTATTTTTATATATTTGCCTATTTTAAAAAACAGAGACTAAAATGTAAAATTGCGTTAGCCTGTCTCTCGAAAACTATAGAAATAATCCAATTTGGCAACCGGCTACCTAATTAGCACGCCGATTATTACTTGGAATATGAGTTCGATTGAAATCCGAAATTAATAAGACTATTAAAATTTTGGTCAATTTTAAAAAGCAGAGACTAAAATTTAAAATTCCGATAGCTTGTACCTCGGAAGCCATAAGAAATAATTTAATTTGCCAAACGGCTACGTAATTAGCACGCGGAATATTACTTGGAATATGAGTAGGAACGAAATCCGAAATTTATAAGACTCTTTTAAAATTTCGGTCAATTTTAAAAAACAGACTAAAATGTAAAATTCCAATTGCCTGTATCTCCAAAACTATGGAAATAATCCAATTTGGCAAACGGCTACGCAATTAGCATGCCGAATATTACTTGGAATATGAGTTGGAACGAAATCCGAAATTAATAACTCTTAAAATTTCGGTCAATTTTAAAAAACAGAGACTAAAATGTAAAATTCCGATTGCCTGTATTTCGGAAACTATAAGAAATAATCCAATTGGCAAAAGGCTACGTAATTAGCACGTCGAATATTACTTGGAATATGAATTGGAGCGAAATCCGAAATTAATAAGACTATTAAAATTTTGGTCAATTTTAAAAAACAGAAAAAAGAATTTAAAATTCTGTTAGCCTGTATCTCGAAAACTATAAGAAATAATCCAATTTAGCAAACGGCCACGCAATTAGCACGCCGAATATTACCTGGAATATGAGTTGTAACGAAATCCGAAATTAAAAAGACTCTATGAAAATTTCGGTCAATTTTAAAATACAGAGACTAAAATGTAAAATTCCGATTGCCTGTATTTCGGAAACTATAATAAATAATCCAATTTGCAAAAGGCTACGTAATTAGCATGCCGAATATTACTTGGGATGTGAATTGGAGCGAAATCCGATATTAATAATATTATTTTAAAATTATTGCCTATATTAAAAAACAGAGTCTAAAATATAAAATTACGATAGCCTGTATCTCGAAAACTGTAAAAAGTAATTCAATCTGACAAACGGATATGTAATTAGTATGCCGAATATTACTCGGAATGTGAATTGGAACGAAATCCGGAATCAATAAGACTGTTAAAATTTAGGTCAATTTTAAAAAACAAAAAAAAATGTAAAATTCTGATAGCCTTTATCTCGAAAACTATAAGAAATAATCCAATTTAGCAAACGGCCACGCAATTAGCACGCCGAATATTACTTGGAATATGAGTTGGAACGAAATCCGAAATTAATAAGACTCTTTTAAAATTTCGCTCAATTTTAAAAAACAGAGACTAAAATGTAAAATTCCGATTGCCTGTATCTCGAAAACTATAATAAATAATTCAATTTGGCAAATGGCTACGCAATTAGCACGCCGAATATTAATTGGAATATGAGTTAGAACGAAATCCGAATTTAATAAGACTCTATGAAAATTTCAGTCAATTTTAAAATACAGAGACTAAAATGTAAAATTCCGATGGCCTGTATTTCGGAAACTATAATAAATAATCCAATTGGCAAAAGGCTACGTAATTAGCACTCCGAATATTACTTGCAATATGAATTGGAACGAAATCCGAAATTAATAAGTGTCTTTTAAAATTTTGGCCAATTATAAAAAGTTAAGACTAAAATGTATAATTCCGATAGCCTGTATCTCCAAAACTATAATAAATAATTCAATTTGGCAAACGGCTACGTAATTAGCACGCCGAATATTACTTGGAATATGAATTGGAGCGAAATCCGGAATCAATAAGACTGTTAAAATTTAGGTCAATTTTAAAAAACAAAAAAAAAATGTAAAATTCTGATAGCCTTTATCTCGAAAACTATAAGAAATAATCCAATTTAGCAAACGGCTACGTATTTATCACGCCGAATATTACTTGGAATATGAATTGGAAAGGAATCTCAAATTAATAAGACTCTTAAAATTTAGGTCAATTTTAAAAAAGCAGAGACTAAAATGTAAAATTCCGATAGCCTGTACCTCGGAAACCTTAAAAAATAATCCAATTTGGCAAACGGCTACGTAATTAGCACGCGGAATATTACTTGGAATATGAGTAGGAACGAAATCCGAAATTTATAAGACTCTTTTAAAATTTCGGTCAATTTTAAAAAACAGAGACTAAAATGTAAAATTCCAATTGCATGTATCTCGAAAACTATAATGAATAATTCAATTTGGCAAATGGCTACGTAATTTGCACGCCTTTTATTACATGGAATATGAATTGGAACGAAATCCGAAATTAATAAGACTCATTTTAAATTTCGGTCAATTTTAAAAAACAGAGACTAAAATGTGAAATTGCGATTGCTTGTATTTCGGAAACAATAAGAAATAATTCAATTGGCAAAGGGCTACGTAATTAGCATGCCGAATATTACTTGGGATGTGAATTGAAAAGAAATCCGATATTAATAATACTATTTTAAAATTTTTGCCTATTTTAAAAAACATAGACTAAAATATAAAATTGCGATATCCTGTATCTCGAAAACTATAATAAATAATTCAATATGGCAAACGGCTACGTAATTAGCACGCCGAATATTACTTGGAATATGAATTGAAACGAAATCCGAAATTAATAAGACTCATGAAATTTTGGTCAATTTTAAAAGGCAGAGAAAAAAATGTAAAATTCTGATAGCCTGTACCTCGGAAAATATAAGAAATAATAAAATTTGGCATACGACTACGTAATTTGTACGATGATTATTACTTGGAATATGAGTAGGAACGAAATCCGAAATTAATGACTCTTTTAAAATTTTGGTCAATTTTAAAAAACAGAGACTAAAATGTAAAATTCCGATTTCCTGTACTTCGAAAACTATAATAAATAATTCAATTTGGCAAATGGCTACGTAATTAGCACGCCTATTATTACTTGGAATATGAATTGGAACGAAATCCGAAATTAATAAGACTCATTTTAAATTTCGTTCAATTTTAAAAACAGAGACTAAAATGTAATATTGCGATTGCTTGTATTTCGGAAACTATAAGAAATAATCCAATTGGCAAAGGGCTACGTAATTAGCATTCCGAATATTACTTGGAATGTGAATTGAAAAGAAATCCGATATTAATAATACTATTTTAAAATTTTTGCCTATTTTAAAAAACATAGACTAAAATATAAAATTGCGATATCCTGTATCTCGAAAACAAAAATAAATAATTCAATTTGGCAAACGGCTACGTAATTAGCACGCCTATTATTACTTGGAATATGAATTGGAACGAAATCCGAAATTAATAAGACTCATTTTAAATATCGGTCAATTTTAAAAAACAGAGACTAAAATGTAAAATTGCGATTGCTTGTATTTCGTAAATTATAAGAAATAATCCAATTGGCAAAGGCCTACGTAATTAGCATTCCGAATATTACTTGGAATGTCAATTGAAAAGAAATCCGATATTAATAATACTCTTTTAAAATTTTTGCCTATTTTAAAAAACAGAGACTAAAATGTAAAATTGCGATAGCCTGTATACCGAAAACTATAGAAATAATCCAATTTGGCAAACGGCTACGTAATTAGCACGCCGATTATTACTTGGAATATGAGTTGGATCGAAATCCGAAATTAATAAGACTCTTTTAAAATTTCGGTCAATTTTAAGAAACAGAAACTATAATAAATAATCCAATTGGCAAAGGGCTACGTAATTAGCATTCCGAATATTACTTGGAATGTGCATTGGAACGAAATCCGAAATTAATAAGACTATTAAAATGTTGGTCAATTTTAAAAAGCAGAGACTAAAATGTAAAATTCTGATAGCCTGTACCTCGGAAACCATAAGAGATAATCCAATATGGCAAACGGCTACGTACTTAGCACACCGAACATTACTTGGAATATGAATTGGAAAGAAATCTCGAATTAATAAGACTTAAAATTTTGGTCAATTTTAAAAAACAGAGACAAAATGTAACATTGCGATTGCCTATATTTCGGAAACTATAAGAAATAATCCAATTGGCAACGGGCTACTTAATTAGCATTCCGATTATTACTTGAAATGTGAATTGGAACGAAATCCGATATTAATAATACTATTTTAAAATGATTGCCTATTTTAAAAAACAGAGACTAAAATATAAAATTACGATAGGCTGTATGTCGAAAACTATAAGAAATAATCCAATTTGGAAAACGGCTAAGTAATTAGCACGCCGAATACCACTTGGAATATGAATTGTAAGGAAACCTGAAATTAATAAGACTCTTTTAAAATTTTGGTCAATTATAAAAAGCAGAGACTAAAATGTAAAATTCTAATAGCCTGTACCTCGGAAAATATAAGAAATAATCCAATTTGGCAAACGGCTACGTAATTAGCACGCCGAATATTAATTGGAATGTGAATATGAACGAAATCCGATATTAATAATACTATTTTATAATTTTTGCCTATTTTAAATAACAGAGACTAAAATGTAAAATTGCGATAGCCTGTATCTCGAAAACTATAGAAATAATCCAATTTGGCAAACGGCTACGCAATTAGCACGCCGATTATTACTTGGAATATGTGTTGGTTCGAAATTCGAAATTAATAAGACTCTTTTAAAATTTCGGTCAATTTTAAAAAACAGAGACAAAATGTAAAATTGCGATTGCCTGTATTTCGAAAACTATAAGAAATAATCCAATTGGCAAAGGGCTACGTAATTAGCATTCCGAATATTACTTGGAATGTGAATTGGGACGGAATCCGATATTAATAATACTATTTTAAAATTTTTACCTATTTTAAAAACAGAGACCAAAATATGAAATTGCGATAGCCTGTATCTCGAAAGCTATAATAAATAATTCAATTTGGCAAACCGCTACGTAATTAGCACGCCGAATATTACTGGGAATATGAATTGGAACGAAATACGAAATTAATAAAACTATTAAAATTTTGGTCAATTTTAAAAAACAGAAAAACAAAATGTAAAATTCTGATAGCCTGTATCTCGAAAACAATAAGAAATAATCTAATTTAGCAAACGGCTACGTAATTAGCACGCCGAATATTACTTGGTATATGAATTGGAAAGAAACCTCAAATTAATAAGACTCTTAAAATGTTGGTCAATTTTAAAGAGCAGAGGCTAAAATGTAAAATTCCGATAGCCTGTACCTCGGAAAATATAAGAAATAATCCAATTTGGCAAACGGCTACATAATTAGCACGCCTATTATTACTTGGAATATGAATTGGAACGAAATCCGAAATTAATAAGACTCATTTTAAATTTCGGTCAATTTTAAAAAACGGAGACTAAAATGTAAAATTGCGATTGCTTGTATCTCGAAAACTATAATAAATAATTCAATTTGGCAAACGGCTACGTAATTAGCACGCCGAATATTACTTGGAATTGGAATTATAACGAAATCCAATATTAAAAATGCTCTTAAAATTTTTGCCTATTTTAAAAAACAGAGACTAAAATGTAAAACTGCGATAGCCTGTATCCCGAAAACTATAGAAATAATCCAATTTGGCAAACGGCTACGTAATTAGCACGCCGATTATTACTTGGAATATGAGTTGGATCGAAATCCGAAATTAATAAGACTCTTTTAAAGTTTCGGTCAATTTTAAGAAACAGAAACTATAAGAAATAATCCAATTGGCAAAGGGATACGTAATTAGCATTCCGAATATAACTTGGAATGTGAATTGGAACGAAATCCGAAATTAATAAGACTATTAAAATTTTGGTCAATTTTAAAAAGCAGAGACTAAAATGTAAAATTCTGATAGCCTGTACCTCGGAAACCATAAGAAATAATCCAATATGGCAAACGGCTACGTACTTAGCACACCGAACATTACTTGGAATATGAATTGCAAAGAAATCTCAAAGTAATAAGACTTAAAATTTTGGTCAATTTTAAAAAACAGAGACAAAATGTAAAATTGCGATTGCCTGTATTTCGAAAACTATAAGAAATAATCCAATTGGCAAAGGGCTACGTAATTAGCATTCCGATTATTACTTGGAATGTGAATTGGAACGTAATCCGATATAAATAATACTATTTTAAAATTTTTGCCTATTTTAAAAAACAGAGACTAAAATATAAAATTGCGATAGCCTGTATGTCGAAAACTATAAGAAATAATCCAATTTGGAAAACGGCTAAGTAATTAGCACGCCGAATACCACTTGGAATATGAATTGTAACGAAACCTGAAATTAATAAGACTCTTAAAATTTTGGTCAATTATAAAAAGCAGAGACTAAAATGTAAAATTCTGATAGCCTGTACCTCGGAAAATATAAGAAATAATCCAATTTGGCCAACGGCTACGTAATTAGCACGCCGAATATTACTTGGAATGTGAATTGGAACGAAATCCGATATTAATAATACTATTTTATAATTTTTGCCTATTTTAAAAAACAGAGACTAAAATGTAAAATTGCGATAGCCTGTATCTCGAAAACTATAGAAATATTCCAATTTGGCAAACGGCTACGCAATTAGCACGCCGATTATTACTTGGAATATGGGTTGGTTCGAAATCCGAAATTAATAAGACTCTTTTAAAATTTCGGTCAATTTAAAAAAACAGAGACAAAATGTAAAATTGTGATTGCCTGTATTTCGGAAACTATAAGAAATAATCCAATTGGCAAAGGGCTACGTAATTAGCATTCCGATTATTACTTGGAATGTGAATTGGGACGAAATCCGAAATTAATAAGACTCTTAAAATTTTGGTCAATTTTAAAGAGCAGAGGCTAAAATGTAAAATTCCGATTGCCTGTATTTGGGAAACTATAAGAAATAATTCAATTGGCAAAGGGCTAAGTAATTAGCACGCCGAATATCACTTGGAATATTAGTTGGAACGAAATCCGATATTAATAATAGTCTTAAAATTATTGCCTATTTTAAAAAACAAAGAGTAAAATGTAAAATTCCGATAGCCTGTATCTAGAAAACTATAAGAAATAATCCAATTTGGCAAACGGCTACGTAATTAGCACGCCAAATATTACTTGGAATGTGAATTGAAATGAAATCCGAAATTAATAAGACTCTTTTAAAATTTCGGTCAATTTTAAAAAACAAAGATTAAAATGGAAAATTCCGATAGCCTGTATCTCGAAAACTATAAGAAAAAATCTAATTTGTTAAACGGTTGCGGAAATAGCATTCCGAATATTATTTGGAATGTGAATTGGAACGGAATCTGATATTAATAATACTATTTTAAAATTTTTACCTATTTTAAAAACAGAGACCAAAATATGAAATTGCGATAGCCTGTATCTCGAAAGCTATAATAAATAATTCAATTTGGCAAACCGCTACGTAATTATCACGCCGAATATTACTAGGAATATGAATTGGAACGAAATCCGAAATTAATAAGACTATTAAAATTTTGGTCAATTTTAAAAAACAGAAAAACAAAATGTAAAATTCTGATAGCCTGTATCTCGAAAACAATAAGAAATAATACAATTTAGCAAACGGCTACGTAATTAGCACGCCGAATATTACTTGGTATATGAATTGGAAAGAAATCTCAAGTTAATAAGTCTCTTAAAATTTTGGTCAATTTTAAAGAGCAGAGGCTAAAATGCAAAATTCCGATTGCCTGTATTTCGGAAACTATAATAAATAATCCAATTTGGCAAACGGGTACGTAATTAGCACGCCAAATATTACTTGGAATGTGAATTGAAATGAAATCCGAAATTAATAAGACTCTTTTAAAATTTCGGTCAATTTTAAAAAACAGACTAAAATGTAAAATTCCAATTGCCTGTATCTCCAAAACTATGGAAATAATCCAATTTGGCAAACGGCTACGCAATTAGCATGCCGAATATTACTTGGAATATGAGTTGGAACGAAATCCGAAATTAATAACTCTTAAAATTTCGGTCAATTTTAAAAAACAGAGACTAAAATGTAAAATTCCGATTGCCTGTATTTCGGAAACTATAAGAAATAATCCAATTGGCAAAAGGCTACGTAATTAGCACGTCGAATATTACTTGGAATATGAATTGGAGCGAAATCCGAAATTAATAAGACTATTAAAATTTTGGTCAATTTTAAAAAACAGAAAAAAGAATTTAAAATTCTGTATCTCGAAAACTATAAGAAATAATCCAATTTAGCAAACGGCCACGCAATTAGCACGCCGAATATTACCTGGAATATGAGTTGTAACGAAATCCGAAATTAAAAAGACTCTATGAAAATTTCGGTCAATTTTAAAATACAGAGACTAAAATGTAAAATTCCGATTGCCTGTATTTCGGAAACTATAATAAATAATCCAATTTGCAAAAGGCTACGTAATTAGCATGCCGAATATTACTTGGGATGTGAATTGGAGCGAAATCCGATATTAATAATATTATTTTAAAATTATTGCCTATATTAAAAAACAGAGTCTAAAATATAAAATTACGATAGCCTGTATCTCGAAAACTGTAAAAAGTAATTCAATCTGACAAACGGATATGTAATTAGTATGCCGAATATTACTCGGAATGTGAATTGGAACGAAATCCGGAATCAATAAGACTGTTAAAATTTAGGTCAATTTTAAAAAACAAAAAAAAATGTAAAATTCTGATAGCCTTTATCTCGAAAACTATAAGAAATAATCCAATTTAGCAAACGGCCACGCAATTAGCACGCCGAATATTACTTGGAATATGAGTTGGAACGAAATCCGAAATTAATAAGACTCTTTTAAAATTTCGCTCAATTTTAAAAAACAGAGACTAAAATGTAAAATTCCGATTGCCTGTATCTCGAAAACTATAATAAATAATTCAATTTGGCAAATGGCTACGCAATTAGCACGCCGAATATTAATTGGAATATGAGTTAGAACGAAATCCGAATTTAATAAGACTCTATGAAAATTTCAGTCAATTTTAAAATACAGAGACTAAAATGTAAAATTCCGATGGCCTGTATTTCGGAAACTATAATAAATAATCCAATTGGCAAAAGGCTACGTAATTAGCACTCCGAATATTACTTGCAATATGAATTGGAACGAAATCCGAAATTAATAAGTGTCTTTTAAAATTTTGGCCAATTATAAAAAGTTAAGACTAAAATGTATAATTCCGATAGCCTGTATCTCCAAAACTATAATAAATAATTCAATTTGGCAAACGGCTACGTAATTAGCACGCCGAATATTACTTGGAATATGAATTGGAGCGAAATCCGGAATCAATAAGACTGTTAAAATTTAGGTCAATTTTAAAAAACAAAAAAAAATGTAAAATTCTGATAGCCTTTATCTCGAAAACTATAAGAAATAATCCAATTTAGCAAACGGCTACGTATTTATCACGCCGAATATTACTTGGAATATGAATTGGAAAGGAATCTCAAATTAATAAGACTCTTAAAATTTAGGTCAATTTTAAAAAAGCAGAGACTAAAATGTAAAATTCCGATAGCCTGTAACTCGGAAACCTTAAAAAATAATCCAATTTGGCAAACGGCTACGTAATTAGCACGCGGAATATTACTTGGAATATGAGTAGGAACGAAATCCGAAATTTATAAGACTCTTTTAAAATTTCGGTCAATTTTAAAAAACAGAGACTAAAATGTAAAATTCCAATTGCATGTATCTCGAAAACTATAATGAATAATTCAATTTGGCAAATGGCTACGTAATTTGCACGCCTTTTATTACATGGAATATGAATTGGAACGAAATCCGAAATTAATAAGACTCATTTTAAATTTCGGTCAATTTTAAAAAACAGAGACTAAAATGTGAAATTGCGATTGCTTGTATTTCGGAAACTATAAGAAATAATCCAATTGGCAAAGGGCTACGTAATTAGCATTCCGAATATTACTTGGAATGTGAATTGGAACGGAATCCGGTATTAATAATACTATTTTAAAATTTTTACCTATTTTAAAAACAGAGACCAATATATGAAATTGCGATAGCCTGTATCTCGAAAGCCATAATAAATAATTCAATTTATCAAACCGCTACGTAATTAGCACGCCGAATATTACTGGAAATATGAATTGGAACGAAACCCGAAATTAATAAGGCTATTAAAATTTTGGTCAATTTTAAAAAGCAGAGGCTCAAATGTAAAATTCCGATAGCCTGTACCTCGGAAAATATAAGAAATAATCCAATTTGGCAAACGGCTACGTAATTAGCACGCCGAATATTACTTGGTATATGAATTGGAAAGAAATCTCAAATTAATAAGACTCTCAAAATTTTGGTCAATTTTAAAGAGCAGAGGCTAAAATGTAAAATTCCGATAGTCTGTACCTCGGAAAATATAAGAAATAATCCAATTTGGCAAACGGCAATGTAATTAGCATGCCGAATATTACTTGGAATGTGAATTGGAACGAAATCCGAAATTAATAAGACTCATTTTAAATTTCGGTCAATTTTAAAAAACAGAGACTAAAATGTAAAATTGCGATTGCTTGTATTTCGGAAACTATAAGAAATAATCCAATTGGCAAAGGGCTACGTAATTAGCATTCCGAATATTACTTGGAATGTGAATTGGAACGAAATCCGATATTAATAACACTATTTTAAAATTTTTACCTATTTTAAAAAATAGGGACTATAATATGAAATTGCGATAGCCTGTATCTCGAAAGCTATAATAAATAATTCAATTTGGCAAACGGCTACGTAATCAGCACGCCGAAAATTACTTGGAATATGAATTGGAAAGATATCTTAAATTAATAAGACTCTTAAAATTTTGGTCAATTTTAAAAAGCAGAGGCTCAAATGTAAAATTCCGATAGCCTGTACCTCGGAAAATATAAGAAATAATCCAATTTGGCAAACGGCTACGTAATTAGCACGCCGAATATTACATGGAATGTGAATTGGAACGAAATCCGATATTATTAATACTATTTTAAATTTTTGGATATTTTAAAAGACAGAGACTAAAATATAAAATTGCGATAGCCTGTATCTCGAAAGCTATAATAAATCACTCAATTTGGCAAACGGCTACGTAATTAGCACGCCTATTATTACTTGGAATATGAATTGGAACGAAATCCGAAATTAATAAGACTGTTAAAATTTTGGTCAATTTTAAAGAGCAGAGGCTAAAATATAAAATTCCGATAGCCTGTACCTCGGAAAATATAAGAAATAATCCAATTTGGCAAACGGCTACATAATTAGCACGCCTATTATTACTTGGAATATGAATTGGAACGAAATCCGAAATTAATAAGACTCATTTTAAATTTCGGTCAATTTTAGAAAACAGAGACTAATATGTAAAATTGCGCTTGCTTGTATTTCGGAAACTATAAGAAATAATCCAATTGGCAAAGGGCTACGTAATTAGCATTCCGAATATTACTTGGAATGTGAATTGGAACGGAATCCGATATTAATAATACTATTTTAAAATTTTTACCTATTTTAAAAACAGAGACCAAAATATGAAATTGCCATAGCCTGTATCTCGAAAGCCATAATAAATAATTCAATTTGGCAAACCGCTACGTAATTAGCACGCCGAATATTACTGGAAATATGAATTGGAACGAAATCCGAAATTAATAAGGCTATTAAAATTTTGGTCAATTTTAAAAAACAGAAAAACAAAATGTAAAATTCTGATAGTCTGTATCTCGAAAACAATAAGAAATAATCTAATTTAGCAAACGGCTACGTAATTAGCACGCCGAATATTACTTGGTATATGAATTGGAAATAAATCTCAAATTAATAAGACTCTTAAAATTTTGGTCAATTTTAAAGAGCAGAGGCTAAAATGTAAAATTCCGATAGTCTGTACCTCGGAAAATATAAGAAATAATCCAATTTGGCAAACGGCTACGTAATTAGCACGCCTATTATTACTTGGAATATGAATTGGAACGAAATCCGAAATTAATAAGACTCATTTTAAATTTCGGTCAATTTTAAAAAACAGAGACTAAAATGTAAAATTGCGATTGCTTGTGTTTCGGAAACTATAAGAAATAATCCAATTGGCAAAGGGCTACGTAATTAGCATTCCGAATATTACTTGGAATGTGAATTGGAACGAAATCCGATATTAATAACACTATTTTAAATTTTTACAATGACAGAGAATTTTAAAAAACAGAGACTATAATATGAAATTGCGATAGCCTGTATCTCGAAAGCTATAATAAATAATTCAATTTGGCAAACGGCTACGTAATCAGCACGCCGAATATTACTTGGAATATGAATTGGAAAGATATCTTAAATTAATAAGGCTCTTAAAATTTTGGTCAATTTTAAAAAGCAGAGGCTAAAATATAAAATTCCGATAGCCTGTACCTCGGAAAATATAAGAAATAATCCAATTTGGCAAACGGCTACATAATTAGCACGCCTATTATTACTTGGAATATGAATTGGAACGAAATCCGAAATTAATAAGACTCATTTTAAATTTCGGTCAATTTTAGAAAACAGAGACTAATATGTAAAATTGCGATTGCTTGTATTTCGGAAACTATAAGAAATAATCCAATTGGCAAAGGGCTACGTAATTAGCATTCCGAATATTACTTGGAATGTGAATTGGAACGGAATCCGATATTAATAATACTATTTTAAAATTTTTACCTATTTTAAAAACAGAGACCAATATATGAAATTGCCATAGCCTGTATCTCGAAAGCCATAATAAATAATTCAATTTCTCAAACCGCTACGTAATTAGCACGCCGAATATTACTGGAAATATGAATTGGAACGAAATCCGAAATTAATAAGGCTATTAAAATTTTGGTCAATTTTAAAAAGCAGAGGCTAAAATGTAAAATTCCGATAGCCTGTACCTCGGAATATATAAGAAATAATCCAATTTGGCAAACGGCTACGTAATTAGCACGCCGAATATTACTTGGTATATGAATTGGAACCAAATCCGAAATTAAAAAGTCTATTAAAGTTTTGGTCAATTTTCAAAAATAGAGACAAAAATGTAAAATTCTGATAGCCTGTATATCGAAAACCATAAGAAATAATCCAATATAGCAAACGGCTACGTACTTAGCACACCGAACATTACTTGGAATATGAATTGGAAAGAAATCTCAAATTAATAAGACTTAAAATTTTGGTCAATTTTAAAAAACAGAGACAAAATGTAAAATTGCGATTGCCTGTATTTCGGAAACTATAAGAAATAATCCAATTGGCAAAGGGCTATGTAATTAGCATTCCGATTATTACTTGGAATGTGAATTGGAACGAAATCCGATATTAATAATACTATTTTAAAATTTTTGCCTATTTTAAAAAACAGAGACTAAAATATAAAATTGCGATAGCCTGTATGTCGAAAACTATAAGAAATAATCCAATTTGGAAAACGGCTAAGTAATTAGCACGCCGAATACCACTTGGAATATGAATTGTAACGAAACCTGAAATTAATAAGACTCTTTTAAAATTTTGGTCAATTATAAAAAGCAGAGACTAAAATGTAAAATTCTAATAGCCTGTGCCTCGGAAAATATAAGAAATAGTCCAATTTGGTAAACGGCTACGTAATTAGCACGCCGAATATTACTTGGAATGTGAATTGGAACGAAATCCGATATTAATAATACTATTTTAAAATTTTTGCCTATTTTAAAAAACAGAGACTAAAATATAAAATTGCGATAGCCTGTATGTCGAAAACTATAAGAAATAATCCAATTTGGCAAACGGCTACGTAATTAGCACGCCAAATATTACTTGGAATGTGAATTGGAACGAAATCCGAAATTAATAAGACTCTTTTAAAATTTCGGTCAATTTTAAAAACAAAGATTAAAATGGAAAATTCCGATAGCCTGTATCTAGAAGACTATAAGAAATAATCCTATTTGGCAAACGGCTACATAATTAGCACGCCTATTATTACTTGGAATATGAATTGGAACGAAATCCGAAATTAACAAGACTCATTTTAAATTTCGGTCAATTTTAAAAAACAGAGACAAAATGTAAAATTGCGATTGCTTCTATTTCGGAAACTATAAGAAATAATCCAATTGGCAAAGGGCTACGTAATTAGCATTCAGATTATTACTTGGAATGTGAATTGGAACGAAATCCGGTATTAATAATACTATTTTAAAATGTTTACCTATTTTAAAAAACAGAGACTAAAATGTAAACTTCCGATAGCCTGTATCTCGAAAACTATAGAAATTATTCAATTTGGCAAACGGCTACGCAATTAGCGCGCCAAATATTACTTGGAATATGAGTTGGAACGAAATCCGAAATTAATAAGACTCTTTTAATATTTCGGTCAAATTTAACAAACAGAGACTAAAATGTAAAATTCCGATTGCCTGTATCTCGAAAACTATAATAAATAATTCAATTTGGCAAATGGCTACGTAATTAGCACACCGATTATTACTTGGAATATGAAGTGGAACGAAATCCGAAATTAATAAGACTCTTAAAATTTTGGTCAATTTTATAAAACAGAGACTAAAATGTAAAATTCCGATTGCCTGTATTTCGGAAACTATAAGAAATAATCCAATTGGCAAAGGGCTACGTAATTAGCATTCCGAATATTACTTGGAATGTGAATTGGAACGAAGTCCGATATTAAAAATACTATTTTAAAATATTTGCCTATTTTAAAAAACAGAGACTAAAATATAAAAAATTTTGATAGACTGTATCTCGAAAACTGTAAGTAATAATCCAATTTAGCAAACGAATAGGTAATTAGCACGCCGAATATTACCTGGAATATGAATTGGAACGAAATCCGAAATTAATAAGACTATTAAAATTTTTGTCAATTTTAAAAAGCAGAGTCTAAAATGTAAAATTCCGATAGCCTGTACTTCGGAAACCATAAGAAATAATCCAATTTGACAAACGGCTACGTAATTAGCGCGCCAAATATTACTTGGAATATGAGTTGGAACGAAATCCGAAATTAATAAGACTCTTTTAATATTTCGGTCAAATTTAACAAACAGAGACTAAAATGTAAAATTCCGATTGCCTGTATCTCGAAAACTATAATAAATAATTCAATTTGGCAAATGGCTACGTAATTAGCACACCGATTATTACTTGGAATATGAAGTGGAACGAAATCCGAAATTAATAAGACTCTTAAAATTTTGGTCAATTTTATAAAACAGAGACTAAAATGTAAAATTCCGATTGCCTGTATTTCGGAAACTATAAGAAATAATCCAATTGGCAAAGGGCTACGTAATTAGCATTCCGAATATTACTTGGAATGTGAATTGGAACGAAGTCCGATATTAATAATACTATTTTAAAATTTTTACCTATTTTAAAAAACAGAGACTAAAATATGAAATTGCGATAGCCTGTATCTCGAAAGCTATAATAAATAATTCAATTTGGCAAACGGCTACGTAATTAGCACGCCGTATATTACTTGGAATATGAATTCGAGTGAAATCCGAAATTAATAAGACTGTTAAAATTTTGGTCAATTTTAAAAAACAGAAAAAAAAAATGTAAAATTCTGATAGCCTTTTTCTCGCAAACTATAAGAAATAATCCAATTTAGCAAACGGCTACGTAATCAGCACGCCGTATAATACTTGGAATATGAATTTTAAAGAAATCTCAAATTAATAAGACTCTCAAAATTTTGGTCAATTTTAAAATACAGACACTAAAATGTAAAATTCCGATAGCCTGTACCTCGGAAACCATAAAAAATAATCCAATATGGCAAACGGCTACGTAATTAGCTTGCCGAATATTACTTGGGATGTGAATTGGAGCGAAATCCGATATTAATATAATTATTTCAAAATTATTGCCTATATTAAAAAACAGAGTCTAAAATATAAAATTACGATAGCCTCTATCTCGAAAACTATAATAAATAATTCGATCCGGCAAACGGCTACGTAATTATTATGCCGAATATTACTTGTAATATGAATTGGAACGAAATCCGATATTAATAATTCTATTTTAAAATTTTTGCCTATTTTAAAAAACAGAGACTAAAATATAAAATTGCGATAGCCTGTATGTCGAAAACTATAAGAAATAATCCAATTTGGAAAACGGCTACGTAATTACCACGCCGTATATTGTTTGGAATGGGAATTATAACGAAATCCGATATTAATAATACTCTTTTAAAATTTTGATCAATTATAAAAGGCAGAGACTAAAATGTAAAATTCCGATAGCCTGTATCTCTAAAACTATAAGATATAATACAATTTAGTAAACGTATAAGTAATTAGCACGAAGAATATTAATTTGAATGTGAATAGGAACGAAATCCTATATTAATAATACTCTTTTAAAATATTGCTCATTTATAAAAAACAGAGAGTAAAATGTAAAATTCCGATATCCTGTATTTCGGAAACTATAAGAAATAATCCAATTGGTAAAGGGCTACGTAATTAGCATTCCGAATATTACTTGGAATGTGAATTGGAACGAAATCCGATATTAATATTACTATTTTAAAATTTTTGCCTATTTTAAAAAACAGAGACTAAAATATAAAATTGCGATAGATTGTATCTCGAAAACTATAATAAATAATTCAATTTGACAAACGGCTACGTAATTAGCACGCGGATTATTACTTGGAATATGAGTAGGAACGAAATCCGAAATTTATAAGGCTCTTTTAAAATTTCGGTCAATTTTAAAAAGCAGAGACTAAAATGTAAAATTCCAATTGCCTGTATCTCGAAAACTATAATGAATAATTCAATTTGGCAAATGGCTACGTAATTAGCACGCCTATTATTACTTGGAATATGAATTGGAACGAAATCCGAAATTAATAAGACTCTTAAAATTTTGGTCAATTTTAAAGAGCAGAGGCTAAAATGTAAAATTCCGATAGCCTGTACCTCGGAAAATATAAGAAATAGTCCAATTTGGCAAACGGCTACATAATTAGCACGCCTATTATTACTTGGAATATGAAATGGAACGAAATCCGAAATTAATAAGACTCATTTTAAATTTCGGTCAATTTTAAAAAACAGAGACTAATATGTAAAATTGCGATTGTTTGTATTTCGGAAACTATAAGAAATAATCCAATTGGCAAAGGGCTACGTAATTAGCATTCCGAATATTATTTGGAATGTGAATTGGAACGGACTCCGATATTAATAATACTATTTTAAAATTTTTAACTATTTTAAAAACAGAGACCAAAATATGAAATTGCGATAGCCTGTATCTCGAAAGCTATAATAAATAATTCAATTTGGCAAACCGCTACGTAATTAGCACGCCGAATATTACTGGGAATATGAATTGGAACGAAATCCGAAATTAATAAGACTATTAAAATTTTGGTCAATTTTAAAAAACAGAAAAACAAAATGTAAAATACTGATAGCCTGTATCTCGAAAACAATAAGAAATAATCCAATTTATCAAACGGCTACGTAATTAGCACGCCGAATATTACTTGGTATATGAATTGGAAAGAAATCTCAAATTAATAAAACTCTTAAAATTTTGGTCAATTTTAAAGAGCAGAGGCTAAAATGTAAAATTCCAATAGCCTGTACCTTGGAAAATATAAGAAATAATCCAATTTGGCAAACGGCTACGTAATTAGCACGCCTATTATTACTTGGAATATGAATTGGAACGAAATCCGAAATTAATAATACTCATTTTAAATTTCGGTCAATTTTAAAAAACAGAGACTAAAATGTAAAATTGCGATTGCTTGTATTTCGGGAACTATAAGAAATAATCCAATTGGCAAAGGGCTACGTAATTAGCATTCCGAATATTACTTGGAATGTGAATTGGAACGAAATCCGATATTAATAACACTATTTTAAAATATTTACCTATTTTAAAAAACAGAGACTAAAATATGAAATTGCGATAGCCTGTATCTCGAAAGCTATAATAACTAATTCAATTTGGCAAACCGCTACGTAATTAGCACGCCGAATATTACTTGGAATATGAATTGGAACGAAATCCGAAATTAATAAGACTATTAAAATTTTGATCAATTTTAAAAAACAGAAAAAAAAAGTAAAATTCTGATAGCCTGTATCTCGAAAATTATAAGAAATAATCCAATTTAGCAAACGGCTACGTAATTACCACGCCGAATATTACTTGGAATATGAATTGGAAAGAAATCTCAAATTAATAAGACTCTTAAAATTTTGGTCAACTTTAAAAACAGAGGCTAAAATGTAAAATTCCGATAGCCTGTACCTCGGAAAATATAAGAAATAATCCAATTTGGCAAACGGCTACGTAATTAGCACGCCGAATATTACTTGGAATGTGAATTGGAACGAAATCCGATATTATTAATACTATTTTAAACTTTTTGCCTATTTTAAAAAACAGAGACTAAAATATAAAATTGCGATAGCCTGTATCTCGAAGGCTATAATAAATAATTCAATTTGGCAAACATCTACGTAATTAGCACGCCGAATATTACTTGGAATATGAATTGGAACCAAATCTGAAATTAATAAGACTATTAAAGCTTTGGTCAATTTTAAAAAACAGAGACAAAAGTGTAAAATTCTGATAGCCTGTATGTCGAAAACCATAAGAAATAATCCAATTTGGCAAACGGCTACGTAATTAGCACGCCGAATATTACTTGGAATATGAATTGCAAAGAAATACCAAATTAATAAGACTCTTAAAATTTTGGTCAATTATAAAAAGCAGAGACTAAAATGTAAAATTCCTATAGAATGTATCTCTAAAACTATAAGAAATAATACAATTTGGTAAACGGATACGTAATTAGAATGAAGAATATTACTTGGAATGTGAATTGGAACGAAATCCCATATTAATAATACGCTTTAAAAATATTGGTCATTTATAAAAAACAGAGAGTAAAATGTAAAATTCTGATAGCCTGTATTTCGGAAATTATAAGAAATAATCCAATTGGTAAAGGGCTACGTAATTAGCATTCCGAATTTTACTTGGAATGTGAATTGAAAAGAAATCCGATATTAATAATACTATTTTAAAATTTTTGCCTATTTTAAAAAACATAGACTAAAATATAAAATTGCGATATCCTGTATCTCGAAAACTATAATAAATAATTCAATTTGGCAAACGGCTACGTAATTAGCACGCCGAATATTACTTGGAATATGAATTGAAACGAAATCCGAAATTAATAAGACTCATGAAATTTTGGTCAATTTTAAAAGGCAGAGAAAAAAATGTAAAATTCTGATAGCCTGTACCTCGGAAAATATAAGAAATAATAAAATTTGGCATACGACTACGTAATTAGTACCATGATTATTACTTGGAATATGAGTAGGAACGAAATCCGAAATTAATGACTCTTTTAAAATTTCGGTCAATTTTAAAAAACAGAGACTAGAATGTAAAATTCCGATTTCCTGTACTTCGAAAACTATAATAAATAATTCAATTTGGCAAATGGCTACGTAACTAGCACGCCTATTATTACTAGGAATTAGGAATATGAATTGGAACGAAATCCGAAATTAATAAGACTCATTTTAAATTTCGGTCAATTTTAAAAAACAGAGACTAAAATGTATAATTGCGATTGCTTGTATTTCGGAAACTATAAGAAATAATCCAATTGGCAAAGGGCTACGTAATTAGCATTCCGAATATTACTCGGAATGTGAATTGAAAAGAAAACCGATATTAATAATACTATTTTAAAATTTTTGCTATTTTAAAAAACAGGGACTAAAATATAAAATTGCGATATCCTGTATCTCGAAAACTATAATAAATAATTCAATTTGGCAAACGGCTACGTAATTAGCATTCCGAATGTTACTCGGAATGTGAATTGAAAAGAAAACCGATATTAATAATACTATTTTAAAATTTTTGCCTATTTTAAAAAACAGAGACTAAAATGTAAAATTGCGATAGCCTGTATCCCGAAAACTATAGAAATAATCCAATTTGGCAAACGGCTACGTAATTAGCACGCCGATTATTACTTGGAATATGAGTTGGATCGAAATCCGAAATTAATAAGACTTTTTTAAAATTTCGGTCAATTTTAAGAAACAGAAACTATAAGAAATAATATAATTCGCAAAGGGCTACGTAATTAGCATTCCGAATATTACTTGGAATGTGAATTGGAACGAAATCCGAAATTAATAAGACTATTAAAATTTTGGCAATTTTAAAAAGCAGAGACTAAAATGTAAAATTCTGATAGCCTGTACCTCGGAAACCATAAGAAATAATCCAATATGGGAAACGGCTACGTACTTAGCACACCGAACATTACTTGGAATATGAATTGGAAAGAAATCTCAAATTAATAAGACTTAAAATTTTGGTCAATTTTAAAAAACAGAGACTAAAATGTAAAATTCCAATTGCCTGTATCTCGAAAACTATAATGAATAATTCAATTTGGCAAATGGCTACGTAATTAGCACGCCTATTATTACTTGGAATATGAATTGGAACGAAATCCGAAATTAATAAAACTTTTAAAATTTTGGCAATTTTAAAGAGCAGAGGCTAAAATGTAAAATTCCGATAGCCTGTACCTCGGAAAATATAACAAATAATCCAATTTGGCAAACGGCTACATAATTAGCACGCCTATTATTACTTGGAATATGAATTGGAACGAAATCCGAAATTAATAAGACTCATTTTAAATTTCGGTCAATTTTAAAAAACAAAGACTAATATGTAAAATTGCGATTGCTTGTATTTCGGAAACTATAAGAAATAATCCAATTGGCAAAGGGCTACGTAATTAGCATTCCGAATATTACTTGGAATGTGAATTGGAACGGAATCCGATATTAATAATACTATTTTAAAATTTTTACCTATTTTAAAAAGAGACCAATATATGAAATTGCGATAGCCTGTATCTCGAAAGCCATAATAAATAATTCAATTTATCAAACCGCTACGTAATTAGCACGCCGAATGTTACTGGAAATATGAATTGGAACGAAACCCGAAATTAATAAGGCTATTAAAATTTTGGTCAATTTTAAAAAACAGAAAAATAAAATGTAAAATTCTGATAGCCTGTATCTCGAAAACAATAAGAAATAATCCAATTTAGCAAACGGCTACGTAATTAGCACGCCGAATATTACTTGGTATATGAATTGGAAAGAAATCTCAAATTAATAAGACTCTCAAAATTTTGGTCAATTTTAAAGAGCAGAGGCTAAAATGTAAAATTCCGATAGTCTGTACCTCGGAAAATATAAGAAATAATCCAATTTGGCAAACGGCTACGTAATTAGCACGCCTATTATTACTTGGAATATGAATTGGAACGAAATCCGAAATTAATAAGACTCATTTTAAATTTCGGTCAATTTTAAAAAACAGAGACTAAAATGTAAAATTGCGATTGCTTGTATTTCGGAAACTATAAGAAATAATCCAATTGGCAAAGGGCTACGTAATTAGCATTCCGAATATTACTTGGAATGTGAATTGGAACGAAATCCGATATTAATAACACTATTTTAAAATTTTTACCTATTTTAAAAAATAGAGACTATAATATGAAATTGCGATAGCCTGTATCTCGAAAGCTATAATAAATAATTCAATTTGGCAAAGGGCTACGTAATCAGCACGCCGAATATTACTTGGAATATGAATTGGAAAGATATCTTAAATTAATAAGACTCTTAAAATTTTGGTCAATTTTAAAAACAGAGGCTAAAATGTAAAATTCCGATAGCCTGTACCTCGGAAAATATAAGAAATAATCCAATTTGGCAAACGGCTACGTAATTAGCACGCCGAATATTACATGGAATGTGAATTGGAACGAAATCCGATATTATTAATACTATTTAAAATTTTTGCCTATTTTAAAAGACAGAGACTAAAATATAAAATTGCGATAGCCTGTATCTCGAAAGCTATAATAAATCACTCAATTTGGCAAACGGCTACGTAATTAGCACGCCTATTATTACTTGGAATATTAATTGGAACGAAATCCGAAATTAATAAGACTGTTAAAATTTTGGTCAATTTTAAAAAGCAGAGGCTAAAATATAAAATTCCGATAGCCTGTACCTCGGAAAATATAAGAAATAATCCAATTTGGCAAACGGCTACATAATTAGCACGCCTATTATTACTTGGAATATGAATTGGAACGAAATCCGAAATTAATAAGACTCATTTTAAATTTCGGTCAATTTTAGAAAACAGAGACTAATATGTAAAATTGCGATTGCTTGTATTTCGGAAACTATAAGAAATAATCCAATTGGCAAAGGGCTACGTAATTAGCATTCCGAATATTACTTGGAATGTGAATTGGAACGGAATCCGATATTAATAATACTATTTTAAAATTTTTACCTATTTTAAAAACAGAGACCAATATATGAAATTGCCATAGCCTGTATCTCGAAAGCCATAATAAATAATTCAATTTCTCAAACCGCTACGTAATTAGCACGCCGAATATTACTGGAAATATGAATTGGAACGAAATCCGAAATTAATAAGGCTATTAAAATTTTGGTCAATTTTAAAAAGCAGAGGCTAAAATGTAAAATTCCGATAGCCTGTACCTCGGAATATATAAGAAATAATCCAATTTGGCAAACGGCTACGTAATTAGCACGCCGAATATTACTTGGAATGTGAATTGGAACGGAATCCGATATTATTAATACTATTTTAAATTTTTGCCTATTTTAAAAAACAGAGACTAAAATATAAAATTGCGATAGCCTGTATCTCGAAGGCTATAATAAATAATTCAATTTGGAAAACATCTACGTAATTAGCACGCCGAATATTACTTGGAATATGAATTGGAACCAAATCCGAAATTAATAAGACTATTAAAGCTTTGGTCAATTTTAAAAAACAGAGACAAAAGTGTAAAATTCTGATAGCCTGTATGTCGAAAACCATAAGAAATAATCCAATTTGGCAAACGGCTACGTAATTAGCACGCCGAATATTATTTGGAATATGAATTGCAAAGAAATACCAAATTAATAAGACTCTTAAAATTTTGGTCAATTATAAAAAGCAGAGACTAAAATGTAAAATTCCGATAGAATGTATCTCTAAAACTATAAGAAATAATACAATTTGGTAAACGGATACGTAATTAGAATGAAGAATATTACTTGGAATGTGAATTGGAACGAAATACCATATTAATAATACGCTTTAAAAATATTGGTCATTTATAAAAAACAGAGAGTAAAATGTAAAATTCTGATAGCCTGTATTTCGGAAATTATAAGAAATAATCCAATTGGTAAAGGGCTACGTAATTAGCATTCCGAATATTACTTGGATTGTGAATTGAAAAGAAATCCGATATTAATAATACTATTTTAAAATTTTTGCCTATTTTAAAAAACATAGACTAAAATATAAAATTGCGATATCCTGTATCTCGAAAACTATAATAAATAATTCAATTTGGCAAACGGCTACGTAACTAGCACGCCGAATATTACTCGGAATATGAATTGAAACGAAATCCGAAATTAATAAGGCTCATGAAATTTTGGTCAATTTTAAAAGGCAGAGAAAAAAATGTAAAATTCTGATAGCCTGTACCTCGGAAAATATAAGAAATAATAAAATTTGGCATACGACTACGTAATTAGTACCATGATTTTTACTTGGAATATGAGTAGGAACGAAATCCGAAATTAATGACACTTTTAAAATTTCGGTCAATTTTAAAAAACAGAGACTAGAATGTAAAATTCCGATTTCCTGTACTTAGAAAACTATAATAAATAATTCAATTTGGCAAATGGCTACGTAACTAGCACGCCTATTATTACTAGGAATATGAATTGGAACGAAATCCGAAATTAATAAGACTCATTTTAAATTTCGGTCAATTTTAAAAAACAGAGACTAAAATGTATAATTGCGATTGCTTGTATTTCGGAAACTATAAGAAATAATCCAATTGGCAAAAAGCTACGTAATTAGCATTCCGAATATTACTTGGAATGTGAATTGAAAAGAAATCAGATATTAATAATACTATTTTAAAATTTTTGCTATTTTAAAAAACAGGGACTAAAATATAAAATTGCGATATCCTGTATCTCGAAAACTATAATAAATAATTCAATTTGGCAAACGGCTACGTAATTAGCACGCCGAATATTACTTGGAATGGGAATTATAACGAAATCCAATATTAATAATACTCTTTTAAAATTTTTGCCTATTTTAAAAAACAGAGACTAAAATGTAAAATTGCGATAGCCTGTATCCCGAAAACTATAGAAATAATCCAATTTGGCAAACGGCTACGTAATTAGCACGCCGATTATTACTTGGAATATGAGTTGGATCGAAATCCGAAATTAATAAAACTCTTTTAAAATTTCGGTCAATTTTAAGAAACAGAAACTATAAGAAATAATCCAATTCGCAAAGGGCTACGTAATTAGCATTCCGAATATTACTTGGAATGTGAATTGGAACGAAATCCGAAATTAATAAGACTATTAAAATTTTGGTCAATTTTAAAAAGCAGAGACTAAAATGTAAAATTCTGATAGCCTGTACCTCGGAAACCATAAGAAATAATCCAATATGGGAAACGGCTACGTACTTAGCACACCGAACATTACTTGGAATATGAATTGGAAAGAAATCTCAAATTAATAAGACTTAAAATTTTGGTCAATTTTAAAAAACAGAGACTAAAATGTAAAATTCCAATTGCCTGTATCTCGAAAACTATAATGAATAATTCAATTTGGCAAATGGCTACGTAATTAGCAGGCCTATTATTACTTGGAATATGAATTGGAACGAAATCCGAAATTAATAAAACTTTTAAAATTTTGGCAATTTTAAAGGGCAGAGGCTAAAATGTAAAATTCCGATAGCCTGTACCTCGGAAAATATAAGAAATAATCCAATTTGGCAAACGGCTACATAATTAGCACGCCTATTATTACTTGGAATATGAATTGGAACGAAATCCGAAATTAATAAAACTTTTAAAATTTTGGCAATTTTAAAGAGCAGAGGCTAAAATGTAAAATTCCGATAGCCTGTACCTCGGAAAATATAAGAAATAATCCAATTTGGCAAACGGCTACGTAATTAGCACGCCGAATATTACTTGGAATGTGAATTGGAACGAAATCCGATATTATTAATACTATTTTAAATTTTTGCCTATTTTAAAAAACAGAGACTAAAATATAAAGTTGCGATAGCCTGTATCTCGAAAGCTATAATAAATCTCTCAATCTGGCAAACGGCTACGTAATTAGCACGCCGATTATTACTTGGAATATGAGTTGGATCGAAATCCGAAATTAATAAGACTCTTTTAAAGTTTCGGTCAATTTTAAGAAACAGAAACTATAAGAAATAATCCAATTTGGCCAACGGCTACGTAATTAGCACGCCGAATATTACTTGGAATGTGAATTGGAACGAAATCCGATATTAATAATACTATTTTATAATTTTTACCTATTTTAAAAAACAGAGACTAAAATGTAAAATTGCGATAGCCTGTATCTCGAAAACTATAGAAATATTCCAATTTGGCAAACGGCTACGCAATTAGCACGCCGATTATTACTTGGAATATGGGTTGGTTCGAAATCCGAAATTAATAAGACTCTTTTAAAATTTCGGTCAATTTAAAAAAACAGAGACAAAATGTAAAATTGCGATTGCCTGTATTTCGGAAACTATAAGAAATAATCCAATTGGCAAAGGGCTACGTAATTAGCATTCCGATTATTACTTGGAATGTGAATTGGAACGAAATCCGAAATTAATAAGACTATTAAAATTTTGGTCAATTTTAAAAAACAGAGACTAAATATAAAATTCCGATTGCCTGTATTTGGGAAACTATAAGAAATAATTCAATTGGCAAAGGGCTAAGTAATTAGCACGCCGAATATTACTTGGAATATTAGTTGGAACGAAATCCGATGTTAATAATACTCTTAAAATTATTGCCTATTTTAAAAAACAAAGAGTGAAATGTAAAATTCCAATAGCCTGTATCTAGAAAACTATAAGAAATAATCCAATTTGGCAAACGGCTACGTAATTAGCACGCCAAATATTACTTGGAATGTGAATTGAAATGAAATCCGAAATTAATAAGACTCTTTTAAAATTTCGGTCAATTTTAAAAAACAAAGATTAAAATGGAAAATTCCGATAGCCTGTATCTCGAAAACTATAAGAAAAAATCTAATTTGGTAAACGGTTGCGGAAATAGCATGCCCAATATTACTTGGAATGTGAATTGGGACGGAATCCGAAATTAATAAGACGATTATACAGTTTTGGCCTATTTTAAAACCATAAACTAAAACGTAAAATTCCGATAGCCTGTGTTTCGGAAACCGTAAGAAATAATCCAATTGGTAAAGGGCTACGTAATTAGCTTTCCGAATATTACTAGGAATGTGAATTGGAACGAAATCCGATTTTAGTATTACTATTTTAAAATTTTTACCTATTTTAAAAAACAGAGACTAAAATATAAAATTGCGATAGATTGTATCTCGAAAACTATAATAAATAATTCAATTGGACAAACGGCTACGTAATTAGCACGCGGATTATTACTTGGAATATGAGTAGGAACGAAATCCGATATTTATAAGGCTCTTTTAAAATTTCGGTCAATTTTAAAAAACAGAGACTAAAATGTAAAGTTCCAATTGCCTGTATCTCGAAAACTATAATGAATAATTCAATTTCGCAAATGGCTACGTAATTAGCACGCCTATTATTACTTGGAATATGAATTGGAACGAAATCCGAAATTAATAAGACTCTTAAAATTTTGGTCAATTTTAAAGAGCAGAGGCTAAAATGTAAAATTCCGATAGCCAATACCTCGGAAAATATAAGAAATAATTCAATTTGGCAAACGGCTACATAATTAGCACGCCTATTAATACTTGGTATATGAATTGGAACGAAATCCGAAATTAATAAGACTCATTTTAAATTTCGGTCAATTTTAAAATACAGAGACTAATATGTAAAATTGCGATTGCTTGTATTTCGGAAACTATAAGAAATAATCCAATTATCAAAGGGCTACGTAATTAGCATTCCGAATATTATTTGGAATGTGGAATATTTTAAAAACAGAGACCAAAATATGAAATTGCGATAGCCTGTATCTCGAAAGCTATAATAAATAATTCAATTTGGCAAACCGCTACGTAATTATCACGCCGAATATTACTAGGAATATGAATTGGAACGAAATCCGAAATTAATAAGACTATTAAAATTTTGGTCAATTTAAAAAAACAGAAAAACAAAATGTAAAATTCTGATAGCCTGTATCTCGAAAACAATAAGAAATAATACAATTTAGCAAACGGCTACGTAATTAGCACCCCGAATATTACTTGGTATATGAATTGGAAAGAAATCTCAAATTAATAAGTCTCTTAAAATTTTGGTCAATTTTAAAGAGCAGAGGCTAAAATGCAAAATTCCGATAGCCTGTACCTTGGAAAATATAAGAAATAATCCAATTTGGTAAACGGCTACGTAATTAGCACGCCGAATATTACATGAAATGTGAATTGGAACGAAATCCGATATTATTAATACTATTTTAAATTTTTGCCTATTTTAAAAGACAGAGACTAAAATATAAAATTGCGATAGCCTGTATCTCGAAAGCTATAATAAATCACTCAATTTGGCAAACGGCTACGTAATTAGCACGCCTATTATTACTTGGAATATGAATTGGAACGAAATCCGAAATTAATAAGACTGTTAAAATTTTGGTCAATTTTAAAGAGCAGAGGCTAAAATATAAAATTCCGATAGCCTGTACCTCGGAAAATATAAGAAATAATCCAATTTGGCAAACGGCTACATAATTAGCACGCCTATTATTACTTGGAATATGAATTGGAACGAAATCCGAAATTAATAAGACTCATTTTAAATTTCGGTCAATTTTAGAAAACAGAGACTAATATGTAAAATTGCGATTGCTTGTATTTCGGAAACTATAAGAAATAATCCAATTGGCAAAGGGCTACGTAATTAGCATTCCGAATATTACTTGGAATGTGAATTGGAACGAAATCCGATATTAATAACACTTTTAAATTTTTACCTATTTTAAAAAACAGAGACTATAATATGAAATTGCGATAGCCTGTATCTCGAAAGCTATAATAAATAATTCAATTTGGCAAACGGCTACGTAATCAGCACGCCGAATATTACTTGGAATATGAATTGGAAAGATATCTTAAATTAATAAGGCTCTTAAAATTTTGGTCAATTTTAAAAAGCAGAGGCTAAAATGTAAAATTCCGATAGCCTGTACCTCGGAAAATATAAGAAATAATCCAATTTGGCAAACGGCTACGTAATTAGCACGCCGAATATTACTTGGAATGTGAATTGGAACGAAATCCGATATTATTAATACTATTTTAAATTTTTGCCTATTTTAAAAAACAGAGACTAAAATATAAAATTGCGATAGCCTGTATCTCGAAGGCTATAATAAATAATTCAATTTGGCAAACATCTACGTAATTAGCACGCCGAATATTACTTGGAATATGAATTGGAACCAAATCCGAAATTAATAAGACTATTAAAGCTTTGGTCAATTTTAAAAAACAGAGACAAAAGTGTAAAATTCTGATAGCCTGTATGTCGAAAACCATAAGAAATAATCCAATTTGGCAAACGGCTACGTAATTAGCACGCCGAATATTACTTGGAATATGAATTGCAAAGAAATACCAAATTAATAAGACTCTTAAAATTTTGGTCAATTATAAAAAGCAGAGACTAAAATGTAAAATTCCGATAGAATGTATCTCTAAAACTATAAGAAATAATACAATTTGGTAAACGGATACGTAATTAGAATGAAGAATATTACTTGGAATGTGAATTGGAACGAAATCCCATATTAATAATACGCTTTAAAAATATTGGTCATTTATAAAAAACAGAGAGTAAAATGTAAAATTCTGATAGCCTGTATTTCGGAAATTATAAGAAATAATCCAATTGGTAAAGGGCTACGTAATTAGCATTCCGAATATTACTTGGAATGTGAATTGAAAAGAAATCCGATATTAATAATACCATTTTAAAATTTTTGCCTATTTTCAAAAACATAGACTAAAATATAAAATTGCGATATCCTGTATCTCGAAAACTATAATAAATAATTCAATTTGGCAAACGGCTACGTAATTAGCACGCCGAATATTACTTGGAATATGAATTGAAACGAAATCCGAAATTAATAAGACTCATGAAATTTTGGTCAATTTTAAAAGGCAGAGAAAAAAATGTAAAATTCTGATAGCCTGTACCTCGGAAAATATAAGAAATAATAAAATTTGGCATACGACTACGTAATTAGTACCATGATTATTACTTGGAATATGAGTAGGAACGAAATCGGAAATTAATGACTCTTTTAAAATTTCGGTCAGTTTTAAAAAACAGGGACTAGAATGTAAAATTCCGATTTCCTGTACTTCGAAAACTATAATAAATAATTCAATTTGGCAAATGGCTACGTAACTAGCACGCCTATTATTACTAGGAATATGAATTGGAACGAAATCAGAAATTAATAAGACTCATTTTAAATTTCGGTCAATTTTAAAAAACAGAGACTAAAATGTATAATTGCGATTGCTTGTATTTCGGAAACTATAAGAAATAATCCAATTGGCAAAGGGCTACGTAATTAGCATTCCGAATATTACTTGGAATGTGAATTGGAACGGAATCCGATATTAATAATACTATTTTAAAATTTTTACCTATTTTAAAAACAGAGACCAATATATGAAATTGCGATAGCCTGTATCTCGAAAGCCATAATAAATAATTCAATTTATCAAACCGCTACGTAATTAGCACGCCGAATATTACTGGAAATATGAATTGGAACGAAACCCGAAATTAATAAGGCTATTAAAATTTTGGTCAATTTAAAAAAACAGAAAAACAAAATGTAAAATTCTGATAGCCTGTATCTCGAAAACAATAAGAAATAATACAATTTAGCAAACGGCTACGTAATTAGCACCCCGAATATTACTTGGTATATGAATTGGAAAGAAATCTCAAATTAATAAGTCTCTTAAAATTTTGGTCAATTTTAAAGAGCAGAGGCTAAAATGCAAAATTCCGATAGCCTGTACCTTGGAAAATATAAGAAATAATCCAATTTGGCAAACGGCTACGTAATTAGCACGCCGAATATTACATGGAATATGAATTGGAACGAAATCCGATTTTAGTATTACTATTTTAAAATTTTTACCTATTTTAAAAAACAGAGACTAAAATATAAAATTGCGATAGATTGTATCTCGAAAACTATAATAAATAATTCAATTGGACAAACGGCTACGTAATTAGCACGCGGATTATTACTTGGAATATGAGTAGGAACGAAATCCGATATTTATAAGGCTCTTTTAAAATTTCGGTCAATTTTAAAAAACAGAGACTAAAATGTAAAGTTCCAATTGCCTGTATCTCGAAAACTATAATGAATAATTCAATTTCGCAAATGGCTACGTAATTAGCACGCCTATTATTACTTGGAATATGAATTGGAACGAAATCCGAAATTAATAAGACTCTTAAAATTTTGGTCAATTTTAAAGAGCAGAGGCTAAAATGTAAAATTCCGATAGCCAATACCTCGGAAAATATAAGAAATAATTCAATTTGGCAAACGGCTACATAATTAGCACGCCTATTATTACTTGGTATATGAATTGGAACGAAATCCGAAATTAATAAGACTCATTTTAAATTTCGGTCAATTTTAAAATACAGAGACTAATATGTAAAATTGCGATTGCTTGTATTTCGGAAACTATAAGAAATAATCCAATTATCAAAGGGCTACGTAATTAGCATTCCGAATATTATTTGGAATGTGAATTGGAACGGAATCTGATATTAATAATACTATTTTAAAATTTTTACCTATTTTAAAAACAGAGACCAAAATATGAAATTGCGATAGCCTGTATCTCGAAAGCTATAATAAATAATTCAATTTGGCAAACCGCTACGTAATTATCACGCCGAATATTACTAGGAATATGAATTGGAACGAAATCCGAAATTAATAAGACTATTAAAATTTTGGTCAATTTAAAAAAACAGAAAAGCAAAATGTAAAATTCTGATAGCCTGTATCTCGAAAACAATAAGAAATAATACAATTTAGCAAACGGCTACGTAATTAGCACCCCGAATATTACTTGGTATATGAATTGGAAAGAAATCTCAAATTAATAAGTCTCTTAAAATTTTGGTCAATTTTAAAGAGCAGAGGCTAAAATGCAAAATTCCGATAGCCTGTACCTTGGAAAATATAAGAAATAATCCAATTTGGCAAACGGCTACGTAATTAGCACGCCGAATATTACATGGAATGTGAATTGGAACGAAATCCGATATTATTAATACTATTTTAAATTTTTGCCTATTTTAAAAGACAGAGACTAAAATATAAAATTGCGATAGCCTGTATCTCGAAAGCTATAATAAATCACTCAATTTGGCAAACGGCTACGTAATTAGCACGCCTATTATTACTTGGAATATGGATTGGAACGAAATCCGAAATTAATAAGGCTGTTAAAATTTTGGTCAATTTTAAAGAGCAGAGGCTAAAATATAAAATTCCGATAGCCTGTACCTCGGAAAATATAAGAAATAATCCAATTTGGCAAACGGCTACATAATTAGCACGCCTATTATTACTTGGAATATGAATTGGAACGAAATCCGAAATTAATAAGACTCATTTTAAATTTCGGTCAATTTTAGAAAACAGAGACTAATATGTAAAATTGCGATTGCTTGTATTTCGGAAACTATAAGAAATAATCCAATTGGCAAAGGGCTACGTAATTAGCATTCCGAATATTACTTGGAATGTGAATTGGAACGAAATCCGATATTAATAACACTTTTAAATTTTTACCTATTTTAAAAAACAGAGACTATAATATGAAATTGCGATAGCCTGTATCTCGAAAGCTATAATAAATAATTCAATTTGGCAAACGGCTACGTAATCAGCACGCCGAATATTACTTGGAATATGAATTGGAAAGATATCTTAAATTAATAAGGCTCTTAAAATTTTGGTCAATTTTAAAAAGCAGAGGCTAAAATGTAAAATTCCGATAGCCTGTACCTCGGAAAATATAAGAAATAATCCAATTTGGCAAACGGCTACGTAATTAGCACGCCGAATATTACTTGGAATGTGAATTGGAACGAAATCCGATATTATTAATACTATTTTAAATTTTTGCCTATTTTAAAAAACAGAGACTAAAATATAAAATTGCGATAGCCTGTATCTCGAAGGCTATAATAAATAATTCAATTTGGCAAACATCTACGTAATTAGCACGCCGAATATTACTTGGAATATGAATTGGAACCAAATCCGAAATTAATAAGACTATTAAAGCTTTGGTCAATTTTAAAAAACAGAGACAAAAGTGTAAAATTCTGATAGCCTGTATGTCGAAAACCATAAGAAATAATCCAATTTGGCAAACGGCTACGTAATTAGCACGCCGAATATTACTTGGAATATGAATTGCAAAGAAATACCAAATTAATAAGACTCTTAAAATTTTGGTCAATTATAAAAAGCAGAGACTAAAATGTAAAATTCCGATAGAATGTATCTCTAAAACTATAAGAAATAATACAATTTGGTAAACGGATACGTAATTAGAATGAAGAATATTACTTGGAATGTGAATTGGAACGAAATCCCATATTAATAATACGCTTTAAAAATATTGGTCATTTATAAAAAACAGAGAGTAAAATGTAAAATTCTGATAGCCTGTATTTCGGAAATTATAAGAAATAATCCAATTGGTAAAGGGCTACGTAATTAGCATTCCGAATATTACTTGGAATGTGAATTGAAAAGAAATCCGATTTAATAATACTATTTTAAAATTTTTGCCTATTTTCAAAAACATAGACTAAAATATAAAATTGCGATATCCTGTATCTCGAAAACTATAATAAATAATTCAATTTGGCAAACGGCTACGTAATTAGCACGCCGAATATTACTTGGAATATGAATTGAAACGAAATCCGAAATTAATAAGACTCATGAAATTTTGGTCAATTTTAAAAGGCAGAGAAAAAAATGTAAAATTCTGATAGCCTGTACCTCGGAAAATATAAGAAATAATAAAATTTGGCATACGACTACGTAATTAGTACCATGATTATTACTTGGAATATGAGTAGGAACGAAATCGGAAATTAATGACTCTTTTAAAATTTCGGTCAGTTTTAAAAAACAGGGACTAGAATGTAAAATTCCGATTTCCTGTACTTCGAAAACTATAATAAATAATTCAATTTGGCAAATGGCTACGTAACTAGCACGTCTATTATTACTAGGAATATGAATTGGAACGAAATCCGAAATTAATAAGACTCATTTTAAATTTCGGTCAATTTTAAAAAACAGAGACTAAAATGTATAATTGCGATTGCTTGTATTTCGGAAACTATAAGAAATAATCCAATTGGCAAAGGGCTACGTAATTAGCATTCCGAATATTACTTGGAATGTGAATTGGAACGGAATCCGATATTAATAATACTATTTTAAAATTTTTACCTATTTTAAAAACAGAGACCAATATATGAAATTGCGATAGCCTGTATCTCGAAAGCCATAATAAATAATTCAATTTATCAAACCGCTACGTAATTAGCACGCCGAATATTACTGGAAATATGAATTGGAACGAAACCCGAAATTAATAAGGCTATTAAAATTTTGGTCAATTTTAAAAAACAGAAAAACAAAATGTAAAATTCTGATAGCCTGTATCTCGAAAACAATAAGAAATAATCTAATTTAGCAAACGGCTACGTAATTAGCACGCCGAATATTACTTGGTATATGAATTGGAAAGAAATCTCAAATTAATAAGACTCTTAAAATTTTGGTCAATTTTAAAGAGCAGAGGCTAAAATGTAAAATTCCGATAGCCTGTACCTCGGAAAATATAAGAAATAATCCAATTTGGCAAACGGCTACGTAATTAGCACGCCTATTATTACTTGGAATATGAATTGGAACGAAATCCGAAATTAATAAGACTCATTTTAAATTTCGGTCAATTTTAAAAAACAGAGACTAAAATGTAAAATTGCGATTGCTTGCATTTCGGAAACTATAAGAAATAATCCAATTGGCAAAGGGCTACGTAATTAGCATTCCGAATATTACTTGGAATGTGAATTGGAACGAAATCCGATATTAATAACACTATTTTAAAATTTTTACCTAATTTAAAAAATAGAGACTATAATATGAAATTGCGATAGCCTGTATCTCGAAAGCTATAATAAATAATTCAATTTGGCAAACGGCTACGTAATCAGTACGCCGAATATTACTTGGAATATGAATTGAAAAGATATCTTAAATTAATAAGACTCTTAAAATTTTGGTCAATTTTAAAAAGCAGAGGCTAAAATGTAAAATTCCGATAGCCTGTACCTCGGAAAATATAAGAAATAATCCAATTTGGCAAACGGCTACGTAATTAGCACGCCGAATATTACATGGAATGTGAATTGGAACGAAATCCGATATTATTAATACTATTTTAAATTTTTGCCTATTTTAAAAGACAGAAACTAAAATATAAAATTGCGATAGCCTGTATCTCGAAAGCTATAATAAATCACTCAATTTGGCAAACGGCTACGTAATTAGCACGCCTATTATTACCTGGAATATGAATTGGAACGAAATCCGAAATTAATAAGACTGTTAAAATTTTGGTCAATTTTAAAGAGCAGAGGCTAAAATATAAAATTCCGATAGCCTGTACCTAGGAAAATATAAGAAATAATCCAATTTGGCAAACGGCTACATAATTAGCACGCCTATTATTACTTGGAATATGAATTGGAACGAAATCCGAAATTAATAAGACTCATTTTAAATTTCGGTCAATTTTAGAAAACAGAGACTAATATGTAAAATTGCGATTGCTTGTATTTCGGAAACTATTAGAAATAATCCAATTGGCAAAGGGCTACGTAATTAGCATTCCGAATATTACTTGGAATGTGAATTGGAACGAAATCCGATATTAATAACACTTTTAAATTTTTACCTATTTTAAAAAACAGAGACTATAATATGAAATTGCGATAGCCTGTATCTCGAAAGCTATAATAAATAATTCAATTTGGCAAACGGCTACGTAATCAGCTCGCCGAATATTACTTGGAATATGAATTGGAAAGATATCTTAAATTAATAAGGCTCTTAAAATTTTGGTCAATTTTAAAAAGCAGAGGCTAAAATGTAAAATTCCGATAGCCTGTACCTCGGAAAATATAAGAAATAATCTAATTTGGCAAACGGCTACGTAATTAGCACGCCAAATATTACTTGGAATGTGAATTGGAACGAAATCCGATATTACTAATACTATTTTAAATTTTTGCCTATTTTAAAAACAGAGACTAAAATATAAAATTGCGATAGCCTGTATCTCGAAGGCTATAATAAATAATTCAATTTGGCAAACATCTACGTAATTAGCACGCCGAATATTACTTGGAATATGAATTGGAACCAAATCCGAAATTAATAAGACTATTAAAGTTTTGGTCAATTTTAAAAAACAGAGACAAAAGTGTAAAATTCTGATAGCCTGTATGTCGAAAACCATAAGAAATAATCCAATTTGGCAAACGGCTACGTAATTAGCACGCCGAATATTACTTGGAATATGAATTGCAAAGAAATACCAAATTAATAAGACTCTTAAAATTTTGGTCAATTATAAAAAGCAGAGACTAAAATGTAAAATTCCGATAGAATGTATCTCTAAAACTATAAGAAATAATACAATTTGGTAAACGGATACGTAATTAGAATGAAGAATATTACTTGGAATGTGAATTGGAACGAAATCCCATATTAATAATGCGCTTTAAAAATATTGGTCATTTATAAAAAACAGAGAGTAAAATGTAAAATTCTGATAGCCTGTATTTCGGAAATTATAAGAAATAATCCAATTGGTAAAGGGCTACGTAATTAGCATTCCGAATATTACTTGGAATGTGAATTGAAAAGAAATCCGATATTAATAATACTATTTTAAAATTTTTGCCTATTTTAAAAAACATAGACTAAAATATAAAATTGCGATATCCTGTATCTCGAAAATTATAATAAATAATTCAATTTGGCAAACGGCTACGTAATTAGCACGCCGAATATTACTTGGAATATGAATTGAAACGAAATCCGAAATTAATAAGACTCATGAAATTTTGGTCAATTTTAAAAGGTAGAGAAAAAAAATGTAAAATTCTGATAGCCTGTATCTCGAAAACTATAGAAATAATCCAATTTGGCAAACGGCTACGCAATTAGCACGCCGATTATTACTTGGAATATGGGTTGGTTCGAGATCCGAAATTAATAAGACTCTTTTAAAATTTCGGTCAATTTTGAAAAACAGAGACAAAATGTAAAATTGCGATTGCCTGTATTTCGGAAACTATAAGAAATAATCCAATTGGCAAAGGGCTACGTAATTAGCATTCCGATTATTACTTGGAATGTGAATTGGAACGAAATCCGAAATTAATAAGACTATTAAAATTTTGGTCAATTTTAAAAAACAGAGACTAATATGTAAAATTCCGATTGCCTGTATTTCGGAAACTATAAGAAATAATTCAATTGGCAAAGGGCTAAGTAATTAGCACGCCGACTATTACTTGGAATATTAGTTGGAACGAAATCCGATATTAATAATTCTCTTTTAAAATTATTGCCTATTTTAAAAAACAAAGAGTAAAATGTAAAATTCCGATAGCCTGTATCTAGAAAACTATAAGAAATAATCCAATTTGGCAAACGGCTACGTAATTAGCACGCCAAATATTACTTGGAATGTGAATTGGAACGAAATCAGAAGTTAATAAGACTCTTTTAAAATTTCGGTCAATTTTAAAAAACAAAGATTAAAATGGAAAATTCCGATAGCCTGTATCTCGAAAACTATAAGAAAAAATCCAATTTGGTAAACGGTTTCGGAAATAGCATGCCCAATATTACTTGGAATGTGAATTGGGACGGAATCCGAAATTAATAAGACGATTATACAGTTTTGGCATATTTTAAAACCATAGACTAAAACGTAAAATTCCGATAGCCTGTGTTTCGGAAACTGTAAGAAATAATCCAATTGGCAAAGGGCTACGTAATTAGCATTCCGAATATTACTTGGAATGTGAATTGAAAAGAAATCCGATATTAATAATACTATTTTAAAATTTTTGCCTATTTTAAAAAACATAGACTCAAATATAAAATTGCGATATCCTGTATCTCGAAAACTATAATAATTAATTCAATTTGGCAAACGGCTACCTAATTAGCATGCCGAATATTACTTGGAATATGAATTGTAACGAAATCCGAAATTAATAAGGCTCATGAAATTTTGGTCAATTTTAAAAGGCAGAGAAAAAAATGTAAAATTCTGATAGCCTGTACCTCGGAAAATATAAGAAATAATAAAATTTGGCATACAACTACGTAATTAGTACGATGAATATTACTTGGAATATGAGTAGGAACGAAATCCGAAATTAATGACTCTTTTAAAATTTCGGTCAATTTTAAAAAACAGAGACTAAAATGTAAAATTCCGATTTCCTGTACTTAATAATTCAATTTGGCAAATGGCTACGTAATTAGCACGCCTATTATTACTTGGAATATCAATTGGAACGAAATCCGAAATTAATAAGACTCATTTTAAATTTCGGTCAATTTTAAAAAACAGAGACTAAAATGTATAAATTCCGATTTCCTGTACTTAATAATTCAATTTGGCAAATGGCTACGTAATTAGCACGCCTATTATTACTTGGAATATGAATTGGAACGAAATCCGAAATTAATAAGACTCATTTTAAATTTCGGTCAATTTTAAAAAACAGAGACTAAAATGTAAAATTGCGATTGCTTGTATTTCGGAAACTATAAGAAATAATCCAATTTGCAAAGGGCTACGTAATTAGCATTCCGAATATTACTTGGAATGTGAATTGAATCGAAATCCGATATTAATAATACTGCTTTAAAATTTTTGCCTATTTCAAAAAACAGAGACTAAAATATAAAATTGCGATAGCCTGTATCTCGAAAACTATAAGAAAAAATCCAATTTGGCAAACGGCTACGTAATTAGTATGCCGAATATTACTCGGAATGTGAATTGGAACTAAATCCGGAATTAATAAGACTCTTAAAATTTTGGTCAATTTTAAAAAACAGATACTAAAATGTAAATTTCTGTTGGCCTGTATCTCGAAAACTATAAGAAATAATCCAATTGGCAAAGGGCTACGTAATTAGCATTCCGATTATTACTTGGAAGCTGAATTGGAACGAAATCAGAAATTAATAAGACTATAAAATTTTGGTCAATTTTAAAAAGCAGAGTCTAAAATATAAAATTCCGATAGCCTGCACCTCGGAAACCATAAGAAATAATCCAATTTGGCAAACGGCTACGTAATTAGCACGCGGAATATTACTTGGAATATGAGTAGGAACGAAATCCGAAATTTATAAGACTCTTTTACAATTTCGGTCAATTTTAAAAAGCAGGCTAAAATGTAAAATTCCAATTGCCTGTATCTCGAAAACTATAATAAATAATTCAATTTGGCAAACGTCTACGTAATTAATACGCCGAATATGTCTTGGAATATGAATTGCATAGGAATCCCAAATTAATAAGACTTTAAAATTTTTGCCTATTTTAAAAAACAGAGACTAAAATGTAAAATTGCGATAGCCTGTATCTCGAAAACTATATAAATAATCCAATTTGGCAAACGGCTAAGCAATTAGCACGCCGATTATTACTTGGAATATGGGTTGGTTCGAAACCCGAAATTAATAAGACTCTTTTAAAATTTCGGTCAATTTTAAAAAACAGAGACAAAATGTAAAATTGCGATTGCCTGTATTTCGGAAACTATAAGAAATAATCCAATTGGCAAAGGGCTACGTAATTAGCATTCCGATTATTACTTGGAATGTGAATTGGAACGAAATCCGAAATTAATAAGACTATTAAAATTTTGGTCAATTTTAAAAAACAGAAAAACAAAATGTAAAATTCTGATAGCCTGTATCTCGAAAACAATAAGAAATAATCCAATTTAGCAAACGGCTACGCAATTAGCACGCCGAATATTACTTGGTATATGAAGTGGAAAGAAATCTCAAATTAATAAGACTGTTAAAATTTTGGTCAATTTTAAAGAGCAGAGGCTAAAATGTAAAATTCCGATAGCCTGTACCTAGGAAAATATAAGAAATAATCCAATTTGGTAAACGGTTACGTAATTAGCACGCCTATTATTACTTGGAATATGAGTTGGAACGAAATCCGAAATTAATAAGACTCTTAAAATTTTGGTCAATTTTAAAGAGCAGAGGCTAAAATGTAAAATTCCGATAGCCTGTACCTCGGAAAATATAAGAAATAATCCAATTTGGCAAACGGCTACGTAATTTGAACGCCTATTATTACTTGGAATATGAATTGGAACGAATTCCGAAATTAATAAGACTCATTTTAAATTTCGGTCAATTTTAAAAAACAGAGACAAAATGTAAAATTGCGATTGCCTGTATTTCGGAAACTATAAGAAATAATCCAATTGGCAAAGGGCTACGTAATTAGCATTCCGATTATTACTTGGAATGTGAATTGGAACGAAATCCGAAATTAATAAGACTATTAAAATTTTGGTCAATTTTAAAAAACAGAAAAACAAAATGTAAAATTCTGATAGCCTGTATCTCGAAAACAATAAGAAATAATCCAATTTAGCAAACGGCTACGCAATTAGCACGCCGAATATTACTTGGTATATGAAGTGGAAAGAAATCTCAAATTAATAAGACTGTTAAAATTTTGGTCAATTTTAAAGAGCAGAGGCTAAAATGTAAAATTCCGATAGCCTGTACCTAGGAAAATATAAGAAATAATCCAATTTGGTAAACGGTTACGTAATTAGCACGCCGAATATTACTTGGAATGTGAGTTGGAACGAAATCCGAAATTAATAAGACTCTTAAAATTTTGGTCAATTTTAAAGAGCAGAGGCTAAAATGTAAAATTCCGATAGCCTGTACCTCGGAAAATATAAGAAATAATCTAATTTGGCAAACGGCTACGTAATTTGCACGCCTATTATTACTTGGAATATGAATTGGAACGAAATCCGAAATTAATAAGACTCATTTTAAATTTCGGTCAATTTTAAAAAACAGAGACTAAAATGTAAAATTGCGATTGCTTGTATTTCGGAAATTATAAAAAATAATCCAATTTGGCAAACGGCTACGTAATTAGCACGCCGAATATTACTTGGAATGTGAATTGGAACGAAATCCGATATTATTAATACTATTTTAAACTTTTTGCCTATTTAAAAAACAGAGACTAAAATATAAATTTGCGATAGCCTGTATCTCGAAAGTTATAATAAATAATTCAATTTGGCAAACGGCTACGTAATTAGCACGCCGAATATTACTTGGAATATGAATTGTAACGAAATCCGAAATTAATAAGACTCATGAAATTTTGGTCAATTTTAAAAGGCAGAGAAAAAAATGTAAAATTCTTATAGCCTGTACCTCGTAAAATATAAGAAATAATAAAATTTGACATACGACTACGTAATTAGTACCATGATTATTACTTGGAATATGAGTAGGAACGAAATACGAAATTAATGACTCTTTTAAAATTTCGGTCAATTTTAAAAAACAGAGACTAAAATGTAAAATTCCGATTTCCTGTATTTCGAAAACTATAATAAATAATTCAATTTGGCAAATGGCTACGTAATTAGCACGCCTATTATTACTTGGAATATGAATTGGAACGAAATCCGAAATTAATAAGACTCATTTTAAATTTCGGTCAATTTTAAGAAACAGAGACTAAAATATAAAATTGCGATTGCTTGTATTTCGGAAATTATAAGAAATAATCCAATTGGCAAAGGGCTACGTTATTAGCATTCCGAATATTACTCGGAATGTGAATTGGAACGAAATCCGATATTAATAACACTATTTTAAAATTTTTACCTATTTTAAAAAACAGAGACTAAAACATGAAATTGCGATAGCCTGTATCTCGAAAGCTATAATAAATAATTCAATTTGGCAAACCGCTACGTAATTAGCACGCCGAATATTACTTGGAATATGAATTGGAACGAAATCCGAAATTAATAAGACTATTAAAATTTTGGTCAATTTTAAAAAACAGAAAAAAAATTGTAAAATTATGATAGCCTGTATCTCGAAAACAATAAGAAATAATCCAATTTAGCAAACGGCTACGTAATTAGCACGCCGAATATTACTTGGTATATGAAGTGGAAAGAAATCTCAAATTAATAAGACTGTTAAAATTTTGGTCAATTTTAAAGAGCAGAGGCTAAAATGTAAAATTCCGATAGCCTGTACCTCGGAAAATATAAGAAATAATCCAATTTGGCAAACGGCTACGTAATTAGCACGCCTATTATTACTTGGAATACGAATTGGAACGAAATCCGAAATTAATAAGACTCATTTTAAATTTCGGTCAATTTTAAAAAACAGAGACTAAAATGTAAAATTGCGATTGCTTGTATTTCGGAAATTATAAGAAATAATCCAATTTGGCAAACGGCTAGGTAATTAGCACGCCGAATATTACTTGGAATGTGAATTGGAACAAAATCCGATATTATTAATACTATTTTAAACTTTTTGCCTATTTTAAAAAACAGAGACTAAAATATAAAATTGCGATAGCCTGTATCTCGAAGGCTATAATAAATAATTCAATTTGGCAAACGGCTACGTAATTAGCACGCCGAATATTACTTGGAATATGAATTGGAACCAAATCCGAAATTAATAAGACTATTAAAGTTTTGGTCAATTTTAAAAAACAGAGACAAAAATAAAAATTCTGATAGCCTGTATATCGAAAACCATAAGGAATAATCCAATTTGGCAAACGGCTACGTAACTAGCACGCCGAATATTACTTGGAATATGAATTGCAAAGAAATAAGAAATTAATAAGACTCTTAAAATTTTGGTCAATTATAAAAAGCAGAGACTAAAATGTAAAATTCCGATAGAATGTATCTCTAAAACTATAAGAAATAATACAATTTGGTAAACGGATACGTAATTAGAATGAAGAATATTACTTGGAATGTGAATTGGAACGAAATCCTATATTAATAATACGCTTTAAAAAGATTTTTTCATTTATAAAAAACAGAGAGTAAAATGTAAAATTCTGATAGCCTGTATTTTGGAAACTATAAGAAATAATCCAATTGGCAAAGGGCTACGTAATTAGCACTCCGAATATTACTTGGAATGTGAATTGAAAAGAAATCCGAAATTAATAATACTATTTTAAAATTTTTGCCTATTTTAAAAAACATAGACTAAAATATAAAATTGCGATATCCTGTATCTCGAAAACTATAATAAATAATTCAATTTGGCAAACGGCTACGTAATTAGCACGCCGAATATTACTTGGAATATGAATTGTAACGAAAACCGAAATTAATAAGACTCATGAAATTTTGGTCAATTTTAAAAGGCAGAGAAAAAAATGTAAAATTCTGATAGCCTGTACCTCGGAAAATATAAGAAATAATAAAATTTGGCATACGACTACGTAATTAATACGATGATTATTACTTGGAATATGAGTAGGGACGAAATCCGAAATTAATGACTCTTTTAAAATTTCGGTCAATTTTAAAAAACAGAGACTAAAATGTAAAATTCCGATTTCCTGTACTTGGATAACTATAATAAATAATTCAATTTGGCAAATGGCTACGTAATTAGCACGCCCATTATTACTTGGAATATGAATTGGAACGAAATCCGAAATTAATAAGGCTCATTTTAAATTTCGGTCAATTTTAAAAAACAGCGACTAAAATAGAAAATTGCGATTGCTTGTATTTCAGAAATTATAAGAAATAATCCAATTGGCAAAGGGCTACGTTATAAGCATTCCGAATATTACTCGGAATGTGAATTGAAAAGAAATCCGATATTAATAATACTATTTTAAAATTTTTGCTATTTTAAAAAACAGGGACTAAAATATAAAATTGCGATATCCTGTATCTCGAAAACTATAATAAATAATTCAATTTGGCAAATGGCCACGTAATTAGCACGCCGAATATTACTTGGAATGGGAATTATAACGAAATCCAATATCAATAATACTCTTTTAAAATTTTTGCCTATTTTAAAAAACAGAGACTAAAATGTAAAATTGCGATAGCCTGTATCCCGAAAACTATAGAAATAATCCAATTTGGCAAACGGCTACGTAATTAGCACGCCGATTATTACTTGGAATATGAATTGGAACGAAATCCGAAATTAATAAGACTCATTTTAAATTTCGGTCAATTTTAAAAAACAGAGACTAAAATATAAAATTGCGATTGCTTGTATTTCGGAAATTATAAGAAATAATCCAATTGGCAAAGGGCTACGTTATTAGCGTTCCGAATATTACTCGGAATGTGAATTGAAAAGAAATCCGATATTAATAATACTATATTAAAATTTTTACCTATTTTAAAAACAGAGACCAAAATATAAAATTGCGATATCCTGTATCTCGAAAACTATAATAAATAATTCAATTTGGCAAATGGCCACGTAATTAGCACGCCGAATATTACTTGGAATGGGAATTATAACGAAATCCAATATTAATAATACTCTTTTAAAATGTTTGCCTATTTTAAAAAACAGAGACTAAAATGTAAAATTGCGATAGCCTGTATCCCGAAAACTATAAAAATAATCCAATTTGGCAAACGGCTACGTAATTAGCACGCCGATTGTTACTTGGAATATGAGTTGGATCGAAATTCGAAATTAATAAGACTCTTTTAAAATTTCGGTCAATTTTAAGAAACAGAAACTATAATAAATAATCCAATTGGCAAAGGGCTACGTAATTAGCATTCCGAATATTACTTGGAATGTGAATTGGAACGAAATCCGAAATTAATAAGACTATTAAAATTTCTGTCAATTTTAAAAACAGAGACTAAAATGTAAAATTCTGATAGCCTGTACCTCGGAAACCATAAGAAATAATCCAATATGGCAAACGGCTACGTACTTAGCACACCGAACATCACTTGAAATATGAATTGGAAAGAAATCTCAAATTAATAAGACTTAAAATTTTCGTCAATTTTAAAAAACAGAGGCTAAAATGTAAAATTCCAATTGCCTGTATCTCGAAAACTATAATGAATAATTCAATTTGGCAAATGGCTACGTAATTAGCACTCCTATTATTACTTGGAATATGAATTGGAACGAAATCCGTAATTAATCAGACTCTTAAAATTTTGGTCAATTTTAAAGAGCAGAGGCTAAAATGTAAAATTCCGATTTCCTGTACTTCGAAAACTATAATAAATAATTCAATTTGGCAAATGGCTACGTAATTAGCACGCCTATTATTACTTGGAATACGAATTGGAACGAAATCCGCAATTAATAAGACTCATTTTAAATTTCGGTCAATTTTAAAAAACAGAGACTAAAATGTAAAATTGCGATTGCTTGTATTTCGGAAATTATAAGAAATAATCCAATTTGGCAAACGGCTACATAATTAGCACGCCTATTATTACTTGGAATATGAGTTGGAACGAAATCCGAAATTAATAAGACTCTTAAAATTTTGGTCAATTTTAAAGAGCAGAGGCTAAAATGTAAAATTCCGATAGCCCGTACCTCGGAAAATATAAGAAATAATCGAATTTGACAAACGTCTACGTAATTTGCACGCCTATTATTACTTGGAATACGAATTGGAACGAAATCCGAAATTAATAAGACTCATTTTAAATTTCGGTCAATTTTAAAAAACAGAGACTAAAATGTAAAATTGCGATTGCTTGTATTTCGGAAATTATAAGAAATAATCCAATTTGGCAAACGGCTACGTAATTAGCACGCCGAATATTACTTGGAATGTGAATTGGAACGAAATCTGATATTATTAATACTATTTTAAACTTTTTGTCTATTTTAAAAAACAGAGACTAAAATATAAAATTGCGATAGCCTGTATCTCGAAAGCTATAATAAATAATTCAATTTGGCAAACGGCTACGTAATTAGCACGCCGAATATTACTTGGAATATGAATTGGAACCAAATACGAAATTAATAAGACTGTTAAAGTTTTGGCCAATTTAAAAAAACAGAGACAAAAATGTAAAATTCTGATTGCCTGTACCTCGGAAACCATAAGAAATAATCCAATATGGCAAACGGCTACGTACTTAGCACACCGAACATCACTTGAAATATGAATTGGAAAGAAATCTCAAATTAATAAGACTTAAAATTTTGGTCAATTTTAAAGAGCAGAGGCTAAAATGTAAAATTCCGATTTCCTGTACTTCGAAAACTATAATAAATAATTCAATTTGGCAAATATCTACGTAATTAGCACGCCTATTATTACTTGGAATATGAATTGGAACGAAATCCGAAATTAATGACTCTTTTAAAATTTCGGTCAATTTTAAAAAACAGAGACTAAAATGTAAAATTCCGATTTCCTGTACTTCGAAAACTATAATAAATAATTCAATTTGGCAAATGGCTACGTAATTAGCACGCCTATTATTACTTGGAATATGAATTGGAACGATATCCGAAATTAATAAGACTCATTTTAAATTTCGGTCAATTTTAAAAAACAGAGACTAAAATATAAAATTGCGGTTGCTTGTATTTCGGAAATTATAAGAAATAATCCAATTGGCGAAGGGCTACGTTATTAGCATTCCGAATATTACTCGGAATGTGAATTGAAAAGAAATCCGATATTAATAATACTATTTTAAAATTTTTGCTATTTTAAAAAGCAGGGACTAAAATATAAAATTGCGATATCCTGTATCTCGAAAACTATAATAAATAATTCAATTTGGCAAACGGCTACGTAATTAGCACGCCGAATATTACTTGGAATATGAATTGTAACGAAATCCGAAATTAATAAGACTCATTTTAAATTTCGGTCAATTTTAAAAAACAGAGACTAAAATGTAAAATAGCGATTGCTTGTATTTCGGAAATTATAAGAAATAATCCAATTTGGCAAACGGCTACGTAATTAGCACGCCGAATATTACTTGGAATGTGAATTGGAACGAAATCCGATATTATTAATACTATTTTAAACTTTTTGCCTATTTTAAAAAACAGAGACTAAAATATAAAATTGCGATAGCCTGTATCTCGAAAGCTATAATAAATAATTCAATTTGGCAAACGGCTACGTAAGTAGCACGCCGAATATTACTTGGAATATGAATTGGAACCAAATCCGAAATTAATAAGACTATTAAAATTTTGGTCAATTTTAAAAAACAGAGACAATAATGAAAATTCTGATAGCCTGTATATCGAAAACCATAAGAAATAATCCAATTTGGCAAACGGCTACGTAATTAGCACGCCGAATATTACTTGGAATATGAATTGCAAAGAAATCAAAAATTAATAAGACTCTTAAAATTTTGGTCAATTATAAAAAGCAGAGACTAAAATGTAATATTCCGATAGAATGTATCTCTAAAACTATAAGAAATAATACAATTTGGTAAACGGATACGTAATTAGAATGAAGAATATTACTTGAAATGTGAATTGGAACAAAATCCTATATTAATAATACGCTTTAAAAAGATTGGTCATTTATAAAAAACAGAGAGTAAAATGTAAAATTCTGATAGCCTGTATTTCGGAAACTATAAGAAATAATCCAATTGGCAAAGGGCTACGTTATTAGCATTCCGAATATTACTCGGAATGTGAATTGAAAAGAAATCCGATATTAATAATACTATTTTAAAATTTTTGCTATTTTAAAAAACAGGGACTAAAATATAAAATTGCGATATCCTGTATCTCGAAAACTATAATAAATAATTCAATTTGGCAAACGGCTACGTAATTAGCACGCCGAATATTACTTGGAATATGAATTGTAACGAAATCCGAAATTAATAATTCTCATGAAATTTTGGTCAATTTTAAAAGGCAAAGGAAAAAAATGTAAAATTCTGATAGCCTGTACCTCGGAAAATATAAGAAATAATAAAATTTGGCATACGACTACGTAATTAGTACGATGAATATTACTTGTAATATGAGTAGGAACGAAATCCGAAATTAATGACTCTTAAAATTTCGGTCAATTTTAAAAAACAGAGACTAAAATGTAAAATTCCGATTTCCTGTACTTCGAAAACTATAATAAATAATTCAATTTGGCAAATGGCTACGTAATTAGCACGCCTATTATAACTTGGAATATGAATTGGAACGAAATCCGAAATTAATAAGACTCATTTTAAATTTCGGTCGATTTTAAAAAACAGAGACTAAAATATAAAATTGCGATTGCTTGTATTTCGGAAACTATAAGAAATAATCCAATTGGCAAAGGGCTACGTAATTAGCATTCCGAATATTTCTTGGAATGTGAATTGGAACGAAATCCGATATTAATAACACTATTTTAAAATTTTTACCTATTTTAAAAAACAGAGACTAAAATATGAAATTGCGATAGCCTGTATCTCGAAAGCTATAATAAATAATTCAATTTGGCAAACCGCTACGTAATTAGCACGCCGAATATTACTTGGAATATGAATTGGAACGAAATCCGAAATTAATAAGACTATTAAAATTTTGGTCAATTTTAAAAAACAGAAAAAAAATTGTAAAATTCTGATAGCCTGTATCTCGAAAACAATAAGATATAATGCAATTTAGCAAACGGCTACGTAATTAGCACGCCGAATATTACTTGGTATATGAAGTGGAAAGAAATCTCAAATTAATAAGACTATTAAAATTTTGGTCAGTTTTAAAGAGCAGAGACTAAAATGTATAATTGCGATAGCCTGTACCTCGGAAAATATAAGAAATAATCCAATTTGGCAAACGGCTACGTAATTAGCACGCCTATTATTACTTGGAATACGAATTGGAACGAAATCCGAAATTAATAAGACTCATTTTAAATTTCGGTCAATTTTAAAAAACAGAGACTAAAATGTAAAATTGCGATTGCTTGTATTTCGGAAATTATAAGAAATAATCCAATTTGGCAAACAGCTACATAATTAGCACGCTTATTATTACTTGGAATATGAGTTGGAACGAAATCCGAAATTAATAATACTTAAAATTTTGGTCAATTTTAAAGAGCAGAGGCTAAAATGTAAAATTCCGATAGCCTGTACCTCGGAAAATATAAGAAATAATCCAATTTGACAAACGTCTACGTAATTTGCAGGCCTATTATTACTTGGAATATGAATTGTAACGAAATCCGAAATTAATAAGACTCATTTTAAATTTCGGTCAATTTTAAAAAACAGAGACTAAAATGTAAAATAGCGATTTCTTGTATTTCGGAAATTATAAGAAATAATCCAATTTGGCAAACGGCTACGTAATTAGCACGCCGAATATTACTTGGAATGTGAATTGGAACGAAATCCGATATTATTAATACTATTTTAAACTTTTTGCCTATTTTAAAAAACAGAGACTAAAATATAAAATTGCGATAGCCTGTATCTCGAAAGCTATAATAAATAATTCAATTTGGCAAACGGCTACGTCAGTAGTACGCCGAATATTACTTGGAATATGAATTGGAACCAAATCCGAAATTAATAAGACTATTAAAGTTTTGGTCAATTTTAAAAAACAGAGACAAAAATGAAAATTCTGATAGCCTGTATATCGAAAACCATAAGAAATAATCCAATTTGGCAAACGGCTACGTAGTTAGCACGCCGAATATTACTTGGAATATGAATTGCAAAGAAATAAGAAATTAATAAGACTCTTAAAATTTTGGTCAATTATAAAAAGCAGAGACTAAAATGTAAAATTCCGATAGAATGTATCTCTAAAACTATAAGAAATAATACAATTTGGTAAACGGATACGTAATTAGAATGAAGAATATAACTTGGAATGTGAATTGGAACGAAATCCTATATTAATAATACGCTTTAAAAAGATTGGTCATTTATAAAAAACAGAGAGTAAAATGTAAAATTCTGATAGCCTGTATTTCGGAAACTATAAGAAATAATCCAATTGGCAAAGGGCTACGTAATTAGCATTCCGAATATTACTTGGAATGTGAATTGAATAGAAATCCGAAATTAATAATACTATTTTAAAATTTTTGCCTATTTTAAAAAACATAGACTAAAATATAAAATTGCGATATCCTGTATCTCGAAAACTATAATAAATAATTCATTTTGGCAAACGGCTACGTAATTAGCACGCCGAATATTACTTGGAATATAAATTGTAACGAAAACCGAAATTAATAAGACTCATGAAATTTTGGTCAATTTTAAAAGGCAGAGAAAAAAATGTAAAATTCTGATAGCCTGTACCTCGGAAAATATAAGAAATAATAAAATTTGGCATACGACTACGTAATTAGTACGATGATTATTACTTGGAATATGAGTAGGAACGAAATCCGAAATTAATGACTTTTAAAATTTCGGTCAATTTTAAAAAACAGAGACTAAAATGTAAAATTCCGATTTCCTGTACTTCGAATAAATAATTCAATTTGGCAAATGGCTACGTAATTAGCACGCCTATTATTACTTGGAATATGAATTGGAACGAAATCCGAAATTAATAAGACTCATTTTAAATTTCGGTCGATTTTAAAAAACAGAGACTAAAATATAAAATTGCGATTGCTTGTATTTCGGAAACTATAAGAAATAATCCAATTGGCAAAGGGCTACGTAATTAGCATTCCGAATATTTCTTGGAATGTGAATTGGAACGAAATCCGATATTAATAACACTATTTTAAAATTTTTACCTATTTTAAAAAACAGAGACTAAAATATGAAATTGCGATAGCCTGTATCTCGAAAGCTATAATAAATAATTCAATTTGGCAAACCGCTACGTAATTAGCACGCCGAATATTACTTGGAATATGAATTGGAACGAAATCCGAAATTAATAAGACTATTAAAATTTTGGTCAATTTTAAAAAACAGAAAAAAAATTGTAAAATTCTGATAGCCTGTATCTCGAAAACAATAAGATATAATGCAATTTAGCAAACGGCTACGTAATTAGCACGCCGAATATTACTTGGTATATGAAGTGGAAAGAAATCTCAAATTAATAAGACTGTTAAAATTTTGGTCAGTTTTAAAGAGCAGAGGCTAAAATGTATAATTGCGATAGCCTGTACCTCGGAAAATATAAGAAATAATCCAATTTGGCAAACGGCTACGTAATTAGCACGCCTATTATTACTTGGAATACGAATTGGAACGAAATCCGAAATTAATAAGACTCATTTTAAATTTCGGTCAATTTTAAAAAACAGAGACTAAAATGTAAAATTGCGATTGCTTGTATTTCGGAAATTATAAGAAATAATAAAATTTGGCAAACGGCTACATAATTAGCACGCTTATTATTACTTGGAATATGAGTTGGAACGAAATCCGAAATTAATAATACTTAAAATTTTGGTCAATTTTAAAGAGCAGAGGCTAAAATGTAAAATTCCGATAGCCTGTACCTCGGAAAATATAAGAAATAATCCAATTTGACAAACGTCTACGTAATTTGCAGGCCTATTATTACTTGGAATATGAATTGTAACGAAATCCGAAATTAATAAGACTCATTTTAAATTTCGGTCAATTTTAAAAAACAGAGACTAAAATGTAAAATAGCGATTTCTTGTATTTCGGAAATTATAAGAAATAATCCAATTTGGCAAACGGCTACGTAATTAGCACGCCGAATATTACTTGGAATGTGAATTGGAACGAAATCCGATATTATTAATACTATTTTAAACTTTTTGCCTATTTTAAAAAACAGAGACTAAAATATAAAATTGCGATAGCCTGTATCTCGAAAGCTATAATAAATAATTCAATTTGGCAAACGGCTACGTCAGTAGTACGCCGAATATTACTTGGAATATGAATTGGAACCAAATCCGAAATTAATAAGACTATTAAAGTTTTGGTCAATTTTAAAAAACAGAGACAAAAATGAAAATTCTGATAGCCTGTATATCGAAAACCATAAGAAATAATCCAATTTGGCAAACGGCTACGTAGTTAGCACGCCGAATATTACTTGGAATATGAATTGCAAAGAAATAAGAAATTAATAAGACTCTTAAAATTTTGGTCAATTATAAAAAGCAGAGACTAAAATGTAAAATTCCGATAGAATGTATCTCTAAAACTATAAGAAATAATATAATTTGGTAAACGGATACGTAATTAGAATGAAGAATATTACTTGGAATGTGAATTGGAACGAAATCCTATATTAATAATACGCTTTAAAAAGATTGGTCATTTATAAAAAACAGAGAGTAAAATGTAAAATTCTGATAGCCTGTATTTCGGAAACTATAAGAAATAATCCAATTGGCAAAGGGCTACGTAATTAGCATTCCGAATATTACTTGGAATGTGAATTGAATAGAAATCCGAAATTAATAATACTATTTTAAAATTTTTGCCTATTTTAAAAAACATAGACTAAAATATAAAATTGCGATATCCTGTATCTCGAAAACTATAATAAATAATTCATTTTGGCAAACGGCTACGTAATTAGCACGCCGAATATTACTTGGAATATGAATTGAAACGAAATCCGAAATTAATAAGACTCATGAAATTTTGGTCAATTTTAAAAGGCAGAGAAAAAAATGTAAAATTCTGATAGCCTGTACCTCGGAAAATATAAGAAATAATAAAATTTGGCATACGACTACGTAATTAGTACGATGATTATTACTTGGAATATGAGTAGGAACGAAATCCGAAATTAATGACTTTTAAAATTTCGGTCAATTTTAAAAAACAGAGACTAAAATGTAAAATTCCGATTTCCTGTACTTCGAATAAATAATTCAATTTGGCAAATGGCTACGTAATTAGCACGCCTATTATTACTTGGAATATGAATTGGAACGAAATCCGAAATTAATAAGGCTCATTTTAAATTTCGGTCAATTTTAAAAAACAGAGACTAAAATATAAAATTGCGATTGCTTGTATTTCGGAAATTATAAGAAATAATCCAATTGGCAAAGGGCTACGTTATTAGCATTCCGAATATTACTCGGAATGTGAATTGAAAAGAAATCCGATATTAATAATACTATTTTAAAATTTTTGCTATTTTAAAAAACAGGGACTAAAATATAAAATTGCGATATCCTGTATCTCGAAAACTATAATAAATAATTCAATTTGGCAAATGGCCACGTAATTAGCACGCCGAATATTACTTGGAATGGGAATAATAACGAAATCCAATATTAATAATACTCTTTTAAAATTTTTGCCTATTTTAAAAAACAGAGACTAAAATGTAAAATTTCGATAGCCTGTATCCCGAAAACTATAGAAATAATCCAATTTGGCAAACGGCTACGTAATTAGCACGCCGATTATTACTTGGAATATGAGTTGGATCGAAATTCGAAATTAATAAGACTCTTTTAAAATTTCGGTCAATTTTAAGAAACAGAAACTATAATAAATAATCCAATTGGCAAAGGGCTACGTAATTAGCATTCCGAATATTACTTGGAATGTGAATTGGAACGAAATCCGAAATTAATAAGACTAGTAAAATTTTGGTCAATTTTAAAAAGCAGAGACTAAAATGTAAAATTCTGATAGCCTGTACCTCGGAAACCATAAGAAATAATCCAATATGGCAAACGGCTACGTACTTAGCACACCGTACATCACTTGAAATATGAATTGGAAAGAAATCTCAAATTAATAAGACTTAAAATTTTGGTCAATTTTAAAAAACAGAGGCTAAAATGTAAAATTCCAATTGCCTGTATCTCGAAAACTATAATGAATAATTCAATTTGGCAAATGGCTACGTAATTAGCACGCCTATTATTACTTGGAATATGAATTGGAACGAAATCCGTAATTAATCAGACTCTTAAAATTTTGGTCAATTTTAAAGAGCAGAGGCTAAAATGTAAAATTCCGATAGCCTGTACCTCGGAAAATATAAGAAATAATCCGATTTGGCAAACGGCTACATAATTAGCACGCCTATTATTACTTGGAATATGAATTCAACGAAATCCGAAATTAATAAGACTCATTTTAAATTTCGGTCAATTTTAAAAAACAGAGACTAATATGTAAAATTGCGATTGCTTGTATTTCGGAAACTATAAGAAATAATCCAATTGGCAAAGGGCTACATAATTAGCATTCCTGATATTACTTGGAATGTGAATTGGAACGGAATCCGATATTAATAATACTATTTTAAAATTTTTTCCTATTTTAAAAACAGAGACCAAAATATGAAATTGCGATAGCCTGTATCTCGAAAGCTATAATAAATAATTCAATTTGGCAAACCGCTACGTAATTAGCACGCCGAATATTACTGGAAATATGAATTGGAACGAAATCCGAAATTAATAAGACTATTAAAATTTTGGTCAATTTTAAAAAACAGACAAACAAAATGTAAAATTCTGATAGCCTGTATCTCGAAAACAATAAAAAATAATCTAATTTAGCAAACGGCTACGTAATTAGCACGCCGAATATTACTTGGTACATCAATTGGAAAGAAATCTCAAATTAATAAGACTCTTAAAATTTTGGTCAATTTTAAAGAGCAGAGGCTAAAATGTAAAATTCCGATAGCCTGTACCACGGAAAATATAAGAAATAATCCAATTTGGCAAACGGCTACGTAATTAGCACGCCTATTATTACTTGGAATATGAATTGGAACGAAATCCGAAATTAATAAGACTCATTTTAAATTTCGGTCAATTTTAAAAAACAGAGACTAAAATGTAAAATTGCGATTGCTTGTATTTTGAAAACTATAAGAAATAATCCGATTGGCAAAGGGCTACGTAATTAGCATTCCGAATATTACTTGGAATGTGAATTGGAACGAAATCCAATATTAATAACACTATTTTAAAATTTTTACCTATTTTAAAAAACAGACTAAAATATGAAATTGCGATAGCCTGTATCTCGAAAGCTATAATAAATAATTCAATTTGGCAAACCGCTACGTAATTAGCACGCCGAATATTAATTGGAATGTTAATTGAAAAGAAATCCGATATTAATAATACTATTTTAAAATTTTTGCCTATTTTAAAAAACATAGACTAAAATATAAAATTGCGATATAATGTAAAACTAAACTCGAAAACTATAGAAATAATCCAATTTGGCAAACGGCTACGCAATTAGCACGCCGATTATTACTTGGAATATGGGTTGGTTCGAAATCCGAAATTAATAAGACTCTTTTAAAATTTCGGTCAATTTTAAAAAACAGAGACAAAATGTAAAATTGCGATTGCCTGTATTTCGGAAACTATAAGAAATAATCCAATTGGCAAAGGGCTACGTAATTAGCATTCCGATTATTACTTGGAATGTGAATTGGAACGAAATCCGAAATTAATAAAACTATTAAAATTTTGGTCAATTTTAAAAAACAGAGACTAATATGTAAAATTCCGATTGCCTGTATTTCGGAAACTATAAGAAATAATTCAATTGGCAAAGGGCTAAGTAATTAGCACGCCGACTATTACTTGGAATATTAGTTGGAACGAAATCCGATATTAATAATACTCTTTTAAAATTATTGCCTATTTTAAAAAACAAAGAGAAAAATGTAAAATTCCGATAGCCTGTATCTAGAAAACTATAAGAAATAATCCAATTTGGCAAACGGCTACGTAATTAGCACGCCAAATATTACTTGGAATATGAATTGGAACGAAATCCGAAGTTAATAAGACTCTTTTAAAATTTCGGTCAATTTTAAAAACAAAGATTAAAATGGAAAATTCCGATAGCCTATATCTCGAAAACTATAAGAAAAAATCCAATTTGGTAAACGGTTTCGGAAATAGCATGCCCAATATTACTTGGAATGTGAATTGGGACGGAATCCGAAATTAATAAGACGATTATACAGTTTTGGCATATTTTAAAACCATAGACTAAAACGTAAAATTCCGATAGCCTGTGTTTCGGAAACTGTAAGAAATAATCCAATTGGCAAAGGGCTACGTAATTAGCATTCCGAATATTACTTGGAATGTGAATTGAATCGAAATCCGATATTAATAATACTGCTTTAAAATTTTTGCCTATTTCAAAAAACAGAGACTAAAATATAAAATTGCGATAGCCTGTATCTCGAAAACTATAATAAATAATTCAATTTGGCAAACGTCTACGTAATTAATACGCCGAATATGTCTTGGAATATGAATTGCATAGAAATCCCAAATTAATAAGACTTTAAAATTTTTGCCTATTTTAAAAAACAGAGACTAAAATGTAAAATTGCGATAGCCAGTATCTCGAAAACTATATAAATAATCCAATTTGGCAAACGGCTAAGCAATTAGCACGCCGATTATTACTTGGAATATGGGTTGGTTCGAAATCCGAAATTAATAAGACTCTTTTAAAATTTCGGTCAATTTTAAAAAACAGAGACAAAATGTAAAATTGCGATTGCCTGTATTTCGGAAACTATAAGAAATAATCCAATTGGCAAAGGGCTACGTAATTAGCATTCCGATTATTACTTGGAATGTGAATTGGAACGAAATCCGAAATTAATAAGACTATTAAAATTTTGGTCAATTTTAAAAAACAGAAAAACAAAATGTAAAATTCTGATAGCCTGTATCTCGAAAACAATAAGAAATAATCCAATTTAGCAAACGGCTACGCAATTAGCACGCCGAATATTACTTGGTATATGAAGTGGAAAGAAATCTCAAATTAATAAGACTGTTAAAATTTTGGTCAATTTTAAAGAGCAGAGGCTAAAATGTAAAATTCCGATAGCCTGTACCTCGGAAAATATAAGAAATAATCCAATTTGGTAAACGGCTACCTAATTAGCACGCCTATTATTACTTGGAATACGAATTGGAACGAAACCCGAAATTAATAAGACTCATTTTAAATTTCGGTCAATTTTAAAAAACAGAGACTAAAATGTAAAATTGCGATTGCTTGTATTTCGGAAATTATAAGAATTAATCCAATTTGGCAAACGGCTACATATTTAGCACGCCTATTATTACTTGGAATATGAGTTGGAACGAAATCCGAAATTAATAAGACTCTTAAAGTTTTGGTCAATTTTAAAGAGCAGAGGCTAAAATGTAAAATTCCGATAGCCTGTACCTCGGAAAATATAAGAAATAATCCAATTTGGCAAACGGCTACGTAATTTGCACGCCTATTATTACTTGGAATATGAATTGGAACGAAATCCGAAATTAATAAGACTCATTTTAAATTTCGGTCAATTTTAAAAAACAGAGACTAAAATGTAAAATTGCGATTGCTTTTATTTCGGAAATTATAAAAAATAATCCCATTTGGCAAACGGCTACGTAATTAGCACGCCGAATATTACTTGGAATGTGAATTGGAACGAAATCCGATATTATTAATACTATTTTAAACTTTTTGCCTATTTAAAAAAACAGAGACTAAAATATAAAATTGCTATAGCCTGTATCTCGAAAGCTATAATAAATAATTCAATTTGGCAAACGGCTACGTAATTAGCACGCCGAATATTACTTTGAATATGAATTGGAACCAAATCCGAAATTAATAAGACTATTAAAGTTTTGGTCAATTTTAAAAAACAGAGACAAAAATGAAAATTCTGATAGCCTGTATATCGAAAACCATAAGAAATAATCCAATATGGCAAACGGCTACGTAATTAGCACGCCGAATATTATTTGGAATATGAATTGCAAAGAAATAAGAAATTAATAAAACTCTTAAAATTTTGGTCAATTATAAAAAGCAGAGACTAAAATGTAAAATTCCGATAGAATGTATCTCTAAAACTATAAGAAATAATACAATTTGGTAAACGGATACGTAATTAGAATGAAGAATATTACTTGGAATGTGAATTGGAACGAAATCCTATATTAATAATACGCTTTAAAAATATTGGTCATTTATAAAAAACAGAGAGTAAAATGTAAAATTCTGATAGCCTGTATTTCGGAAACTATAAGAAATAATCCAATTGGCAAAGGGCTACGTAATTAGCATTCCGAATATTACTTGGAATGTGAATTGAAAAGAAATCCGAAATTAATAATACTATTTTAAAATTTTTGCCTATTTTAAAAAACATAGACTAAAATATAAAATTGCGATATCCTGTATCTCGAAAACTATAATAAATAATTCAATTTGGCAAACGGCTACGTAATTAGCACGCCGAATATTACTTGGAATATGAATTGTAACGAAATCCGAAATTAATAAGGCTCATGAAATTTTGGTCAATTTTAAAAGGCAGAGAAAAAATGTAAAATTCTGATAGCCTGTACCTCGGAAAATATAAGAAATAATAAAATTTGGCATACAACTACGTAATTAGTACGATGAATATTACTTGGAATATGAGTAGGAACGAAATCCGAAATTAATGACTCTTTTAAAATTTCGGTCAATTTTAAAAAACAGAGACTAAAATGTAAAATTCCGATTTCCTGTACTTAATAATTCAATTTGGCAAACGGCTACGTAATTAGCACGCCTATTATTACTTGGAATATGAATTGGAACGAAATCCGAAATTAATAAGACTCATTTTAAATTTCGGTCAATTTTAAAAAACAGAGACTAAAATGTAAAATTGCGATTGCTTGTATTTCGGAAACTATAAGAAATAATCCAATTGGCAAAGGGCTACGTAATTAGCATTCCGAATATTACTTGGAATGTGAATTGAAAAGAAATCCGATATTAATAATACTATTTTAAAATTTTTGCTATTTTAAAAATCAGGGACTAAAATATAAAATTGCGATATCCTGTATCTCGAAAACTATAATAAATAATTCAATTTGGCAAACGGCTACGTAATTAGCACGCCGAATATTACTTGGAATGGGAATTATAACCAAATCCAATATTAAAAATACTCTTTTAAAATTTTTGCCTATTTTAAAAAACAGAGACTAAAATGTAAAATTGCGATAGCCTGTATCCCGAAAACTATAGAAATAATCCAATTTGGCAAACGGCTACGTAATTAGCACGCCGATTATTACTTGGAATATGAGTTGGATCGAAATCCGAAATTAATAAGACTCTTTTAAAATTTCGATCAATTTTAAGAAACAGAAACTATAAGAAATAATCCAATTGGCAAAGGGCTACGTAATTAGCATTCCGAATATTACTTGGAATGTGAATTGGAACGAAATCCGAAATTAATAAGACTATTAAAATTTTGGTCAATTTTAAAAAGCAGAGACTAAAATGTAAAATTCTGATAGCCTGTACCTCGGAAACCATAAGAAATAATCCAATATGGCAAACGGCTACGTGCTTAGCACACCGAACATTACTTGGAATATGAATTGGAAAGAAATCTCAAATTAATAAGACTTAAAATTTTGGTCAATTTTAAAAAACAGAGAAAAAATGTAAAATTGCGATTGCCTGTATTTCGGAAACTATAAGAAATAATCCAATTGGCAATTGGTAAATACCACGCCGAATATTACTTGGAATATGAATTGGAAAGATATCTCAAATTAATAAGACTCTTAAAATTAGGGTCAATTTTAAAAAGCAGAGACTAAAATGTAAAATTCTGATAGCCTGTACCTCGGAAAATATAAGAAATAATCCAATTTGGCAAACGGCAACGTAATTAGCACGCCGAATAATACTTGGAATGTGAATTGGAACGAAATCCGATATTAATAATACTATTTTATAATTTTTGCCTATTTTAAAAAACAGAGATTAAAATATAAAATTGCGATAGCCTGTATCTCGAAAACTATAGAAATAATCCAATTTGGCAAACGGCTACGCAATTAGCATGCCGATTATTACTTGGAATATGGGTTGGTTCGAAATCCGAAATTAATAAGACTCTTTTAAAATTTCGGTCAATTTTAAAAAACAGAGACAAAATGTAAAATTGCGATTGCCTGTATTTCGGAAACTATAAGAAATAATCCAATTGGCAAAGGGCTACGTAATTAGCATTCCGATTATTACTTGGAATGTGAATTGGAACGAAATCCGAAATTAATAAAACTATTAAAATTTTGGTCAATTTTAAAAAACAGAGACTAATATGTAAAATTCCGATTGCCTGTATTTCGGAAACTATAAGAAATAATTCAATTGGCAAAGGGCTAAGTAATTAGCACGCCGACTATTACTTGGAATATTAGTTGGAACGAAATCCGATATTAATAATACTCTTTTAAAATTATTGCCTATTTTAAAAAACAAAGAGAAAAATGTAAATTTCCGATAGCCTGTATCCTAGAAAACTATAAGAAATAATCCAATTTGGCAAACGGCTACGTAATTAGCACGCCAAATATTACTTGGAATGTGAATTGGAACGAAATCCGAAGTTAATAAGACTCTTTTAAAATTTCGGTCAATTTTAAAAACAAAGATTAAAATGGAAAATTCCGATAGCCTATATCTCGAAAACTATAAGAAAAAATCCAATTTGGTAAACGGTTTCGGAAATAGCATGCCCAATATTACTTGGAATGTGAATTGGGACGGAATCCGAAATTAATAAGACGATTATACAGTTTTGGCATATTTTAAAACCATAGACTAAAACGTAAAATTCCGATAGCCTGTGTTTCGGAAACTGTAAGAAATAATCCAATTGGCAAAGGGCTACGTAATTAGCATTCCGAATATTACTTGGAATGTGAATTGAATCGAAATCCGATATTAATAATACTGCTTTAAAATTTTTGCCTATTTCAAAAAACAGAGACTAAAATATAAAATTGCGATAGCCTGTATCTCGAAAACTATAAGAAAAAATCCAATTTGGCAAACGGCTACGTAATTAGTATGCCGAATATTACTCGGAATGTGAATTGGAACGAAATCCGGAATTAATAAGACCCTTAAAATTTTGGTCAATTTTAAAAAACAGATACTAAAATGTAAATTTCTGTTGGCCTGTATCTCGAAAACTATAAGAAATAATCCAATTGGCAAAGGGCTACGTAATTAGCATTCCGATTATTACTTGGAATCTGAATTGGAACGAAATCCGAAATTAATAAGACTATAAAATTTTGGTCAATTTTAAAAAGCAGAGTCTAAAATATAAAATTCCGATAGCCTGCACCTCGGAAACCATAAGAAATAATCCAATTTGGCAAACGGCTACGTAATTAGCACGCGGAATATTACTTGGAATATGAGTAGGAACGAAATCCGAAATTTATAAGACTCTTTTACAATTTCGGTCAATTTTAAAAAACAGGCTAAAATGTAAAATTCCAATTGCCTGTATCTCGAAAACTATAATAAATAATTCAATTTGGCAAACGTCTACGTAATTAATACGCCGAATATGTCTTGGAATATGAATTGCATAGAAATCCCAAATTAATAAGACTTTAAAATTTTTGCCTATTTTAAAAAACAGAGACTAAAATGTAAAATTGCGATAGCCTGTATCTCGAAAACTATATAAATAATCCAATTTGGCAAACGGCTAAGCAATTAGCACGCCGATTATTACTTGGAATATGGGTTGGTTCGAAATCCGAAATTAATAAGACTCTTTTAAAATTTCGGTCAATTTTAAAAAACAGAGACAAAATGTAAAATTGCGATTGCCTGTATTTCGGAAACTATAAGAAATAATCCAATTGGCAAAGGGCTACGTAATTAGCATTCCGATTATTACTTGGAATGTGAATTGGAACGAAATCCGAAATTAATAAGACTATTAAAATTTTGGTCAATTTTAAAAAACAGAAAAACAAAATGTAAAATTCTGATAGCCTGTATCTCGAAAACAATAAGAAATAATCCAATTTAGCAAACGGCTACGCAATTAGCACGCCGAATATTACTTGGTATATGAAGTGGAAAGAAATCTCAAATTAATAAGACTGTTAAAATTTTGGTCAATTTTAAAGAGCAGAGGCTAAAATGTAAAATTCCGATAGCCTGTACCTCGGAAAATATAAGAAATAATCCAATTTGGTAAACGGCTACCTAATTAGCACGCCTATTATTACTTGGAATACGAATTGGAACGAAATCCGAAATTAATAAGACTCATTTTAAATTTCGGTCAATTTTAAAAAACAGAGACTAAAATGTAAAATTGCGATTGCTTGTATTTCGGAAATTATAAGAAATAATCCAATTTGGCAAACGGCTACCTAATTAGCACGCCTATTATTACTTGGAATACGAATTGGAACGAAATCCGAAATTTATAAGACTCTTTTACAATTTCGGTCAATTTTAAAAAACAGGCTAAAATGTAAAATTCCAATTGCCTGTATCTCGAAAACTATAATAAATAATTCAATTTGGCAAACGTCTACGTAATTAATACGCCGAATATGTCTTGGAATATGAATTGCATAGAAATCCCAAATTAATAAGACTTTAAAATTTTTGCCTATTTTAAAAAACAGAGACTAAAATGTAAAATTGCGATAGCCTGTATCTCGAAAACTATATAAATAATCCAATTTGGCAAATGGCTACGTAATTAGCACGCCTATTATAACTTGGAATATGAATTGGAACGAAATCCGAAATTAATAAGATTCATTTAAAATTTCGGTCAATTTTAAAAGACAGAGACTAAAATGTAAAAGTGCGATTACTTGTATTTCGTAAACTATAAGAAATAATCCAATTGGCAAAGGGCTACGTAATTAGCATTCCGAATATCACTTGGAATGTTAATTGGAACGAAATCCAATATTAATAACACTATTTTAAAATTTTTACCTATTTTAAAAAACAGAGACTAAAATATGATATTGCGATAGCCTGTATCTCGAAAGCTATAATAAATAATTCAATTTGGCAAATCGCTACGTAATTAGCACGCCGAATATTACTTGGAATATGAATGGGAACGAAATCCGAAATTAATAAGACTATTAAAATTTTGGTCAATTTTAAAAAACAGAAAAAAAATTGTAAAATTCTGATAGCCTGTATCTCGAAAACTATAAGAAATAATCCAATTTAGCAAACGGCTACGTAATTACCACGCCGAATATTACTTGGAATATGAATTGGAAAGATATCTCAAATTAATAAGACTCTTAAAATTTTGGTCAATTTTAAAAAGCAGAGGCTAAAATGTAAAATTCCGATAGCCTGTACCTCGGAAAATATAAGAAATAATCCAATTTGGCAAACGGCTACGTAATTAGCACGCCGAATATTACTTGGAATGTGAATTGGAACGAAATCCGATATTATTAATACTATTTTAAACTTTTTGCCTATTTTAAAAAACAGAGACTAAAATATAAAATTGCGATAGCCTGTATCTCGAAAGCTATAATAAATAAATCAATTTGGCAAACGGCTACGTAATTAGCACGCCGAATATTACTTGGAATATGAATTGGAACCAAATCCGAAATTAGTAAGTCTATTAAAATTTTGGTCAATTTTAAAAAACAGAGACAAAAATGTAAAATTCTGATAGCCTGTTTAACGAAAACCATAAGAAATAATCCAATTTGGCAAACGGCTACGTAATTAGCACGCCGAATATTACTTGGAATATGAATTGCAAAGAAATACCAAATTAATAAGACTCTTAAAATTTTGGTCAATTATAAAAAGCAGAGACTAAAATGTAAAATTCCGATAGAATGTATCTCTAAAACTATAAGAAATAATACAATTTGGTAAACGGATACGCAATTAGTATGAAGAATATTACTTGGAATGTGAATTGGAACGAAATCCTATATTAATAATACGCTTTAAAAATATTGGTCATTTATAAAAAACAGAGAGTAAAATGTAAAATTCTGATAGCCTGTATTTCGGAAACTATAAGAAATAATCCAATTGGCAAAGGGCTACGTAATTAGCATTCCGAATATTACTTGGAATGTGAATTGAAAAGAAATCCGATATTAATAATACTATTTTAAATTTTTTGCCTATTTTAAAAAACATAGAATAAAATATAAAATTGCGATATCCTGTATCTCGAAAACTATAATAAATAATTCAATTTGGCAAACGGCTACGTAATTAGCACGCCGAATATTACTTGGAATATGAATTGTAACGAAATCCGAAATTAATAAGGCTCATGAAATTTTGGTCAATTTTAAAAGGCAGAGAAAAAAATGTAAAATTCTGATAGCCTATACCTCGGAAAATATAAGAAATAATAAAATTTGGCATACAACTACGTAATTAGTACGATGAATATTACTTGGAATATGAGTAGGAACGAAATCCGAAATTAATGACTCTTTTAAAATTTCGGTCAATTTTAAAAAACAGAGACTAAAATGTAAAATTCCGATTTCCTGTACTTAATAATTCAATTTGGCAAATGGCTACGTAATTAGCACGCCTATTATTACTTGGAATATGAATTGGAACGAAATCCGAAATTAATAAGACTCATTTTAAATTTCGGTCAATTTTAAAAAACAGAGACTAAAATGTAAAATTGCGATTGCTTGTATTTCGGAAACTATAAGAAATAATCCAATTAGCAAAGGGCTACGTAATTAGCATTCCGAATATTACTTGGAATGTGAATTGAAAAGAAATCCGATATTAATAATACTATTTTAAAATTTTTGCTATTTTAAATATCAGGGACTAAAATATAAAATTGCGATATCCTGTATCTCGAAAACTATAATAAATAATTCAATTTGGCAAACGGCTACGTAATTAGCACGCCGAATATTACTTGGAATGGGAATTATAACCAAATCCAATATTAATAATACTCTTTTAAAATTTTTGCCTATTTTAAAAAACAGAGACTAAAATGTAAAATTGCGATAGCCTGTATCCCGAAAACTATAGAAATAATCCAATTTGGCAAACGGCTACGTAATTAGCACGCCGATTATTACTTGGAATATGAGTTGGATCGAAATCCGAAATTAATAAGACTCTTTTAAAATTTCGATCAATTTTAAGAAACAGAAACTATAAGAAATAATCCAATTGGCAAAGGGCTACGTAATTAGCATTCCGAATATTACTTGGAATGTGAATTGGAACGAAATCCGAAATTAATAAGACTATTAAAATTTTGGTCAATTTTAAAAAGCAGAGACTAAAATGTAAAATTCTGATAGCCTGTACCTCGGAAACCATAAGAAATAATCCAATATGGCAAACGGCTACGTGCTTAGCACACCGAACATTACTTGGAATATGAATTGGAAATAAATCTCAAATTAATAAGACTTAAAATTTTGGTCAATTTTAAAAAACAGAGAAAAAATGTAAAATTGCGATTGCCTGTATTTCGGAAACTATAAGAAATAATCCAATTGGCAATTGGTAAATACCACGCCGAATATTACTTGGAATATGAATTGGAAAGATATCTCAAATTAATAAGACTCTTAAAATTTTGGTCAATTTTAAAAAGCAGAGACTAAAATGTAAAATTCTGATAGCCTGTACCTCGGAAAATATAAGAAATAATCCAATTTGGCAAACGGCAACGTAATTAGCACGCCGAATAATACTTGGAATGTGAATTGGAACGAAATCCGATATTAATAATACTATTTTATAATTTTTGCCTATTTTAAAAAACAGAGATTAAAATATAAAATTGCGATAGCCTGTATCTCGAAAACTATAGAAATAATCCAATTTGGCAAACGGCTACGCAATTAGCACGCCGATTATTACTTGGAATATGGGTTGGTTCGAAATCCGAAATTAATAAGACTCTTTTAAAATTTCGGTCAATTTTAAAAAACAGAGACAAAATGTAAAATTGCGATTGCCTGTATTTCGGAAACTATAAGAAATAATCCAATTGGCAAAGGGCTACGTAATTAGCATTCCGATTATTACTTGGAATGTGAATTGGAACGAAATCCGAAATTAATAAAACTATTAAAATTTTGGTCAATTTTAAAAAACAGAGACTAATATGTAAAATTCCGATTGCCTGTATTTCGGAAACTATAAGAAATAATTCAATTGGCAAAGAGCTAAGTAATTAGCACGCCGACTATTACTTGGAATATTAGTTGGAACGAAATCCGATATTAATAATACTCTTTTAAAATTATTGCCTATTTTAAAAAACAAAGAGAAAAATGTAAAATTCCGATAGCCTGTATCTAGAAAACTATAAGAAATAATCCAATTTGGCAAACGGCTACGTAATTAGCACGCCAAATATTACTTGGAATATGAATTGGAACGAAATCCGAAGTTAATAAGACTCTTTTAAAATTTCGGTCAATTTTAAAAACAAAGATTAAAATGGAAAATTCCGATAGCCTATATCTCGAAAACTATAAGAAAAAATCCAATTTGGTAAACGGTTTCGGAAATAGCATGCCCAATATTACTTGGAATGTGAATTGGGACGGAATCCGAAATTAATAAGACGATTATACAGTTTTGGCATATTTTAAAACCATAGACTAAAACGTAAAATTCCGATAGCCTGTGTTTCGGAAACTGTAAGAAATAATCCAATTGGCAAAGGGCTACGTAATTAGCATTCCGAATATTACTTGGAATGTGAATTGAATCGAAATCCGATATTAATAATACTGCTTTAAAATTTTTGCCTATTTCAAAAAACAGAGACTAAAATATAAAATTGCGATAGCCTGTATCTCGAAAACTATAATAAATAATTCAATTTGGCAAACGTCTACGTAATTAATTCGCCGAATATGTCTTGGAATATGAATTGCATAGAAATCCCAAATTAATAAGACTTTAAAATTTTTGCCTATTTTAAAAAACAGAGACTAAAATGTAAAATTGCGATAGCCAGTATCTCGAAAACTATATAAATAATCCAATTTGGCAAACGGCTAAGCAATTAGCACGCCGATTATTACTTGGAATATGGGTTGGTTCGAAATCCGAAATTAATAAGACTCTTTTAAAATTTCGGTCAATTTTAAAAAACAGAGACAAAATGTAAAATTGCGATTGCCTGTATTTCGGAAACTATAAGAAATAATCCAATTGGCAAAGGGCTACGTAATTAGCATTCCGATTATTACTTGGAATGTGAATTGGAACGAAATCCGAAATTAATAAGACTATTAAAATTTTGGTCAATTTTAAAAAACAGAAAAACAAAATGTAAAATTCTGATAGCCTGTATCTCGAAAACAATAAGAAATAATCCAATTTAGCAAACGGCTACGCAATTAGCACGCCGAATATTACTTGGTATATGAAGTGGAAAGAAATCTCAAATTAATAAGACTGTTAAAATTTTGGTCAATTTTAAAGAGCAGAGGCTAAAATGTAAAATTCCGATAGCCTGTACCTCGGAAAATATAAGAAATAATCCAATTTGGTAAACGGCTACCTAATTAGCACGCCTATTATTACTTGGAATACGAATTGGAACGAAACCCGAAATTAATAAGACTCATTTTAAATTTCGGTCAATTTTAAAAAACAGAGACTAAAATGTAAAATTGCGATTGCTTGTATTTCGGAAATTATAAGAATTAATCCAATTTGGCAAACGGCTACATATTTAGCACGCCTATTATTACTTGGAATATGAGTTGGAACGAAATCCGAAATTAATAAGACTCTTAAAGTTTTGGTCAATTTTAAAGAGCAGAGGCTAAAATGTAAAATTCCGATAGCCTGTACCTCGGAAAATATAAGAAATAATCCAATTTGGCAAACGGCTACGTAATTTGCACGCCTATTATTACTTGGAATATGAATTGGAACGAAATCCGAAATTAATAAGACTCATTTTAAATTTCGGTCAATTTTAAAAAACAGAGACTGAAATGTAAAATTGCGATTGCTTTTATTTCGGAAATTATAAAAAATAATCCCATTTGGCAAACGGCTACGTAATTAGCACGCCGAATATTACTTGGAATGTGAATTGGAACGAAATCCGATATTATTAATACTATTTTAAACTTTTTGCCTATTTAAAAAAACAGAGACTAAAATATAAAATTGCTATAGCCTGTATCTCGAAAGCTATAATAAATAATTCAATTTGGCAAACGGCTACGTAATTAGCACGCCGAATATTACTTTGAATATGAATTGGAACCAAATCCGAAATTAATAAGACTATTAAAGTTTTGGTCAATTTTAAAAAACAGAGACAAAAATGAAAATTCTGATAGCCTGTATATCGAAAACCATAAGAAATAATCCAATATGGCAAACGGCTACGTAATTAGCACGCCGAATATTATTTGGAATATGAATTGCAAAGAAATAAGAAATTAATAAAACTCTTAAAATTTTGGTCAATTATAAAAAGCAGAGACTAAAATGTAAAATTCCGATAGAATGTATCTCTAAAACTATAAGAAATAATACAATTTGGTAAACGGATACGTAATTAGAATGAAGAATATTACTTGGAATGTGAATTGGAACGAAATCCTATATTAATAATACGCTTTAAAAATATTGGTCATTTATAAAAAACAGAGAGTAAAATGTAAAATTCTGATAGCCTGTATTTCGGAAACTATAAGAAATAATCCAATTGGCAAAGGGCTACGTAATTAGCATTCCGAATATTACTTGGAATGTGAATTGAAAAGAAATCCGAAATTAATAATACTATTTTAAAATTTTTGCCTATTTTAAAAAACATAGACTAAAATATAAAATTGCGATATCCTGTATCTCGAAAACTATAATAAATAATTCAATTTGGCAAACGGCTACGTAATTAGCACGCCGAATATTACTTGGAATATGAATTGTAACGAAATCCGAAATTAATAAGGCTCATGAAATTTTGGTCAATTTTAAAAGGCAGAGAAAAAATGTAAAATTCTGATAGCCTGTACCTCGGAAAATATAAGAAATAATAAAATTTGGCATACAACTACGTAATTAGTACGATGAATATTACTTGGAATATGAGTAGGAACGAAATCCGAAATTAATGACTCTTTTAAAATTTCGGTCAATTTTAAAAAACAGAGACTAAAATGTAAAATTCCGATTTCCTGTACTTAATAATTCAATTTGGCAAACGGCTACGTAATTAGCACGCCTATTATTACTTGGAATATGAATTGGAACGAAATCCGAAATTAATAAGACTCATTTTAAATTTCGGTCAATTTTAAAAAACAGAGACTAAAATGTAAAATTGCGGTTGCTTGTATTTCGGAAACTATAAGAAATAATCCAATTGGCAAAGGGCTACGTAATTAGCATTCCGAATATTACTTGGAATGTGAATTGAAAAGAAATCCGATATTAATAATACTATTTTAAAATTTTTGCTATTTTAAAAATCAGGGACTAAAATATAAAATTGCGATATCCTGTATCTCGAAAACTATAATAAATAATTCAATTTGGCAAACGGCTACGTAATTAGCACGCCGAATATTACTTGGAATGGGAATTATAACCAAATCCAATATTAAAAATACTCTTTTAAAATTTTTGCCTATTTTAAAAAACAGAGACTAAAATGTAAAATTGCGATAGCCTGTATCCCGAAAACTATAGAAATAATCCAATTTGGCAAACGGCTACGTAATTAGCACGCCGATTATTACTTGGAATATGAGTTGGATCGAAATCCGAAATTAATAAGACTCTTTTAAAATTTCGATCAATTTTAAGAAACAGAAACTATAAGAAATAATCCAATTGGCAAAGGGCTACGTAATTAGCATTCCGAATATTACTTGGAATGTGAATTGGAACGAAATCCGAAATTAATAAGACTATTAAAATTTTGGTCAATTTTAAAAAGCAGAGACTAAAATGTAAAATTCTGATAGCCTGTACCTCGGAAACCATAAGAAATAATCCAATATGGCAAACGGCTACGTGCTTAGCACACCGAACATTACTTGGAATATGAATTGGAAAGAAATCTCAAATTAATAAGACTTAAAATTTTGGTCAATTTTAAAAAACAGAGAAAAAATGTAAAATTGCGATTGCCTGTATTTCGGAAACTATAAGAAATAATCCAATTGGCAATTGGTAAATACCACGCCGAATATTACTTGGAATATGAATTGGAAAGATATCTCAAATTAATAAGACTCTTAAAATTAGGGTCAATTTTAAAAAGCAGGGACTAAAATGTAAAATTCTGATAGCCTGTACCTCGGAAAATATAAGAAATAATCCAATTTGGCAAACGGCAACGTAATTAGCACGCCGAATAATACTTGGAATGTGAATTGGAACGAAATCCGATATTAATAATACTATTTTATAATTTTTGCCTATTTTAAAAAACAGAGATTAAAATATAAAATTGCGATAGCCTGTATCTCGAAAACTATAGAAATAATCCAATTTGGCAAACGGCTACGCAATTAGCATGCCGATTATTACTTGGAATATGGGTTGGTTCGAAATCCGAAATTAATAAGACTCTTTTAAAATTTCGGTCAATTTTAAAAAACAGAGACAAAATGTAAAATTGCGATTGCCTGTATTTCGGAAACTATAAGAAATAATCCAATTGGCAAAGGGCTACGTAATTAGCATTCCGATTATTACTTGGAATGTGAATTGGAACGAAATCCGAAATTAATAAAACTATTAAAATTTTGGTCAATTTTAAAAAACAGAGACTAATATGTAAAATTCCGATTGCCTGTATTTCGGAAACTATAAGAAATAATTCAATTGGCAAAGGGCTAAGTAATTAGCACGCCGACTATTACTTGGAATATTAGTTGGAACGAAATCCGATATTAATAATACTCTTTTAAAATTATTGCCTATTTTAAAAAACAAAGAGAAAAATGTAAATTTCCGATAGCCTGTATCCTAGAAAACTATAAGAAATAATCCAATTTGGCAAACGGCTACGTAATTAGCACGCCAAATATTACTTGGAATGTGAATTGGAACGAAATCCGAAGTTAATAAGACTCTTTTAAAATTTCGGTCAATTTTAAAAACAAAGATTAAAATGGAAAATTCCGATAGCCTATATCTCGAAAACTATAAGAAAAAATCCAATTTGGTAAACGGTTTCGGAAATAGCATGCCCAATATTACTTGGAATGTGAATTGGGACGGAATCCGAAATTAATAAGACGATTATACAGTTTTGGCATATTTTAAAACCATAGACTAAAACGTAAAATTCCGATAGCCTGTGTTTCGGAAACTGTAAGAAATAATCCAATTGGCAAAGGGCTACGTAATTAGCATTCCGAATATTACTTGGAATGTGAATTGAATCGAAATCCGATATTAATAATACTGCTTTAAAATTTTTGCCTATTTCAAAAAACAGAGACTAAAATATAAAATTGCGATAGCCTGTATCTCGAAAACTATAAGAAAAAATCCAATTTGGCAAACGGCTACGTAATTAGTATGCCGAATATTACTCGGAATGTGAATTGGAACGAAATCCGGAATTAATAAGACCCTTAAAATTTTGGTCAATTTTAAAAAACAGATACTAAAATGTAAATTTCTGTTGGCCTGTATCTCGAAAACTATAAGAAATAATCCAATTGGCAAAGGGCTACGTAATTAGCATTCCGATTATTACTTGGAATCTGAATTGGAACGAAATCCGAAATTAATAAGACTATAAAATTTTGGTCAATTTTAAAAAGCAGAGTCTAAAATATAAAATTCCGATAGCCTGCACCTCGGAAACCATAAGAAATAATCCAATTTGGCAAACGGCTACGTAATTAGCACGCGGAATATTACTTGGAATATGAGTAGGAACGAAATCCGAAATTTATAAGACTCTTTTACAATTTCGGTCAATTTTAAAAAACAGGCTAAAATGTAAAATTCCAATTGCCTGTATCTCGAAAACTATAATAAATAATTCAATTTGGCAAACGTCTACGTAATTAATACGCCGAATATGTCTTGGAATATGAATTGCATAGAAATCCCAAATTAATAAGACTTTAAAATTTTTGCCTATTTTAAAAAACAGAGACTAAAATGTAAAATTGCGATAGCCTGTATCTCGAAAACTATATAAATAATCCAATTTGGCAAACGGCTAAGCAATTAGCACGCCGATTATTACTTGGAATATGGGTTGGTTCGAAATCCGAAATTAATAAGACTCTTTTAAAATTTCGGTCAATTTTAAAAAACAGAGACAAAATGTAAAATTGCGATTGCCTGTATTTCGGAAACTATAAGAAATAATCCAATTGGCAAAGGGCTACGTAATTAGCATTCCGATTATTACTTGGAATGTGAATTGGAACGAAATCCGAAATTAATAAGACTATTAAAATTTTGGTCAATTTTAAAAAACAGAAAAACAAAATGTAAAATTCTGATAGCCTGTATCTCGAAAACAATAAGAAATAATCCAATTTAGCAAACGGCTACGCAATTAGCACGCCGAATATTACTTGGTATATGAAGTGGAAAGAAATCTCAAATTAATAAGACTGTTAAAATTTTGGTCAATTTTAAAGAGCAGAGGCTAAAATGTAAAATTCCGATAGCCTGTACCTCGGAAAATATAAGAAATAATCCAATTTGGTAAACGGCTACCTAATTAGCACGCCTATTATTACTTGGAATACGAATTGGAACGAAATCCGAAATTAATAAGACTCATTTTAAATTTCGGTCAATTTTAAAAAACAGAGACTAAAATGTAAAATTGCGATTGCTTGTATTTCGGAAATTATAAGAAATAATCCAATTTGGCAAACGGCTACATAATTAGCACGCCTATTATTACTTGGAATATGAGTTGGAACGAAATCCGAAATTAATAAGACTCTTAAAGTTTTGGTCAATTTTAAAGAGCAGAGGCTAAAATGTAAAATTCCGATAGCCTGTACCTCGGAAAATATAAGAAATAATCCAATTTGGCAAACGGCTACGTAATTTGCACGCCTATTATTACTTGGAAAATGAATTGGAACGAAATCCGAAATTAATAAGACTCATTTTAAATTTCGGTCAATTTTAAAAAACAGAGACTAAAATGTAAAATTGCGATTGCTTGTATTTCGGAAATTATAAAAATAATCCCATTTGGCAAACGGCTACGTAATTAGCACGCCGAATATTACTTGGAATGTGAATTGGAACGAAATCCGATATTATTAATACTATTTTAAACTTTTTGCCTATTTAAAAAAACAGAGACTAAAATATAAAATTGCGATAGCCTGTATCTCGAAAGCTATAATAAATAATTCAATTTGGCAAACGGCTACGTAATTAGCACGCCGAATATTACTTTGAATATGAATTGGAACCAAATCCGAAATTAATAAGACTATTAAAGTTTTGGTCAATTTTAAAAAAGAGAGACAAAAATGAAAATTCTGATAGCCTGTATATCGAAAACCATAAGAAATAATCCAATATGGCAAACGGCTACGTAATTAGCACGCCGAATATTATTTGGAATATGAATTGCAAAGAAATAAGAAATTAATAAAACTCTTAAAATTTTGGTCAATTATAAAAAGCAGAGACTAAAATGTAAAATTCCGATAGAATGTATCTCTAAAACTATAAGAAATAATACAATTTGGTAAACGGATACGTAATTAGAATGAAGAATATTACTTGGAATGTGAATTGGAACGAAATCCTATATTAATAATACGCTTTAAAAATATTGGTCATTTATAAAAAACAGAGAGTAAAATGTAAAATTCTGATAGCCTGTATTTCGGAAACTATAAGAAATAATCCAATTGGCAAAGGGCTACGTAATTAGCATTCCGAATATTACTTGGAATGTGAATTGAAAAGAAATCCGAAATTAATAATACTATTTTAAAATTTTTGCCTATTTTAAAAAACATAGACTAAAATATAAAATTGCGATATCCTGTATCTCGAAAACTATAATAAATAATTCAATTTGGCAAACGGCTACGTAATTAGCACGCCGAATATTACTTGGAATATGAATTGTAACGAAATCCGAAATTAATAAGGCTCATGAAATTTTGGTCAATTTTAAAAGGCAGAGAAAAAAATGTAAAATTCTGATAGCCTGTACCTCGGAAAATATAAGAAATAATAAAATTTGGCATACAACTACGTAATTAGTACGATGAATATTACTTGGAATATGAGTAGGAACGAAATCCGAAATTAATGACTCTTTTAAAATTTCGGTCAATTTTTAAAAACAGAGACTAAAATGTAAAATTCCGATTTCCTGTACTTAATAATTCAATTTGGCAAATGGCTACGTAATTAGCACGCCTATTATTACTTGGAATATGAATTGGAACGAAATCCGAAATTAATAAGACTCATTTTAAATTTCGGTCAATTTTAAAAAACAGAAACTAAAATGTAAAATTGCGATAGCCTGTATCCCGAAAACTATAGAAATAATCCAATTTGGCAAACGGCTACGTAATTAGCACGCCGATTATTACTTGGAATATGAATTGTAACGAAATCCGAAATTAATAATACTCATGAAATTTTGGTCAATTTTAAAAGGCAGAGAAAAAAAATGTAAAATTCTAATAGCCTGTACCTCGGAAAATATAAGAAATAATAAAATTTGGCATACGACTACGTAATTAGTACGATGAATATTACTTGGAATATGAGTAGGAACGAAATCCGGAATTAATGACTCTTTTAAAATTTCGGTTAATTTTAAAAAACAGAGACTAAAATGTAAAATTCCCATTTCCTCTACTTCGAAAACTAAAATAAATAATTCAATTTGGCAAATGGCTACGTAATTAGCACGCCTATTATAACTTGGAATATGAATTGGAACGAAATCCGAAATTAATAAGATTCATTTAAAATTTCGGTCAATTTTAAAAGACAGAGACTAAAATGTAAAAGTGCGATTGCTTGTATTTCGTAAACTATAAGAAATAATCCAATTGGCAAAGGGCTACGTAATTAGCATTCCGAATATCACTTGGAATGTTAATTGGAACGAAATCCAATATTAATAACACTATTTTAAAATTTTTACCTATTTTAAAAAACAGAGACTAAAATATGATATTGCGATAGCCTGTATCTCGAAAGCTATAATAAATAATTCAATTTGGCAAACCGCTACGTAATTAGCACGCCGAATATTACTTGGAATATGAATGGGAACGAAATCCGAAATTAATAAGACTATTAAAATTTTGGTCAATTTTAAAAAACAGAAAAAAAATTGTAAAATTCTGATAGCCTGTATCTCGAAAACTATAAGAAATAATCCAATTTAGCAAACGGCTACGTAATTACCACGCCGAATATTACTTGGAATATGAATTGGAAAGATATCTCAAATTAATAAGACTCTTAAAATTTTGGTCAATTTTAAAAAGCAGAGGCTAAAATGTAAAATTCCGATAGCCTGTACCTCGGAAAATATAAGAAATAATCCAATTTGGCAAACGGCTACGTAATTAGCACGCCGAATATTACTTGGAATGTGAATTGGAACGAAATCCGATATTATTAATACTATTTTAAACTTTTTGCCTATTTTAAAAAACAGAGACTAAAATATAAAATTGCGATAGCCTGTATCTCGAAAGCTATAATAAATAAATCAATTTGGCAAACGGCTACGTAATTAGCACGCCGAATATTACTTGGAATATGAATTGGAACCAAATCCGAAATTAGTAAGTCTATTAAAATTTTGGTCAATTTTAAAAAACAGAGACAAAAATGTAAAATTCTGATAGCCTGTTTAACGAAAACCATAAGAAATAATCCAATTTGGCAAACGGCTACGTAATTAGCACGCCGAATATTACTTGGAATATGAATTGCAAAGAAATACCAAATTAATAAGACTCTTAAAATTTTGGTCAATTATAAAAAGCAGAGACTAAAATGTAAAATTCCGATAGAATGTATCTCTAAAACTATAAGAAATAATACAATTTGGTAAACGGATACGCAATTAGAATGAAGAATATTACTTGGAATGTGAATTGGAACGAAATCCTATATTAATAATACGCTTTAAAAATATTGGTCATTTATAAAAAACAGAGAGTAAAATGTAAAATTCTGATAGCCTGTATTTCGGAAACTATAAGAAATAATCCAATTGGCAAAGGGCTACGTAATTAGCATTCCGAATATTACTTGGAATGTGAATTGAAAAGAAATCCGATATTAATAATACTATTTTAAATTTTTTGCCTATTTTAAAAAACATAGAATAAAATATAAAATTGCGATATCCTGTATCTCGAAAACTATAATAAATAATTCAATTTGGCAAACGGCTACGTAATTAGCACGCCGAATATTACTTGGAATATGAATTGTAACGAAATCCGAAATTAATAAGGCTCATGAAATTTTGGTCAATTTTAAAAGGCAGAGAAAAAAATGTAAAATTCTGATAGCCTGTACCTCGGAAAATATAAGAAATAATAAAATTTGGCATACAACTACGTAATTAGTACGATGAATATTACTTGGAATATGAGTAGGAACGAAATCCGAAATTAATGACTCTTTTAAAATTTCGGTCAATTTTAAAAAACAGAGACTAAAATGTAAAATTCCGATTTCCTGTACTTAATAATTCAATTTGGCAAATGGCTACGTAATTAGCACGCCTATTATTACTTGGAATATGAATTGGAACGAAATCCGAAATTAATAAGACTCATTTTAAATTTCGGTCAATTTTAAAAAACAGAGACTAAAATGTAAAATTGCGATTGCTTGTATTTCGGAAACTATAAGAAATAATCCAATTAGCAAAGGGCTACGTAATTAGCATTCCGAATATTACTTGGAATGTGAATTGAAAAGAAATCCGATATTAATAATACTATTTTAAAATTTTTGCTATTTTAAATATCAGGGACTAAAATATAAAATTGCGATATCCTGTATCTCGAAAACTATAATAAATAATTCAATTTGGCAAACGGCTACGTAATTAGCACGCCGAATATTACTTGGAATGGGAATTATAACCAAATCCAATATTAATAATACTCTTTTAAAATTTTTGCCTATTTTAAAAAACAGAGACTAAAATGTAAAATTGCGATAGCCTGTATCCCGAAAACTATAGAAATAATCCAATTTGGCAAACGGCTACGTAATTAGCACGCCGATTATTACTTGGAATATGAGTTGGATCGAAATCCGAAATTAATAAGACTCTTTTAAAATTTCGATCAATTTTAAGAAACAGAAACTATAAGAAATAATCCAATTGGCAAAGGGCTACGTAATTAGCATTCCGAATATTACTTGGAATGTGAATTGGAACGAAATCCGAAATTAATAAGACTATTAAAATTTTGGTCAATTTTAAAAAGCAGAGACTAAAATGTAAAATTCTGATAGCCTGTACCTCGGAAACCATAAGAAATAATCCAATATGGCAAACGGCTACGTGCTTAGCACACCGAACATTACTTGGAATATGAATTGGAAATAAATCTCAAATTAATAAGACTTAAAATTTTGGTCAATTTTAAAAAACAGAGAAAAAATGTAAAATTGCGATTGCCTGTATTTCGGAAACTATAAGAAATAATCCAATTGGCAATTGGTAAATACCACGCCGAATATTACTTGGAATATGAATTGGAAAGATATCTCAAATTAATAAGACTCTTAAAATTTTGGTCAATTTTAAAAAGCAGAGACTAAAATGTAAAATTCTGATAGCCTGTACCTCGGAAAATATAAGAAATAATCCAATTTGGCAAACGGCAACGTAATTAGCACGCCGAATAATACTTGGAATGTGAATTGGAACGAAATCCGATATTAATAATACTATTTTATAATTTTTGCCTATTTTAAAAAACAGAGATTAAAATATAAAATTGCGATAGCCTGTATCTCGAAAACTATAGAAATAATCCAATTTGGCAAACGGCTACGCAATTAGCACGCCGATTATTACTTGGAATATGGGTTGGTTCGAAATCCGAAATTAATAAGACTCTTTTAAAATTTCGGTCAATTTTAAAAAACAGAGACAAAATGTAAAATTGCGATTGCCTGTATTTCGGAAACTATAAGAAATAATCCAATTGGCAAAGGGCTACGTAATTAGCATTCCGAATATTACTTGGAATGTGAATTGGAACGAAATCCGAAATTAATAAGACTATTAAAATTTTGGTCAATTTTAAAAAGCAGAGACTAAAATGTAAAATTCCGATTGCCTGTATTTCGGAAACTATAAGAAATAATTCAATTGGCAAAGAGCTAAGTAATTAGCACGCCGACTATTACTTGGAATATTAGTTGGAACGAAATCCGATATTAATAATACTCTTTTAAAATTATTGCCTATTTTAAAAAACAAAGAGAAAAATGTAAAATTCCGATAGCCTGTATCTAGAAAACTATAAGAAATAATCCAATTTGGCAAACGGCTACGTAATTAGCACGCCAAATATTACTTGGAATGTGAATTGGAACGAAATCCGAAGTTAATAAGACTCTTTTAAAATTTCGGTCAATTTTAAAAACAAAGATTAAAATGGAAAATTCCGATAGCCTATATCTCGAAAACTATAAGAAAAAATCCAATTTGGTAAACGGTTTCGGAAATAGCATGCCCAATATTACTTGGAATGTGAATTGGGACGGAATCCGAAATTAATAAGACGATTATACAGTTTTGGCATATTTTAAAACCATAGACTAAAACGTAAAATTCCGATAGCCTGTGTTTCGGAAACTGTAAGAAATAATCCAATTGGCAAAGGGCTACGTAATTAGCATTCCGAATATTACTTGGAATGTGAATTGAATCGAAATCCGATATTAATAATACTGCTTTAAAATTTTTGCCTATTTCAAAAAACAGAGACTAAAATATAAAATTGCGATAGCCTGTATCTCGAAAACTATAATAAATAATTCAATTTGGCAAACGTCTACGTAATTAATACGCCGAATATGTCTTGGAATATGAATTGCATAGAAATCCCAAATTAATAAGACTTTAAAATTTTTGCCTATTTTAAAAAACAGAGACTAAAATGTAAAATTGCGATAGCCAGTATCTCGAAAACTATATAAATAATCCAATTTGGCAAACGGCTAAGCAATTAGCACGCCGATTATTACTTGGAATATGGGTTGGTTCGAAATCCGAAATTAATAAGACTCTTTTAAAATTTCGGTCAATTTTAAAAAACAGAGACAAAATGTAAAATTGCGATTGCCTGTATTTCGGAAACTATAATAAATAATCCAATTGGCAAAGGGCTACGTAATTAGCATTCCGATTATTACTTGGAATGTGAATTGGAACGAAATCCGAAATTAATAAGACTATTAAAATTTTGGTCAATTTTAAAAAACAGAAAAACAAAATGTAAAATTCTGATAGCCTGTATCTCGAAAACAATAAGAAATAATCCAATTTAGCAAACGGCTACGCAATTAGCACGCCGAATATTACTTGGTATATGAAGTGGAAAGAAATCTCAAATTAATAAGACTGTTAAAATTTTGGTCAATTTTAAAGAGCAGAGGCTAAAATGTAAAATTCCGATAGCCTGTACCTCGGAAAATATAAGAAATAATCCAATTTGGTAAACGGCTACCTAATTAGCACGCCTATTATTACTTGGAATACGAATTGGAACGAAATCCGAAATTAATAAGACTCATTTTAAATTTCGGTCAATTTTAAAAAACAGAGACTAAAATGTAAAATTGCGATTGCTTGTATTTCGGAAATTATAAGAAATAATCCAATTTGGCAAACGGCTACATAATTAGCACGCCTATTATTACTTGGAATATGAGTTGGAACGAAATCCGAAATTAATAAGACTCTTAAAGTTTTGGTCAATTTTAAAGAGCAGAGGCTAAAATGTAAAATTCCGATAGCCTGTACCTCGGAAAATATAAGAAATAATCCAATTTGGCAAACGGCTACGTAATTTGCACGCCTATTATTACTTGGAAAATGAATTGGAACGAAATCCGAAATTAATAAGACTCATTTTAAATTTCGGTCAATTTTAAAAAACAGAGACTAAAATGTAAAATTGCGATTGCTTTTATTTCGGAAATTATAAAAAATAATCCCATTTGGCAAACGGCTACGTAATTAGCACGCCGAATATTACTTGGAATGTGAATTGGAACGAAATCCGATATTATTAATACTATTTTAAACTTTTTGCCTATTTAAAAAAAAAAGACTAAAATATAAAATTGCGATAGCCTGTATCTCGAAAGCTATAATAAATAATTCAATTTGGCAAACGGCTACGTAATTAGCACGCCGAATATTACTTTGAATATGAATTGGAACCAAATCCGAAATTAATAAGACTATTAAAGTTTTGGTCAATTTTAAAAAACAGAGACAAAAATGAAAATTCTGATAGCCTGTATATCGAAAACCATAAGAAATAATCCAATATGGCAAACGGCTACGTAATTAGCACGCCGAATATTATTTGGAATATGAATTGCAAAGAAATAAGAAATTAATAAAACTCTTAAAATTTTGGTCAATTATAAAAAGCAGAGACTAAAATGTAAAATTCCGATAGAATGTATCTCTAAAACTATAAGAAATAATACAATTTGGTAAACGGATACGTAATTAGAATGAAGAATATTACTTGGAATGTGAATTGGAACGAAATCCTATATTAATAATACGCTTTAAAAATATTGGTCATTTATAAAAAACAGAGAGTAAAATGTAAAATTCTGATAGCCTGTATTTCGGAAACTATAAGAAATAATCCAATTGGCAAAGGGCTACGTAATTAGCATTCCGAATATTACTTGGAATGTGAATTGAAAAGAAATCCGAAATTAATAATACTATTTTAAAATTTTTGCCTATTTTAAAAAACATAGACTAAAATATAAAATTGCGATATCCTGTATCTCGAAAACTATAATAAATAATTCAATTTGGCAAACGGCTACGTAATTAGCACGCCGAATATTACTTGGAATATGAATTGTAACGAAATCCGAAATTAATAAGGCTCATGAAATTTTGGTCAATTTTAAAAGGCAGAGAAAAAATGTAAAATTCTGATAGCCTGTACCTCGGAAAATATAAGAAATAATAAAATTTGGCATACAACTACGTAATTAGTACGATGAATATTACTTGGAATATGAGTAGGAACGAAATCCGAAATTAATGACTCTTTTAAAATTTCGGTCAATTTTAAAAAACAGAGACTAAAATGTAAAATTCCGATTTCCTGTACTTAATAATTCAATTTGGCAAATGGCTACGTAATTAGCACGCCTATTATTACTTGGAATATGAATTGGAACGAAATCCGAAATTTATAAGACTCATTTTAAATTTCGGTCAATTTTAAAAAACAGAAACTAAAATGTAAAATTGCGATTGCTTGTATCTCGGAAACTATAAGAAATAATCCAATTAGCAAAGGGCTACGTAATTAGCATTCCGAATATTACTTGGAATGTGAATTGAAAAGAAATCCGATATTAATAATACTATTTTAAAATTTTTGCTATTTTAAATATCAGGGACTAAAATATAAAATTGCGATATCCTGTATCTCGAAAACTATAATAAATAATTCAATTTGGCAAACGGCTACGTAATTAGCACGCCGAATATTACTTGGAATGGGAATTATAACCAAATCCAATATTAATAATACTCTTTTAAAATTTTTGCCTATTTTAAAAAACAGAGACTAAAATGTAAAATTGCGATAGCCTGTATCCCGAAAACTATAGAAATAATCCAATTTGGCAAACGGCTACGTAATTAGCACGCCGATTATTACTTGGAATATGAGTTGGATCGAAATCCGAAATTAATAAGACTCTTTTAAAATTTCGATCAATTTTAAGAAACAGAAACTATAAGAAATAATCCAATTGGCAAAGGGCTACGTAATTAGCATTCCGAATATTACTTGGAATGTGAATTGGAACGAAATCCGAAATTAATAAGACTATTAAAATTTTGGTCAATTTTAAAAAGCAGAGACTAAAATGTAAAATTCCGATTGCCTGTATTTCGGAAACTATAAGAAATAATTCAATTGGCAAAGAGCTAAGTAATTAGCACGCCGACTATTACTTGGAATATTAGTTGGAACGAAATCCGATATTAATAATACTCTTTTAAAATTATTGCCTATTTTAAAAAACAAAGAGAAAAATGTAAAATTCCGATAGCCTGTATCTAGAAAACTATAAGAAATAATCCAATTTGGCAAACGGCTACGTAATTAGCACGCCAAATATTACTTGGAATGTGAATTGGAACGAAATCCGAAGTTAATAAGACTCTTTTAAAATTTCGGTCAATTTTAAAAACAAAGATTAAAATGGAAAATTCCGATAGCCTATATCTCGAAAACTATAAGAAAAAATCCAATTTGGTAAACGGTTTCGGAAATAGCATGCCCAATATTACTTGGAATGTGAATTGGGACGGAATCCGAAATTAATAAGACGATTATACAGTTTTGGCATATTTTAAAACCATAGACTAAAACGTAAAATTCCGATAGCCTGTGTTTCGGAAACTGTAAGAAATAATCCAATTGGCAAAGGGCTACGTAATTAGCATTCCGAATATTACTTGGAATGTGAATTGAATCGAAATCCGATATTAATAATACTGCTTTAAAATTTTTGCCTATTTCAAAAAACAGAGACTAAAATATAAAATTGCGATAGCCTGTATCTCGAAAACTATAATAAATAATTCAATTTGGCAAACGTCTACGTAATTAATACGCCGAATATGTCTTGGAATATGAATTGCATAGAAATCCCAAATTAATAAGACTTTAAAATTTTTGCCTATTTTAAAAAACAGAGACTAAAATGTAAAATTGCGATAGCCAGTATCTCGAAAACTATATAAATAATCCAATTTGGCAAACGGCTAAGCAATTAGCACGCCGATTATTACTTGGAATATGGGTTGGTTCGAAATCCGAAATTAATAAGACTCTTTTAAAATTTCGGTCAATTTTAAAAAACAGAGACAAAATGTAAAATTGCGATTGCCTGTATTTCGGAAACTATAATAAATAATCCAATTGGCAAAGGGCTACGTAATTAGCATTCCGATTATTACTTGGAATGTGAATTGGAACGAAATCCGAAATTAATAAGACTATTAAAATTTTGGTCAATTTTAAAAAACAGAAAAACAAAATGTAAAATTCTGATAGCCTGTATCTCGAAAACAATAAGAAATAATCCAATTTAGCAAACGGCTACGCAATTAGCACGCCGAATATTACTTGGTATATGAAGTGGAAAGAAATCTCAAATTAATAAGACTGTTAAAATTTTGGTCAATTTTAAAGAGCAGAGGCTAAAATGTAAAATTCCGATAGCCTGTACCTCGGAAAATATAAGAAATAATCCAATTTGGTAAACGGCTACCTAATTAGCACGCCTATTATTACTTGGAATACGAATTGGAACGAAATCCGAAATTAATAAGACTCATTTTAAATTTCGGTCAATTTTAAAAAACAGAGACTAAAATGTAAAATTGCGATTGCTTGTATTTCGGAAATTATAAGAAATAATCCAATTTGGCAAACGGCTACATAATTAGCACGCCTATTATTACTTGGAATATGAGTTGGAACGAAATCCGAAATTAATAAGACTCTTAAAGTTTTGGTCAATTTTAAAGAGCAGAGGCTAAAATGTAAAATTCCGATAGCCTGTACCTCGGAAAATATAAGAAATAATCCAATTTGGCAAACGGCTACGTAATTTGCACGCCTATTATTACTTGGAAAATGAATTGGAACGAAATCCGAAATTAATAAGACTCATTTTAAATTTCGGTCAATTTTAAAAAACAGAGACTAAAATGTAAAATTGCGATTGCTTTTATTTCGGAAATTATAAAAAATAATCCCATTTGGCAAACGGCTACGTAATTAGCACGCCGAATATTACTTGGAATGTGAATTGGAACGAAATCCGATATTATTAATACTATTTTAAACTTTTTGCCTATTTAAAAAAACAGAGACTAAAATATAAAATTGCGATAGCCTGTATCTCGAAAGCTATAATAAATAATTCAATTTGGCAAACGGCTACGTAATTAGCACGCCGAATATTACTTTGAATATGAATTGGAACCAAATCCGAAATTAATAAGACTATTAAAGTTTTGGTCAATTTTAAAAAACAGAGACAAAAATGAAAATTCTGATAGCCTGTATATCGAAAACCATAAGAAATAATCCAATATGGCAAACGGCTACGTAATTAGCACGCCGAATATTATTTGGAATATGAATTGCAAAGAAATAAGAAATTAATAAAACTCTTAAAATTTTGGTCAATTATAAAAAGCAGAGACTAAAATGTAAAATTCCGATAGAATGTATCTCTAAAACTATAAGAAATAATACAATTTGGTAAACGGATACGTAATTAGAATGAAGAATATTACTTGGAATGTGAATTGGAACGAAATCCTATATTAATAATACGCTTTAAAAATATTGGTCATTTATAAAAAACAGAGAGTAAAATGTAAAATTCTGATAGCCTGTATTTCGGAAACTATAAGAAATAATCCAATTGGCAAAGGGCTACGTAATTAGCATTCCGAATATTACTTGGAATGTGAATTGAAAAGAAATCCGAAATTAATAATACTATTTTAAAATTTTTGCCTATTTTAAAAAACATAGACTAAAATATAAAATTGCGATATCCTGTATCTCGAAAACTATAATAAATAATTCAATTTGGCAAACGGCTACGTAATTAGCACGCCGAATATTACTTGGAATATGAATTGTAACGAAATCCGAAATTAATAAGGCTCATGAAATTTTGGTCAATTTTAAAAGGCAGAGAAAAAATGTAAAATTCTGATAGCCTGTACCTCGGAAAATATAAGAAATAATAAAATTTGGCATACAACTACGTAATTAGTACGATGAATATTACTTGGAATATGAGTAGGAACGAAATCCGAAATTAATGACTCTTTTAAAATTTCGGTCAATTTTAAAAAACAGAGACTAAAATGTAAAATTCCGATTTCCTGTACTTAATAATTCAATTTGGCAAATGGCTACGTAATTAGCACGCCTATTATTACTTGGAATATGAATTGGAACGAAATCCGAAATTTATAAGACT